>NC_054826.1:4965000-6165000 GCF_018345385.1 Vulpes lagopus | reverse complement strand
ACTGTTTATCTTCCCCATGGAAAGCCTGAGACCAGGTAAGTTTAAGGTATTTACTCAAGATTTGTGAGTTTGTTTTCTGACTGATTACACTCTTGCCAAAATAAAATTCAAATAAATTGTGCTTTCACTGAAGAGTTTGCCCACATACTTTAAAGGCATCATTTCTAAAATGTCCCAGATCACAATGCATCAACAAAACAATGTGTGAACGATGCAATGAAATGATGCATCATTTACCTCATGAAATATTTACTGAAACATCCAGAATTTTCAAGAATTAAAGATTTGAAACAAAATTCTCCAAGTAGCCCTCATTAAATAGCTATTGCTCAGAAAGATTATTTGTTTCTGGCATTCATTTGCATATTATTATTATTATTATTACCATTATTATTATTACTGAAGTACAGTTGACGTACCACATTACATTAGTTTCAGGAATACAATATTGTGATTCAACATCTCTACACATTATGCTCCGTGAACATAGGTTCACAACAAGTGTAGCTACCACTTGTCACCACACAACACTATTACAATACCACTGTCACATGTTCCATCATTTCAGTCTCCACACAATTTGAATATTCATTAACTGCTGCACTTGTCCCTCACTCGCAGCACCTAGAGTCATTTAAATATATCTCAGTATCTCAGTATCTCCAAACTTTTCATAGCTGTACCAATAGAAACACGGGCACTTAGTAAATATTTAATGATAAAAACTCAGATTGTACTTATTTAATACAAAAACTGCACTTGAAATGATTATTTAACTATAAGGATAGTTAAAAGCGATAGCCTCAGCTCATATTTCCCAATAAAATTTACAATGATGTAATGAGACTTTGACAACTTTCTGGATTTAATCAGCATACATGAGTTTCATGAGATTTCCTTCAAAATGGTTAGAAAACAGTAAGATCACTGGGGGAATATTGGCTTGAATGACTCATATTTGCCCCTGCTTGTCACCATTATTTCATTTCACAGAGGCTATGTATTTATTTTACTATTTTTGAATCTTTCTAAGTGTCAGCACATAACTTAACCAGATTTCACTTTGGAACAGAGACTGATGTAAATTTTAAGTGTAACCATGATGTAAAAAACCAAACACTGTGTGTCAAACCAGGTTTATAGTCAACTATTACCTTTAACATTCCCATTTCTATTGCAGAATTAGAGTAATCAATTATCTAAGTGTAGTTTTAAGTATATAAAGTAACATTGTTTTTTCTTGTTTAGGACATGATTAACAATAGATATGCTTTTAGATTACCATTATGATATCATTTGTCCCCTTTTAAAGAATGTTTCCTAATTTATTTTGCAAACATTACTTATCGGCAATCTCTATGCAACGTAACTCACAGGCACGCACACATTTTTTTGGTGTAGCTGGTTTAGTGAGGTTAAATAAGGTGAAGTAAATTCCATACTTATGTTTATATTGAAAAGTATTAACAAATAATCCTGATACATACTGACCCATAAAATCAATATCATTTAAAAAAGGCAAAAGCAATTTTCTAGAAATCACATTTTTTTTTTTTTTTTACTAATTTTCATCACTTAGCTTTTGGTATATTGTGTTATGCTTAAAAGCAGTCCCAACATTTCAGCGGTTTACATGTTAAGTGCCACTGTTAATTCTAAATCAGTTTTAACTCTGTTTTGTGTCTACAAACCAGAAAGCAGACTGAATTCACAGGCTCTATATGGATCATGTGATGTGACACTCACTAGGAGAGGGAAAAACAAGGACAAAAACACGTGATGGCCCCAAAAGCTCCTACTTGTATGTAGCACACATAATTTCTACTCTAATCCCATTAGCCAAGAAGAATCACATGAGCAAGCTTGCTATCAATGGCATGGTAAGAGATTCATCCCACAGGGAGCACCACTTGTCATATAGCAGTGGGCAGAAATGTATAATCCTTTGACATCTGAGGAAAGAACAATTTGGAACAGTTTGCCTATAAATTTAAAAAAAAAAAGTAGACTTTCATACAAGCCAAATGAAAAATGGCTTCACAATAAAATAGCATATGGGATATTTTATGTTCAATGTTTGTTCTTCAAAACCTAAAGAAACTATTAAGGTATTCATATGAAACCAAAGGTCTTACAATTGACTTCATGGGGAAGCTTATTTTGAAAGCTTCTGGGTTTCTTTTAGTTCTTGAGGTCAAAAATTGAATGACCTGAGAGATAGAGATTCCTTGTAGGGCTCTGGAACACTTGCTATATGGATTTTATAAACATCAAAGATGTTAGAGAAGTTCATTTTTCCTCTTTTCTATTAGATCAAAAACATAGAACTCCTATGATTTTTGTTCCATCAAAATCCTACTGAAAAAAACATAAGTTTGGGTTCTTTGCACAGAAAGCTATCCTTTGGATACTTAAGGAGAAAAATCTGAACTATGAGAACTCAGACATCTCTATAAAAAATACTATCAAAGATAGTGACACTGGTTGCTTTTGGGGAGAGAAATCTGAATATTAGAATTCAGAGTTGGAGATAATGTCCTTTTCTTATATACTGTTCTGTGCCTTTTCAATAATGCCCGGTATATCTGTATTACCTGTTTAAATTATACAAACAAAAAAACAAGTTAACATCTACATTGAATTACATACTTCCAGAATCTCTTTTTTTCCCCACATCTCTCATCATTCTATTCATTTTACATTTTTTCCTTTGATAGAAGAGAATGGATATTTAGTAATCAGTTGTATTTCTTATTAAAATTCCACCAAAAATGTCTTTTTATTTTTAGTTTCTGTTCTTTTCCTATTCTCTTTCCTTATGTCTCTTCTGCTATTTTTTTCCTAAAATTATTTTATTCCACAAGTATTTTCAAATAGCTAATAACTGATCAGGATAATCTATCCTAAGATTCAAGAGATTGAAAATGATTGTCAAGGAGGCACTTCTGAATGAATGTAAATAGTGTGGGAAAATGAAAGAAAAAGGTACATTATAAAGAAGGTGATTTATTGCCAAAGTACAAATGTAAACTGAACGTGACCAGACTTGAGAAAAATATAGCTGCTATTTCATAATACACAAATAGATTATTTGTTTTGATGCAATTCTACACATCTAAAATAACTAGTGTACCAAATATACACTGTCATTCTTTACCACTCCCTCTCACTTTGTAAAAACACAATTTTTCCCCTTCTATATAATTCTAAGTGGCTGGAAAAATTCAAGTAATAATTACCTTTTCAGTATGTGCATCAGTATGTGATTAAATAAAAATGATAATGATATATTTTCGGGCTGAATATAATTAAGTTGATATTTAAAACTTACAAAAAGGAACAATGTGGTATATAGTTATCACCATTATTGTTTTGGGTCATGTATTTAAAGCCTGCCAATGGGAATTCTTCTTCAAGCTAATTTTGCTTGTGCATGAAATCTTATGATTGCTTAGTTATTATTATGAAATTATTGTTGGTTTTATTTATACAGGAGCTGAAAATGTTCTAAAATAAAACTGCTATCTTTTGCTCTTAGTATATTGACACTATGCAGTCAATATTCAAATCATCAATCAAGTTATCAACTACATAGATAATGTCAATAATGATAATTTCTCAAATGTACGAGTTACTGAACATTGCTTTACAAATACCTTCAAAATCCTTACATATTTACCTAAAATAAGAAAATCATGTTAGCATTTGCTACATAACAAATCTTAGTGGCCTAATTTTATTACAATGGCTTAATAAAGCAACAACTATTTATCTAGATCATAGTTCTGTATGTCAGAATGCTGTTCCGGAGTAACCTGGGGGTAGTTCTTGGTCCCTCTAGTCTAGGCCAGACTTTGCTCATCGCGGTCAGGTTTGCTCATAAGTTTATGGTCTCCTGGTGAATCAGTCACAGATGGCAGGTCTCAGATGATTTAGCTAGGATGGCATATGTTTTCCTCATATGGTTTCTATTTATCGGAATATATATATATATATATTCTTCACATGGAAGAGTTGGCAAGAGGCCCCAAGAGCAAAAGTGAACAATCTCCAACATGGAAGTATTTTTCAAGCAATTATCTGTGTTATATTTGCTCTTAACCATTGGTCCATATCATGTCACATGTCCAAGACAAGAATCAGAGTAGATGGAGGAATGGATACAGAAAGATGTGAACAAAATGGAAACCAGGACTACCACCATCTACCACAGTTGTAAAATTAGTACAATTGTCAAACATCATAGCTTTCATTTCTCCTTCCTTTTTTCTTTTCCTTTCCTTTCCTTTCCTTTCCTTTCCTTTCCTTTCTTTTCCTTCCTTCCTTCCTTCCTTCCTTCCTTCCTTCCTTCCTTCCTTCCTTCCTTCTTCCTCCTTATTTTTTTTCCTTTTTTTATTTCTTGAATTTTATTTTCTGGTTTCACATAGCTTTATTTGGCTTCTTTACTGATCTAACCCTAACATTTGATTCCACATGTAAATTTTTTTAATAGTTTTATTTATTTGAGAGAGGGAGAAAGAGAGAGAGGGTGTGCAAACAGGAGGAGGGGCAGAGGGAGAGGGAGAATCTCAAGCAGATTCCCTGCTGAGCACAGAACTACTCTGGGGGCTTTATCCCACAACCCTGAGATCATGACTTGAGATGAAATCAAGAGTTGGAAACAGCCTACTGAACCACTCAAGCGTCCCTCACATGTATTTTTTTTTTAAATTTACCTTGTGTTTAGAATACTAAGATTTCAGCCAGTGAAACTCAGTTTTTATTTCTCTCCTTAGCTGATTTTTATGTATAGCACTCAATTTATTCTCTGTACCAGTGAATGACTTATTCTGAACAAGTTCTTTACACCTGACATGGGTGCAAGCATGACTTTTCCCAAATCAGCATGTGCGAAATAAATCCTGTAACTATCTCCCACTGGGAACCATTAAGCTGCTGTAACAGTAGTTCAGAGTCAGCTTTCTCGCCTGTAATATTAAAGATCACCTTCCATTCCCTGAGGAATATCTTAAGTTGGGTACTATCTCTCACTTGGCAACATAAGTAGCAGCTCTTAGCAAAAATATTTTAAAAGGCACTCTCCAATATACCCTGTCCTCCTATTACCACGTGCACCACAGCTCTTATCACAAACTGTGTCAACACATAATTAACCTACTGAATGGTAAATGCAGGGAAGGAAATATAGTGAAATACAGTATAAACTCAGACATTTTAATAAAAGTATGCTGTAATTCTAAACATTGAAGTAGCAAAACAAAACAAAACAAAAAAAAAGTAAGAGAAATTTCAAACTAGATTATCCATCCAAAGGGACATTAAAAAGATCATGCCTTGGGGTGTCTGGGTAGCTCAGTCTGTAAAGTGTGTGACTATTGATCTCAGGGTCTCAAGTGCCATGTGCAGCACAGAGTTTATTAAGAAAAAAAAGAAATCCCAGGTTCCTGTGCCAGTAGAGGAACTGTGGATATGGGAGAAATAAAATTACTGATTCATTAATTTTCTTCATTTGTTCCTAAAAGAGCTTATATTTATAGCAGAAAGTAATGCTAAGACATTTGTAGTGTGTAGAATTTGTCATCTCTTACTTCAATTGATTTTCCACCAAGGTGCCAAGCCAATTCAATGAGAAATGGATAGCTTTTTCAACAAATGGTATTACACAGACTGGATATACTCACGTGAAAAGATTAATTTAGCACTTACTTCATACGACATTTTTTTTTTAATCAGAATGGATCATACTCTAAAGCGTAATATCTAAAACAGTAAAACTGGGGGATCCCTGGGTGGCTCAGTGGTTTAGCGCCTGCCTTTGGCCCAGGGCCTGATCCTGGAGTCCCAGGATCAAGTCCCATGTCAGGCTCCCTGCATGGAACCTGCTTCTCCCTCTGCCTGTGTCTCTGCCTCTCTCTCTCTCTCTCTGTGTCTCTCATGAATAGATAGGTAAAAATCTTTAAATAAATAAATAAATAAATAAATAAATAATAAATAAATAAATAAATAAACGATTAGAGGAAAATCTAGGAAAAATCTTTGCTACCTCTATTTAGGTGAAAAGTTCTGAGATGGTAGTATCACTAGCACAATTCATGTTAAAAAATAAATTGGAATTCTTCAAAATTGAAAAGAAAAAAAAAAGTTGTACTTCATAAGACACGGTTAAAAATTAAAATACTGAGATAAAATATTTGCAAATTACATTCCTCTTAATTTTCTGAATATGTAGAGAAAACTTACAATGATAAGAAGACAAATTCCAAATAAAAATAATGCAAAAATTGAAACACAAGTTTCATACACACACACAAATATATACATATGTAAACATTTATATATATATTTATACATATATTTTTACACATATATATATACAAATGGTTAGTAGTCACTTGGAAATATGTGCATGCTTAACATTATTAATCATTAGATATATGTAAATTAAAACCACAAAAAGATACCATTTCTTCCCAGTAGAATAGTTACAATAAAAATGACAGACAAGACAAACCGCTGACAAGTATATATGGGAAACTGGAAACCTCTTACACCTGCTGGTGTGAATGTAACTGATATAATCACTTTGAAAAACTGTATGGCAGTTTTTTAAAATAATAATTATAAGTGTAATATATGAAAAAAATGATTCCATTCCTAGAAATATTTTTAAGAGAATGAAACAACATGTCCACATGAAGACTTGTACTTGACTCAGCAGCATTGTTTATAATAGAAAGCAAAAAAAAAAATCTAAATGTTTATCAACTGGTGAATGGATACTCAGAATATGGTACATGGAACCAATAAAATACTTGTTAGCAACATAAGTGGAATGAGTTACTGATACTATAACAATTATGAAGCTCAAATATATGCTAAATGGAAGAAACCAGATCAAAAGACCATATATTGTAGGAGTCCACTTCTACTAAATCTACAGAAAAGGCAAATCTATGTAGAGATAGATAAGTGATAGCTTGGGATTAGATTGAAATTAAAAATTGGTTCCAGTGATTGCAAACTGGTGCCAGAGATCACATCAGGTGATTTGAATATTTTATTAAAAATTTTATTTATAAGTCATCTCTACACCCAATATAGGCTTGAACTTACAACCTCAGGATCAAGAGTCACCTGCTCCACCCACGGAGCCAGCCAGGAGCCCCTGATTTGGATATTTTAAATTTAGCTTGTGGTAATGGCTCCATGACTGTACAAATGTACCTCAGTTCTTTGAATTCTACATTTCAAGTGAGTGGACTTTATGGTTTGTAAACTGTAATTAATAAAGGTGCTAAAAAGAAAGGATATTGGGAATTGTGAGGGTTTCTCCAAAATGGAACCGTCAAGGAAATGAGAACTGGCATCTACATATATGTGATTGATCTGATATTAGAGGGAAGACCAATCTTTTCTCCTCTAAAACCAACCATAGTTCCCACCATGTATAATTTCAACAAGAGAGAATAACACTTTTTCTTTCAGTCATGTCAATTTGGCACGAGTATGTTAACTTTTCCCTATCATTCTACCGTTTTGTAAGCATAACGATGTTCTGTTTCATATCTATGGATTAGGTACTTCTAGTGTCAGGGAACTTTTGTATTTTCATGCAGATGTCTATATAATACCCACTATTAAAAAGTTGACTTTTAAAAAAGATTTTATTTATTTATTTATTTGAGAGAGAGAGAGAGATGGAGAGAGAGGATGAGGTGGTAGAGGGGGAGGGAGAAGCAGGAGGGTGCAGGGGCAGGAGCAGACTCTCTGCTGAGCAGGGAGCCCGTTATGGGAGCATCCCAGGCGCCTGAGCTGAAGGCAGATGCTTTACCCACTGAGCCCCGGGTGCCCCTAGAGGGTTGACTTTACACTCCAACGTCTGCCACTAGCTACCACTTTGCCCTTGAAACCGAGCAGAATTAGTTGGGTGCTTATTCAACATAAAGACCCATAAATTAATAGCACTTATTGTCTCAAGCTTTCCCCATGTTCTCCATCACAGTGTTGAAACTCTCTAAACATGCAGGATTTCTTTTTATCTTTTGGAATATTTTAAATATTTAATATTTCAAATATTTTTGAATATTTTGTCCTTTTGAATCTTTCTGTTCATTGTACTCTAGGTTGTTTTCATTTTCTTTGGGCAGTCATATCTTACTTGCATCGTTTAGAGCTTAGAGTGCAAGAAAATGCTTTTTTCTACTCAGGCCTGAAGCTATGTAGACGGGTTTTCATCACCCAGGACTTGGAGATCTTACTTAAGCAAAATAAAGAAATTTGGTATTCTAAAATTTGTCATTTTGTATAATAATGATATTCCGTATCCCTCAGAACTTTGCTCTAACCATCATCTTATTGCAAATGGAATGAAATTTGCTTGGCCATTTATCAGAAATTGTGCTTATCTTTGGGTTCCCTTGAAAATTATGCTAACTTTAAAAATAATTTTTTTATCATGTAGAGCCCCCAGACATCTCAAAGGAAAGTAGGTTTGGGTATTGTCTTATTCGACTAAAAATCCAGTATGTCCACTCCAGGACTGAGTAGAACGATGCTCTATCTTTGTATTGTGCTGGTTTACTTTTATGTCTTTGTTTTTTTTTTTTTTTTTTTTTTTTTTTTTTATGGTGAGGTACAATTATCCATCTCTTCCTCCTTCAAGATTTTATTGTTTTTGAAGGGAGTTTTGGGACCGTGGCTTAGCCCTCCTAACACAAGGCCGAGTGGATAATATTACTAAATAAAGAAAATGACCTTTACTTGCCCAATGCCTTCATATTCTTTTTATTTATAAATTTAGCTTTATCCAAGATTCATTGTCATGGGGTCACAACCTCAGGAGTTTTCCTCAGTAAAATTTGAAACTGACCCCACAGAGTCACAAGAGCAAGAGAGCAAGGAGAGACCTAGGAAAGAGGCCACTCCAGATTGCTAGCTGGCAGGTTTAAAAAGCAAAGGAACTTACAGAAGAGGCTCATTTCCCTCGACTACAAGAGTGGATCTTAGCACCCGCTGGCTCACCAGAATCTTAACAGTTTATAAAGAGGCCTTGCCTGGATTTAGCCACATACATCCTCCGATGTTCTCAATAACACACGGCTCTCTTGAGGTCGTGCTTGCTCTCCGAAGGTCATGTTCTTGAAAACTGATGAACTGCATTCTCAAAAAATTGTGGGAACTGTGGGCAGAGCACCCATTCCAAGCACACGGAGGAGGTGAGGAACTCTTGATTGCCCGAGTCTAGCTCCCAACAGACCCAGAAGTCACCTTCCCTCTGACCTTCTGCAGCAACTATTTGTAGGTTTCTGTAGACAGGAGTCCTGCAATTGTTTAGTTGTTATCATTCAGAGTCAGCCTGAGTTGCAAAAGCAAATAAGTAATCTACATAGGCTGATGACCAAATTGATATAGGTTTCGTGGTATGTATGTTTGACCTCATACACCATTACTCAGAAAGAAATGTGGAAATAACAGAGGGTTTTAGAAATGTCACAATCTTTTTTCATTTCTTTTTGCCTTCCCCCCCCCACTTGCGTGTGGTTTTGAAAAGTATGATTCCTCCCTTTCTGATTGTTCCATTTCAATGGCAGACACTGACCAAAAACCCAGTGTCACAACAAACAATAAAATATGTTTTTACTTAGGTATTTTTTATATTTTTTTAAATTATTTTATTTTTTTAAAGTTTTTTTTAAGATTTTTAATTATTTGTTCATGAGACACACACACAGAGAGAGACAGAGAGAGAGAGAGAGAGAGAGAGAGAAAGAAAGAGAAAGGCAGAGACACAGGCAGAGGGATAAGCAGCTCCACGCAGGGAGCCTGAGGTGGGACTAGATCCTGGGTCCCCAGGACCACACCCTGGGCTGGTGGTAGTGCTAAACCGCTGAGCCACCCAGGCTGCCCTAGGTATTTTTTTTAAAGAGGAAAATGGTAAAGACAAATAATAATAATGTCTCCAACCCAATTTAAAAAAAAATACAGAGACTAAAAAATACATATAGAAAAGATTAAAGAGCTGAGATGTCTAAGATAGATGAATGGATAAAGAAGATGTGGTAAATATATATATATTTATTTCATATATATAGCTATCTATATATATAATGGAATATTATTCAGCCATTAGAAAAGATGAATACTTATTATTTACTTCAATGTAGATGGAACTGGATTTATGCTAAGTGAAATTAGTCAATCAGAGAAAGACAATTATCATACGGTTTCACTCATATGTGGACTATAGGAAATAGCACAGAGGATCATAGGTCAAGGGAAGGAAAACTGAATGGGAAGTCATCAGAGAGGGATTAAAACCATGAGAGACTTTTAACTCTAGGCAACAAACTGAGGGTTGCTGAAGCAGAGGTGGGTGGGGGGAAAGGGCACCTGGGTGATGGACATTAAGGGGGGAGCATGATGTGATGACCACTGGGTGTTACACGTAACTGATAAATTGTTGAAAACTACATCTGAGACTAATGATCTACTCTATGTTGGCTGATTGAATTTAAATTTAAAAAAAGAGAAAAAAATATTAAAAATGGAAAACAGGATATTGATACAAAGTACATTTTAGAATTATACATTAAATATGATTATATTAGTATATTCAATTTTGTGTATTTATACTCTTAGAGCATCCGTTACCAGAGATTTATTGTAAAACCTACTAACTGGGAAATAGATTTTTTTTTTGAAATAAGTAGATTTTATTTTAAAATCAATGTAATATCTATAAGGGAGCAATATTTGTTAAACTAAGCAATTTTTCAAAACCAAGGGATATTTATTCAATAATAATTAGTTCTATAGATTTTATAGAAAAAAACATAAAATATGTTTTAATTTCATTTAATTTAAAAAATCTCAAATGTTTATCAGCTTACAAAATTTGAATCTTTCAAATTTATTATAGATGTAACTTGTATGCAACCAGAAATATAAAGGTGTCAAATACAGATAATACTAAAATTTGGCGATTTATGATGTACTCCTAAGCTATCAACATGTGCTTGAATTTCTAGAGTGCATATTCTCTGATAACTGTGAAATTTAATGTATTTATATGCTTATTTTATAATTTGTTTACCGTTAATTTGTGTTAATGCTACTATTTTTACCATGAAGTTGATACCCAGATGTATTATTATATCATGGAGTGCCATAATGTTTTTCTCACTTAAATCTCCTTTGTAAAAGTGAATATTAAATTGGACTCTTCTTCCAAGTAGATCAAAAAATCAACTTTTGTTTTAAAGATTATAGTTTTAAGTAATCTCTACACCCAACATGGGGCTAGAACTCATAACCCCCAGATCAAGAGTCACATATCTACTGAGTCAGCCAAGTGCCCCCAAAATAACCAACTCCTAATTTTATATTCTATTTAATGTATATTGATTTAATATATTTATAAATTTTCCATAACACAAGTCCTAGACTCTGACTAGGCTGGGTTTACAGAAGCTTCAAGCCTGAATATGTCAATCTTTCTTCCTAGCCCAATCATACTCATCTTTTAGCACCTAGTTTAAAACAAGCTATATTTTGTGGTTTTTCCAAATAACTCCTGGACATATGCCCATTATTCACATTTCTTGTGTTTCCCACTTTCACATATTCAATAATACCCATGGCTGCTTCTAAAATATACCTAACTAGAGTTTTCCCATTATGGGAAGTAGAAATTTGTAGGAAGGTGAGAGTCGGGATTCTACTGACTGATGGTAGCCCACAGGCTAAGGAGACGTTATTGAAAGTAAATAGATAATTCAATTTGAGTAGGTGTCATTTTGAGAGAAAGAACGACTTTAGAGTGAGATCCACCAAGTATGAATCATGGTCCTGAATCCTGATACTGATCGTCAGTATGACCCGGAGGGAAGGTTATTTCTTCTCTGAGCCTCAGTTATATCATCCATAAAATGGCAATAAAAATATCTTCTTACATTATTACTGTGACACTTTAATAATATTTAATGCCAAACATACACAGGGTTTTAAAAATTAGATCCTTCCATATAAGGTAAAGTCTCATGTGTGTTTCTAATCAAGACAGTGAGAAAATTATTGAAGCGGGTATGATCTCTGTTTGCAACTCGGCTGAATCTGAAGTTTGCTGTTTTGTGACAAAGCTTTCTGTATTTTTCCTTTTCAAATGTAACATTTATGTCTGTTCCTAATGGGGATGTATTTATAATCTTGGGACAAAACACTATTTCACTGTAAGAATACTCAGTTAATATACAGATGATAAAATATGTAGTTGCTGTAGATTCCTGAGGGCTGGAGGCTTTTTCTTTTGTCTCCAGAGATTATAGTGTTTATTATTTTGCTTTCACCATTCACCTCAACACAAAATAATGCACACTGTAGGATTCAACAATTGTTTGTTCAATGGATTATTAAAATATCAGTTCATGAAGTAAAAAACATTATTTCTTAATAATCGAGATTTTTTCCCACCATTGATATCAAGAACTACAGAACTGCTATATTCAGATTTTGTATTCATATGGCAGTAAAGAAATATTAAAGGCAAGCATTAGAGTTTAGAGATTATTAAAATGATCTCTGGAGTTCAGCCACCATGACTCAAATCCTGACTCCACTGATTACCATCTTTACGATAAATACATGATACTTAACTTCTCTGTGACTTTGTCTTCTCATTTCTAAACTGAGGAAAATAGTATTATCACCTTCACACTATGAGAATATAAGTGAAGTATGCAGCCCTAATTCTGACATCTAGTAAGTGCTCAGTAAATATTAATCCATTTATTAGTACTAATTGTTGTCGTAGCGATGACTATTGCTATTGGATGAGTAGCTGAGTCTCTTATTTCAAACTCTGTGGCAGTAGTTTCCCTCCAGTTATTTTAAATCATCAGCTTACCCTAGATGATCTGGGTACTCTGCCTTAATCTGAATCCTGAAATATTTGGCACCATAGGTTAGTAAATTTGCCTTCTTCTTCTACCCTTGGTTATTGACATAACTGGTATCCCAGGATATCAGATGATTTCAATTGCTGCTGAGGACAATCCATGTGGATGTGATCCACTTTCATGTACACGGTGAATCCCTCAAGTGACTGTAGCTTGTCTTCATTTATAGCTCTCAGTCTCCTTTTACATTGAAGAGAATGGTGGGGGTGCCTCCCTTGTATATATATCTCAAAAGAAGGGTAGGCTAGAGGGATAAGAGAAAGGAGCTTCTGGCCTTTTGATTGGAAAATTCTTGGAGGTATTCTCTATACGTTTCCAGAAATCCCAGTGGAATCAAGCCATGCTACTCACAGTGGCCACTTTGATCAGGCCCATTGACCCTGGTTCTGGTGATCAACTGGTACACAAACCATGTACACACGGAACTTTGATTCATCCCCTGCTTTAAAGAAAAAGCAAAGAAAGATGAATAATCTCCAAGATTTAAAATACTGAACACTGATGTTTTTCTTCTTTCTGATGTCTACACCTATAGCCTCTATAGCCTAATAAAGTCCTCTAAGTTTTTCCTATGTGATTTCTGTTTTTAGATTCTTTTTGTCTGTTTGAAACCATTTCAATTTAACAGTAAGTAGTACATGTGAAATGGCAAAAGAAAGATGAAAGAAATAGGATCTTTACCCTAGACATGCAAACTACCTGGTAGGCAACCTCATCTTTTTGTTGGTTTAGGGTCAGAGAAGAATGAGGTAGATTACAGGTTATATTTTTCCTCAAGATAATCATTGGCCCTTCCTTTGGTTCTTTTCCTCTAGGAAGATTATACATCTTTGTTGTACTGACATCATACTTAGTAAGGTGTCTGTGACATTCTTTGGCCAAAGAAATATAAACAGAAATGATTTTCATCACTTCTGAGCAACAGTTATTGTTGTTTGAATGAGAATCTCCTGGTATCTCTGTCCTTTCCCTCTTCTATGAGTTCAGGGATGTCTCACTGGCCTGGTTGGGTCCGGATTAAGGCAGCTGTGAGGCAAAGCTGATCAATTATTGTTGACCAATAACAGATGCATCAAAGAGATAGAGATATGCGTTAAGAAATGGATACAAGGGATCCCTGGGTGGCTCAGCGGTTTAGTGCACCTGCCTTTGGCCCAGGGCGCGATCTTGGAGTCCTGGGATCAACTCCCACATCAGGCTCCCTGAAAGGGGCCTGCTTCTCCCTCTGCCTGTGTCTCTGCCTCTCTCTCTGTGTCTCTCATGAATAAATAAATAAAATCTTAAAAAAAAAAAAAGAAATGGATACAAATGTCTAGGGAGGAAGGATAAAAGCCTGAACCAAAGCAATGACAGTTGTGGATAAAATCAATGATAAAATGATGACTTTAGGAAGTCAAGTTGACAGAACTTGTTAACTCATTAAATATTGGTGTAAGGATGGCAATGCTTGAGTCCCTGGCCCATATTACATCCTATTTTAATTTTTCACATCCTTGTGATGAATTTTCCTTTCTCTTTATTTCTTGCCAACAGAGTAATCTTCCTACTGTATAATTTTGATGATGTCATTTCTTCTCGAAACAGTCTCCATGGTTCCCATTGCTAAAGAATTAAGTTCTATCTCCTTAGCCTTAATTGTCTGTCATAATTCTTTTAAATATTTATTTCCTACTTTTCAGGCCATTCTTTCCTTAAAGAAACTCTACTAGTGTTATTGTTCTTTCCTCAAAAATGATGTTTGGGTTTCCAGTTAAATGCCTTGTTCTAGTCACTGCTTTTGCTTTGGTACAGTGTATCTCTAGTTACTTTAAATTTTACCTACTTACCCGAGTCAAGATAGACTGGGTTCCTATATGGTAACGCATGACCCTAAAATCTCAGTGGCTTACAAATCAAAGCCTTATTTACCTCTCAAACTACATGTTCATCCTAGGATAGCTAGGACTCCAATGTTCTCTTCATTCAACAGCCCAGAGTGATGGAAAATTTTGTGTATGAAATGGGTATGAACTTATATTTATTCTTCAGTATTTGGCTTGAACATGATAATGTCCTCTCTATCCATATTTTGAAGCAAGACATATAACCAAGACTAGAAAGGAGAGGTGTATCCCCGCTCCAGGGTGAAGTAGAATTCAATTAAAAAACATATAGCAATATGTTACCTCATAATTTGCAATCTATTCCAAATCCCATTGATTCCATTAATCTCATCCTGTCCATCCCATCTTCAATTGTTATTTGTTTCTCAATTCTTGCCACCAATACTAATTATATAGCTCGTCTTATAATGTGTTTGATAGGGGTCAACAGAGTTTTCCTAAAGGGGCAGAGTAAACATTTTCAGCCTCAAGTCATAGGTCTCTGTGGCAAGTACTCAGCTCTGCCATTGTGGTGCAAAAGTAGTCATAGAAAATATGGACAAAATAGGTGAAACTGTGCTCCGGTAACAGTCTATGTACAAAAGCAGGTGCTGGTCAGCTGCAGTAATTTGCAGACACCTTCCTTAGAGCAATGACTCCCAAGCTTGAGTGTGCGTTGGAATCACCTGAAGGGATGTTAAAACATAGATTTTTGGATACCACTTTTGGAGTTTCCAATTCAGTAGGAATTAGAGAAGGGCTTGAGAATTTACCTTTTCAGTAAGTTCCCAGGCGAAGCCTTAGCTAGTGGTCTGGAAATCACACGCGGAAAACCATTGACCAATAGAACAAAGACAATGTTCTATGTTTCAGTGACGTGTTCTTTGTGATCCACAAATGAATTCCAATAAAGGAATGCATGTTATTATAAAACCAAGCAGTAAAAAAAAAAAAAATGTTGATAATGATCATTTAGTTAGCGTATTCTTTCTTCACAAAAGCCAGGTGACTAGTTAACCAGAGAATGGTCCTGAATAAAATTTTACTGGCTACACGAGTGAATTAAGATAAAGTTAGCTTTCACCTTTTTATAGCAACACAGCCATACAGTGCTGCAAATCTTACACTTTTCCATGGCTCCTTCACATGATGGACAGGTAACAAAATTGTTTTGTTTGTAAAGTCTCCCCGAGCTATTTCAACTTGTCACGACACACAAAGCTTGGCTACACCAAATGCATCAACCCATTTGTATTACTTCAGTGAAATAAAAAGATTTCAGAAAGACGCATTAATTTTATTCCTATTCAACAGTGACATTGAAAAGACATTCTTATTTGTGCAGTTGTTTGAGCTACCAAGCCTGCTCGTACTTACGCAGATTTCTAAAACTGTGGAGATTTCTGTGCTCTTGAGAGTTTTGACATACTTAAGATTAAATGATTATCCCAGATTTTGCTGCATCCTTGACATATAAATGATAGTGACTTAGATTCTTGGAGAGAAAACAAGTGACTCCCAGGAACTTGTTTAAGCAAATTTTAGGACTTAGTAGCTCAGAAGTGAAACTGTTGGGGGAGGTCGATAAGAGGGCGTGACCTCCAGTTGACCCGCCCATAAGACCCAGGTCACCAGAGGCTCCTTACCCTGTCCTTGGGATGTCTTCAGGGGCACTGTTCCCATACTAGGAGCCACTTCAGGGACTTGAGAGGGTCATGTGTTCTTGAGAGCATCTGGTCTCCGTCTATGACTGACCCCATTAAGAAATCCATATTAGCTTTTAAAAGTCTAGGGAGCAAGTGTCTAGAGCTCCTAGTCTTGGGGCCACCTAACGCAATCCTCATCTGTAAAGTCCCTTGCTTATTAAACCTACCGCCTACCCACCTGGAGCAGCCTGGCTCTTTCTTTGGTCTCCCCAATCCCTCACTCCCCATACAGGGCCAATTTTCGAATTTCACCCACATCACGAATCAACAGAAATTTTGAAGAAAGATCCTCACAGATAAGCCATGCGTGCGTTTTTGGAATTTGGGAGGAGGTGGCAGTACTGCGTGCAGCAGTGTGACTTTTCATTGTGGGATCTCTTTAAATCACTGTAGTATTCTGTCCTGTGGCAAGTAACCACTGAGTAGCTTCCCTCCCAGACATGAATGTTAATTCTAAAAACCTTGCAACATATATATATGTGTGTGCAGAAATTAAAGAAACCAGAGTAACACGCAGCCTGGGCACATTTTAGCTCCTTAGAGAACGGACCAGGTGCCCATGGCAGAGAAACAGGTAAATGGATTAGTAGAAATCTTTTTTTTTTTTTTTCTTTTCTTTTTCTCTTTTCTTGATTGAAAAGAGAATTGAGTGCTGGACTTGGCATTTTTTTTCCCTATTTTTTTTTTTTTCAGTTTAAATTCAATACTTCAATTTGCCAACCTCTAGCATCACACGCAGGGCTCATCCCTTGCAGGGAAACCTCTTGGCCAAGGTTAGCCGCCAAGTAGCAGCGGAGGCAGCGTCTGGAGACTGAGACCCCTTCCTCGCAGCTGAAGGGGGCAGAGCAACAAGGCGGTTAGCAGCGGGGTGGGGGGGGCTGGAGCGGCGCAGCCCGGTGCCCGCAGGCAGGTGCCCGCGCCCCTCCCCGCGCACCCCCGCGCTCCCCGCCCTCCCCTCCCGCCCCTGCCTTCCCCTCCCCTGCGCTCCCCTCCCCTCCCCTGCCCTCCCCTCCCCTGCCCTCCCCTCCCCTGCGCTCCCCTCCCCTCCCCTGCCCTCCCCTCCCCTGCGCTCCCCTCCCCTGCCCTCCCCTCCCCTCCCCTGGGCTCCCTTGCGCTCCCCTCCCCTGCCCTCCCTTGCGCTCCCCTCCCCTCCCCTGCGCTCCCCTCCCCTGCCCTCCACTGCCCTCCCGTGCCCTCCCCTCCCCTCCCCTCCCCTCCCCTGCGCTCCCCTCCCGTGCTCTCCCCTCCCCTCTCCTCCCCCCTCCCCTCCCCTCCCGTGCTCTCCCCTCCCCTCCCCCGTCCTCCCCGGCGCACGCACCTTGCACCCCGGGACTCCGCGGCTCTCCGCACGCGGCGGCTTGTTTGGGGGGCGGGGCGCGGCCGGGGGCGGGGGGGGGTCCCGGGCCCCCATTGGCTGCCGCCGGCCCCGCGCAGGGTGCAGGGGGGTGCGGGCGGGTGCGGGCGGGGCCCAGACGGCGCCCGCGGCCCCGAGCCCAGAGCGGGGGCGGCTGCGCGGCGCGAGGCTCCGGCGGGCGCCCGAGGGGACACCCTGCGCCGGGGTGAGGGAGACGCTCCAGTGCCCGGGCCGGGGCGGGACGGGGACGGGGACGGGGCGGGCCGGGCCGGGGCGGGAGGGGTCACCTCCGGGCGAGGCTGGCTCCGTGCAGGTGCAGCTGCCGCCGCGTCTGCTCCCGCCGCTGCCGCCGCCGCCAGGTAAGCCTGTGCCCTCGCCTTGCTCTGCCTCCTGTGTCCTTCTGATCCTGCCGCGGCTGCGAGGCCCCGGGACGGCGGCCGGACCCAGCCTCGAGCCCGCAGTGGCCCCGCGCACCCCGCAGCCGCAGCCGCAGCCGCAGCCGCCCCGGGGCTCGGTCTCGGTCTCGGTCTCGGTCTCGGTCTGGTCTGGTCTGGCCCGGGAGCGGGCGCGCGCTGCGGGCCCCGGGAAACTTCCCTGAAGTTCTCAGCGAGCCCCCGCCAGGCTCCCCCAGCTCCCCCAGGTCCCTCAGGTCCCCCAGGCTCCCCCAGTCCCCCAGGCTCCCCCAGTCCCCCAGCTCCCCAGCTCCTCCAGCTCCCCCAGCCCCCCAGCTCCTCCAGCTCCCCCAGGTCCCCAGCTCCCCCAGCTCCCCCAGCTCCCCAGCTCCTCCAGCTCCCCCAGGTCCCCCAGCTCCCCCAGCTCCCCCAGCTCCCCAGGTCCCCCAGCTCCCCCAGCTCCCCCAGTCCCCCAGCTCCCCAGCTCCTCCAGCTCCCCCAGCTCCCCCAGTCCCCGAGCTCCCCCAGTCCCCCAGCTCCCCCAGGTCCCCCAGCTCCTCCAGCTCCCCCAGTCCCCCAGCTCCTCCAGCTCCTCCAGCTCCCCCAGTCCCCGAGGCTCCCCCAGCTCCCCCAGCTCCCCCAGCTCCTCCAGCTCCTCCAGCTCCTCCAGATCCCCCAGTCCCCCAGGCTCCCCCGGTCCTCCAGGCTCCCCCAGGTGCCCCAGGTCCCCCAGCTCCCCCAGCTCCCTCAGGCTCCCCAGCTCCTCCAGCTCCCTCAGGTCCCCCAGGTCCCCCAGCTCCCTCAGCTCCCTCAGCTCCCCAGCTCCTCCAGCTCCCCCAGCTCCTCCAGGCTCCCCAGGCTCCTCCAGCTCCCCCAGGCTCCCCCAGCTCCCCCAGGTCCCCCAGGCTCCCCCAGGCTCCCCCAGGTTCCCCCAGCTCCTCCAACTCCCCCAGCTCCCCCAGGCTCCCCCAGCTCCCCCAGGCTCCTCCAGCTCCCCCAGCCCCCCCCCCCCCAGCCTCCCCCAGCCTCCCTCAGCCTCCCACAGCCCCCTCTAGCTCCCCCAGCTCCTCCAGCCTCCTCCAGCCTCCCCCAGCCTCCCCTAGCTCCCCCAGGCTCCTCCAGGCTCCCCCAGCCTGCCCCAGGCTTCAGAGCCACAGGTTCAGTTACAGAGGGAGGGAGAGGCGTCCCTTGACCCCGAGGAGCCTTACTTTGTGGGGCTGAATTTTCCAAAGGAAAGCATTTTGCAGGGGAGGTGTTGCACTGGTTGTTTTGTTAAATGGCTTTATCCATCTATTTTTTAATGACAAAATTCTGCTTTATTTTCAAAAAGCTTCTGTAAATATACCCATCCCCACTTTTTTTTTTTTTTTGGTTTAACTACAGTAACATCCCCACATCCTTCTCCACTGATGTGTATTGAGATGTGTGTATTTTAAAACTTCATTCTCCGCAAGAGAACTGTAAAGCTATTTAAGTACTTTGATAAGGAGTCTCTCAGCATCCAGCTATCCGAGTTTCCTACCAAAAAAACTAATTGGAGACAAGTGCAAGAGACACAGATGACCAGATCTGCTGTGGGTTATATAATATGAATTTTTTTAAAGAATCTTAAAGGTATCAATCATTTGATCGTACACTTAAAAAGCAAGACACATGTGCAGTATAGGGCATGCTGACAAATCATTTTTTTTTTTTTTTCTGAGACCTTCAGTATTTTGCAAACGTTTTCTCCCTTTTAAACATCATTCTGTCTCCGTGGAAATCACAGTGGCTTCAGAACCTCTGTATTCAGAGTGCTTGAAGGCTCTTAAGACCTGTTTCTCTGTATGTACTCTCTGGAGTGAGAACTGACATACTTTTGGGTGATTCTGTGACCATTTCATGATTCTCAATTTCTCATCAGGTATTTTGAAACTCATTCACAAACTCCTCAGCTAGAAAATTACCTTATGTACTGAGGTGGGGGGGAGGATTAAATAGAGCAGGTTCTGAAAATGTGTTTACAGCTTTAAATTACCCTAAACATGACCAAAACATGAAAATCCAGCCATGCCAACCAGGTATTAGTTGGCTCCGTCTTTTCAGCATACCCGGTTGGTTTTTAGATTTATAAAATCCAGATGCATAGCTGAAGCTCATCATTCACTGGCATCATTTATTCATTAAATCATCCTAAGCAATTTGAGAATCACTTTAAGTTCTATGTCTTTATTATTATTTCTAAGAAGGAAATTAACTGAATGGGTTCTTCTTATAAATATTTCCATGATTCCAGCAGAAAGTCTTTTCAGAATTAAAAGGCAGATGGTTACTCTTCCCAAGCCATAAGCAGTGGATTGACGAATTGTTTTGGAATGCTCAAGAGCTTAGCCACACACCAAGTAGAAGCTTCCACTTAACTGATTTAACTAACTGGCACGTTAGCTTGTTCAGTGACCAGATCTAGGGACAGTTCCTCTACCTGCCGTAGAAACTACTGTAGCAAAAAGAGGTTTCATGTTAACTTGAAAATCCGATTCCAGAATATATTTTCTCTTTTATTGATAATTCTTACTTCAAAGACTGACTTCTTCGTTTAACCCTGTAATTGTTTAGTGCCTTTCTCATTAACATAAAATAAAAACAACAACAACAACGTATTTTCCACATTTTTTTTTTCTGTTGTGTTAAGCAAATCTCCAGTTTCTGGATTCTTAACTTCTACTGCTATGTACCATTTTCAAGCAGTAGGGGGTAGTTTTCAAGCCCAGAATGCTTTTTTTTCCTACTGGACCTGATTCTTTCCAATGATCTGCTTAGTGATGTGATCATTTTAGATAATTCAAATAGAGCCGAATTACAGTGGGAGGGAAGCATCGTTTGTTTTATATGTGGGATCATACATATTAAGTTCTTATCACAGCAAAAGCAGTGCTTAGTTGATGGGGAAAAAAAAAATCCCTGCTGATGCCTCACGTGACATACTTACATCTCAGTATGACTGCGTCCTTAAAGGATGGAGCAGAAACTGATCTCCTTAGACTGAGCATCTTTCGCATCTGCTATTTTCGAAGAACATATTTCATGTAATAGGCTGTGATATTGATTGAGATCAATCTTTTATCATTTTGTGGTTAATAAGAATATCTGTCACTCACCTCTTAGAATGCTTGGTGATGAACATCAAATCACTCTTGCTGATGAAATGGTACTGCAAATAGTCTGCCGAAACTGTTCTTACACGAAATGTGAAATATTACTGTGTTTTCATACCTATGTCATTTAGATGTCATGTCATTAAATCTGCCTAACAATTGTGATAGGAAGATGCATACAGTGATGGTTTTCTTCAGAAGTGAGCCATGTTTTCATGTAAAAATATCAAGTCTAAGGACGGTGTAATAAAATGACTTACTAGTAGACTGTTATACGTGTCTTCATACTTCCAGAGGAAAAGTGTGATGGCAGATGTCTCATTTAAGGTAAGATATCATTTCTTTAGTCTCTTAACCAAGCTGTGTTTAAAGTCATGATGTCCTGTATTACCATGTCCGTGTTCCCACATCAACAGATAGCATTTTGCACCAGTTCGTGACTCTGTCTGTATTTAACTGGAAGTGGAAACTATTTTATCTTTCCCATTTAACAAATATTGAATTTTATGTTGATGAATTGGCTCAATTTATATCTAGAAAAGTAAAATAATGAATGAAGATTTATGATTTTACTGGGAAATTTCCTTTCACTTTACTAATACATGATAATTGAGCAATTTGCACTCTTATGGCTTTTAAAAGCATTTTAACTTTTGGCTTTAAGGTAATTGCATTTTTTTTTTCTGAATTACTATGCTAAAAGGGTGAGATGTCATTGCCAAACTTTTAAAGGGAAGTGCCTGTGCGCACGCGCATGTGCATGTATTTATTTGTGTGTGAATGTGAATAATTCCGTCTGTGTTGAATATCAATAGTGGTTACTCAAAGTTATTTTTAAGCATCACATGATAAGATGACTAATAATATGCAGCAAGTCACATTTTTAGAAAAGACTAAGAAAATTATGAGTACTGTAAAATTGAATAACAGATGGATTTCACATAGCGTTATTCTACTTTTTTTGAAATCCTGGTTAACATCCTAAGAATTCATTTGTTCAATTATTGATTATCACTTAATTTAATAAGCTTTTGTTACACTATTGGAAACAAGCCTTATATTTACTATTTTTGTGAATTTAGCTCCTTTCAGGTTTGTATCACTTTATATTATAGCTCATGGTATTAAGGGATCAACTGAGTCTTCAGTATGCCTCAGTTATTTTTTTTTTCGCTGAAGGGTTATGGTTTTCTTTCATTACCCTCGCTCTGTGAACATCTAAGTCATTACTCTACAAATGGATTTATATCACCTGGAATATAAGGGATGTGCTATTTGAGCAATGTAAAAATCTTCTTAAAATATGTGTATCTCATGCATAGAGGTATGAAGATTCTGGTCAGAGAAGGAGAGGCACTAATTTGTGCACAGATACCCAATGGAGAAATCCACGACTCGTGTATCAACTCCTAAATCTACATGTTCAGATAGCTCAATGATGCATACTTAATTCCAAGCACCAAAGAAGTAGATATTGGGCACAGGCTGTTACTGTAGACCAACGCACAGAGTAGGATGCTAGTTACAGGCATGATTGATTATACTAGAAGTGTACCATATACTTTGTAAGTTCTGTAACTTCTATTGGCCGGAAAGTTATTATGATATTAAAAAAAATGTTTTTCTCCGATTAAAGATGAGAATCTTGATTCACTGTCTGCGTGATGATGTGGGAAGATCAAAACTTGGGAGTCAGACAGTAGTATGAATCCAAATTTTGAGACTTATTCTGTAGGTACTTTGGGGTATATGTTTTATTAGCTTTTTGATCTTTGGTTTCTTCTCTTGATTTAGTACCACATAGACAACATTCACTAATAGGTCTTTCTCTTTAGAAATTTCCATGACTATAGCAGTAGATTTGTAGAGATTAACTGCAGCCAGAGCTGGCTCCGTGGGTTAGATGAAAACATATAGTGGCCAGCATTTGTTATATGCTGTAATGTACTTGCCATGTTGGGATGGAAGTGGTTCACGGTCACTTATCTAAAAATAATTCCACTTATTTTTTGGCAAGAATGCTTTTTAATGAATAGGCATGGATGTATCTGGTAGTTTAAATAGTCAGTGAGTTTAGATTGTGATAAAACTGTTACCACCATATTTCAAGAGGTTTTTGAAGTCAAGAAAAAGGGAGAATAGATCGCTAAATAGAAAATACAGAGTCAAGGGAAGTTTGTGGGATTATTATTTTTTATAGAGATTTGAGCATGTGAGACTAGATGAGATGGAGATCATTAGAAAGAGAAAATAATATGAATGATGGATCAAGATCCTAGAGTGTGGGAGGAGGTCATCAAAAGGTTGTGACCTCCTCTTGACTCTTGAGCCAGATCTGGGCAATCAGCAGCTCCTATTCATCCTCTCCCCTGTCCTTGGAATGCACTTTCTGGCCGACATTCTCACACAAGGAGCTATTTCCAGGGCATAGCCTTAGGAAAGTAAAGTGTTATTGAGACCATTAGACCGAACATGTGAGTGAACCTCATGAAGGCCTCTGCAGAATCTTTTAAGATTCTGGTAGGCAGATGCGGAGATCAACTCATCTTGTGGGCACCCACAACAAATCTTGTATGTAGGCTCTTTTACCTGTTAAAATCCACCACCTACCAATCTGTCTTTTCTTGCCCCTTCATCTCTAGGAATTTCAAATTTAACCTGGAAAACTCTTTGAGTTTTTGAAACAATAGAAAGAAGATTAGAATTTACAATAACCAGGGCATAGGGGAGAAGATACAATTAGAAGGTGTCATTAATTTTAATAACACAAGTGAAATGGTCTCCAAAAGCCAAATATCAAATAAGCTTAGCTGACATTTCAACATTTATTAAAATACCTTGAATGCCGAAAAGGATTGTTAGGAGATAACCAAAATGTGATGCTAATTAATTTATCTAAAGTAATACTTTTAAATTTAATTGGAAGAGATCAGGTGCCTGGTAAATGTTGAGAAGTAGAGGAAATTAACATTAAAAGACTGTTCATGGGGAAAAATGGTATGATGTATTTAAAATTATTTCGGGGCAGGGGACCGCCGGGGGTTCAGTGGGTTAAGTATTTGCCTTCAGCTCAGGTCATGATCCCAGGGTCCTTGGATGGACCCTGCATCAGCAGGGAGCTGGCTTCTCCTTTTCCCCCTGCTCATGTGCTTGCTTGCTCACTCTCTCTCTCATTCTATCTCAAATAAACAAATAAAATAAAAAAAAAATTCTGAGGAGAGAATATAGGAATACTTGGAGTAACAAGGAAATAATATTGTATCCAAAAGGAAATGTCCTCCTACAACTTTGTGAGTCAATATTTATTTCCATGAAAGGTAGCCATTACTCCAAGGGATGTGATTTCAGGCCGATTTAAAAGTAAGATTGTGCTGAAACTCTACTCTTCTTTAATTACTAGCAATAAGATTGTGAGTGGAAAGTGAAAAATAAGCTCTTGGCAAGGTTTTATGTTATATTTTTACTTAGGCAAGAATGGGAAGCCAAGAAGACTTTTCTGAAATAGAAGAGAGTCTCACACTAAGACAACTCATTATCTAAATCAATATCTGGTATTTGTACTAAACGGGCTACTAGAAGGTCACCCCTTTAAGGTCCTTACATAGAAGGAAGTCCGGCGTTAGAATTGTGGCTGTTGCAACTACAATTAGAGTTGCAAGTTGTCATCAAGTAATCTTGCATATACAACATATTCTTGTATATACTAAATATAAACAAAATAAATTTTAACTGCAGTATTAAAGAGACAGTTATTCTTAACACATTCTAATCTTCAGTATCTCACATGTTTATTTAACAAGGAATTTTATATGACTATCATTATGTAATACCAGTGATGAGGGGAACAGTGGTATAAATGAAAATTTATACGTGATCTGTCCTAGCCCCGACGTTTGCACATACCTCCGGACCAGCAATATTGTAATGTAGGTATTACTTTTGAAAAACAAAAATATCAGGCATATTCAAAATACACAATCATACCACGAGAACACCAGCCCATCTCATAGATTTTTGGCTATGTTATAAGCTGTGGAACCTTTTTGGAGGGAAATTTGGCAGCATCCATCACATTTCAAAACCTAGCAGTTTGGATGCTCACATTATCTTCTGCAGAAATATTTTCACGTGCTTGCCATTGTCTTCTGATTTTGTTCTTTTCTCACTGACCACTTTTTCTCATTTTCTGCTGAGTTCTCTTGTCTTCAGAACTATGAATAGAAACTATCAGGGTATCCCTGGTCCCAGTCCTCAGCCCTGGTCACCTCTTTAGAAACTTACTGAAGAGGTAATCCCATCCAGTAGCATAGGTTTTAATCCGTTTTAAGGACTCTTTCCAAATCTATGTCTTTGTCTCCAATTTTTGTGCTGAGCATGAGACCCTAACCTCCAGATACCTACTCAGTTTTTCTACTTACACGTCTGTATTTGGCTGCCTGGGCTGCCAGAACACAGTACCACAAACTGGGTGGTTTAAGCTACAGAAACCTCTTTTCTTATGATTCAGGAGGCTGAAAGTCTAGGATTAAAGTGCTGGCTGATTGGGTTCCTGGTGAGAGCTTTCTTCCCGGCTTGTAGATGGCTGTTTTTCCACTGTGTCCTCATGTGACTTCTTGGAGCTCCTACGTGGAAAGCATGGGAGTAAGTTATCTCTTCTCTCTTCTTACAAGGGCACTAATCCCATGGTGAGGACCCCACCCCTATGACATCATCTAACCCTACCTACTTCCCAATGGCCCCACCTCCAAAAACCATCATATTGGGAGTTGGCAATTCAACATATGCCCCCCCCCCCCCGGAATCACATGCAATTCATAGCAACATGTAACAATCATATGACACATTTTTTTAAAACCAAGCTCTTAATTTTTACTCCTCACCACAACCCAAATATATTCATTTTTCTAATCTGCTTCATCTCAGTTAATTAGGTAATGATTTGTTCAATTTCTTAAGAATTTAGGGCGAGCTCTGAGGCTCTGCTTTTCTCTCTTCTCTCCACAATCAGCACCAATATTAAATCCACCGGCTTCCTGGTCTTACTGTTAAGTACATCTTTAATCCAGTCACTTCTACGTCTACCTTTTATCCAACCACTATGTCCCAGTTTCCAAATAGGTCTTTCAGCTTCTATTGTTATCCCCTCCCCTCCCCTAGTTCAGTGCATAGTAACCAGATGCAAACCCTTCAATATCACTGTTAAAGTACTTTCCATGGTTTAAAGATAGTATCTGGCTTAACCCTTCTCTTTTCATTCTCATTATGCTGAGTTTATCCCTGACACAGGGACTTTGCACTCACCCAACTTATCCTTCCCTTTACATAGATCTTGGTTTAAATATCCCTACTTCAGGGATCCCTGGGTGGCGCAGCGGTTTGGCGCCTGCCTTTGGCCCAGGGCGCGATCCTGGAGACCCGGGATCGAATCCCACGTCGGGCTCCCGGTGCATGGAGCCTGCTTCTCCCTCTGTCTGTGTCTCTGCCTCTCTCTCTCTCTCTCTATCATGAATAAATAAATAAAATCTTTAAAAAAATATATATCCCTACTTCAGAGGTACATTTTTTTAATCGCTGTCTATATATAGCATTTCCTTCCCTAGAAGAAATAGCTCCACCTTTATCCACACTTAATTTTCTTTAAATAGGACCTGCTTCAGCTTACATGATGCTACATTATATTTTCTGTCTTCTCTAACAAAATGCAGACCACATGAGGGAAGCCATACAATAGTGTCTGTCACTTAGGAGCCCTCAATAAGTGTTTGAGTAAATGAATAAATTAATAAATGAAAGAATGGATATGGGCACATAAATTTACTTAAACATATACATGCATATAAATAGAATTTGAATGATTTACATGATGATATGTTAAGAGTGGTAATCTTTAGGGAGGAGAGTGAGGCATTCTTGTGAATTAATGTGACTTTTTATAGTAATATATTCGTGCATATAACTTGGCCTGCAAATATAATAATCACTAACTGCTGATGCCGTTTGTGCCTGTGTTCAGTACTGAAACAGTGTTCTGTTAAGATTATTGAGGGAATAAAAGAATATAATTTGAGTGTCAGCCTACCAAAAAAATGGCCTTAAACTTAAGGCAGAATAATTTGGACTAGTACTAGTTATCTTTTCAACTCAAGATTCAATACTGTCTCACTACATATAATGTCCCTGATTCCCCATGGTGTCCACAATTAAAATAAACCTCCCAGGATACACTAAAAAGGGGGAAAAAAGGCCTTTATAGATTTGTCTTAATTGGCTCTGAGATTCAGTTTTGTTATCTGGAGAGAACAGAGGAGAATCAGTATTAACACCTGGACTTGTGTCTGTGCAAAGTCCAGAGCTCCTAAAGTAACAATTAAATGGCTTAATCTCACAACCCTCCAAGGTTTAATTCAGTAGCTCTCTTCAGAAGGGCATTGCTAATTCTTCCTGAATTGCTGCTACTTCTAACCACACTGCCTTAATTTGAACAGTATTCAAAATTCCATTCTCCCTAATGGAGTTAATTGCATTATGAAAGTCGGTTTAGAGTGGAAACTTATTTCCTCTTGTGGAGTATCTCTCCACAGAGTCCTTTCTTTTCCTTTCAACTTGACACATATCCACATTGATGCAGGATAATCTCACAAATGCAGTGCGGCCTGTTTAAACCACGTTTCAAAGAATATTCTTTAAAATATTTATATACACACCAAAGCGTGTTAGCTGTCCAAAGTGCCTACAATTTTGTACATGCTCAGGCCATCTTATCTGTTAGACTCTAAGTCCTTGGAACATTAACGAATCTCTGAGCTTTTATACAGGCTGTGACCTATTCATTGAGAGGGCTGCTTCAATAAACAGAGGCCCACTTAGGTTTATGATGGATCATGGAGCTGTTTGATTTGCAGGGAGCTAAGTTGCCCATTATCCCCTAACATGCATGTGGGTCATGTTATAACAACCAAATAATGAGCCAGGCCCCTTCCCTTGCTCCTGTAGATTTCCAAGTCATTACAGGAAATCTTAGTGTGCAAGTCCAATGAAGCTTTATGCCTTATAACTCCAGATGAATCATTTTTTGCCAGGAGTATGAAAATTTCAGCAAAGGCTCAGTTTCTTCATAAGAATATCAGCTGCTTATTCAGGAGTTCAGCTGGGTATTTTCTGGAACAGAAAGGCAGACATTCTCTTTGTTTTTCCCCCTCCCTCAGTTAAGCATCCCTAAAATTGTGTTCACATTCACTGTCTGTCTTTGCTCCCTTGCGCACATTTACCCAGACACGCAGAGAGACAAGACTGGGACATTGAATCAGTCTTTCATGTAAAAAAAAAAAAAACAAAAAAAAAAAAGTTAGGTCAATTATAGATGTCATATCAAGGAGCCAAAGATCTGTTATATAATGCCAACAATCGTGATTGCTTCCTCGATATGTCTGGTTTTTTTGCTATTAATTATCATCTCTTTAGAGGCACGTCTCTTTCTATGCTAAGAAATCTTGAAAGTTAAGGAAAATCCACTGGAAATATATTTTAAATGCTTCTCAAAGCATTTCTGTGGTGCCCTCACATTGCATGTTTATCACAGTGTTTGCATGTGTGCATACAGACACAAATGTTAAAAGCAACTTCTTCAGTAACATCTCTACAGCTAGCTAAATGTTTCTGATAGAAGGCAATAAACCCTTTGGCATTAATCCTTCCTAAAAATGAAATACTTCTACGCTATAGAGAAAGCTGTATGAAATATGAATGACAGGAGAAAAACAACTTCATTTATTCTTGCTCGGTGATTTACGGTGCAGGGATGACAACCATGGGGGAGGTGAAGAATGGTGAATTCTTCTGGGTTTGATGCTAATTTTACAGCACTACGGAAAAAGAGAGCAGTGTGCCATATCCTGGATCTCTAAGTGAATTTATTTAAAGATGGTCCATTAGTTCATGTCACCATGGAGAACTAGTAAATTATGAGTGTTTTTACAAATAGACTTGGGAAAACTTCCCCAGTATTGTGGATTCACAGAGAACTACCCTGAAAAATTATTATATTCTGTGTCCTAGTCACAGAGCTATGACTGATAACTTTAACACAGAGCCAAGATATTTTCATTAATGGTTATTACCTAACCAATTTTTGTAAATGTATTTATTCTTCCATTTTTTAATGCCAAGGAACGTTTCAAACTCCATGATAATAAGAGGCTAATCTTAGGCCAAAGAGTTAGAGACAAAATTCTCTCTACAATAACAAACACACAAACAATGTACCCGTCTTTCCCTGATAAAACTTAAAGAAATGTAAAAACATTACAAAATGTATAAAGGCATGCATTTTTTACTTTTCCTGTGGCTTATTACGCATGATTTGAAAAGCATTTTAGGAAATGGCATCAAAAGATTTTTATCATGGCAGGAATCAGTTTGAGGATTTTTGATGACTCAGTACAAAAATATCAAGACTTCTCCTAGTCTCTAATTCCCCATCATTTAATTCTTGAAATGTTTTCAACCTTCTCTGGTAATTCAGCACTTCCAGTTTTATTATGAGATTCCATGTAGAGTTCTGGGATGACCACTCACCTTGTAACTTACCACTCTAGAGATGTCTAGTTTCTGACTTACCATGTACCTTTGGCCTGAAAGGTGGTGGATCATTGGTTAGTACTGGATTCCGGGTTATTTGCTTGACCTGAGCTGGTCCTTAACCCTTCTCAGTCTCAATATCGGTCAATACCTTTGAGGACTCCTTTTTGTAGGGCTCTTGTGGGCCGTGTCCTTCATGGACAGCCTTGTATTGGATCGCACGGCCCTCCTATAACCCATCCTCTTCGATGTTCAGTGTCATAGGACGTACATTTCTCTGATGTTACAGACAGCTTTCGCTTAACTATCTGCGTAGATATAATAATAATTTTAGCCATCTGTTATTTAAAATGTATTGAGATGACTTATTCAACATCTATCGCGAGTGATAGTTTTACTTTTTAAAAGAAGCCATCTAAAAATAAAAAAATAAAAAAATAAAAATAAAAATAAAAGAAGCCATCTGAAGGTAATGTTTAAGGATTAACAGGAGTTTGGGTTTCGATTATAGTTCCATGGATGCTATTGTTGAGGATTTATGTTTTTCTTTCCTTTTTTTTTTTTTTTAACTCTTCACAAATAACCTCTTTGATGTTTTCATCAGTTGTCATCTAATATATTTTTTCTTATAGATGGCGATTATTTTCCTAGCATTAGTATATTTTTATATTTCTTTAGAAGTGAAATGCATACCCATGGGGAAGGAAATCAGTTATTGCTGGGTGTGTTAAACTGAAGTCTTCTCCCTTCCTGCTTACCTGTTATCTCACTTCCTAGAGATAACTGTTCACGCCAGCAGTATCCTATGTATTCTTTCAGAAACTTTCTGCCAATTCATAAAAGCATGAATATAAAGAAGACTATTCTTTATATTTAATTTGTATCGTGATTATTTGGTCCAATTAATTTCTCTCTCTTTAACATCATTTCTCTCTCTTTAACATCATTTTAAACTAGAATCCTCAGATGCCCATACACCTTTGGTTTTATCTTTTACCTCCTGAGCCATCCCTTCTTAGTTTTATTTGGTGGTTTCTTTTCCTCTTCCCTCAATACTGAGGCAGCTTTCATTTTCCCCTCTCTGTCTACACCCACACACACGCAGTGATCTAATCCAAGTTCATAGTTTTAAACACCATATGTTGACAACTCCCAGATCTATGGCTACAGCTCGGATCTCCCAAATTCTAAATCTTTTCTACCCAACTGCTTTCTTGGCATGTGATCACTTGGATACCTAATAGACATCTGAAATTTACATGTCCAAAATGAACTCTTGGTCTTCACTCACGAGTATATTCTATTCTCAGATTTTACCATGTCTATTGATAAACCATGCTTTCATTCAAGCTAAAATTTCTTAAGCTCTCTTACATCCTCTCCTTCTTTCACATCGCATATCTCCTCTGCCAGGAAATCCTCTCTACTTCCAAAGCTGACGTAGGATCTAACCCATTCTCAGCAGCTTCACTGTTGTCCCCACGATGCTGGTAGTAAACATTGCTTACCTGGATACTGCAAGAGCCTCCCAACCCATCTTGCTTCTAGTCCTCCAACGATTAGCCTTGACAGCAAAGGACATCTTTCGAAAATATGTTAAATATGTTAGGTCATGTTACCATTGTGTTCAAAACCAACTGCCATCTCCCCATTTACCTCAAGAGGAAATGCCAAGGGTCCCTCTGATCTGTGCTGCCTCGTTTTATTTCTGATCATTCTTCCTACATTCTTCCCCTTGCTCATTCTGCTCACACAATTCTTCTCTTGGCTTTTCCTGAAACTTAACAGGCTGACTCCCACCTTTTCCAGCCATTCCTTCTGACTGGAATTTTGTGTCACAGATGCTGACTTGGCTAGATGCCTTCAAGCGTCTTCAAGTTGCCCCCTCTCTATGAAGTCTATTCCTACTATTCTGTTGAATAGTAGTGCCAATTGCACAAAACCCTTAGGCAGCACAACCTGCTGTCTCCTCTTACATTGTTCTTTTTCCATGTCATGATTATTGTTTATTTCCATTGCCTCTATAAGCACTTGGAGAACACGGATCTTTACATCTTACGTATTAATATATCTCAAGACATAAACTAGTGTCTGGCAGGCTAGCACATAGTAAATGCTTGCCATCTTTATAAATAGATTTTATATACATAAATAAATGAATGACTAAATTGCTCTAGATTTCATACATGACTTTTGTGTGTTGTAAGCATATGTGACCATACTTTAGAGTGAGCACACATACTCAGTATTATTTTTTTTTATTTTTATTTTATGATAGTCACAGAGAGAGAGAGAGGCTGAGACACAGGCAGAGGGAGAAGCAGGCTCCATGCACCGGGAGCCGGATGTGGGATTCGATCCCGGGTCTCCAGGATCGTGCCCTGGGCCAAAGGCAGGCGCCAAACCGCTGTGCCACCCAGGAATACCCATACTCAGTATTATTTTTAAGGAAAAGTAAAATCACAAATAATCTTACATATTTGCTTATTGTGAGATAAATGTTGTTCTGAGTTCTAGAACTAGGAAATGAAATCTCTGTGGTATTTAGTTCTGGTTTGTGTGTGTGTGGTTTTAACTTTGTGGTCTCAATTGTACTTGATGAATTGAAATCAGAGTTTTTAACTTGACTGTTCCTGAAAATTCCTTTTCAATGATACCTTTCAAACAAGGTAAAAATTACCTTCATTCACTGTTTTCTTTCATCTAATATTCATGTACATTTGAGTGTTCAGCAGCTTACAAACCAAGGTGAAAGTGTGGATGTGCAAACAAGTGTCTCCTTATGTGTCCGTGTGCCCATGTGTTTGTTACTAATTTGACTGAAAGCAAATTGGAGTTTGCAAGTTCCTGGTGGTATAAGTCATTTCAAGTGTAAACTAGACATAGAAACACATATGTACATATACACATATATCCAGAGAGAGACAGATGGGGGGAGAGGGAGAGACAGAAATAAAACTTAAATGATGTTTATGAAGGATAAGAATTGTGTGCATTTATATGAATTGTAAACATTTTCCATTTATAGATATTTTAATATGATATTTGACTCCTTAATTTTTTCTAACTTATTACAAAGAACTTAGGATATATCAAGAAAATAAAAGAAAGAATAAAGAAACCAACAAATATATTTGGTAAAAATAACAAAACAAAAAAGAAAACCCATCATGTTGTGTTAACATAAAAACAACCATGAGAAACCCCCAAACTTTTAAATGGAAAAATTGCATTAGAGACCAAAATATACATTTCATGAAATGTCTTTTGCCTTTAGGCAAATTTCCCTCTATCTGCCTGTCTTAGTCCATTTGGACTGCTATAAAGAATTACATAAACTTAGTGTCTTAACAGCATTTATTTTTCACCTTTTTAAAGGCTAGGAATTTCAAGGTCAAGGTTAGTCAAGTCCAAGGTCAAGGTGCTGGAAGATTCTTTGTCTGGTAAGGGTCATACTTTCTGATTCATGGACAGTGGTCTTGTCCTCACAGGGTGGAAGAGAAAAGAGAACTCTCTGGGGTCTTCATAATAAGGGCACTAATCTTATTCATGAGAGCTCCACCCTCATTTCCACCTTCCCTTTCCCAAAGGCCCCACCTCCCATTACCCTCATATAGAGAGTTAGGGTCTGAGTGAAGCACTAGTAGAGATCGATCCATCACAGGTGCAAGGAAATCTGGGAACCCAAGCAGTGGGTTGGGAGATCATGATGTGTTGCTCCTGTAGAGTTCTACAAGAAGGCGTAGCCTCAGCTGAGCAACTACCTCTATGAGTCGATAACCAAGAAAATAGGGGTCGTTGGGCCTGAGGTTGCTATGTTTCCTTATGGCCAAGCATCAAGAAGAACAGCTAACGGAGGGATGACGAGGACCAGCCAGACCCACTTGTCCACCTCTGGGTCTGGTCATCAAATATCTGTCCACAATGGTCTTTGAGAATAATGGTTGTTGTCCCCTGGGTCTTCCAGATTGTGCTTCGAGTTGGTTCTCATGAGAAACATCTGGAAAAGGAATCTGTAAAATCTATCCCCAGCCCTACAAAGTTGATAGAACCCAACATAGCAGGCAATTCCTTATCAAGTTGGCATCCAAACATACCTCTTTAAACTTTGTTTAACTTCCACAAAAAAAGTTAAGTTAGGAAAAGTGGGCTTCAACCTAACATGATAGTTCTATGGTTGAACATCTAAGTGCAGTTTCCGTGTAAGTTGCATTTTAATGTTTAATTGCTTATTATATTTAATCAGTCTGTTCCTACTCTGGTATAGTATATATATTAATAATGAAAAACAATATGTAATAAAATGCCCAACGCTGCAATTTACCCAGAATGTACATGGAAAAAGATGTGATCTTTCATTTCTCTTTTCATGATGATAAACGTATTTTAACATGACTAAAATGTCAATAACCTAATGGTATTCTCACTTATGGGTAATGCAAAATGTTTATCTGACATATGGCGGCAGGCTGAAAGGCTAAATAATATCCCTAAACCTTCAAAATATTATCATCGTGTGTTTGAGATTCTTTTATATTGAAGCTGAGGTTCCGAGGCTTTATTATTTTTCATCTCAATTTTCCGTTTAATGAACATTTATTTAGTGATTAATATATGCCAAACCCTGTTCTAAGTGGTATACATATAGCTAGAGAAGCAACAAAATCCAGTTATACAGGACTTCATACAATTGTTTCATTATTCTTTACAATATTTTTTCTTTAAGCAATATTTGTCCCTAATCCATGTATCCCATTGAATGATAGCAAAATCGGAGTTACAGAAGTTCAGATAAGGAACTTAAGAAAATTACCTGGTGCAGTTCCGGATTACTCACAATCTTGAAGTTCCCATAAAAGCAGTGGGTAGAGAGATAGGGACCATTGTGGGGTAACTCTGTCAGTTATTTGGTTACTTGTAGTTTCTAGAACTTCCTATACTAAGAATTGTAGCAGTTTTGTTGCAGAGAAAACAAAACGCTTATTCACTGTTTTTGAATAATCACCGAAGCCGAAAATGAATTCTCATCATTGTTTCTGTTCACATTGCTATAACATTTTTTTAATTGAGATATAATTGGCATAACACTGTATTAGCTTTAGGAGTAGGATATAGTGATTTGATATATGTATATTAACTTTAGAAATAGAACTGCCAGTTATTTTACCAGGAAAAAAAAAATGGGCTTATTTGGGAAAAGCAAGAGATTGGAATCTGGGACGAGACAGTCTATGGCAAAACCATAGGCAAGTCCAACAAAGAAAACATTTTTTTTTTAATGGAGGAGGAAGAGGAGGACGTTGGGATGGTTGTTCTGAACAAAAGCCCATTTGAGAGAATCAGAAGAGCTCAAGGTGGTGACTTTTTCTCATGGCTGAGTTGCAAGTGTGGTCAATTGCTTGTAGAAGATGAGGTGTACATACATTTTCCTGTTGGGACTTGTCATAGATGATCCTTTTTTGTTGAAAGAAAGAAAGAAAGAAGAAAGAAAGAAAGAAAGAAAGAAAGAAAGAAAGAAAGAAAGAAAGAAAGAAAGAAAGAAAGAAAGAAAAAGAAAGAAAGATTCTCTACTGTGTCTATAATTGACAGTTCTTGTAATTGGCATTGAGTAGTAGAGCTCCCTCCTCAGCCTCCCCTTCTAGCATTCCGCAACCACTTTAGTAGGGTTTCCGTTTATTAATTTTCACAATATATTGCAAAATGCTCACCCTATGAAGTTAGCATACGTCGCCACAAGTACTTACAATTTTTTACGTGTGTGATGAGAACCTCTAAGATTCACTCTTGGCGACTATTAAACATACAATATTGTATGGTTACCTGTCGTCAGCATGCTGTACTTTACATCCCCAGGTCTTATTTATTTTATAACTAGAGGGCTCTACCTTTTGACTAGCTTCACCCATTTTTCTGAGCTGATCACCCACCTGTCTTTGGCAACCATTGGTCTGTTCTCTGTATCTATAGGTTTATTTTTTTTTTTTGTTCATTTGTTTTAAGACTCCACATATAAGTCACATTATATATCATTCGTCTTTTTCTAAGTTATATTATTTAGCATAATGTCGTCAAGGTCTATGTTGTTTCCAATGGCAGGATTGCTTTCTTTTTTTATGGCTGGCTAATACTCCTGTGTGTGTGTGTGTGTGTGTGTGTGTGTGTGTGTGTGTAGCACATTTTGGTTTATCGATTCATGAGCAGATGGACACAGGTTACTTTTATGTTTTGGCTCTTACAAATCATGCTGTAGTGAACATGGGATGCATATATCTTTTCAAGTTAGTGTTTCCATTTTCTTTAGATAAATACCCAGAAGTGGAATTGCTGGGTCATATGGTAGTTCCAATTTTAACATTTTGAGGAACTTCCATGCTGTTTTCCTTGGTGGCTATACCAATTTGCATTCCTGCCAACAGTGCACAAGAGTTCTCTTTTCTCTACATCCATGTCCACACTCATTTTTTCTTGATTTTTTGTTTCTTTGGGGTTTTGTTTTTCGTTTTGTTTTGTTTGATACTAGCCATTCTGAATGGTGTGAGGTGGTACCTTCTTGCACTTTCTATTTGCATTATTTGTATTTATCTGATCTAGCTCTTCTCTGTCTAGTTCATGCAATGGTCTCCCTTTAGACCAGGCATCTATTCCTGGTCTAATTATTTTTTTAAGGTTTATTTATTTATTTATGATAGACATAGAGAGAGAGAGAGAGGCAGAGACACAGGAGGAGGGAAAAGCAGGCTCCATGCCGGGAGCCCGATGTAGGACTTGATCCCGGGACTCCAGGATCGTGCCTTGGGCCAAAGGCAGGCGCTAAACCGCTGAGCCACCCGGGGATCCCTATTCCTGGTCTAATTCTTGATTTGAAATTTTTATTACACAAAGCACCTATGTATGTAACCTCTTTCAAAGAAGAGAATCGCACAATTGTTTGACAGACATTGTTACCACTGTCCAACAACTCACCCCCCTTCCTGGGAACAAAGGAAGATAGTAGTTTCAACATTGACGTTAGCTGGCCTCTGACTCAGTTTACCAAGTGAAATTTGACCTATAGGGACAATTACTTCCCTCTGGGAGAAGTTAATTGTTGCTAGGTTTTTGCTCTCTAGTTTTCCTTCAGCTGTCAGGTCCACTAGCAATTAGGGAAGCATGAGCTCATTTGGAAGAGAACTGATGAGCCGTTGCATTGAGAGTGCTGCCCTACAGACTTGCCCACAACCACAGTTGACTTTGTATGGGTGAGAAATGGAGTAAAGGAAGGTGAGTGGCATCTGCCTCTCTCTCTGGGTCTCTCATGAATAAATAAAATCTTAAAAAAAAAAAAAAAAGGAAGGTGAGACTAACGGTTTGTTAGTGAAGATCCTATAGCACGTGCAAATACAGTCCCCTTGACAGAAATAGGTACTGTTGAAATAATGGCTTTGAAAATTGTTACATTGCAGAGAGATAATGACAACTGAAGAATGATCACTGAGTAAACCCATCTCCTTATTAGTAAGATAATTCGCCTTGATCTAGTTCTTGATCTCTTAGGACAGTCTAGTTTCCAATAATTTATAGATCTATTAATAATTTGATTGTTTTCCATTTCCAGAATATTTTCTCTGTTCAAGAACTAGAAGATATAACAGGCCTAAGAATTTGGTCCTGAAAAAGCAAAAATTAAATATGTGTGAATAGAGTATGGGTAAGAATAGTAATAAGATGATAATTAGATACACATTGAGTGTTCCTCTAAAAAAGTTGTGCATTTTAACAGAGAACTAACAAATTCTTGCAGGAAAAAAAATCTTCAAAACCCTTTCTCATTGCAGTATTTTGTTAAATAAAAATGAAAATTTTATTACAAGATTGTGAGGCTTTATTTTATGAGCACATTTGGTGCTTTTTCATTTGTTGAAATACCAAGCTTTTATTCCATTGTGTCTTTATTTCTTCTTTTTCCTTCCATCCCTCCCTCCTTCCTTCCCTCTTTTCTTCCTTCTTCTAGATTTTCTTTTGAAATAAAGTATTCTAAGCTCTCCAGAGGCAGGATTCATTTTGTTTTTCTAATAAATTTGTCTTATCCTAGCATTGTCATCCCAGTTTAACTTGATTCCTGAAAACACCTCTCCATACAGTGAATAATACTATCTTTAAAGAGTCTTATATTTTAATCTCTTATTTAAAACCCTACCAAATTTTTACATTTTCCCTGAAAGTGTTTGTTACCATTTATCTCCATTCTTTCAGCATACTTCTTATTCACATTTGTAGATCTACTGTACAGTTTTACTCACATAATAACACACTGTCTTAACCTTTTTCTTATATAATGAATCCTTATTTATTGAGTGCTTACTATTTTCCATCACTTATTCCGCACTGAAAATAAGTGATGAACAAGATGGACGTATTTTGTCTGTCATAACTCCCCTTTCATCCCTTTCCCACCAGTTCATGGTGAATGACTCATTCTTTATAGAAGTATGGCATAAAAATGTGATCATTTAGATTACTTGCCAATAAAATGTTATATGATATATAGTTGAAAATAGTTGTAGTTTCTTATAGTGTCCCTAAAATGCCAGTAATAATTTAGTTGGCTTCCAGGATATTTGATCTACTGAGTGGATAATTTCAACAGAATGAATAGACCTTCCTTTAATCAGGGCCATATTGAATTTTTTCTTGGCTTTGTGCTGAAACGGAATAAGATTAGTAAAAGGAACTTTTAAACTGCACCTATTTTAAAATCATGGTTAAAAGAGTGCATAATTTTTGTAATGGATGTGCTCATTACAATTAACATACTTCAATTACTACATACCTGCGAGAGCTGTACTTGGAAACATTTTTTGTTAGTGTTGAGGTCAAATTAATTAAGTACTTGAGTTTTCTCAGTATCTTGTCATTCTTTCTTGTCTTCTCTATAATTATTATAAATTAGTTTTTTTATTTCCCCATTGTGTTCTCTGAAAGCTACCACTCTGGCTTTCAAACACAGGACCTAAAAAAAGAGAGAAAAAAAAAAAAAAACCCCGCTTAACTCTGTTCCCCTCTCTCCTGGCACAGCTGAAATGGTACTAATGCTGACCACTCTGTTCCAAAACATAAGGAGAATTCATTAATGAACGAAGAATTTTGCAATTATAAAGTGCAATCGACACAGCAAAAATATTTTGTGTTCGTAGCTGAAGGTCAAGGATTATTAACTATAACACCTAATAGTCATGCTGTCCAGCATATCTCATGGGGAAACAGTGAGTGCAGACTTAATGGAGGGTCATGTCCTTTGGTTCAAAACAACACTGAAGAGGATGATTATATGTTTCATAGGAGTGGTTGTATTTAGTGGAAGTTTATTTCCTAATGGCTTTACTTGATTTATGAAAATAATTATGTATTCCAGCATTGACTATTTGGTCAATGAAAAAGTGATTTTGCAAAAGTGACAAAAAAAAGTACTTGGCAATTATATGTCCCTGAAAGAGTAAATTGTTACCACAGAGAATATTTAAAATATTTAAAAGTTTTGAGCACATTAAATCTGATACTGTGGTCTACAGTTCCTGCTTTCTGAAGTAAGAATATGTCCATGTTTGCACTGACTCTGACTTTATAAGTTCTTGATAATTTAGTGAAAATATTTTGTTATGCAGTTTATAATGAGGAACTTGATGATCAATCCTTTAACAATAAGAGGGTTGGTTTGTCATTGTTAATTGTAATAGGACTTTCACATCGCCAGTTTTGCATAGTTTTAATTTAATTTAATTTAATCTAATTATCTAATTTTAAGGATTTATTTATTTGAGAGAGGGGGAGAGAGAGGGGAGGGGGGAGAGGGAGAGCGAGTCTCAAGCAGGTTTCACACCCAGTGCAAAGCTCAACATGTGGTTTGATCTCACAACCCTGAGATCATGACCTGAGCTGAAACTAAGAGTCAGCCACCTAGGAGCCAGCCAGGCATCCTTGCATAGTTTTCATTTTAAACAAATAATATAATTTTTAAAAATCTGGCATACAAGGCATTTCTGCTGAGTCTCATCCATGTGGCAAGCCCTGTGCTCTGGTCTGAATAGATCCCCATGAAGGCAGTTTATCTTTATTTCCTTTGCCCTGCTCTCCAGTCAGTGTCCTACCAGCAAAGTGCATCATGACACTGTCAGGAACATAGAGAATATTCTGGATCTTGTTACAGTGATTGTGTTGACTGCATTCCTTGGTTTTGTGAGACATCCCCGCTAGATTCTAAAGCTGAAAACACAATCCAAACTGCCAGATATCTAGTGTGGGGAAACATTAAAAAGTAGTTTATCCAGACTAGGACGAAAAAATTAGTCACACAAAGCCTAAATCAATTACTGGTTATAGATAGATTGCCTGGGAGATATCTTTTCAGGAGTAAAATTTGAATTTTGTGAATCAAGTGTTTGCTGATGAAAAAAAAGACAATGGTCTTGAAAATTAAAATAAAAAAGCCTGAATGTTACTAAAGATGTTCATCAAATATGAAAGGATAATTATCATAGATTTAATTAGGATATTGGCTCTGAAGTCCCAGACCAAAAATATTTGTATGAAAAAATGTTTGTTGGTAATTGAGATGTTTGCTCATTTCATCCTATCCCTGGGTCTCCTGCAAAACCATGTAGTTGTCAAGTATTGAAATGAATTACAGAATAAAGGAAGGGAAATGTATCATTTTAAATTTTGTCCTTATAACAAATATATTTAGAATATTTTATTGTATTATATTCTATTAAATTTTTCAAAGTTCTTCACCCTTTTGTACCCATTTCTTTTTATTTTCCTTCACAGGTATTTCCCATTGAGACTGTGATAATAACCCCGATTCCCATGCCACTCTGCTTGTCTTACCCCATACATTCCTTCTAAGAAAAATCACCAATCTAATAATTTTGATGAGCATATATATGCTATATATTCCTCAATGGACATCTGAGTTCCTTTCCAATGTCTTGAACTTCAGACTTTGCTAAGACCTAGGAATGAACCTGTGACTCCTTGTATTTACTCTTGTATTTACTCCCAGTATTTTCCAAAATATTGACTAATGTTTTTAATTGCTTATTTAATGCCAGATACTATATACTAAGTACGTATATTATCAGAGTTAATGTTTGAATAATCCACTGAGTGACTACATTTCCCATTTTACATTTGAAGATACCAAATCCCTGAGAGAGCTAAAGTTAATGGCAAGGTCACAAAACTATTAAGTGCAATAGCTGAGGCTGGAAGCCAATTGTGTCTGATGCCAAAGTCCATCTTCTTAGGTATGATTTATACCTCCTCTATTTTTCACCACAGGCAGTAATAACATCTCTCATCCAGTCATGCAAATCTGTAACCTGGGAGTCTCCCCTATCCTTTCTTCTCCTCCAGTTCCCCATCTAATCAGTCACCAAGACTAGATAAATTAAATTCTAACTATCTTTCAAAGACAGTCGTATTAATGCTTTCATATGGGCTCAAATAATTTTTTCTGCAAAATTAGTTTGTATCTTAGTGGGTCTTATTTTCTATTTTCATAGCTCACTTTTGGAGAAATTGCTAAAATAATCTGTCCAGGAAGGATTGACCATGCCCCTTTCTCTTGAGCTCCTTAGTTTACTTTTTAGCAGCTTAATGGTGAAGTTTGGAGGCCCAACTGTGGTATCTAACATGTTCTATCCCCTATTTTTTCAGGCTTATTTGAAGCACACACATGCACACCTTTATTCCTTCTCCTCTTCTATTTCAATTCTCAAGATGACTCCCATTTTTCTTTGTAATACTCATATTTGAATACACAATTTAATTATTTTCTAAGAAGCCTCCCTTGAGTTCTTCCCACGTTCAAAAAGAAAGGTGACATCTCTTTGTTTGCGGAAATCTGTTGTATTTCATTCCTTTATCTTATAACATTTGATTTATTGATTTATCTCTCAACTTAGATTATAAGCATTTAAAGGAATCAGTAGGGACTGATTTATCTTTGTTTTTTTTTTTTAATTTTTATTTATTTATGATAGTCACAGAGAGAGAGAGAGAGGCAGAGACACAGGCAGAGGGAGAAGCAGGCTCCATGCACCGGGAGCCCGATGTGGGATTCGATCCCGGGTCTCCAGGATCGCGCCCTGGGCCAAAGGCAGGCGCCAAACCGCTGCGCCACCCAGGGATCCCAAGGACTGATTTATCTTTGAAACAGAATGTGGTAAGAAGTAGGCGTTCAGTTATGCCTGAACCAAACTAAAATATAGTATACCAGTTAGGTAAGGTAGGTAATTTAAGGAAAGTTCTGTTGACATGGTTAATTAATGAAATGGAACTTTTGTTGATTTCATTTTTGCTTTTAGTATGTTTTGGTTATTAATATTTAATGCCTATCATATACATTACACAGCAGTGGTTCAGTAAAACATAGTCCATACATATTTAAGAGGAGTGAAGAATAAGGCTTTTAAAAATTCTCTAACAGAATCCATTGAAACTAAACTAATATAAAATGAAATAATTGGACTTCAATTTTATTTTATTTTTAAAGAAGATTTTACTTATTTATTTGAGAGAGAAAGAGAGCAAGAGAAAGAGAGAGCACAAAACAGGGGGAGGGGCAGAGGGAGAGGAGAAGCCCACTCCTTGCCTAGCAGAGCTTGATCCCAGAACCCTGAGATCATGACCTGAGCTGAAGGCAGATGCTTAACCAACTGAGTTACTCAGATGCCCCAGGACTCAGATTTTGTTTTTTATTTTTATTTTTTTACTTTTTTTGGGACTTGGATTTTAAAATCAAATATGTTTTATATTAAATTCAATTCTATGGACAATTTGGAAAATCATTCAAAATCTCTGCTCTCTTTGGAATCATAACTAGGAAGATGAAACATAAGAAGGGTGAATATAAACAGAATAAAAATATTTGAGAAGAAGGAGACTGGACTGACAGACTTGAACATGAAGGAAAACATTAAAAATAGATACTACCTCTTTTTTATGTAGAGTTTTTCTGTTTTTAAAAGATTTATCTATCTATTTTAAAGAGAGTGCAGGGGGAGGGAGAGAGGGAGTGAGCGCCAAGCAGACTCTGCTGAGTACAGAGCCCGATGTGGGGTTGATCCCATGACACTGAGATCACCACCCCAGCCGAAACTAAGAGTTGGACATTCAACTGAGTGTGTCACTTAGACAACCACCCCCCCCCCCTTCTTTGGTTTAAATTCCAGTTAGTTGACACACGGTTCAATATAGGTTCAGGAGTAGAGTTCAGTGATTGATCATTTACCTATAATACCCAGTGCTCATCATAACAAGTGTCCTCCTTAAACTCATCATCCATCTATCCCATCTCCTACCACCTCCCTCCATCGACCCTGTTTGTTCTTTGTAGTTAAGAATTGCTTATGATTTGTTTCTCTATCTCTCTTTGTCCCCATCCCAAATGTTCCAATGTTCTTAAATTCCACATATGAATGAAATTATATGATATTTGTCTTTCTCTGACTTACTTTGCTTAGCATAATACACTCTAATTCCATTCATGCCATTGCAAATGGCAAGATTTCATTCTTTTTGGTGGCTGAGTAGTACTCCATTTTATGTGTGTGTGTGTGTGTGTGTGTGTGTGTATTGTCTTCGTCCATTCATCCCAAAATACACATTCCAAGGAGTACATGCACCTTGATGTTTATAGCAGCAGCATCAACAACAGGCAAACTATGGAAAGGGCCCAAATGCCCATTGACTGATGAATGTAAAATGAAAATGTGGTATAGTGGTCCCTGGGTGACTCAGTAAGTTTAGTATCTGACTCTTGGTTTCAGCTTGGATCATGATCTCAGGGTCCAGGGATCAAGCCCCGTGTTGGGTTTCGTGCTTAGTGAGGAGTCTATTGGAGATTATCTCTCTCTTCTTCTGCTCTCCTTTGCTGGTGCACACCAGCTCTCTCTCCCTCTCTCTCTCTGTCTGAAATAAATAAAATCTTTGGGGAAAAATGTGATGCACACACACACAATGGAAAACTGCCTCTTTGTAATGGGATATTTTTTTTTCAGTTCAAGAGAGAAGAAGGAGAAATAATCATATTTCAAAATATATAAGTAAATACCTCAGGTCAAAGTTCTGATTAGGTCTCATTTATACTATGGGATAATATTCATGTGCTAGACTATAGCCAGTTACTATTATATGTAAATATATATATGCTATATATATATATAATATGTAAACATTATATATATATATATATGTTCTATATAAACAGCTAGTTTTGAAGTTTTTTAAACTATGTAAATAATAATTATACTGTTTTTACCATACCTACAAGAAAGAAAGAAAGAAAGAAAGAAAGAAAGAAAGAAAGAAAGAAAGAAAGGAAAAAGATTTTTTAAACCATTTTTCTAATACAATATTTAGAATAAATGAAAATTCGCTTTGCAGATTTACATGATGAAATTCATGTTTTATCAGAAATTAACTTCCTTTGCCAAATAAGTCTTTGATTTAACATTAAAAAAATCTTTAGTAGTGATGCAATAGCTACATTTTTATATCCTAATAATTGACACATATATTCTATGCTGATATAAATGCAAAAAATATCTAATGTTACGGAATATTTGTTTTTTCAAATTCATCCATATTAGCCATCTAGTGTTGTAATATTGCTATAAAAGAGACCACCCATAGCAGGCATTTATTCTCATGCTCTTGTGTCTACCAGTTGAGTTTGAAAAAAAATATTTTTTTATTTTTAAGATCTTTTATTTATTTATTCATAGAGATGCGGAGAAAGAGAGAGAGGCAGAGACACAGGCAGAGGGTGAAGCAGGCTCCATGCAGAGAGCTTGACGTGGGACTCGATCCAGGGTCTCCAGGATCAGGCCCTGGGTTGCAGGTGGCGCTGAACCGCTGCACCACCAGGGTAGACTGGCCTTGGCCAGGCAACTCTATTTCAGGTTCTAGTTAACTAAGAACCTAACTAGGTTAGGTCATTGTAAATGTTTTCATCCTGGAGACTTGTAAATAACAATGAATACTTGGGTCAGAATCTTCACATTATGAGAATAGAAACAGAAGAGGGCCATACTAAAGCAAAAAAGGACATTTAGCATTTCTCTTCTCTTCATCGTAGCCAATATCCCATTGGTGAAGCAAGACATATGGCCAACCTTAAGTCGGGGTGTAGAGAAGAATATTCCTCTTACCAGGAGGCCAAGACAAAGCCATGGCTATATAATTCCATGACAGGAAGGTATAAGTGGGACCACTAATTCAATCTGGTAAATCACTTCAGTATTTGGGTGGGAAATTTAAAATACAACCACTCCAGGTTTCTCATATTTAAATATTATGTATCTTGCATAATGATGTTGCAATTGTGAGATACTGTGAATTATATGAATTAGTTTTGATAATGTGTCAGATAGTTCTGAGTTTACCTGACCCTGAAAATAATTAGTGAAGATGGTAAATGATAAACTAATTTCCCCAAAGTCTTCTAGCTAACAAAAGATGGCATTTAAAATCTACTTGTTTGAGTTAAAAAATATACCTCCTTCTTTTGCAACAACTCATCTGTTGTTAGAATTCCTTTTTCAGCAAACATATTATGAAATTGACCAAACTTTCTTTGATTCCTTCAATAATGAGAATTCTTCTTGAAGCTGTGCTTTGACTTACAAAAAAGTTGAAAATGGTCTTTGTCTAGTTTCTTTTTGTTACCATTTGTTTAAGCCCTAATAAAATATAGGGGGGGAAATCCCCCTTTTTCCCATCAGAATATTTGGGTAACCAATATAATACTTGTTCAAGGAATGAAAATAGAGACACCTCTCAATTTCACTCTTTGCAGCTTTTGGCTTTCTAGCACAGAACACAGTGAAAATTATGACTTCCATCCACTGAAGATATTATGATCTAATAGCATCTAATAATTTGTCCTCAGATTATATTAGTTTGTCTGGTAACCATAAATATTTATTTCTTTACCTGCTATTCTTACTAATTTCTAAATCCTTAGGTCTGTCTTACCATACATTGCTGTTATTCACTCATTGAGATGAGCTTTTCAATTTATTTTAGCTTGCCAACTATTCCTACTTCATGTTAGCCAGAGGCATGTCTATAACTTCTAACCTGGATACACAGATTAGCATTTATTGTTATTTATTTTAGTTTTTTAAATATTTTATTTATTTGAGAGAAAGAGAGAGAGAACATGGGATCGGGGGATGGGCAGAAGGAGGAGGAGAAATCGACTCCCCGCTGAGCAGGGACCCCGATGGGAGGCTCGACCCCAGGACCCTGAGATCATGACCTGAGCTGGAGGCAACTGCTTAACTGCCTGAGCCACCCAGGTATTGCCGCCGCCCCCCCCCCCCCGCCCCCGCCCCCCGCCATAGATTAGCATATAAATAAAATAGGATTGATGGCATATCCCAGTGACATTTCGGTGAAACATCTAACAAGTTTTTCTTTACTAAAAATCTATATAATTTTGGTAAGGCCATTTTTTCAGCTGCAAATTATCTAATTTAAAAAATACATTTTCCCAATATCTTTACATTTTGTTCACTGATTTCTAACTTATAGATATAATATTTACAGATAACTCTTTTTTTTTGCAGATCCTCTGGCCTATAAGCCTTATGATATTTTTAGGATGAAGGTCTACTCTTTTTTTAAAGATTTTATTTATTTATTCATGTGAGACACACAGAGAGAGAGAGAGAGAGGCAGAGACACAGGCAGAGGGAGAAGCAGGCTCTGTGCAGGGAGCCTGATGTGGGACTTGATCCCGGGTCTCCAGGATCACACCCTGAGCTGAAGGCGGCGCTAAACTGCTGGGCCACCGGGGCTGTCCAAGGTTTACTCTTATTTATGTCCACTGAAATGAAATTGTTTTATATTTCTCATCAAATTTCTACTATATTTCATCAGAATTTCTACTATATCTACTATTGCTGGTCTGTAGAAACACAATTATTAAATGTTAATAGTACCCAGAAAACTTGTAGAGTTCTCCAGTCTCCATAATATATTTAGAATTGTTATTATTTCCTAAAACTTAATTATCCGTGAATTACAAGTCTTTTCTTCCAGTGCTTATTCATTTTACTTTCTCAATTGACTAGGAAACAAAACTTTCTGAATCGACTAGGGTCAATATAAGTGGTAATGGTGGGCTTCTTTGCATCTTGCATCTTGCCAGAATTTATATACTTACTCTGTTTTTTTTTAATTATTTTATTTTATTTTATTTATGGTAGTCACAGAGAGAGAAAGAGAGAGGCAGAGACACAGGCAGAGAGAGAAGCAGGCTCCATGCACCGGGAGCCCGATGTGGGATTCGATCCCGGTTCTCCAGGATCGCGCCCTGGGCCAAAGGCAGGCGCCAAACCGCTGCGCCACCCAGGGATCCCGCTTACTCTGTTTAATTCATCAGTCAGTGAATGGGATGTGTCCTGCAATATATATCCAGACCAACCAATTGTTAGCTCCTATAGATCACATCACCACCATCTTTATTCTGGATTTTTGCAGTTTTCTTCCTTCTTCTGCCCTTTCTTACCTATAATCTATCTTCAACACCACTGCTAGACTGATCCTTCATGATATGAGAGGTCACTTTCTTAAACCAGGCTGCTCAGAACTCTCCAACGGCTTCACATCTCATTCACAGTACAAGCCAGTTGTCTGAGAGGACTTACAGTGTTTAGAAGACTCAGCATAAGGAGCACCGGAGTGGCTAGGAGATTAAGTGGGCCTCTCTTAATATATGAGCCCAGGTCATGATCTAGGGTCCTGAGACGGAGCCCCGGGTCTGGCTCCATGCTCAACATGGAGTCTGCTTGAGATTCTGTCCCTCTCTTTTGCCCCTCCCTCCCGGTCACTCTCTCTCTCTCTCTGTCTCAAATCTCTAAAACAAAACAAAACAAACAAGCAAAAAAACAAAACAAAACAAAACAAAACACCACACACCCAAAAAGCAACTTTACATGATCCACCCCTGCCCACTTTCCTTTTTCCCCTAAAGCCCAACTAATCTTATCCTTATTTATTCACTGACTCATTGACTCTCCCATTTAACTCACTTCCAGCCATATTGGTCTCCGCTATTTCTTAATCAAACCAGAAAGACTCCCAGCTCCCCGTGTTTGTACTTGCTATACACTCTGCTAAGAACATATGTTCTTCAGATATTTGCTTGGCTTATGCTTTAACCTTCTCCAGATCTCTATTTAAATATTATCTTTCTGCTCAGGAAGACTTACCTTGATCACCCTGTCTAAAAGTGCAACCTTAACCCAGTCACCAAATCTTTCCCTTAATATATCAGGTCTGCTGTCTCCTCTTACCAAAAAATAACGTCTGTACCCATCTATCTATCCATGCTTGTCTGTGTACATGTACATGCATACCATAAAGGTGTTTTCTTTCACTGCTTCTTAAATCATCAGTGGTCTAGAACTGAATATGGCTCTTGGTGAACTTTAAAAATAACTATTGAATGAATGAAGAAAAATGAATGGGTGAATATGTAACAGTAGATAGATCTCTGTCTGTCTGTGGTTGTTTTATAGCTTGCTATGTACATGATTAGAGTTCAGAACCTCTTAGTAGAAGTAAAACTTTTTTTACTGTAACTCTCTTTATCAGCTAGTTCTTCACAAAGCCTTTTAGACTTTGACTAACGTCACTACAAAATTTCTTATCCTTTAACTTTCATCTTATTTGTATATTTTATTTTAGGTATGCATCCTGTAAACATTATGGTCCAGTGTTGTGATGTTGCTATTTTATTTATTTTTTAAAGATTTTATTTATTGGGAAGCCTCGGTGGCTCAGCGGTTGATCATCTGCCATTGGCTCAGGCTGTGATCCTGGCGTCCCAGGATCGAGTCCCACATCGGGTTCCCTGCATGGAGCCTGCTTCTGCCTCTGCCTTTGTCTCTTCTTCTCTTTCTGTGTCTGTCATGAATACATAAATAAGATCTTAAAAAAATAAAAAAAATATTTATTTATTTTAGGGAGAACAGGAGTGTGAGTAGGAACAGAAGGAGAAGGAGAAGGAGAATCTCAAGCAGACTCCCCGCTGAGCATAGAGCCCAATACTGGGCTGGATCACAGAACCGTGAGATCATGACCCCAACCAAAACCAGAAGCTCAACCAGCTGAGCCACTAAGGTGCCCCTATATTGATATTCTAGAATCCAATTTGAAGGCCTTAGATTTTAATTGCTGACATAATGTCATTTGTTTTTCATTTACTCAACCTTTCTACAGTTTATTTCTACTTCCTTGCCTTACTTCATATTGATTCCTTTTAAAATTCATTTTCCTTTAGCACCATGGCATTTTTAAAAAACTTCTCTGTAGTTTTTTAATGATTAATGGTAGGAATTTATCATATATACATAACTTAAGATATCTAAAATTATTACATATGTTTATCTTCCTCCTGAAAAATATAGTTCTTTAGAACACTTTATTCATTTATATTTTTTGTTATTACTTTTTAAAAGACATCTATTGTGATCTTTAACCTTACTAGAAATTATTATTATTTTTCTACACAGTCAAATTTTGTTTAAATTGACCCCCATATTAGGGTGCCTGGCTGGCTCATTGGTTGAGCATCTGCCTTTGGCTCAGGTCATGATCCCAGGGTCCTGGGATGGGGTCCTGCATTGGGCTCCCCTCAGGGATCCTGCTTCTCCCTCTGCCTGTGTCTCTGCCTCTCTCTGTGTCTCTGATGAACAAATAAAATATTTTTAAAAATTAAAAAATAAATTGACTCCCATATTTTCAAATTTCTTAGCTCATCATTCTTTCTTGTATGACAGACACTCCATCTGGATAATCTTCCTTTCATCTTAAATATATCCTTGAGAATTCCATTTGAGAGGAGTTGACAAGTTTCATGATCAGTTACTCTTTGCTTGAAAATGTATTATCACTACTGAAAAAAGTTTTGCTGGATATATAGTCATGAATTACCATCCTATCTTAATGCTTTGAGGATCCAGTGTCTTGTATTTTTTTTTTTTTTACTGGTGCTATTATTAGTCAGTTGTAATTATAATCTCTTTGAAAAGGATTACTTTTTTCTCCTGGAGTTATTCTAATTATCTCTATCTTTTGTGTTCTGAAGATACATCATTATACAAATTTATTTGCATTGGTTTTAATTCATTTCACTTGGGATTTATTTCACTTTGGACTATTTGGATTAGTAACTTTTATCATTTCTGAAAAAAGTTACTAATTTTCAAATGTTTCTGCATCTGTTTTCTTCCAACTCTTATTGAATCTTCAATTACTCGCTTGAAACAATTTTTCCCATTTTTAAATTTTTGGTCTCACTGTGTCACATTGCATATAACTGTAGCTATATGTTCTTGTTTGTTACATTTCTGTTCAGTTTGTTAAATTTATGTTTATTAAACAGATCTGTTTGCTGTTAAGTTTCAAAAACATCTGGCGTTTGTATCTGGATACCTTATTTGCCCCTTAGTTTCCTAAGATTTTTTTTCCTGTTTTTTGTTCTTATTTCCTTTTCCCTTTGTATATTTTTAGAACATTGGACATATATTTTATATTGTATTTGATAGTTCTACATTTCTTTTATATATTTGATTCTCTTGTTTGTGTTGGCTTACACTTACGGTGGTTTATTTCCACGTAGGGTGCATGTGTGTGTGAGATGTTTTAGTTGTGATATCCTATATATTTCCATATCAAATGTAGGCATTTTCTGAGGTCGATGTTGGGTAACTTTGCTCCAGAGAAAATTTACATTTCCTTGTTCCAGATGCCCTAGTGGAACTCTCAGCCTGGACTATGTCATAACAAATTCTCAGTTGCAGATTTTTTGAATCACCTAAGTTATTATGGGTGCAAACATATATAAAAGATGCCCTTGGATACATTTATTTAAAATAGTTTTCTCTCTTTTCTTTTCCTTTTCTTTTTTCTTGTTCTTTTTCCTTTCCTTTCCTAGTTATACTTAGCACCAGGTCTCAAGACATGACTCACTGCTGAGTCTGAAATGTTGGGTTAATTTCCAGTTCACTTTTATGTAAAAAATTAAATTCCTATCGAACTTGTAATGTTAAGCAGGGCCACTTTGTCACTTGCACCTTTAGCCCTATGAGCTTGAAAAAGACTTAAGTTCAGCTGGTGGCAGTACCACCAGGATATAAACCTGATTCTATTTTCTGCTTACATACTACATATTTCTTGGTCTTTGATTATTTCTTGTTTTTCTTTTTCCAACTCACTGATTCACTTTTGTAAGACTTTTAATCGAGACTTTAAACATATGTATTAAGTGGGCCAATCATGTTTCTGTCATCTTTCTAGAACATATAAGTAGTAACCTTGAAATCAATCTCTTTTCTTACTAAACACACGTTATTTCCCTTCCAGTTGACAAAGTATACAAATAGGCTACTGAAAGCAAATTACTAGTGATATATAATTCTGTAAAGCAGTGAATGGATTGTATTTTATAGGTATATATATATATATACCTATAAAATACAATATAAAGGTATATATATATGTCATATATGACATATATATATATATATATGTCAATCACATCCTTTATATATATATAAAGTTCATTTACTTTTGTAGTAATCTCTACACCCAATGTGGGGTTCAAACTCATGACTCCAAGAACAAGAGTTACGTGACTCTTCCAACTGAACCAGCCAAGCCCCCTCTGAGCATATTTCTGAAACATGTCAAAGTACTTTAAAACCTCACTTAACTATTGCTTCTGTTCAAGTCTCTGGTGGTAAAGGGAAATTATCCTTTATTTCAAAGAATTTTATTGTTTACTCCTTATGCCACCATCATAAGGAATAAGCAGAGAGACTGCTAATGTGGCATCTTCTCTGGCTTCAGCACCCTTCTCCATCTGCCCTACACACAGAGATAAACATAGTCCCACACATACCTACATTCACATGCACACAGTCATATGAGACTTAGGGAAATTAAGCAGAACTGTTTCAATAGAGAACGTTTCTTGGATGTGAGAGAAAAAGATAGAAGGATGTTGAGAATCAGTGGATGGCAGTGGTGGTGGGTTGGAGGGAATCTTTGATGTGTAATAGACAATGTGAAACAAATGGAACCATTTGCTCATAAGACTATGATAGAATACAATCATATAGTCTAGTAGAGCTGGCTGGGACCATGAGAGAATGAGAAAAAGGACACTGAGTCTGGACTTTGCGGTGAGTTTGAATGGCTTCCCCTACAGTGTGTTCTTACAGCTTCACTAGGACAGCAGTGTCTATTCTAATTGAAAACACGACTTTGGAGGGGCACACTGCTATCTGCAGAAGGTCTTTGATTCTGGTCTAGTTTCCTGATATTTAAAAGGCATTGTTGAATATATGCCACGCTTTGCTGCAGCTTGATTTTTATGTTCTATTTTAAAGCACAACCCACATACTACACAATCCTTCCACTCTTCATTCTTCAATACCTTTCACTTTCCATGGTCCACAAAATCTATTTCAGGGTTTACTTGGAACATAACTAGCAGTGTGCCTGCTATGAATTTAAGATGAACAGCCCTAAAATTCAAGAATACCAAATTTGTGCTTCACAATTCCTTTTATGAGTAAGTTATGATATTAGGCAATACATTTTTACATTTTTATAGGATAAATGCTTAATAAACTACACTTATAAGGGACTTATTCAGCATATTATATGGCTGTTTCTTCTCGATTGTAAGTTTATTAAGATCACATGACTTAAACATAAAACATTACATGTGGACTTCTGGTTTATATTATTATAATTGAAATAGATTTTTACTACTTAAGAGAATGCAGTAACATCCAGAATTTTCTGAACCAATGTATAAGTAACAATGTTGAAATTAATTTTATTTTATTAAAACTACTTGAAACTCATTAATTTGACACTTAGCATTTTTGGCTTTTTAATACATTTTCCAGGAACAAATATATAGCTACTCCTCTAAGATAATGAAATCCTTAAAAGTAAGGAATAGCACTTAGCACAGGTTAGTGCATGTATTGCTCTAAATTCTAGTATGTATTTTATCCAAACTCATATTTGTTTAAATATGAATATTTGTTCAATAGTTTGTTAAAGTAAGATTGCAATTTTGTGTCTGTTTCTGTGTATCATACACTGTGGTATATTATTTTTATATATACAAAATATAGCTGTGCTAAAGATAAAAGGTATTTACTACTTCAAAGTAAAGTGTGTGGTTTTTCTTTCATGTTATTAACAGAAGTATCAGAGAATTCACAGTAGTGTTAGGTGAAATTTCTACAATTCATATCTTTTATTGTTCCTTTATTATTATTTTTTAAGATTTATTTGTTTATTTTAGAGCAAAAGAGTATGTACTGGTTGGGGAGTAGTGGGAGAGGGAGAGAATCTCAAGCAGTTTCCCCACTGAGCATAGAGCCTGACATAGGTTCAATCTCAAGACCCTGAGATCATGACCTGAGCTGAAATCAGAGTTGGACACTTAATGGACTGAGCCACCCTGATGCCCTGCTGTTTTATTTTTCTCATTCCTTTTAGGGTTGGTGAATGTTAGCTCAGTCCTTGATTTTTTTTCTGTCAATGAATGGGCAAACTTAATGGTTTACATAAATTTCATGGTGCTATCCATGCCCTGAAACACAATGATCATTAGCATAAATGTAACATTTAATAAGTTATATCCTATAGTCCTACTAACAGTATAAATGGATCCAACGTTAATACCACCAAATATGGGCATAAGTAAATTAACAGGATTCTTTTGAAGGAAAACGAGAGGAGTGTTCCAAATTCCAAACCATTTGCTGTTTGACATGTTATTTTATAATTCTTACATATGGACTTTTTGGTTACTATTTTATGACTGCAGATACTACCTCTCTGCAATAATGCCTGGGGGATTCCTAAGGATATCAAGCCCTTTAATTTTCACGCCCTATGCATATTAGTCAAATAATCATTGGCTTGAGTAGAAGTAAGGATTTATGTTTAAATCATGACATGCAGTTTTTATGTTCTTAACCAATGAAGGACTTTCAAAGTTGAGATTATATTTATATTTTTGACTAGAGCTAAAGATGGACTAGCTAAATAAATCAACATATCTTTACAGAAATTAGATGAATACATACAAAATTACAATTAAAATGTCAACTGACAAATATTTGAGTATTTGCGATCTATGTTTTTATAATTAACAGGTGTTTTAATTAATTTTTCATGTAATCAAAATGTTTGTCAAACTACTGAAATTTTTAGTTCAACAATAGAGGTGTCTCTGATGAATGTAAAAGAAATACTTGGCTTTGCAAATGTAATCACATCCTTTTATTTTCAAAGATTGTAAGTCGTAAATAAAGAGGCTCATGTCACAGGTTTCTGATGTGAATAAAACACACTTGGACACCTGAGCAGAAACATTTACGACTGGTAGCATTTTTCCTTTCGTGTAGAGACCACCTGAGAGAGAGGCTATTGGGAGGTCGGGAGAGATCGAATTGGATATGAATTTGATAAGTTAGTTTTAAAAGAGGGAAGTTCCCCCAAGTAGAAATGTTGAGCATGGAGAAGAAAATAAATGATTAAAATTGTCATGAAAAGGTTCTCCTCAGAGGAATCATTAATCATATCTCTCCCTTTCCTGCTTAGGTGGCAACTAGGTAGAGAGACGCTTGCCTTTTATAGCAGTTTGCTGTTGCAAAGGAGCACCTTTTGCCCAAATAGCAGAGGATTGTTTACCCCCGTTGATTCCAAGTGTGGATCCATGTAGAGCTGAGCGGGTTCGTTCAGGGACTCAGGCTGAGGAAGGCTCTGCCGTAGCTGTGGCAGCCAAAGTTGTGTCAGTCTGTTGTCTCGGGCACATCTAATCGGGGCTAAAAGTGTTTGAAAAATTAGTATGTGAATGTAAATGTTTTGCATGGCAGCAAGTAAGTGGTCTTACTCAATAGTAGCTATATTGGATTAATCATCCAAGACGAGTAGATGCTTTCCTCCATGGTTCATGTCAAAACTGACAAATTGATCTTTCCTGGACTGTTGGCTGAAATACTCTCATTCGCTTTTTCAGCCTTAGTAATTAGGCAAACTCTCCACACCTAAGAAGCATAGCTATTCTAAAGCTGTAAAAAGGAATTCAGCACTCCAAAAAGAAAGAACCCTATAATTTTATGGATGGCCCTTGATTTGGAATCCTGTCAGGATGACTTCCTTGGGAGGGTTGATTGACTTTCCTAATTCTCATTTTTTTTTTCTTTCTGTTAATTTGGGATAATAACAGAACCACCATCACAAAGCGCTAAAATTCAATCTGGTTCAAGTCTCTTAACTTTAAACAAATTTAAGAATTAGAAATGAGCTTTGAAGTAATGTTAGCAGGGGAGGAGCATGGAGTTTACGGGAGATTAACCCGATTTTATTCCATAGGAAAGATTTCTCACAACCCTTCCTACTGTATGCTCTGCCCATATGGGACTTCTTTCAAGTCCGTTAACCACTTTCATAACTTTAACATCTTTTTTTCTAAGCCTATAACAAAACTTTGTTCCTCTCCAAACTATAACCAACCTAATTTCTATTCTTTCAGGTTACAGCTAGTCAGGTTTTCCCCTTAGAGGTCCTCTCTCCTGTAGGATATCTCCATGTACTTTTTCTTAGAGATCTCCCTATTGACCCTCTCATAATCTCCATCATTCTTCTTTTAAAAAAAAAAAAATTTATTTGACAGAGAGCACAAGCAGGGGGAGCAAGCCGAGGTAGAGGGAGAAGGAGAAGCAGGCTCCCCCTGAATAGGGAGCCTGACACAGGGCTTGATCCCAGGACCCTGGGGTCATGACCTGAGCCAAAGGCAGATGCTTAACTAACCGAACCACTCGGGCGCCCAGTCTTCATCATTCTCAGTTATGATCACCCACTGAAATTTGTATCTCCTCTATTATAATTTACGTAAAGGAAAAGACTCCAGAAGTCACATTCGTTTTTGCGACTCTAGTTTCTGTGCTGAGACCTCTCAGATAATAGATAGATAATAGATAATAGGCACCGAAATATAAGTAGTGGCAAAAGCAAGCATGATCTATTTAACTACTACATTGCAAATTCTCAAATTTCACCGTTGATTAAGCAGTTGCCCCCTGTGTGACCAGCTTCACTTGTGACGAATTATGTGCTGCTTTCTCGTAGCTGGACCAGAAGCTGAATATGATCATCACCAACTTATTTTAGCATCCGATGCCAACCCGCCTCTAACTGGCTTTCATTTTCTCCTCCTTAAACAGAAGTCAGACCCTCTCCTCTATGCCAGAAACCCTAGTTGGACAGCTAATATTTTCTGACAAGCCTGACATCTCTAATATTTTATTTCTGTATCTTTCTTTTTCCTCTCCCGAAAATTATCTGGGCGAAGATCATGTATAATTTGTAGGGTTTTTCATTTATTTATCTTTACCGTTTTCATTATTACCATTCTTCTACATAAACTTTATTTGTATATTTAAGTGATCTACTAATCATTGTGAGGCGTATGTTTTTATTTTTTTAATTTTTTGATATTTTTAATTTTTAAATTATTTTTAAAGGTTCTTATTTATTCGAGGGAGAGAGAGAGAGAGAGAGAGAGAGAGAGAGAGAGGCAGAAGGAGAAGCAGGCTCCATGCAGGGAGCCCAATGTGGGACTCGATCCTGAGACTCCAGGATCACACTCTGAGCCGAAGGCAGATGCTCGACTGCTGAGCCACCCAGGCATCCCAGGAGTATGTTTTTAAATTAGACATATCAGATTAAACCTTAAACTCTGTAGTTAGACCAGGTAAACAAAATCTGAGAACAGCCAGTGAAAACACAGTAATAATCATAATAAGCTGAAAAAAAAGATGAAAATAATTATGCGTTAGCTATGATTGAAACTAAATTGAATTTAGACTTTTTTTCTTTTCTTGCAATTTGTATTTCCTTATGTTTAGGTGGTTTAAGAATAATTTCACTTTGGGGTGCCTGAGTGGCTCAGTTGGTTAAGCTCTGACTTGATTTCAGCTCAGGTCACGGTCTCAGGGTCATGAGATGGAGCCCTGAGATGGGTTCCATGCTGGGTGTGGAGCCAGATTAAGATTCTTTCCATCACTCTCCCTCTGCTCATGCATGCACACTCTCTCCCCCCCCCCAAAAAATAATAAAAGGAATAATTTTATTTTACATCTATTGAAATAAGAAACTTTGCAAAGTGCAGTTAATAAATGTGCAGTGGTTTCTATGAGTTGGTTTGTAAATGCCAAAGCAGAGATATTCATAGATCTATAAATCTTTTGGTAATTTTCTTATCTGTATTCCTGTAATAATTGAAATAGCACATACTGAATTCTTAGTAGCTATTTTCCTATTTAATATGTAGTTCTTACGACAATTTCGTTTTATATTTAAATTATCTTGGTGAGGCAGATGAGGCATTTTAATGTGTGACTTAAACGTATGTTTATTTTTGACATTCCAAGCTGACGATGCCGCAGTCTCTGAGTGGATTTACATCTGGGACTCTGTTGGTCAAGCATTTATAATACTTAATATATTTAGATTAAGAAAGGAATTACTCTTTGTTCCCAGACATTCTTTGTTTTTAATGGCCAAATCAGCAACTACTCAAGCATTCTTTAAAATCTCTGCAAACTTCCAAAAAATAAAAAAAAAATAAAATAAAATCTCTGCAAACAGATTAATGTGGAAAAACAGGCTTTTGTTGAATGTATATATACTTTAGGAGAATGGGATTCTGAGAAATCTATCGTCTCTTGTTCCTTAATGGTATTTCCACAGATTTGTATACTTAACGCACACTTGTGGTCTCAGAGTTTCTGTGGGTCAGGAGCTAGGGTAGGGCTTAGCTAGGTTCTCTGCTCCAGAGTCTCACTAAGTTCCAATCAAGGGGTTGGTATGGGCTTTAGTCTCATCGGAGGCTTGACTGGGGAAGGATCCAACTCTAAACTCAGGTGGTGGTCAGGAGCTTTCAGTTCCATGTGGGCTCTTTGACTTAAGGGCTCAGTTTCTTGCATTTGAACAGTTGATCAGATTTGGCTCTTAGATACTTGCCGTGTAGTCCACTTCATCGTGGCTTTTTGCTTCCTAAAGGCCAGCAGAGAGCAGATTTTCTTAGAAGGATTAGGTAACATTATGTAACATTACGACAGAAATTATATCCTTTGTTTTATTCTGTTGGTTAAAATGAACTCACAGGTCTTGCCCCCACCAAAGAAAAGGGATCACCAAAGGCGTGAAAGCCAGGATGCATTGATCACGGTTACCACCCTAGTGTTTTTCCACTACAGAGATAGAAATAAAATTTCATGGTGGTAGACATAATAAGAACAGCTTTTTATAGTATAGGTTCTAAAAGGTGTAGGATGTTTCGAGACAGAATACTTATTGAACTTCAGTATTTTTGCAACTTTTTTCACAATATTTGAACCTCACCTCCTGGGCATAATTAAAATTTAGAATCTGTCCATGTTACTACAATTCTATTTGTTACTTATGATATAGGCTGACAATTTCCCTTGATCTCCCAGACCACAGAACCAAGAAGATGTATTCCTATCCTATCAGCTCCATTTACGCACTTATGATCTTGCAAATAACTATTTTTCACTACAGTATGAGCTCTTTCCACTCAATCTCAATATTCTTGCTCATTTCTCCACTGAATTTATAAAGAAATTTGGCACCTGAATCATTGCCTTCCTCATTCTACCTAAAGTAATTCCAAATTAGTGAGATCAGCAGCCTTGTGATGGTAACCCCTTCCCTACTTTTCTTCAGTCACAGGGATCACCTTGCCAGCCTCCCTCATGGTTCTTCAATCTCCTCAGTCACACGCATTCACTGTCAGTTGTCATCTTTGCTCTGTTTCATTCCACAATTGTTAGTCTTTGAAACAAAGAGCTCTAAATTCTATATTTGACTGTAAATTTTATTCAGTCTTTTTTCTCCCCAAATTGGTCTCTGTTCTTCAACTTCATTGAGACCTCCAGTCCTTTGCATCCTCTTTACTGCACTTTACCCAGACCCCCAACACTTTAGTTGGATTACAGAAACTAATTTGTGGAAGTTACTGCTTCCTTTGCCAAATTCAGACACTGGCACCTCTTGGTTAGGTAAGCTTCAGGGTGTACAGTCTGTATGGTCACATTGGGCTTCCTTTCCAAAGAGGGGCCCTACACTTGGTTTAAGTCTTTGCTGTTCCATATTGAAATTCTTTTTTTTTTAATTTATTTTTTATTTCTTTATTTTTATTTTTTTCATATTGAAATTCTTAATATCCTTTTCTTTGAACTTGAGCTTTGTAATTGGTATTTAACAGGACAGTGGAACAGGTGCATTTGCAAAGGAGGTGTGCTCGGTGGTAGTGCACACATAAGATCAGCTCAAAGACTAAGTGTTATATCTTCCACTTCTCAAAAATTAGGCACCAATCTAATCCCTACACTACTTTCTAATGGAGCTCAACACTGCAGTTTACACAGGATGTCCTACATTTTCGTGCTTTCATAGCGCTTTGTACAAGGAGTTAAATCCTTCCTTATCCCAATGGAAGCTAAGTTCAACTGAGAAATAATTCCTTTACAACCAGCCCAGCAAACAACTGTGGATTGGGGTGAGTACTCACCATTAGTCCCTTAAGAGCCACTATCTTCTTTTCTTTTCTGTCATACTTTCTATTTCCAGAAGGCTGACCTTTATGGATTATGCCAAGGATCTTCTCTATCTTCTCACCGAGTGCAACCAGGAAGAGCCCTGACGATAGACAGGGAGTTTTCTTTCCTCTGTTTCCTCCTGTGGAAGACAGTGGTCTTATAATTCTTCTCTTCAGGGTCTCAATTTCTCCCACTTGTCGTCACTTGCAGTATGTGACAGTCCTGCTTCTGCTCACCCCAGGATCCTGCACCACCTACTGTGATGACCCTACACCCATCCTCAGTAAAGTAGTGCCTCTGAAAATAAACATTCCTCACGTTGTTTACCTAAAAACAGTAAAAAACATTTCCTTTTTGTTTTAGCCACCCCTGACATCCTCCATCCCCATGAGGTAGGAGAACTCATTTCTGTCTTTGTTTCACTTGAGTTCCTCATAGAAGCCTCCATTTTATCACCGGGTAAATAGTTGCCATAAATCATGGTAGGGGCAGTGGTGTGTCTCTCAACCTCAGCTCACTCTGAAACTCCTTCTCTGACCCTGGTCTGATCTAGTCGGAATCCTGTGTTATCCCCCTCTGCACCCAGGGCCCGTACAGGATGCCTGTGGCCCGTGACATCAGCTTATTTGGGGATTTGCAATTGACCAGGAACAGTGAATGGCAGATTCTTAAGACCTGAAATCTTAAGACCATTCCCCTCTGTTCTTCTGTCTATATCTAAACACTCTCTTCCGCTCCTCTAGTTTTTGTATTGTATAACTCTTCAAATAAACCCGCCTCTTCTGTTTCTAATTGCTCTCATCTTATCTCTCCCCTTGTCTAGGTTTTAGGATGTAAAATACTGCTGAGTAAGAAAGACTCCATCTCTCAGTGGGCTTGCAGTGTTCTTTGAATTTTTATTTCTGCTTGAGTTCTCACTGTGAGAATAAAATTGTCCCTTGGAATATAAGATTTTTTTTTAAGTAGAAGATGGGAGAAATAATACAGCATTCATATTAATATCAGCCAACGCAGATTTCTACATTTTAGTTTTACCATTAGCCTGAAGCTGCTCGAGGCTTAGGACTGTGTTTTATTCATCTCTGCATACTGAGGAATTAAGAGTGTGTTGACCTTTGGGTATGCTTAATAAATCTTTGTTGAATAAAAGATACTAAAAAGATTATGAGAGATTCCTCATCACTAAAATCTGGAGCTTATCCCAAAGGTGATTCTTTCCTTTTGGGTTTCAACATTTTCTTTGTCTACTGCTGTTGAATAAATAAAAGCTAATGATTCGGGAAATACAAACCTCATTTGGTTTGTCCTATGTTAAATTAAAGGTACAGAAGCATAATATAAAGTGTTTTAAAATATCCATTATAAACAATACTGGTGTTAACTCAATCTATCATTGTAGGTGACTTTTATAATACCAAATGTCATATAACAGTACAAAGTTTAGGAAATATATTATGGATGTTCTTGAATTGACATATTTATACTTCGATCAACTTTCCACAGAACATTTTAACTGCTTTAACAGGAAATATATTGGTAATTTTACGTCAATATTTTCTACCACTACTCTGTTGAAAGACACCAAGTAATTAAAATCTTTGGAAGTGTTTTTTTTTTTGGACTTTAAGAAAACAAGTCATATTTTCTTAAATGTAAGAATTATTCTTCCTCAAAGCACAAGATTTATGTTCTGTAGTTCCTACGCAAGTGCTTCCCTGTAGCTTTTTATTTTCAGCAAACTAGAGCCATAGATACTGAATTTTGGTCTACTAAAGAGATCACTTGTTTTAAACGTCTTTTTCTATTTAATATTAAATATTTCTATGGATATGTCTGCCTATATTCAGTTGTGCTTAATGTTTTATTTACTTTTAGCATGAAATACATGAATATGTATACTTCTAAGATGTATATGCACATATGTTTAAAATTGTTTTATACACACGTTTCTTTCTAGAAGAGGTACTTTATAAAATCCCCTTATTTTACATTTTTACATTATTAGATCACGTGTTTAGGTTTGACAGAAAAAAAACATGGAATTATTTTATAATCAGAAGTCAAAATATATTTGTGTCTGGCATCACATGACTGACTCTTATAATAGAAAAAGATAAACTTGTGATAACTTCAAGATAACAAGTGAAAATTGATATGTCTTAATGAATAAGATATTAAAATACATTCTGAAATGTATTTACAAGGCTATTACTTCAAATTACATATACTTCAATTTCAGAAATCAAATGACAGAGATATAGGATCCTAGAATTTTTTTTTTTTTTGCAGTTTCTTTGCAATCAGATGGCTTTGCACAATTTATCTTACATTATTATTGTTTAGGTGTTTATGGTCTTTTATGACATATTTCCCATTGCAGCTACATGCTTTAAAAAAAATAGCCAAGCTAATATTTTATATATGTGCCTCAACCTGGAGTTGAATATTTTGAAGATTTGCCTTTTTTTAGCATATCTATATAAGTTTATGATATTTATAACAAAGTAACTACATTGCGGGCTGTTTTCTCTATTCCTAGTTCTGTAGCATGTAATAATAAAAAAAAATACTAAAACAAGCTGTTGCTTTTAAACTAAGTCCATTAAAATCTCATTTAACTCTGTTTTTTAATGTTCATCAATGTGAGCCTTTTAAAACTTCTGAAAAAGGACCATAAGGATATCATTCACCTTTCTTATTCATCAAGCATGATTTGAATCCATTATAGTATATAATAAGGTAGTTTGTAAAGCAGAGTTTGGTCTCTAAAGTATCATTTACCTCTGCCTGAAATGACTTCATTGTGTTTACTAGACCATTCAGTATTGAATAGGGAAACCATGGAGTAGATAGCATGAATGTGATTAATTCTTGTAACACTGAAATGAATTCTTTATGCAGATAATGTGAATCACTGTAAACAATTGTGTGGAGTCTTTTATTTAATTTAGTGTTTTTGAAATTTTATTATGTGTACACACTGACGCAGAATGTTTTCATCCATTATGGTTTAAAAATTTGCACCAAAGTAACTCCTTCTGTTATTATTTCTTATTTTTGAGATTTATTTAACTATGTATATATATATATATATATATGAGTTAATAGTCTAAAATAGATAAGCATTAATATGTACATGTATGTGCACTTTGAAGAATGTTTGAAATTTCAGAAAATAGAATATATGCCGTTTGTCATCACGTCACCGAGTTAATCCCCCTTAAAATTTTGATACAATGTCTCCATCTTATTTCCTCTGTGCATAAAATAATTGAATATTTAACAGCTTTGGAATTAGACTGCTATATAATTTCATGTTTTGCTCTTCTCATTAAAGACTTACCTTAGTGTTTTATCTTACACACATAAAGACAATCTAGTAAAGTAATGTGATTGCTAATTTTTTGAGAATTTCATTTTGTAATATATAAGCTATACCAAAAAGGATATAATAATATAAAATGAATATATAATGCTCGAAAATTAACCAACTGTAAATCCGGAACTCATGTTAAAGATAGAAAATCAACAAATGCCTTTTAAACTGTTGTCATGCCATTTCTCAGTTGCATTCTAGATCCTCTCCTTTAGATATAGTTATTCTGATTTTTAAATAATCCCTTGTGGTGTTTATTTTTTGTGTGTAAATTTTACATTTCACGTTGCAAATAATCTGATTGTGAGGTCAACTGCATTGACATATGAAGGTACAGCATATTCAATTCCATGCTGTATCTTACATTATTATACAAATATATCTTGGTTTATCTGCTATTATGTCAATTTACATTTGATTCCTTTTGTTCTATTAACATAATGCTATGAAACTGTATATATGAAAAGATTTTCTAGGACTGAAAATTGCTACATCATGAGTTTGGACATTTTAAAATGTGTCAGGTCACATTACATTGTTTTCCCAACTTAACAGCATTTTACATTCCTACTAATAGTGTATAGCATTCCTACTGCTTCATATTTTTGCCTATACTTTATAGCTTTAACCACTTCTAGGCAACATTTTGAGATTTAGTGTCATAAAAATAAATAAATAAAAACAACAAGAAAGAAAGAAACTTCACTCACTTTCCCTATCTCTATTCAATGAGTTAAATTTCAGTGGCTCATAAAATAGTGTATGCGCAATTTCACGACTATATAGTCCTAAATCGTATCTATTCTGTTTGTGACAGTTTTGTGTCAACTTGGTTAGCCTATAATACCCAATTATTTGATCAATCATCAATCTGGCTGTTTCTGTGAGGATATTTTATGGATATAGTTAACATCTATTATCAGTTGACTTTGCGAAGATTACCCTTGACAATTTGTGTGGCCCTCGTCCAATCAGTTGAAGGGTCCTAAGAGCCAAAACAGGCTTCACAGAGTAGAGATTTCTGTCTCAAGACTGCAGTAGCAAATGCCTGAAATTCTAACCTGCTATCCTGCCCTACAGGTTGGATTTCAGGCTCAAGATTGCAACATTACTCCTTCTTCAGTTTCCAGCCTCCTAGCCTGCATTATAGATTTTGGATTTGCCAGCACCCAGGTGCATGAGCCAACCCTTAAAATCTCTTTTTCTCTTTCTCTCCTCCTCCCCCACCTCCCTTCTTCCTTCTCCTCCTTCTCTTTCTTCTTCTGTATCTTCTTCTTTCTCTTTCATACACACAGTTTTAATTTCTATCTATTCAACAAATTCCAATGTAGAAATTGTAACGTGTTTCTCAGTTCTGCTATAAGAATTTTGTTTCTCATTTAGTGTCATTTGATTATCAGGAATAAAAAAGAAATCCTTCTCAAGTAGGATGAATTTGAAGCAGGTCATATAAACCTTAAAATATAGCAATAAAAACATTTACTTTTCATAGTTCAGAATTATAAAAGCAGGGATTTTTTTTTTCATTTTTATTTAAAGTTTTAATAGCTCAAGAGCTATTATTTTTTTTTTTCTGTAGGAAACACGGACTGATAAATAGCTCTCAAAAAGTCATAGCAAGATTTACATGTTATAGAGTTTTGCAGATAAATACTCTGCTGTTATATAGCTACTACACAGAAATTTGGTTTGGATGTCAGGACTGATAACACCACACACATACTGTGAAGGGGTTTGAGAGGTTTATCACTCACATTATGACGCTTTCTGGGGATAGCAAGGAGGCTCCCAAGCACATTCAAAATAGCTTGAGAGACCAGGAAAATGAGATTGGCTTCTGTGTGTTGGGGGGGAGCGGCGGTTATGCAGTGTGCCAGGAGTGTGGTTTATCTTGTGTAGTTTGAACTTTCAGTGAATGTTAAAGAAGGTTGCATCAGAGCTTTCTTATCAGCTCTTGCAGTTGTGGGGCAGAAGGAGAAGAGTGAGGGATAAAGATTAAGAGTTCTTAACAGTCAAACGTAAAAAAAAAAAAAAAGTATAGCGCCCCTCTTCATTACATATGTATTATAAGAACCAAGCATAGGGTGAAGCCATTGTACTTCATTTTAGAGAGATTTTCACTATCAGTGATTCCTGTAGCCTTAGCTACTCTGGAGTAATTGTAGTACAAAAAAGAACAGACACTCCTTTCTTATCAAATTTTTGGGAATTTTACTGAACTTAGAGTACATAGTTTAATCATTAGGACCTTCATATTCACAGGTATCATTTAAAAGAGTAAAATTCTACAGGTTGATTCCTTAGAAAAAAATTGTAGCTTCTGTTCATGGAATCTGGCAGACTAAATAATTTGAAATGATGCCTGATGGAAATTTTTGTAAATACAGTCATTTAATACAAAATAATATTATGAGTACAGAGAAGAACTTGACTGGGGAAACACCCATTTACAAAAAGCCATTTGAGGTGGTGAGAAGGTTGTTGATGGAGCTTCCTATAGTAGGGGGTTGTGAGGAGCTGCTGATTTTTGAAACCTAGAGATTTGGGATTCGATGCCCACTTAAGGCCCAGAGCTTGGATCTTTTTGATGAATTTCTATTTCAAGTTATACATAAACTTGTAGCCTTGAGGCAGCTGACAAATTAAAAGAAAGCATAGACTAGAAATAAATTTCTTAACAGTACTATCTAGTATAAAATTCCAAACTTTTCATTCTCCATAAATGTTGGTTATGTTAAAAAAAAGTTTATTTTATGAACTCAAGCTTAGATTTGTGTTTGTTGTATGTTTGGGATTCTCATTTACACTACTCATTGGTCTGGTAGCCATCAAAATGAGAAATTAACACAAAATTAATCTAGAATTGATTATATCCCTGAAACGCCTGGTATAAACAAAGGGAAAGACACTCTAAAAATGTAAACCCCAATCTGTTATCTAGAGATTGCTCCCAGAATAAATCTCTCTAAATATTGCCTCACAATTCAAAATGACAAATACATGAGAATAGGAGAAAATATCTTATGGTAACTGAGGGTCCATGATGCAATAAACAGAAATAATCTAAATTATGATAAAATAAAACAAAAACAAACTCTTTAGAATTAGAGTTTAATATTCAGTTTGACTAGCACATTAGATAAAGGTGAAGAGAGTACCAATGAATTAGAAAAAAATAATTCTAAGAAATGACTTACAGTGTTGTCTAGCAAAATTAAGATACAGAAAATGAAAAAGATATTAAGAACAGAATTTGATTGTACATATATATTTAATAGAAATACAGCACAAAAATTTTAAGGAAATAAGGAAGAGGTAGTATAGATGGTGTAAATGAATAATAATTTCTCGGAAATTGGTTGAAAAATGAATCAGGCAGAGTGAATTAAAATAAATCCACATCTAACACATCTAAACATCAGATAGTATGACTGCAGAAGGACACAAAGAGGGACCACCAAAAATCACTTATTAACTAATAATAAGAAATAGTATACAAAGGACGACAACGAGAATGACATCAGTCTTCTGAATGGAAGCAGTCGTGGCAGAGATAAATGAAAACCATCTTCAGAATCTGAGAGGTAATTGTCAAAAAGGTTCACATTTATAGATAAATAATTATTAAGACCGCAAAGAAATAAACTTTTAAAAAATCGAATTCTGAGTGAAGTTACTACTGACTTTCTTTTTTTTTTCTTTTTTAAACTACTGACATTCTGAGTGAAGTTACAACTGAAAAAAATATGTTAAAAGATATGCCTCAGAACTGCAAAAACTGAAGGAAAGATAAAGGATTCAAGACGTTTTGGTGAGCGGAATTGGGAAATACGCAGGTAAATCTAAACAGGCAATGAATATTTAAAACAGCAATGGAATTAAAATTAATACGTTTCTCACTCTGTCCTATCCTTCTCAACTTCCCTGCCTTCAAAAACATTTTCATGTAAAAAATAAATAAATAAATAAAAATAAAATCAAGAAGGCTTGGGGCTTTAGTCTTTGAAACCTCTTTCTTTTTAAAGACAGGAATAGCAATTGGGATCACAGGTCGTCTTTCCATTAAACAAAGTCAGTAGATGAGAAGGATGGATATAAGTATATATAAACGTTGTAGAAGGTAATTCTATTTATAAATGCTATTCAGAAAATGAGACACTGTTTGCTCAGACTAAAAGCCGAAACAGGATATCAACAGGATATTAAAAGACAATAAACTTACCAGCCGGAGGAAAACAAAGAGAACCAGAAAGCAGCCTAAAATGGACAGAAGATACTCGCTGACTTAAAACAAAAACATCTTTTTAGAGGTTGATGACCTGAAATCTTTTCAAAGGCTTCCCCAACCGGGCCTGGTGCTCAGTTGATGAAGGCCACGTTGTTAATTAATACCTTCGGCAGAAGGGGCTAATTCCTCTGACACACTGAAGTATTGCAACTAGAAGTCTACGGAGATCAAAAGGGAAGAGAAACCTGACCTTGACCCATTCTAAACAGAAAGGAAAAGAACAATGTCCTTTAATCAAGACATTTCAAGTGCATGTGACCAGTAGTATGCTGCCATAGTTTTCCTGTATCATTGACAGTAGAAAAAAAGAATACAAGTCAAAATTGAAATTATGGCAGTATTTATGGCAGACAGCTTGCAAAGTACAAATATAGCTTCTTCCCCAAGCTCTGGATCCTTGAGTCCTCATAGTTGAGTTAGCTACTACCCCCAGCGATGACCAGGCCATTTCTCTACACCTCTCTCGGAAGCCTTATGTCATTGTGTAATTACCAGTGTATCTGCTGTGTCTGACAATAAAATCTATTCAAATATTATTATGAATCAAAATTTAATTACATTAAAATGTTCTAACTGTAAACACATAGTTATTATTAAGTAGTCTTTCAGTTTGTACATTTTTTATTAAGATTTCCAGGAATTGAACTCTGAGAGCAGAAATTATGCTTATTAATATGTTTTTGTTGTCTTGTATTTTTAAATGGCTATATTTTTAGTAGTTCAAAATATGAACTACTATTTTCTTTTATTTATTTTTTTTTATTTATTTATGATAGTCACACAACAGAGAGAGAGAGAGAGAGAGAGAGAGAGAGAGGCAGAGACACAGGCAGAGGGAGAAGCAGGCTCCATGCACCGGGAGCCTGATGTGGGATTCAATCCCAGGTCTCCAGGATCACGCCCTGGGCCAAAGGCAGGTGCTAAACCCCTGTGCTACCCAGGGATCCTGAACTACTATTTTCTAGCATAAAATAAGTGTTTAAGAAATATTCACTAACTGAATGTACAGGAGCACTTTATAATTAATGGATAGAATTACCTGTTGGAGATTTCAATAAGATAGTTGTTTGGAATTTGCAAGAAGTCAATTAAAGAACAAAGATATTTTTAAAAAGTGTTTCATTACTTGAAACAATTAGTGTTTTCTAATTGTAACATCTCATCATCCCTAGTTAAAAATAAAACTTTAAGAGCTATTCCTCTCTGCCTTTTACTGTATTAGTTTTCAATCCATTACTTCTAGCAAATTAATACAAACACATATATTAAGCGAAAATACTGAAAACACTCTATATTATGAAGTTAGAAATTATAAATTATTTACAATGTTTTTATATCTACAACCTCAGAACTAACCTATTCATTTTAGGGAAGAAAATGTTTTATTACTCTATAATTTGTAATGTTCCTATAATATTTTTCTTTTCATGGTATATATTCTAAATGCTTTATCAAATGCTAAGAACTGTTCTTATTACAAATTCATTTTCCACAGAGGGAAGAAATGCTTAAGCTACTGATTCCATGAACTTAACATAGGGAGACAGTTTTTATCACGGTCATGAAATTTTTAACTGAAAAGCAAACAGAAGGCCTTTAGAAAACACTATAATTATTTGATAAAGGTTTCCATTATTATACTAAAACTATTTGTATAGAATATGTAAAATTACCAACTTGTGCAATAGTGTAAAATTGATATTTAAGTACATATTATATTGGACTATCTTGTGAATATTTTTGAGGTTATTTTGTTAGGGTGAGTCTGGTTATTAGGTTTTATATCCCTATGATTATTCAGAAGCATGTTTTATGATAAAAATCAAGCTCAAAGTGTGTGTTGGTTTATATTTGTACTTGTGACAATGTGTGTGTATGTATAGATATAGATAAATATTTGGATTTTAAACTATCCGCAAATAAATTAATGTTTTTAAACTATTATAATTTTTAAGCAGCATATATTTACCGATGATATTTTCATCAAATTAATGATCAGAAGATAGTTTATAGGCCTCGGAGGAAATAAGCAGTTGAGGTAGCCAGATTTAATTGAAATTGAGTAGGAAGACTGAATGTAGAGGAATAATCTGAAAAAGATAGGATGAGATTAAACATTACACAGTAAAACTGAGCATGACTTGTGAATTTTTTTTTGAGGGAGGAGATTAGAAGAATATATAAGTGTAAAGTTAGAAGCAAAGTAGGAAAAAGTAGGAGGATAGAAAAAAATTTTTTTTTCATAGGTTTGCCTAAGGCTTCCTGAACAAAGCTGGTGAGAAAATGTTACTATTCTACAAGGAATAACACTGAAATAACAATGTGTCTAGCACTGTATGGAGAGAATGTATCATGTTATTTATTCCTCAGAAGCAGCTCTCTGATCCAGGACTATTATTCCCATTTTATATATGAAAGAACAAAGACTCACATTTTCTAAAACTCACTCAGGTTAAGGAATTCAAAATCTCGAACCAGATATTTCCATCTCTAATTATAAATTATCATCCAGTGAGACCTGGGAGATTAAAGGTTAAAGGAGGTAAAATAGTAAAATCCTCTAATATATAAACTAAAAGGATTTTTCCTGATTGTAAGCATTGCTCAGAATCTTTAATTTCTATACAGATGATAATTCCTTCTCAAATTTTTCTCTGATGACTTCCAGAAATCTATTTTTTTTTTAGTTCTTGTTTCTTGTTCTGCTTTTTTAGGAATATATTCCAGGTATAATATTATCTGATCCTTTAACTTCACTCATGCAATCTTTCATTATTAGACCTAAAAATCCATTAATACAGACCAAAGTTTTCTTGCCTGGTTAAAATAGAACATAGTTCCTCCAGGTATCGCCTACTAGTTACTAGTTTTCTAGTGCTCCAGTAGGCCTTGCCCGTTTTCTGTGTCTGGCATGAATGATTCCAGCCTGTTCTCTCTTGCAGTGTCTTGTGTGATGAGACATCAGGCCAGGTTTAAATAAAAGGTATTGTTTTCCGAGACTTCTTCTGAGATATATGGACGTCCTCACTGACTATTTTACATACATTTAAGACACAAGGAACAGCATGGGGATTTAAAACGGCGGCAATATAACTTAAAACGAAGTAAAAATAAATAAACACCAGTAAGAAGTATATCCGTGGAAATATGTAAAAATGTGATGAGTGTCAAATATAGAACAATATATTTTCTCAGACTTAAATCCAAGTTTCATGTTGGTGAAGAAATCAAGATTGTGTGCAGTTTTAAAATGTGCGTAGAAAAATATCCTTGCAGAGACGCTGTACTATATGTGTGTCTTCAATCTCTCAGTCTCTGATTTGGCTTGGCTTCCTTCCCCACCTTCCCGCTTCTGCTCTCTCTGCCTACTGGCCACACCTTACGGTGTCATTTTCTCTTGCAGGGTTGCTAGTCGGCTAGGATCTTCCTGTGTGTGCAGACCAATTCTTTTAACCTACTGGTTTTTGAGATTAAGCTGGAGTCTGAGTTGGTGAATATGATCTAACTCCATATGGATTTTATTTTATTTTATTTATTTTTTTATTTTATTTCCCTTTTTTTTTCCATATGGTTTTTAAATGTGCCCCTTCGTGGTGCTTTCCTACGGCTGCTGTTACAATTACCAGAAATCTAGTGGCTTAAAACAACACGTATTTAACATCTAGCCCCAAACAACATCCAACTTTCTACAAGTATGAGTTTGTAAAATAAGGATACTTCATTCTTTCAGATCAGAGGTCTTAAATCAAGATTTCATTCCTTCTGGGGTCCAGTAGAGAATCCATGTGTTTGTCTTTTTTCTTTTTTTAAATGATTTTATTTATTTATTAATGAGAGACACAGAGAGAGAGAGAGAGAGAGAGAGGCAGAGACACAGGCAGAGGGAGAAGCAAGGCTCCATGCAGGGAGCCTGATGCAGGACTTGATCCCAGGACCCCAGGATGATGCCCTGGGCTGAAGGCAGATGCTCGACTGCTGAGCCACCCCAGTGCCCCTGGTCCTTGTCTTTATTTCAGCTTCTAAAGGCATCTGCATTCCTTTGCTTGTGGTCCTTTCCTCCATCCTCAAAGCTTTCACTCCCTTTCTCTTCTCCTTATATCTCCTCACTGACTTTGACTCTCTGGCCTCCCTCTCATGGGAAGTCTTATGATTTCATGGGGCCCAACAGGATAATCGGCCCACCTCAAGATTCTTACCTTAATTACATGTGCAAAGTCCCTTTTGCTATGTAAGGTAACATTCCCAGGCTCAGGGCATTACATGGACATCTTTGCCTCTGTGCGTGTGTGTGTGGGGGGAGATTATTCTGTTTACTGCACCCTCATCTGTGTTTTTCCACAGCTATTTTTATCTTCTGTAAATTTTTGTCCCTTTCTGTGAATCTTGTGTTTAAATAAATAAAAAAAAAATGGATCCTTTCTTTCAGTAGATAAGGGCTATTCTTATTGTTCTGATCATCAGATGGATTTCTCACAAGTCATCCTGCACAAGGCCTGTTCGACTCAGAACCCAGGCCCTGGTCCAGTGATATTGTGGTGAGAGGACACACAGGTCACGATGATACAAAGCAGTTAGCCTGTAGTAACCAGAGTTACGTTAGCTACTTTCTTCTGACGGAGCTGGGAATTATGGCACGTTCAGAGTCTAGTGGGTTCTTTTCAGAAGCTTTCATTTTGTTGTTGTTGTTAGTGAAATTGGTCAGTCACCTGCTTATCTGTCCAATTGCTTCTGGAAATGAAGATTGATTTGATGGGGAAGCTTTTGGGCAGGGAAACAAGCACTTGTGAATTGTGTGGACCTTTCTGGGACACATGAACTGTTTGGTACAGTTGTCGTTTTGGGAGGTAGGTGATCATGGCAAGCCAGATGTGGAGAGTTCAAGAGGTACAGAAATTAGAGCTAAAGAGTTTGAGTATGGTAGTGACGCCCTGGAGAGAGTTAAATCATGCACCATAACAGATATCAAGGCCTGATAGAAAAAGTGTGGTAGTACTTAAATGCAGATTACCCAATCAGTGCACTAACAGCCATAGGAAATAAGTTGTAGCCAGTGTAACAAGTTGTAAAGAAGAGACATTGCCAGGACATAGTTAGCTCCTATAAATTTTTTGCCTTTTTTTTTTCTTTTATGTGTGTGTGTGTGTTTCCATAAATGGGAAATGTACAAGAAAGGCAGGTAAAGGGTGAGGGCACATAATGAGTTCAGGTTGTATGTTTCTTAGAATTAAGTGAGCATTTTTTAAGACTGTGTCACAGCAGTTTACCCTCTTTTTCTCGGCACAATGTTAGACAAATTGATCAAAGCCAGGCTGTTGATGGATTTTGATCAAAGCATTGCCCTTGAAGATTCTGGTGACTAGGACACAAAGATGTGAACTCGATGGTAAAAAATATGGATTTATACCTACGTGAAAGACCATACACAGTGGAGTCAGTTATCTAAAGAGAGGGTCCTAGCACATCCCTCAGGATCTCAATTCAGTCCTGTCCATTTCAGTCATCGTAACCCGTCAAGTTGTCCCTTGAACACTCTAGAGTAATTGTAACCACCAGGTTTGAGTGTGACAAAAGCAGGGAGGCTTGGTACGTACTTTATATTACAGAATAAAGAATCCACAATGTTTTGGACAAGAAAGAGGGAAGGGCCAAAACAAATAAGCATTTTAAAGTGATAAACATAAGGTATTGTCCCCAGGTCCCAAAAGCCAGCCGTACGAAGGATAGGCTCACTTAGCAATCGCATGTGTCACAGAGATTGCGGATTGTAGTTGATGGTGAGATCGGTATGAATCAATAGCGAGATTAGTTCCCACGGAGCTAATGGGATCTTCTGTTTCATCAACAGAAATGTAGTAACCAGAGTGAAGAAGTGATAGCCAGGCCGTGCAGGAGTCTTATCAGTTCTGAGTACCATCCCACAGGTGCTTGGTGAAATTAGAATAAATTAAGAGAATGACAACCCATGAAATGAAAATAATTGTAATTGAGGGCCCTTAGATACCCAACGCTTCATAACTGCTTTATGGAAGTTACCTCCTTTATCTCAAAGCAAAAAGTGGCATAAGTAATGATGAAGTGTGTGTGGGTGACATCAGGCAGAGTTATCTGCTTGTCCCCCCAGGGGCCTCTTTGGTACAATTACCCCGATGATCCTGACTGTGACTGGGCCAGAGTGGATCCGATCACAACTGGATCTATCTTTCAGGGCTGATTCGATTTCACTAATCTCATGGACCCAGATTTTACCCAATTTGGCAAGGCAGGGCACGGTGAGGGGGTGGCGCGCGGGGAAACCATATCACTTCATCAGCACCTAAAACTGATAAGGGACCAGGACAGCATATTTTTGCCGCTATCAACATCATATACCAAATTGCAATCAGAAGGTAACTTGATGCATCTATTGCCTTAATGGGTCTAGATTTGACATAAAACTATATAAATAGGGCACCCGGGTGGCTCAGTCGGTTAAGTGTCTCCCTTAGATTCAGGTCATGATCCCAGGGTACAGAGATCGCGTCCCACATCGTTCTCCCTGCTCAGCGCGGAGTTGGCTTCTCCCTCTGCCCTTCCCCTTGCTCATGATCTCTCTCTCTCTCTTTCTTAAGTAAATCCTAAAAAAAAAAACAAAAAACAAAAAACAAAAACAACAACAACAAAAAACCCTATAAACAAAAGCCCTGATTTATCACATCCTCACTTCTAAAGGTGCTTCAGTGGGCCCCACTGTTGTTTATATGATTACAATTAAGGAAATGCGCCCGGTTAATTCTGACAATACCGTTGATGAGAAGATGCAAATCAATTTTAGAAGTGTTACAATGCGAATAAGACTATGTGTCCTAATATGGATGAAATAGGTCACACATAGTTCTTGCCAGCCTGAAGAAATGTTCGTTCACATTAAAGAACATTTTTTCACATCTCTTCTCTGAAGCATTAAATCTGGATTGAACTCTCTGGCAGTGTTGTTACCTGCCTATAGAGATATCCCTTATCTTTGATGGTAGAAGCCCAATGGTTGTGGCCCCAAATAATGCCCAATAGCATTAGACATTAGTTTCCCTTCTACCTGTAAAAGCATAGACTTTGGTGAGGAATCTTTTCCTTGGTGACAGCCTCACCATCTATCTCTCTTCGGGCCCTAGGCCTCTTCTCTGGACTATCCCGTGTTGCTGTGTAACTAGCAGGCAAGGAGGAGAGTCAAATGCAGCTTAGACTTCCAGTTTCACCAAATTTGTATGAGAACGTAATAGTTAAGTCATTGATATGTAATGTTTCTAAGTGAATTAGTCAAGGTAGCTTACAATTTCCTTGTTCCTTGACTAAAGTGCATGTAGACCTCAAGGCACCATCCCGGAAGACTGAAGGAAAACTAGCGTTGAGCATGATTGAGGCTCTCTCTATAGGGTTAAGAGTCTGACACACTTACATGGTGTCTATCGAAGAGCGGAAGGTCCCTTAGATTACATCCATTATGGTTGCCATGCATGTCCTCTCAGGAGAAGCTGGCATGATCCCTGCCAGGAGAAGCTGGCAAGTGGTGTTTTCTTCGAGCCCGAGCAGAACACACCAGGTCTGTAACTCTCTTCCTCTCCATCCCTACTAATTTTTGACCACAGGCCATGGGCCCTGGTCGTTGACACTTTGCATAATGGCTCAATTAATTTAGGTGTTCACAGAAGACAAGTGACGGTATGGTCAGGTAAATCTTGTTTGGGCCTGTGAACTTCCTTACCCACAAAAGTCCGACAAATCTTGAGAAACAGATTGTGGGGTAAAGAGAGTCCGAGACGTGGTGCAGAGAAATCTCAAGGGAGTGTCTCTTCTGCGTTTCTGTAGAATAGCTTTCTTGGGATACTTGAAAGATTGCCACGCAGAGGAGGGATTCACTTTTATTCCACACGTTTCCCAAGGAGTGATATGAACCCATTGGATAGGCTTTCTCTAAAGACCAGATCGTAGTTCACCCAACAAGGAAATGGATAAGTTGAAATTCGCAGTGATGGGCGGCCTGCCCTCTGGGTAGTGATCTCAAGATCGGTTCTATAAAGGGGTCTTCGGGGTCGGATTTCTTGGTGCAACAGAAGTGTGCTGAGCATCCGTCTGTACTAGATACTCTTTTAGGTGTGGTGATGACAGCCGAGGAAATATTTTCACAAAATGGTAGTGACGTGGATCATTTTGCTAGGTTATCGTTCTAATTCGTAAGTCCTGATTTTTAGGTGGACAGATCTGCTAATAGGAAGGCTATTCAGAACACCTTTGCAGAATTGTAAGGCTGTTGGTCCAGAATGGTTTCCTTCTCAGGTGTTAAGATATCAAATTCATCTTTGACCCATCCTTGATTCTATTATCTGTTTTGGTCTTTGCTGTCTCTACCCTCCCACTTAAACCAGCCCCTGCCCCCCGGCCCCATCCTTTCTTTTTAGTGGGAAACCTCTCCTCTCTTACATGTCACCTCCCCGATGTAATGCATTTTGTTTCTTCTTGGCAATGAAATGAACAATCATTTTACTGCAGTTTTAGCATTAATTTGTAATATTAATTCTTTTGGAAAATGCACCTCTCTTGTGGGCCATTTAAGTGCTCACGTAAGAACAGGCTTTTGCCTCTGTATGTGTTTGTTAAAAGTTCAGGAACTGCTGTTGCACAAAGCAACCGATATTTATGTCATTTCTGTGTCTGATAGAAGAGGGTAAGGATTCCTAAATTATTGATTAGTTTGCTGTCTGAGGTTTTAGTCTATTTTAAATAAGTCCACTAAGTGAAAAAAAAAGTAAAATTGGAAACTTTAATATTTAATTTTTATTTTATTCTTAGAAATGAATATATCGCCATTATAGTTCTGTTATCACTGGTAAAATGAACTCACTTAAAGGTTCATTTTTCATATTGAACCAACCAAACTTCCTTGTTATATTTAAAAAAGAAATCTTCTTTCAGTTTTAAAATTTCTGCAATTTGAGAGTTTATCATCCAACAAAACTAGCCTGTTGTAAATCAGGGATATAAAATCACAGAGCCTATGAAAAGTTGTGTCAAGCATGAAATTAATACTTCTGAGACACTTTTATGAGAAATATATTAAATCCAATAAGTTGCTTTGTTCCAGAACCCTGCAGACTTTAGTGAAATAACTGTAAATTTGTCTCTTTTAACTAAAAAGAAATATTCATATTAACATTTGTGTGCAGTAAGTTTTATTACACAGTACTGTTACATTTTTAGAATCTAAATATGATTAATTTCTGTTTACAGATCTTGTATTCCTGAACTATGTGCAATTAGGTCCTGTAATACAAACTTTTTTCTTTATTATATCACTTTAATTCTTAAACTTCAGGGTGTCTCATTGTTCTGTGATTTAACTGTGTACAGTATATGACATACAACTGGCATAAAACATATCCCGATTCTTTAACTGTAATATCAAATTAAAACTAACCTTCTCCAAAGTTTTATTTCCTCTCCCCTCCCTTTTTTCTTTCATTCCTTCCTCCTTTTCTCTTCCCCTTCCTCCAAAATTCCTGCCGAAGTTTTGTAACTTTTTTTCCTTTGTCTTTTTCCTTTCTCTCTGGACAAACTAAATCCCTATGCTTTGACCTTTAAAAAACCATTTTAGGCCAATTTCCAGAAAACTCAAAATCCACTAAGATCTTTACTGATTCATCCAACAAATACTTGCTGATTCCCTGACATGTGCACTGAAGATGTAGTCCCTTATTAGTGTTTTGAAAATATGTATATTAATTGAGTTTTAAGGCATGCTGTTGTCCATGTTTGAGTCCATGAAGGGAAGCATGATGGAGGTAGAAGTGTGAGCTTCATAACCAGACTCTCTGGGCTAAAATTCTGGTTCCGACAAGATGAGCTTAATACTTCTTCATCTTCAGTTGTCTTATCTGTAGCAGCAGAATAAGAGTATTATCTTCCTCAAAAAAAGAGAGTGTGTGTTTATATGAATTTATATTTATAGAATTTTTGTTCTATGCAGTCTTATATTTGTATAACTCTACATATACTTCTAGATAAACTATGGATAGATGCTTAGACTAGTATATTGAGTATTCATTGCTTTTATGATAATGACCTGTGTTTCTTTAACTCCATCTCTTCTCTTGCTCCATCCCACACCCCCTTCTGCCTCGTTGTGCTTGCTCCTTCTCTTCTTTCCTCTTTCTCTTTTCCTCTTTCTTGTCCTTATTCCTCATAGTTCCAAACACCTTAATAAATTTGTATCCCATAAAAATGAATGTGAATGTGCCTTCGTGATACAAAAGCAAGATAATTATAGCAAAAAATATTCATGGCTTTATGGCATGTTAAAGTGGTTTTCACAGCTAATAACTGCCTTCGAGAATAAACTGGCAGCTACCAGGAGTCTTTTGCATAAAGACTATGGTAGGTGGGGCATGCTAAGAATCTTGTAAGAAAGGAAATAAGAAAGTTTAGAGAAGTTAGAATGAAGCAGGGAAAACGGCCATGTGGCCTGGCAAACATCTTACAACTGTTTTAGCTTCATCCTCTTTCTTTCATTCCTTTGGATTGCAGTGGGCAGATTTGAGGTTGGCCCTCAGAGATCCTCCCACCATCCGTGCCCTTGTATAATCCCCATCACTTGAGCTGTGGATGATGGATTTACTGACTCACTCTAATGAGTACAATGCAGCACAAGTGTGGATATGTCGTTTCCAAGGTTAGACTCCTGCTTTGCTTGCCCCCTTTTGCTCTCATGCCTGCCCTGGGAGAAGTCAGCTGCCATGTTTTTTGTTTTTTTTTTTATTTTTTTTTTAATTTTCTTTATTCATGAGAGACACACAGAGAGAGGTAGAGACATAGGCAGAGAGAGGAACAGGCTCCTTTGAGGAGCCCAATGCAGGGCTCGATCCCGGGACCCAGGGATCACACCTTGAGCCAAAGGCAGACATTCAACTGTTGAGCCACCCAGACGTCCCAGCTGCCATGTTTTGAAGTGGTCTACAGAGATGTCCAACTGGTGAGGACGAATGACTCTGGACATTAGCCAGGGAGGATATGCCTGCAGCCATGTGAGTCCACTAGATTTTCCAGTTGGGCCTTGAACTTTCTGTAGATAACACCTGACACCTTGATTGTAGCCTAGTGAGAGAGACCCCGAGCCTAGAGAAACCACAAAATAATAAATTTTTGTTGTCCTAGGCCACTACATTTTGACATAATTTGGTATGTAACTGTGGATAACTGACACGCTCATGCTCTATATCTTTCTTGGCATCGATTAGTACTAAAGTCCTTAAAAAGAAAAGATTCTGCTTGTTTCTTGCAAATGATAGTAAAATATGTAAGGTATACGGGTTGGGATGACAGCTCGGTGGGCTGGCAAGAGCAGTGTTACACTAGCGGATCAGGAGATCATCTAGTAGATTACAAATGGCTTTTAATTCACATGTATTGGAATGGATTGCATTAAAATTAAGTGCATTAGAATTGAATGCCTTAGAATAAAATGGAATGGAATGGAAGAAAATCAACTGAAGAGTCAACAGAATCAAAAATACCTGCTTGTTTTAGAAGTAGTCCGGCTGAGTACTGGGAGCGTGTATGTGTGTGTTCAAAGCCCTGAGAACGTGTATACATTCAGTGATTTGCTGGAAGGACTTTCAGTACTCAGAGGCACTTGTCCCCACAGCCATATTTTATTAACACAGTCAACAAGAACAGACGGGTTAGGCTGAGTCTGGAGGAATCCAGGCCCACACGTCCTGTGTTCCCTTCGACCCCCACTCCCACTCCACACTCACAGACAAGTCACACAGGCTGTACTCCTCAATCCAGCAGCAAAGCAGAGCAACAGGTGTGCAGCCCAGGAAAGCCTGCTTGACCCTCAGAGTCCGGGGTTTTTACTGGGGACAGGTCATGTACGAGAAACTACCAGCCTCAACTCTTGGCATTTCAGACCTCAGGAACGGAAATCAGGTCTTCAGCAGCCCAGGCTGGTGGAACAGCTAGGCGCCCAGCTGCCGGCCAAGGGCCCACCCACAGTAGGTGAATAACGACTTCAGCCTGCCGTGGTAATGCTCTCCTGCACAGGGTGTGTTACCTTTGCATATTCGAAAATAGCAGCCCTTCTCTTATATCGGGCCTGAAGTAAAAAGACCCCTATATTCATTTATGAAGAGTCAATCCATAGTTTATCTCCCAACTTTTTCTAAACATCTGAGCTTCCTCATGGTAAAATTTGCACCTTGATGAGGGGGTGTGTTAGAGTCTTACAGCCTCTTGGGTTTCACTCCTCCTGCCCTGACAACCCTGTACTCTGTGGTCATAGGCATTAGACTCACATCTGCCCAACTCTCTGTTAGAACAGACCATATCATCATATATGCTTTCCCCTTTTTTAGGTAAGAGCAAACTGTGGCTTGTGGGTAAATTTGGACCACTGGCTGCTTTTGTAAATAAGGTCTGAATGGAACAGGGCCACTCTCATTTGTTTAGCTATTGGCAGTGTCTATTTTTGCAATCACCCAGACTGGAGTAGTTGTACTAGAGACGTCATGGCCCGCAAAGCCAAAAGCAATACTAAACAAAATTGCCAACCCCTGCATTCAAAAAGCAAAGTGGCTTGCACAAATATTGAATGAATTATTCAACACCCTTAGATAATGAAAGATTGATAAAAGAAATAGCGATGACAGTTGATAATGAAATTTTATTCCGATACTGTTGTTTGTTTTTCCTCACGGATACTTGTAAAGCAGTTGTGATGTAATGACACTTGTTTCTCTCAAAACTTCGCCAGAAATATTAATTACTATTTTGTGTAGTATTGACTTAAGCCTCCACTAAACCTAAGTCTATTAAGCAGCAACCTTTATACTGAGATCATAAGAAATAAATATTAAGAATAAATAACTAATGATCTGTTGGGAACTATTTTCTCAGAAATTTTATTATTTCCAAATGTCAGAAAAAAATATTTGGCAGATATGAGCAGAAGTAGCAGAAAATAACAGATTAATTGGAATGAAGTTTCAGTAGCAGTGGGCTCACTGAGAATTCAGAAGATTTTCACCTTGTCACTGTCATCTTATATTTAGTAAATAATAGGAGATTTGAAGTATGAATCAAAGTTATAATTAGTAGCAACCAGCATGATTCACTATTGAGAACTGCACATTTTCCACAGGTAAGAATGAGCCATTTCTGAAGCAAAGAAAATAATCAAAAGTTCTTCTAACCATGTGAAGGATCATAGAATTTATCTCCCACATGCTAGTGTTTCATAAATTGCATAAAATCCTATTTACTTCCCCTTTAAAAAGTTTATTCAAATTTATTTAAAGAAAAACTTAAAAAATGCCTTTAGCAGGGGTGCTGGGGTGTCTCAGTTGGTTGAGCATCCGATGGATGATTTTGGTTCTGGTCACGATCTTGGGGTCATGGGATCAAACCTCGAGTAGGGCTCCATGCTTGGTGTGGAGTCTGCTTGGATTCTCTTACTCCCTCTGCCCCCCCCACTTATGCTCACTTTCTCTCTCTCTCTCAACAGATAAGAAAATAAAATCTTCTTTAAAAATGACTTTAGGGGGTGCCTGGGTGGCTCAGTCTGTTAAGCATCTATCTTTGGTTCAGGTCTTGATCACAGGGTCCTGGAATCGAGCCCCATGCCGGGCTCCCTGCTCAGCGGGGAGCCTGCTTCTCCTCCCATCTGCTCCTGTGTGCACCCTCGCTGTCCCTCCCTGTCAAATAAATAAATAAACTATTAAAAAAATAAAATAAAATAAATGACTTTAATAGTACTGTGAAATAAAATTATCACCACAGAGGGTATACTCCAAAATGAATACACTGAAGCAATAATGTATTATGTATTGCTGCCTGCTAGTGCTTCAGAGACCAAAAAACCTGCTTTTTTGGTACTGCAGTTAGGGGTGCTATATTGTAATGGATCTAGGAAAGCGAATAGATGAGAATGAAGTAGGACGAAATAGAAAATGATGTTTTCTTTTTATCTACATAAGATGTGATAGTTTTAATAGCAATTTGAGGAATATTTAAGAAGGAAAAATTAGTAGCACTTGGTGGTGACCAGTTAGGGCCAGTTGATGAATGAAGGAGGAGAACGATTGGGTAGGGAAGTCTTTGTCTGAAGGAGGAAATGTTTGAAGTGGAGGAAGTTAAGAAAAGTATAAATATGAATTAGAAAGTGGCAAAATATAGTGAGAAAATGGAAAAACAAGTCTTTGGAGTCAGGACAGAGGCTTGCATTATCAAGAAAAATACTAGACTCTGGAGAGAAGCAGGTACATTGTAAATCATAGCCATAAATCTGCTACTAATACAACACTATTTGTACAGGAAGATGAATACATGAGAGTATATTGGTGTTTATATAAGAAAATTACACAAAAAAATGGCTATATTTGTGAGGAAAAAAAAGCACATTAAATACCAATAGTTATATTGGCAATACATAGGAGATGAGTTATATTTAATTCTTAATAAAGTTATATAGGAAAAAGTTATCCTCCCCCCAACATAAAAAATGGGAGAAAATCTTGCAGGGAATGGCACGTACATATGTGCTTGTGATTTGAAAAGGCTTGAAAGTAATTTATCAATAGAGAATTTGCTCTATTCTGATGAACAAAAAAGGGAGGAGGAACACTATAAAATGACAAAATGATGTCACTTCTGCGTGGGCACATACATTGCTTATTCAGATGAGTCTTAGAGACTCAACTCATCAAACTGAGGTTCTGAAGATGTCATTTGCTTCGCGGTATTTCACAGGCACATATATTGCTTGAAAATGTTTCATTCGGATCAGGACTAGTCACCGTGGCTGCTTTCTCTCTCTCTCTCTCTCTCTCTCTCTCTCTCTCTCTTTTTTTTTTTTGTAGTGTTAGCAAATTGGGCACTTTTGTATAAATTTCTGATATTAGGTGAATAGTATTAACAATAGCAGCAATTCATTTTCATGTTGCACTTTATATTTTCCCGAACAATTTTTGCAGTGATGTCATCTGCTTTTACCCTCTATAGAGTTCTGAGTTCTTAACTATAGAACACTTTTATTAATATCATGGTTTTTAGTTCCTCTCTCTGAGAAAACCCATTTTCATTGAATCATCTGGTTTTAATGAGGCCTACCTAACCCAGTTTTCTACATGGGTTAACAAAGCCAGAATGAGTCATGGAACTCAGCAAAGATCTGAGGGAATGGATTTGTTGAACTTGTTTCTTTCTTTTTTTTTTTTTTTTGGAAAGGGAAATGGGAGGAGAGGGATAGAGAGAGAGGGAAAGAGAGAATCTTAAGCAGGCTCCGTGCACAGTGCGAGCCCCACGCTGGGCTGGAACTCACAACCCAAGGTCATAACTTGAACTGAAATTGAGAGTTGGAGATTTAACCACCTGAGCAACCAGGTGGCCCTGAACTCATTTCTATTAACTCCCAGCTTTGTCTTTACTTCAGGATAGAATTCACTGGCCTGGGGTCTCTCGTATATTTATAAACAGAAATGAACTTTTCCATGGTATTTTATGAACCTTACTCTTGATAATAACATTTAAAGTGGCAGATGTATATTTATGAATGTGTTTCAGATCTTTAAAAGGTTGAAAATGTGGGTGTAATTTCAAATTTTGGTGCTAAGTGAGAAAAATCTATCCATTTTCACATGAAGTTATTTCCCGGATATAGTTTTTGCATTATATTATATGTAGTCAAATGGTATTCGTTATTTTTTAAAGCATGGGAAAAGGGCATCTGCATCTACCTCAGCTGGTTTCTTTTTGTTACAGAATGACTCTGTTCTTGTCCCTGATGCACCAAAGAATGGGAGACCTGACCCCAGAATGGGGAGATGAGGTTTACCCGGTAGACAAGTATAGGGCCCTTCAGGAGGGAGAGTGGGCCACTGTGGGAGCAAGAGGGACAGTGGCCCCGAGTAGTCAAGCTTGACTCGCAGTCAAGCTGCGAGTTTTAACCCTGCTCTGTGTACGTTTGGCTTTCATTGACATTTTTGATCGACAGCTGGTGGACATAAAAACTTTGGCCTCTGCACATGCACCTACTGATGATGCATTCTGTTACAGTTGTGTTTATTGATGTATTGTGTATTTATGAGTGTCTAATGAGCTTTTGTTGTGACCTTAAAATGTAGTTAAGGACAAGTTGCCCCTTTGGTGCACGTGCTCAGTTCTCAGGTGTCCCCTGTGATTTTGCGGCCAGCTGTGCCTAGGCCTTTCCTGCACTGTTAGCCCTTAGAGGTGGCCCTGAAGGAGTGGCTGTTATCCCCCGGGGGTTAGCACCGAGGGGGCAGCCAGCACCTGCTTCGTCCCTCCCTGCGTATGCCTGCCTACCTAACTGCCTAACCTGTTCATCCTCAACAAGTGAAAAGATCCAGCTATAATCCTTTTTTAGCCTAAGTGAATGTTACTGGAGTGAAGTCCACCAGAGAAGTAACTGGGATGGCCTACAGCAACTACTGTGAACGGACATGTGATTGGGCCCACGTGTTTCTTTCACGCTGAAGACTTAAAGCGTGTCCTGTAACACATGATCGACACGTGCTGCTCCACCAAATCCAACCCATACTTGCCCAAGTATGGGAAGTTGCCCAATTAAGAGCAGTTACAAAAAAAAAAAAGCAAACAAATGGAAATTCTAGAACCTTATATGCCATAGAAGGATATCAACAAATAGCATTCAAATATTGGACTGTCAATGAATAGGTAACCTAGATCATAGATGAAAATCTAAAGGTTCCAAGAAAAACATTTCTTTCAGCATATTCTTTACAGTAAACCGTTTTCAACGTCTTCTCTGATCCACATCCTGACATTTGAGAGCCATTCTAGAACCTGAATGTTCCTCACCTCACCGTTCTTCCCCTGTAAATACATTATGGCTCAAGAAGAGGGGGAGAAATTAATAGGTTCGATTACTGTGCACTTAACAGAACAATCACACTCACTTATTTCCCAAGGAAAGCTGCCCGTTGCTGCTGAGAATAAGAGCTAACAAGGCTCTTCATTCGCAGGTTGGAGTTAAAGTGGAGGAAAATAGGTCAGTATAAGGGAAGAAATGAGAGAGGAAGGATTGGTGGGTGGGAGGAGATTTGAGGAATGTCAGCTTAGTAACTGCAGAGCCAAAGAAAAGAAACAGACCAGAAGGAGGAAGAAAGGAGACATGTGCAAAAGTCTCTGCATATAAATTACCCTTACCCTGTGCTCCCAAGCACTTTTCAGTTTCAATTCTTGTTGCTAAACCAGAAGATTTGTATCAATTCCAGTCCATGCAAAAATATTTAATCTTTGGAATGATTAATGAGATTGAATGTGACCAAGCTTCTTGCCACAGTTTTGAGCAGCAAAGCGTTGCTTAGAAAAATCAAGCCTCATTTTTTTTTTTGAGTGCAGCACTTTGCATAACATCATACGAAATTGGAATGCACACTTTATATTTATAGAGGATTCAAAATATATTTAAAAATGGAACAACTTGAGTATTTGAAATAATCAGCTGACTGATCCTTGATCATGCACAGTTCATCCAAATATTCACTCTTTTCATCAGTGTGTCACATTTATAGTGAAGAGAAAAGATTTATAGGAATGAATAAAGTTACATAGAGTTTGCTTTGCCCAAAGAAGTCTTATTGTGTCAGTAGTGATTGTGTGTAAGCTGACAGTGAGCTGTTTCTATTCCTGCTAAAATTACTGTTTACAAGCTGCGAGAGCAAATATTTCTACTAAAATTTTATGAAAAAACCTTTTTATAAAAGTCATAAACACATGTTTGTCCATGGATCATATATTTAAAGAGCCAAAAACCATCATTATAATTTTTTCTATAAGTGATTTTTATTTTGTTATAGAGAAGACAGATTTTGACTACATAAATACAATAATTTAAAAAGTATTGATTGTATATTATATACAAGGATCCAATTTCTGGGTGAGGCCCTGACGTAGAAAAGTATAAAAAAAATGTTGTCTGTTTTCAGCGATAGGGTTAATTATCATCTGAAGGATTGATAATGATTTTTTAGTGTTTTCATGAAGTTCTGTGATCGAATGGGCAACTCAGCATAAAACAAGTAATTAAGTTTATTTTATGTGGTTGTGAAACTAAATCCATCTGACCTAAATCTCCATTTAATCTGTTCTCAAACATAGGAAATGTTCCTTGGGAAATGTGTGTGTTTATTTTTTTTAAAGATTTTATTTATTTATTCATGAGAGTCACAGAGAGAGAGAGAGAGAGAGAGAGAGAGAGACATAGGCAGAGACACAGTCTCCATGCAGGGAGCCTGATGTGGGACTTGATCCCGGGACTCCAGGATCATGCCCTGGGCCAAAGGCAGGTGCTAAACAAACCACTGAGTCACCCAGAGATCCCAAAATGTGTGTGTTTATAGTAGAAATACTGTCTTCCATTTCTCTGAAACATATTTAAATATAAATAATGGAGATAGACATTTCTGCATTTTTTGGTTCTTTGTTTCACAACTAGAAGGCTTTGATAAACATCAAAGTGCTGCTGCTAAAAAATGTAAAATAATTTAGAACCCAAAGCAGACAGTAATTTAGTTCCTCCAGGATTGAAGAAGCATGTATAAATCATTGAAACCCATAACCATAATAACCATAAGACAAACTCCCAAAACGCATAATAGTTGTTTTTTTTTTTTAACTATCATAAGTGTACTCTATTATTTTAATGAGAAGAAATTCTGGACTAACTTTCTGTCTTTGACTTTGAAGATAATACTCTTTTGTAAAATGTTTTTATTCTACACATAAAATTCTAGTTTAGTGACCATTCAGTAGTTGAAAGACATTGTTAAATAAGAAAATTGAAGAGAAAAACTGATTTAGGAATGTACTCTTAAGTACTTTAGTTTTTGAACTTTTGATCCCTTTGGGAAAATGACATTGTTACCAAATTATTTCAATTCAGCAAAACCTGTTAAAATTTAGGCTCTCTAGAGAATGATTAAAATTTTTCAATCTGTGAAAGTGATCTAGGAGTAGAGATGGGTTCTCATGCTGAATGAAAATAGCCTATCTTCTTGAGTGAGAATAAAAATTAAAGAAATTTGAAGGTGACAAATATTTTCACTTAGATATATCTTACCCTGAGTGATGACAAACACACTATATAACTCAGTCCACTTGTAATTTTTATTTAGTTACCTTGTATGTTAATTTGTTGGAGCAGAATACCAAAGCCTTCCCCTTGGAGTTGGACTTCTCCAAGACAACAATTCTGGCTTCTTGGGTACTCCCATATCCCAAAAAAGAAAAGATAATGCAGGGGGTAGATAAGAATGACCCAAAGGTGCAAGAAATGTAAACTATCCTATCTCAGCCTATCCGCCATTTCCTCATTTCCTTTTATGAATATATCTGGTGCTAGCAATTGTAAATTCTGTTTGTTTGCCATGAAGAGCCCATCCCCAGGACAAGTGCCTCCATTTTGGAATTATTCTAGTGACTTTTACCTTGTAAGTTGACTATTTGGAGCATGGAGATAGGAGCAAACCTGCAAGGTCGGAAGACCAAAGGTACCTGACTCAATCACAGCAACACCGAACTGAATGAAAACGTGTATACATATTTTTAAAATTTTGGAATTGTGAAAAATTTTCCAAACATGTTAATTAGACTCATAAAGGAAACTATTTAACATCCTTATTAACATATTTACGGTAAAATAAACATAAATAAATTGAAGGGGAGTTCAGCAGTTGAGAAAGGGTTTTTTGATTCATACAAGAATTAATGATTTCCTTAAAAATATAAAGCATTCATGATTTCCTTATACCCAAGAATTTTTAGCAAATCATTCTTACCTGAGTCTCTACCACCAGCAAAAAGGGTAAATAATTTAAACAGACATTTCACACATACACAGTCAATAAGCCAATGAAAGGGTGTTCATGCATAGACACTGAAAATTTAATTCAGTGATTCAAATAATTTAAATGAAGTTATATTTAATTCATATACAAGTCTATTCTGTAATAATAACAACTCACCTCATAACACTTGACACCATAGAAGAAGCAATTCCATGAAGTACTATGTCATAGAAGAGAAAAATTGTAGTCTGTCTTAGTGAAAACACCAAAAACAACCTCTATAGAAAAAATATATCTATTGAGTAGGAAAAAAATGTTTATATAAGTAACGGACAAATTAATATTGATGATATATATATTCAATGAAATGCATTGAAAGTTTATATTCATGGACTGAAGAAGGAAGAGAAGACTTGATGGGTAGTAGCTTGTGGGAAAAGGAGAAGAGGATCTTTCTTTAGAAGACTTTTTCTCTTTCTATACTGTTTCTTTTCTCCTTCTCCTTCTCTTCTTCTTCTTCTTCTTCTTCTTCTTCTTCTTCTTCTTCTTCTTCTTCTTCTTCTTCTTCTTCTTCTTCTTCTTCTTTGTTGTTTTTTTGTTTTTTGTTTTTTGTTTTTTTTTCTTCTCCAGATAGTGGGGTAACTCATGGCTATCCAGCGCTTAAACTACATCTAAACATGAAGTTACTAGTATTTCTTAAGTAGTAGATGCTAAATACTGATTTTGTTGAATTAATTATTATACAATAAATAGGATCAAAAAATATAATAAGGTGGTAGGGTACCAAAAACTTTATTATTATTATATTTATTTATCTGTGGTAGATTATTTGGCTTACTACTTATTTTTAACTAGTCCAGATTCTGGGTAAATATTCTCACTGTTCTGTTTACTTGATGGTTGTCCATGAACTTGCAAAGCCTACCTGGAGAGAATGAGCACTGGGGTAATTATGAAGGAGTAACGGGGCCATATGATGAACAAGTGTGCATGTACTTTGTAGCACTTAGAGACTATGCTATTGCCCTTTCACTTTGCCTTTTCTTCCTTCCAATGTCTGCGTAGGTCTCAGGAAGCAACTTATACAGTAAGTGCTTCTATCAGTAAAATGAAGAAAATGTAAATGTTTACCTCAATGATACTGTTATCCGCAGTTTCCTGTTGTCCGAATACATTGGTTTTAGTTCAAAATCACTCTTTTAATATTTCAATATTCTAATTATCTAAATTAAGTCAAAATGAATGTATTAGGAGGAATGTATTCGATTAGTTAAAATGCAGTTTTCAGTTTGGCTTAGTGGCACGGCCGACGCAGGCGTCTTCCTGTTCCTGGAATGAGATTTTCAAGTATATCATTGTGAACCACCATGACCCCAAGGTAGTGTTATGGGCTGTGATTTTGTGTCAGTGATATATTGATTTTAGAAATGACACAAATCTAGTTTTGATTGTGCATCCTTTAACCTGTAACTTCTATGTAACAATGATAAATTTTAACATTATAATGGACCCCATGCTGTCAAGGCTAATCCATCCAAGCACAACCAATAAGGATTTCACTTTACCTTGTGAAAAAACAAAACAAAAGAAAACAAAAAACAACTGTGCTTCTTCAATTTAATTCATTGGAGTAATAATCATCCTTGGGGAAAGAATATATACGTGTAAATATATAACCATATTCTCTCTATTTGCATAATACACGTATTAGCTATACATATTTATAAGTGCATATGTGTAGTATAAAATTAATGGACAACGTAATAAGTTTTTGATATTTTTACCTGCATACATTTTTTGATTCTGAATTTCTCTTTTTCAATCCACAATATTGTTAAAAGCAAGCATCTTTACATGTCATTAGGCTTCTTATTAGGCACTAGTATTTTTACAAGTCATCATCAAGCATCATTCATACTACTAATGAAGTATTTTGAGATTGAGTTGTGAAATATATCAGGACTAAATAAATTTTAAATAACTTGATTTAAATATTATTTCAATCTGTTTAAAGTTATGAATAACTTTAAATTAATATTGTGCAGATATACTGGCTGTGGATCCTTAATCTACATTAATCAGGCATGATTTCTGCCCACCTTGCATGGCATTTTGCTCTCACATGCGTTTCTCCCTTTCAGCTAAGTTTAAGTTCAGATTATCATAGAAATATGTGTAACAGGTTTATTAAAAGATCTAAGACTTGTGAGCTACAGACAGAAATAGTCAATATTTTTCTTTTCCAATGGGATTTCTCCTGCTATGGATCTTAGGGTTGAATCTTTTACTCTTAAGTGAAATCAGTGGAGAATCCACAACTCTTATTATGCATTGCTTCCCTTATTTGATCATTTTCAAATGAACTCTCAACCTTGACCCCTTAATTCTGGGAGTCCACTATACTTTTGAAGAAAGACCCCTTGTTCTTCTCGGTGGTCGTTTGGAATGGGGTAAATTTCAGAGATCCCAGCCTTTGTTCCAGCATTGTGGAACTAGAGGTCACTTCTGAGTCAATCTTCCTCATGCACTGTGCCAAAGGCCACCCTATTTACTTGATGGAATACATCATTAATAACTCCCTACGCTGCTTTCCTCTCCAAATGTATTCTCTCCCATCTTCAGACAACATCCTCTTGTCAAATCACAGCAGCTTTCTTGCTGTTTCTTGAGTACAAACGACTTAGGGACTTTGGACTTTGTACATAGTTCTCTATGCCAGAGTGATCCCTCAAACCTTCCCATGTAATTCTATTTCTTGTGTCAGGTCTTTACTAACATATCACTTTTAAAAATTATCCTCCCTAAACTAGCACACCTACCAAACCATATTACACATTATTCCCTTATTTCTATTTTCTCATTTTATCTCACTGCTATTTTTGTTTTACCTATCACTATTTAAAATTATGTTATAAAGAGTTGTGTTTACCTGTTAGTTTTACGTGACTCTAGAACTAATCATTTGTTTCCCCTGTATAATTCAGAGTTTTGCCAAAAAAAAAAAAAACAAAAAACACAGAACCTGTGTATACATTGTGCATGTGTGTGAGAGACAAAGAGAAAAAAGGGACATGGGGAGGGAAGGAAAAAGTAATTAAGGAATTTAAGGAATTGGGTCATGTGACTGTGGTGACCCAAACTCAAAGATCTAGAGGGTAGACCAATAGGTGGAATAACCAGGGGCTTGAAGTTGGAGCTTGAGTCCAAAGGCAATCCAAAGACCATACAAAAAGTGGCCTAACTTCTGATAAGGATGTATGCAGCTATATTGTATAAGATCCTGTTTGGTCTGTAAATGAGAAATAAACATAATTGAAAGTTGAAATATTTCTATACCAACTTAAGTTCATTTTTACTATAATTTAAGTTGTACTTCCTTCAGTTACAAATAAGGGATATTTCTGCTATGCTTATTGTGACAATAGCGTTTTATATTATAATAAATAGAAATTAAGAGAATAGTAAAAAATGTTTCTCCAAGTTTACAGGATCATCAAAAACTGAAGTTAGATTAAGTCATTTATCTTCCCTTGTCATATTTGGTGTCATCTATTCATTAAAAGAAAGAACTAAATTATCTTCGTTTCCTTTTTTTTTTTTTTTTTTTTTTTCGTTTCCTTTTTTTTTTTAAAGCCAATGTATTTATTTTTATTTTTTTTTAATTAACTTTTATTGGTGTTCAATTTACCAACATACAGAAAAACACCCAGTGCTCATCCCGTCAAGTGTCCACCTCAGTGCCCGTCACCCATTCCCCTCCAACACCCGCCCTCCTCCCCTTTCACCACCCCTAGTTCGTTTCCCCGAGTTAGGAGTCTTTATGTTCTGTCTCCCTTCCTGATATTTCCCAACATTTCTTTTCCCTTCCTTTATATTCCCTTTCACTATTATTCATATTCCCCAAATGAATGAGAACATACACTGTTTGTCCTTCTCCGATTGACTTATTTCACTCAGCATAATACCCTCCAGTTCCATCCACGTTGAAGCAAATGGTGGGTATTTGTCGTTTCTAATGGCTGAGGAATATTCCATTGTATACATAGACCACCTCTTCTTATCCATCATCTTTCGATGGACACTGAGGCTCCTTCCACAGTTTGGCTATTGTGGCCATTGCTGATAGAAACATCGGGGTGCAGGTGTCCCGACGTTTCATTGCATCTGAATCTTTGGGGTAAATCCCCAACAGTGCAATTGCTGGGTCGTAGGGCAGGTCTATTTTTAACTCTTTGAGGAACCTCCACACAGTTTTCCAGAGTGGCTGCACCAGTTCACATTCCCACCAACAGTGTAAGAGGGTTCCCTTTTCTCCACATCCTCTCCAACATTTGTTGTTTCCTGCCTTGTTAATTTTCCCCATTCTCACTGGTGTGAGGTGGTATCTCATTGTGGTTTTGATTTGTATTTCCCTGATGGCAAGTGATGCAGAGCATTTTCTCATGTGCTTGTTGGCCATGTCCATGTCTTCCTCTGTGAGATTTCTCTTCATGTCTTTTGCCCATTTCATGATTGGATTGTTTGTTTCTTTGGTGTTGAGTTTAATAAGTTCTTTATAGATTTTGGAAACTAGCCCATTTATCTGATATTTCATTTGCAAATATCTTCTCCCATTCTGTAGGTTGTCTTTTAGTTTTGTTGACTGTATCCTTTGCTGTGCAAAAGCTTCTTATCTTGATGAAGTCCCAATAGTTCATTTTTGCTTTTGTTTCTTTTGCCTTTGTGGATGTATCTTGCAAGAAGTTATTGTGGCCAAGTTCAAAAAGGGTGTTGCCTGTGTTCTCCTCTAGGATTTTGATGGACTCTTGTCTCACATTTAGATCTCTCATCCATTTTGAGTTTATCTTTGTGTATGGTGAAAGAGAGTGGTCCAGTTTCATTCTTCTGAATGTGGATGCCCAATTTTCCCAGCACCATTTATTGAAGAGACTGTCTTTCTTCCAATGGATACTCTTTCCTCCTTTATCGAATATTAGATGACCGTACATTTCAGGGTCCACTTCTGGGTTCTCTATTCTGTTCCATTGATCTATGTGTCTGTTTTTGTGCCAGTACCACACTGTCTTGATGACCACAGCTTTGTAGTACAACCTGAAATCTGGCATTGTGATGCCCCCAGCTATGGTTTTCTTTTTTAAAATTCCTCTGGCTATTCGGGGTCTTTTCTGATTCCACACAAATCTTAAAATAATTTGTTCTAACTCTCTGAAGAAAGTCCATGGTATTTTGATAGGGATTGCATTAAACGTATAAATTGCCCTGGGTAACATTGACATTTTCACAATATTAATTCTGCCAATCCATGAGCATGGAATATTTTTCCATCTCTTTGTGTCTTCCTCAATTTCTTTCAGAAGTGTTCTATAGTTTTTAGGGTATAGATCTTTTACCTCTTTGGTTAGGTTTATTCCTAGGTATCTTATGCTTTTGGGTGCAATTGTAAATGGGATTGACTCCTTAATTTCTCTTTCTTCAGTCTCATTGTTAGTGTATAGAAATGCCATTGATTTCTGGGCATTGATTTTGTATCCTGCCACGCTACCAAATTGCTGTATGAGTTCTAGCAATCTGGCGGTGGAGGCTTTTGGGTTTTCTATGTAGAGTATCATGTCATCGGCGAAGAGGGAGAGTTTGACTTCTTCTTTGCCAATTTGAATGCCTTTAATGTCTTTTTGTTGTCTGATTGCTGAGGCGAGGACTTCCAGAACTATGTTGAACAGCAGTGGTGAGAGTGGACATCCCTGTCTTGTTCCTGATCTTAGGGGAAAGGCTCCCAGTGCTTCCCCATTGAGAATGATATTTGCTGTGGGCTTTTCGTAGATGGCTTTTAAGATGTCGAGGAAAGTTCCCTCTATCCCAACACTCTGAAGGGTTTTGATCAGGAATGGATGCTGTATTTTGTCAAATGCTTTCTCTGCATCTAATGAGAATATCATATGGTTCTTGGTTTTTCTCTTGCTGATATGATGAATCACATTGATGGTTTTACGAGTGTTGAACCAGCCTTGTGTCCCAGGGATAAATCCTACTTGGTCATGGTGAATAATTTTCTTAATGTGTTGTTGGATCCTATTGGCTAGTATCTTGTTGAGAATTTTTGCATCCATGTTCATCAGGGATATTGGTCTGTAATTCTCCTTTTTGGTGGGGTCTTTGTCTGGTTTCGGAATTAAGGTGATGCTGGCCTCATAGAACGAATTTGGAAGTACTCCATCTCTTTCTATCTTTCCAAACAGCTTTAGTAGAATAGGTATGATTTCTTCTTTAAACGTTTGATAGAATTCCCCTGGAAGCCATCTGGCCCTGGACTCTTGTGTCTCGGGAGGTTTTTGATGACTGCTTCAATTTCCTCCCTGGTTATTGGCCTGTTCAGGTTTTCTATTTCTTCCTGCTCCAGTTTTGGTAGTTTGTGGCTTTCCAGGAATGCGTCCATTTCTTCTAGATTTCCTAATTTATTGGCGTACAGCTGTTCATAATATGTTTTTAAAATCGTTTGTATTTCCTTGGTGTTGGTGGTGATCTCTCCTTTCTCATTCATGATTTTATTAATTTGAGTCTTCTCTCTCTTCTTTTTAATTATCTTCGTTTCTTAAAGATCAGATATAATAGGCTTTTGTATAGACAGTGTCTTCTTTCAGCTTTGCTTTCCTTTTTTTTTTAATTTTTATTTATTTATGATAGTCACAGAGAGAGAGAGAGGCAGAGACACAGGCAGAGGGAGAAGCAAGCTCCATGCACCGGGAGCCCGATGTGGGATTCGATCCTGGGTCTCCAGGATCGCGCCCTGGGCCAAAGGCAGGCGCCAAACCGCTGCGCCACTCAGGGATCCCTGCTTTCCTTTTACTGTAAAACTCATATACTCATTATTGTCAAGGCCTATCAGCCAAAGACCTTGAGGAATACACTTGGCAAATTTGAGTTTATTACTTGCTGCTGCAAGAGAGACTACACATGCAGAAAACACTGGGTTTCTCAAAAAGTAAGGATTGTTAGTATTGAATATTTGTATGGTTGAGGACATGGAATGAGTCCTAGAGTTAATCTTTTCTTTTTAAAAGATTTATTTATTTAAGAGATAGAAAGAGAGCATGAATGGGAGGAGGAGCAGATGGAGTGGGAGAATGAAACCCGCTGAGAGTGAAGCACAACTCAGGGATCTATCCCAGGACCCTGAGATCTTGACCTCAGCCAAAGTCAGACATTTAACCACCTCAGTCACTCCTATTCTTATTTAATCTAAAGATATGTTAATACTAGCATGATGTCAATACTGTGTGCCCTGTGGAAATATTAGTCTATTTTATTTGTTTTTTATGATTGGAATAGACAAAACCCCAATTATAGCTAACTGAAGCCTAAAATAAATCTATATATATTCTCAAACATGAGAAATTTGTAGAAGTTGCTGACATAATCAAAACTTGGTAAAAATAGAAAGTCAGAGATTTAGAGCTATCAGCCTTCTTTCCCTGCATGCTAACTCTGATTTTGCTTTACTTTACCTTATTATCCTGTGGTAGACCTCATGCACACATGTCTATGAGAAACAGAGGGTTTGGTTTTCCTTTCTCCCAATACTGTTCATCAGTCTGTACTCAGGGACATGCAAACACCTGTGGTACCAGCGACCATGGAGGAGTCAACTTTTGTCGATTACCTTAGTAAGACAAATGAAAAAAGTGCAACTCAGGGAGTGTATTATATTTTATATGTTTAATATTATACAAGGTTTGGTGTGTCTGTCTCTGCCTTTTTAGGCAAAGAAGCTTTCAGAGACCATGGCTTTCAGTTGGCTGAAATATAAGCCATAGTTAAGAGCTAGTAAATATACAAATTACTAGGTGTTCTTTCTACAACAAAAAAATACTAGAGCCGTATGTTGAAATTCCATGAAATAGTGTAAGAAAATACTAGAATAGTTTTGACTACTCACTACTACTCACTACTACTCATACTACTCACTGTATCTAAATCTGCTCATTTGACAAGCAAGTATCTAAGGAATCGGCTCATGATATTGTCTGCTTAGCTCTTCACTTTCTTCTTCAAAAGATATATTGAAAAGGAATAGTTTCATGCCTATGGAAATTAGTCAGAGGTAATAAGAAAAAATATTTTTACTTAGAGAAGGCTGTAAGGTTTTTTTTTTGCAGAGTGGGTGGGGAGGAGAGGTGCTGCTGCAAAAATCATATAGAATTCTGATGTTTAAACAGCCTAAACAAAAAAGAGTATATAGTTCTTTAATAAGTTATATTTCAAGTATTTTAATTTTAGTCTTTCTATAATTTTTAAACTTACTACAAAATAGTGGTATTGGAAAAAAATTAGCTATCCTGAGTTGTTTAATTTTATACTGGGGAATTAAGTTTTCTCATAATTATAGGACAATAGGTTATCTCATTTATCTCCTTCATTTTATATGTAGACAATGAAACAAAAAAATGAAGCCCAGAGAATATAAGTGATTGTTCATGATTAAACACTATCAGTGGCAGAGACTAGGGTAGATCCCACGTGCACTGACTCCCAAAGTTTGGATCATCCCACCTATTTCTAGATACTCTCTTGTTTTTTTTAATATGTGAGGTTAACTAAATGTAGCTTCTCTCAGTTTCTACTGAAATGTTTATGTTCTGAGTTCCAGTCACGTTGAATTCTGAGGACTTTATTTAGTCTACAACTATACTAATACAAAATCACTACCATATGGAAAATTCACATTCCACATTTCAAACCCATTTAGGTAGTAAATGCTCGAGAGCTGTTTCCTTTCAAAATTGTGTCCCTCTGTCTTGGCTCAGTTCCTGGAACATAGTAAACACTCAATAACGATGGTTTTGAATGGAGTTTTTGAATTCAGAGTCAGTTCTATTCATTTCAGAATGTATTATGATACATATTTTGTTTCCAGATGATAGAATTATCCTAACTATATTTTCCTTAGAATTGAATTAAGATTTTTCCTTTCTGAGGTTGTCCTGACTAAAAATTATAGAAGCAAATAAATTATATGAGTTTTGTGGCTTATATGGAACACAACCTGAGATTAAGTAGTTTATAATATTATTTTGAGTTAGTCTTTCACTATCTCCTTGGACTAGTGAACACAGGTTACAATTCCAAATACCGAGATCAAATTTTTATGTAATTTATTCACTAAATTTATAACTGCAGTACCTGATAATCACGTTGAATTACATGATGGCCCATTAAGAATACTTTCCCTTTTCTAATCATGGACCATAGTTTAAATGACTATGCTCTATATAGAAAATGTGAGGTCAAAGAGAAATACTGCCTTTAAAGATGGCAATATTCTAAATCCCCAGGTATAATTTATTATTTTTATATAAAGCTTTGATATAAGAGGAAAATAATATTTTCTGTAACTATAGTAGATTGTCATTCCCCAGCCTCCAAACGATATATTTTTAAAGAAATTGTAGGTATAATTTTGTTTAATGCTACTCATTGCAGGTGGCTGGATATAATTAGTGTTATTAATTTTGGTTCACAGCTCCTTGCAAAAAGCAGGAGAGGTACATTAAAAATCCATAAATAAATGTTCCACAGTGATTGTGTGCTTCATATTTTAGGTGGTTATTATATTATAAAATGTTCCTTTTTAAAAAATAAACTCTGATTTAAATAGGTGGCTATTGTTGGCATAATCTGTTTTGCCATTCAGTGGACCTACTGTTCTCTTGAGAAGCTGCATCTTGATTTAATTTGTTTTTTCCATGTTTAGTTGAAAATGCAAAAGAACAGTTCTATCAAAATCAAAACATGATGTTTTCATGTTGAATTGCCATTGTAAAGGAGTCAGCTTAAAATTACTATTGATTAATAATGTTATGTTTACATTCTATTAAATGACAGAGTCCAAGCTAATTTCAGTGTTTGATGCATTCACAGACTTCAAGAAAACAGGGTATTCATTTTGCCTTTTTACCATGCAATAGCTTAATATTCAAAAGGCCCTGTGTTTCTTTTTTTTTAAGGCCCTGTGTTTCTATATAAATTATATTAAAGATAAAATCAATGCCTAGACAAAATGAATTATTTTAAAATCCACAAACACTAGACTCAGTATAGTCTATTTTTTCAATATTGCAATTGTAGTCAAATACATGCAATAAGTATAAAAGTATAAAGTGTATTCTGAAATTTCTTGTGCATATAAAATGATAAAGACATTTAACAAGTACTGTGTACCTACCGCATGTCTTGAGGAATAAAATACTACATATTAAGTTGAAGTCTCCTAGTACATATTTCATGTTCTATTTCTTTTCGCGTTCCATCAGAATGTTTCTAGAGTGCCATTTTAATATATTAAAGTTTACAAAATGAACTTATAATTTTCTTATCTTCCTTCCATCTGGTTTTATAATTTAATATTATATTCTAGTTATTGATCCATACTTACAGATGTAGTTCAATTTTAGACATTTTGGCTGTTGGATAGTGCCATTGCAGGTATTATGGATTTAGCCATTCCCTTGCTGATTTAATTTATTTCTAACTGCAAATGAAACTGTTATAAAAGTTATTTTTTAAAAAAGATTTTATTTATTTATTCATGAGAGACACAAAGAGAGAGAGAGGTAGAGACACAGGCAGAGGGAGAAGCAGGCAGCCCGATGTGGGACTCGATCCCAGGTCTCCAGGATCAGGCCCTGGGCTGAAGACGGCACTAAACCGCTGAGCCACCTGGGCTGCCTTGTTATAAAAGTTCTTATACATATCTTTCTACACCTGTGCAATCATTTTTCTAGGATATCTATGAGTAGAATTTTGTGTATATGGTATGCACATTTTTAAATGCATATATACTGAAATTATTCCCTAAATTGGATATGATAATTGACACATTCACTAGCATTGTTTAAGAGTTCCCATTGTTCTACATCCTTGCTAGCCCTTGGAAATTAGGTGATTTTTTTGGGTTTGTTTTTTGTTTGTTTGTTTGTTTTTTGTTTTGCCAGAATTAGGGTTAAACTGCTTACTCTTGTGATTTTTACTTTCAATTCCCTGACTATAATGAGATTTAGCATTTTCTCAGGAGTTTATTGATGATTTGGCTTCCCTTTCTTAAATTACCTTCTTATACTTGTCCATTTTTTAAACTTTACTGTCAATTGTTTCATTTTAACTTTATAGGAATCCTTTCTATATTCTGTTTAATAATCCTTTATTTTAATGTTTAAACTTTAGTTGATCTTATGAGAAATTTTTTTTGTACATTCATGATATGTGTATCCTGACAAAGAATTGTACATACTCTAAGGACATAAATGAGATATGTTATCTTTGCTTCCAAAAGTTTTGAAAACTTAGTTTTAATGCACATAGGTTATTTAAGGGATGTGTAATTGCAAAATGTATTTTAAATCTATTACAGGTGGAATTATCTTATAAAATGTTTTAGAAATGAAAATCTGGGGCACCTGAGTGGCTCAGTCAGTTAAACATCTGCCTTTGGCTTGGGTCATGATCCCAGAATCCTGGGATCAAGCCCTGATGGGTGGGGCTCACAGCTGAGCCTCTGCTCCTCCCACCACACACCCCCTTCTACCCCTAGCTTCCTTGCTTATGCTCTCTCTCTTTCAAATAAATAAATAAAACATTTTTAAAAAATAAAAATGTGTGATGTGTTCCCATCCTAGTACATGCATCACCAGAATTAAAATGATGACACATGTGGATAAAATATTTAATATTTTAAACTAAAGTACATGCAGTAAACTAGCCATGAGTATGTGTGATATGTTTTGGTGAGGATGAATCTATCGAATGTTCTGTATTAAAATATGCCTCTTGTAAGATTTACCTGTCAGAAGACTAACTTCAGAACCAGTCCTCTCAGAGCTATAAATTTTACCTCGTCTGACTCTTCCAGAAGGAAGTTATGCATTCACACACCCAAAGTGAAAACCAAGCTATTTTCAAAAAGCTAAGTATTTGAATGACAGCCCCAAAGTAGTCAATCTGACAGATTTCCTGTACTGTAACTAGTAATAATGATCTTACCCTAGAAAATACTGGTAAAAGTCGCTACCTCCTGTCAAATGGGCTCTCACAGTCTTCCATAATCCCATGGATTATGCAGGCCCAAACAGCAAACCTCCATATTTAACCAGATGAGTGACTCTCCACTAAATCTATAACAATGAAGACTTTTTTACATAATTAATTACTATGGGAGATTAGGCATACCACTCTTCTCTACAACAACAATAATACCTTCTGGGAATTACACTTAAATTCTGTATGTAATAGATATTTCAGAATTATCTCCTTAGTTATCATCAGTGTCATTCAGCTGCTTCGGTTTCTAAGGGTATGCACTTTCTGTGTGGGCTTCAGTCAGTCAGTAATGGTAAACCTGAAGCAGTCTAAAACTCACTGATTAGGTTAGCAGAGATGGACCTCTACTTGAGCACTGTTATTAATCATGAGAATAACAAAGTTGCTATTGTGTACTTCGAGACCGATTGCCATGGATCTTAAATGTGATATTTTTATCAATAGTGTTTTTTTTTTCTTTCAATAGTGCTTTTTAACACAAACAGAATTACCCTTGTGTTAGTTTTTATGGTATGCTAATCCCTCTTTCTAGTATTAATGCATTCAGTTTCATATATTTTAATATTGTTTAATCTGTACCAATTTCTCAGACTTACTTTGCCTTTCATGATCTTGATATTTGTGAAACATACAGGCAAGATATTTAGTAGAATTACCCCCAGTTAGAGTTTTCCAAATACTTTTACATAGTTTCAAGTTAAACACTTTAGGCAGGAAAATCATGGGAGTGATGCTATCTTCTCATAGCAGCATCTCAGGAGGAATGTGGTGACAATTTGTCCCATCAGTGGTGATCTTCACTTTGATCCTTCATTAAGATAGTTAAATAGTGCTTGATTTTAATTTTTCCAGTAATTTCTCCAGTCAGTATTTGCCTTTATATTTAACTAGTAACTTAGGAGGAGTTTAGTTGAGATTTTATGTCATGTTCTTCCTTACACCTTTACCCTCTAATTTCATTGTGCATTTTAGTAATTCATTCTACATTTATTATAATTCTACCATAAGGAAAGATTTTCTTCATTTCCCATATCTATGGAAGCTCTATATCTTAGTTATTGTCCACTCCTAAATACTGTGTGTTCTTTGTGGCTCTTAGATATTGTATTATATAAGTATTGAATTTTACTTGGTGAATGAATGTAGCTGAAACTTAGAAATAAAAATGTGTGATGAGTGATTAGAAAAATAAAAATATTTTTAATATTATTTCTCAGTGTTAGAAAAATAATAATATTTTAGCTACATTTGGAATCTCTAGCCAGTGGCTTACAATTATTATATCATGATTAAATTATGAGTATATGATTACCATTTCTTTCACATTATTTCACAAATTAATACTGTAATTCAAGTAGGAAGGTAGAAAAGTGTGCTTCCCTTTATATTTTGATACTGATAGCTTCTGATTAATTGTGTTATTTGAGCTGGAGGAAAACATGTCATATTATTATTATTATTGTTTTGAATTGTGATGCCTGAGAAGGTGGCAAAGTAGGAGGATCCTAAACCTACCCTGTCTCACGTTTATAACTACGTATCCTGCACATCATTGTAAATAAACAGAGAACAATCCAAAGGCTGACAGAACAAGCTCCACAACTAAATACAGAGAAGTTGCATCTGCTTGGTTAGGAAGGGCAGAAATGGTAGTCAGGACTAACTGAGGAGAAAAGGAGCTGCAGACATGGAGAGGGTGCAAAAATGGTCCTTTGCATCAAGGAGCCCACATAGGGAAGACAACTCTCCACTGGTTATATTTAGTTCATATAACCAGTGGGACTTGGAGGCTGGAGCTTTGAAAGTCAGCTGACTGGGCAATGGGCTAGCAGGGAGAGTCAGGGATTGCTGGGTCCCTGCTCTTAAAGAGGCAGAAACTTGCAGAGAGCCAATGCAGGAGCTAGAGTTTACACAATGCATGGGGCAAACAGGTGAAAGATTGGTTTACGCTGCTTTTGGAGATGTGGGAACTTTTTCAGGAGCAAAGCTTTTCCTGCCTGCTCCTTGGCAGAAACAGTGTACATGCATAAAGCAGGTCTGCACAGACACCTACTACTTAACGTCCAGCAGTCTGTCCCACACATATGTTCCCCTGAGGACTCACTCAGTTCAAGCCTGCTGGCCTTAACCCTGGGCTCAGCACAAATTGTACCAGCACTATGCATGCCCTGCTCAGCCACCTCACACAGACACGGTGTATACCTGGTTGCCACTGCACTTCAGAGGATCTGGCCTCAGACAGGGGCTCAAAACATATTTTACTAAAACCACCCCACCCCGGCCCTCTGGTCATGCTCCTTCAGAACTGGCATGCGGGGTCTCACACCATAGGCAGCAGGCACAATCCAGAACAGGCAAAGAGTCAGTGCAGACATTTGGACTGAAGGAAAAAGCAAGTCTGATGCACAATAGCAGGATGCAAGCAACACACATAGGAGGCTCCCTTGAAGTGCCAGGTTCTGGTAAACGGGGACACTGCACTGCAAGGTACTCCAGGATTTCTTCTTCATAAGGAGGAGAAGACATAGCTGACTTTACAAACACAGAAGCAGACACAGAGAGGTAGTCAAAATGAGGAGACAGAGAAATATGCCCCAGATGAAACAAGAGGACAAAAATCACAGCAGGAGATCTAAGCAAAACAAAAATGAGTAATATGCCTGATAGAGGATTTAAAATAATGATCATAAAGATACTCACTGGACTTCAGAAAAGGATGGAGGACATCAATGAGACCCTTAACAAAGAGATCAAAATAACATATCAGAGATGAAGAACTCAATAAATGAAATTAAAAACAGACTAAATAGAATAAATAGTAGGCTACAGGAAGCAGAGGAATCAATGAGCTGGAGAAAGAGTAATGGAAAACTATCAAGCTGAACAGGTTAGAGACAAATACTGCATAATGAGAATAGACCAAGAACTCAGTGACACCATTAAGCATAATAACATTCACATAATAGGGATCCCAGAAGAAGAAGAAGAGAGAAGGGGGGATAGAAAATGTATTTGAAGAAATATTAGCTAAAAACCTCCCAAATCTAGGGAGGGGAAACAGAAATCCAGATTCAGGGGACATAAAAATCTTGTAACAAATTCAACCTAAGAAGATCCACAGCAAGACACCTAATAATGAAAGTGGCCAAAAAATAGTGATAAAGAAAGAATTTTAGATGTTGCAAGAGAAAAAAAGATGGTTCCATACAAAGGAAACCCCATAAAGCTATCTGCTGATTTTTCAGCAGCAACTTTGCAGGCTTGAAGAAAGTGACACAATGTATTCAATATGATGAATGGGAAAATTCTGCAGCCAAGGATAGTCCATTCAGCAAAGCTGTCATTCAGAATAGGAGAGATAAAGAGTTTCCCAGACAAACAGAAGTTAAAAGAATTCATGACCCCTAAACCCTATAAGAAATATTAAGGGGGGTTCTGTGAGTGGAAGATGAAGACCGTAAGTAAGAGTAAGGACAATAGGGAGAACAAAAATAAAAAATAAAAAATAAAAAGCACACCTGTACAAATAAGTGAAGAGAAGCATGTAATGAAAGAATGTGAAATATGTTACCAAATATCTGAAAGGTGGAGAGAACAGAAAAGAATGAGTTCAAAGTTACGTAACCATTAGCTTAATATAGACTACTATATGCAGAAGATGTCATGTATAAACTGAATAGTAATCACAAATCAAAAAACAGTAATAGATATGCAAAAAAAATTAAAAAACTAAGGAATCCAAATATATCACTAAAGGAAACCAGCAAACTGTGGAAAAGAGAAAGAGAAGGGGCATGGAAAAACTACAAAACAACCACAAAACAAGTAACAAAATGGCGATAAATACCTGTCTATCAATGATTACTTTGAATGTAAATGGACCAAATGCTCCAATCAAGAGACATAGGGTGACAGAGTAGATAAAAACAAACAAACAAACAAACAAAAATCAAGACCAATCTATATACTGCTTGCAAGAGACTCATTTCAGACTTAAAGACACATGCAGATTGAATGTGGGATGATAGAGAAACATTTGTCATGCAAACAGATGCCAAAAGAAAGCCAGGGTAACAATACCTATATCTGATAAACTAGACTCTAAAATAAAGTCTAGGAAAAGAGACAAGGATTTGACATACTAACAAAGGGGATAATTCAACAAGAAGATATAACGATTGCAAATATTTATGCACCCAATATGGGAGCACCCAGATACATACAACAGTTAATAACAAACATAAATAATCGAATCAGTGGTAATATAATAGCAGTAGAGGCCTTTAATAATCCACTTACATCAACGGACAGACTATCCAAACAGAAAATCAACAAGGAAATAGTGGCTTTGAGTAATTCACTGGACCAGATGGATTTAACAGATACATTCAGAACATTCTATCCTAAAACAGCAGAATACACATTCTTTTCAAGTGTACATGGAACATCACATATTGGGCCACAAAACAAGTCTCAAAAAATTCAGAAAAACAGAAGTCATACCATGCATCTTAGCTGACTACGTTATGGAACCATAAGAAAAAATAAGGAAAAAGCACAAATACATGGAGGTTCAATAACATGCTACTAAACAATAAATGCAGCACCCAATAAATTAAAAAATAAATTAAAAAGTATATGGAAAAACACAAAAAAAATGAAAGCACAATGCCCCAAAACCTTTGAGGTACAGCAAAAGTGGTTCTACGAGAGTTTATAGCAATACAGGCCTACCTCAAGAAATAAGAAAAATCTCAAGTAAACAACCTAAATTTACGTTTATTTATTTATTTATTTGTTTGTTTATTTTTAAAGATTTTATTTATTCATGAGACAGAGAGAGAGAGAGAGAGAGGCAGATACACAGACAGAGGGAGAAGCAGGCTCCATGCAGGAAGCCCGATGTGGGACTTGACCCGGGTCTCCAGGATCACATCCTGAGCTGAAGGCAGGTGCCAAACCGCTCAACCACCCAGGGATCCCCTAAATTTACATTTAAAGGAGCTAGAAAAAGAACAACACACAAAACCCAAAATAAGCAGAAGAAAGAAAATAATAAAGATTAGAACAGAAATCTTGATGAAGTCCCAATAGTTCATTTTTGCTTTTGTTTCTTTTGCCTTCGTGGATGTATCTTGCAAGAAGTTACTGTGGCCAAGTTCAAAAAGGGTGTTGCCTGTGTTCTCCTCTAGGATTTTGATGGAATCTTGTCTCACATTTAGATCTCTCATCCATTTTGAGTTTATCTTTGTGTATGGTGAAAGAGAGTGGTCCAGTTTCATTCTTCTGCATGTGGATGTCCAATTTTCCCAGCACCATTTATTGAAGAGAAGCTTTTGCACAGCAAAGGATACAGTCAACAAAACTAAAAGACAACCTACAGAATGGGAGAAGATATTTGCAAATGACATATCAGATAAAGGGCTGGTTTCCAAAATCTATAAAGAACTTATTAAACTCAACACCAAAGAAACAAACAATCCAATCATGAAATGGGCAAAAGACATGAAGAGAAATCTCACAGAGGAAGACATGGACATGGCCAACATGCACATGAGAAAATGCTCTGCATCACTTGCCATCAGGGAAATACAAATCAAAACCACAATGAGATACCACCTCACACCAGTGAGAATGGGGAAAATTAACAAGGCAGGAAACAACAAATGTTGGAGAGGATGCGGAGAAAAGGGAACCCTCTTACACTGTTGGTGGGAATGTGAACTGGTGCAGCCACTCTGGAAAACTGTGTGGAGGTTCCTCAAAGAGTTAAAAATAGACCTGCCCTACGACCCAGCAATTGCACTGTTGGGGATTTACCCCAAAGATTCAGATGCAATGAAACGTCGGGACACCTGCACCCCGATGTTTCTATCAGCAATGTCCACAATAGCCAAACTGTGGAAGGAGCCTCGGTGTCCATCGAAAGATGAATGGATAAAGAAGATGTGGTTTATGTATACAATGGAATATTACTCAGCAATTAGAAACGACAAATACCCACCATTTGCTTCAACGTGGATGGAACTGGAGGGTATTATGCTGAGTGAAATAAGTCAATCGGAGAAGGACAAACAGTGTATGTTCTCATTCATTTGGGGAATATGAATAATAGTGAAAGGGAATATAAAGGAAGGGAAAAGAAATGTTGGGAAATATCAGGAAGGGAGACAGAACATAAAGACTCCTAACTCGGGGAAACGAACTAGGGGTGGTGGAAGGGGAGGAGGGCGGGTGTTGGAGGGGAATGGGTGACGGGCACTGAGGTGGACACTTGACGGGATGAGCACTGGGTGTTTTTCTGTATGTTGGTAAATTAAACACCAATAAAAGTTAATTAAAAAAAAAAAAAAGATTAGAACAGAAATAAATGATACAGAAACTAAAAAGAAAACAAAAACGAAAACCAATAGAACAGATCAGGAGACCAGGCACTGGTTCTTTGAAAAAGATTAACAAAATTGGTATACCTCTAGCCAGACTCAAAACAGAACAACAACAACCACAAAAACAAACAAACGTATAAATAAAATCACAAGTGAAAGAAAAATAACACCACAGAAATACAATTGCAAGAGAGTATAATGAAAAACTATACACCAACAAATTACACAACCTAGGAAAACTGAATAGATTCCTAGAAATAGAACCTACCAAAACAGAAGTAGAAAGAAATAGAAAATTTGAACAGATCAGAATTGATTGAGCAATCAAAAAAACTTCCATCAAAAAATCTAGCATCAGAGAGCTTCATAGGCAAATTCTATCAAATATTTGAAGAATTAATACCTATTTTTTCTCAAACGGTCAAATATTTTTCTCAAATAATAGAAGAAAAGCTTCCAAATTCTTTCTATGAGGCCAATATCACCCTGATCCCCTAACCAGATAAATAACTCAGAAAAAAAAAGAACTACAGGCCAATATCTCTGATGAACATAACTGTAAAAATCTATAGCAAAACACTAGCAAAGTGAATCCAACAGTACATTTAAACAACAACAACAACAAAACATTCACTATAATCAAGTGAAATTAATTCCTGGGAGGCAAGAGTGGTTCAATATTCACATCTCAATCAGTGTGATATGCCACATCAATGAGAGAAAGGATCAAAACCAAATGATCATTTCAATTGATACAGAAAAAACAGTTGACAAACTACATCAATCCATGATAAAAGTCCTCAACAAAGTAGGTTTAGAGGAAACATACCTCAACATAATAAAAGCTGTATATGAAAACAACAACAACAACAACATAGCAAACAATGTATTCAGCGGGGAAAACCTGAAAGTTTTTCCTCAAAGATCAGGAACAAGGCAAGAATGTCCACTTTTACCACCTTTACTCAACATAGTACTGGAAGTCTAACCACAGCAATCAGCCAACACATGGAAATAAAAGGCATCTAAATTGGTAAGGAAGAGATAAAACTTTCACTATTGGCAGATGACATAATAGTACGTATAGAAAAACTAAAGACTCCACCAAAATCTAGAACTGATAAATGAATTCAGTAAAGTCGCAGGATACAAAATCAATATGCAGAAATATGGTCCATTTCTATACAACAGGATAATGGAGAATATACACTAACAATGAAGCAAAAGAAAGAGAAATTAAGAAAACAATCCCAAATTAAGAAAACAGTTACACCAAAAATAATAAGATATATAGGAATAAACCTAACCGAGGTGAAAGATCTATACTCTGAAAACTGTAAAACACTGATGAAAGAAATTTAAGATGATGCCAAGAAATAGACATTCCATGCTTATGGGTTGGAAGAACAAATATTAAAATTAAGTCCACAGATTTAATATAATCCCTATCCAAATCATGACAGCATTTTTCACAGAAATAGAACAAAAAATCCTAAAATTTGTATGGAACCCCAAAAGACTCCAAATAGCCAAAGCAATTTTGAAAAAGCAAAGCAAAGCTAGAGGTATCACAGTTCCAAACTTCAAGATATTATAAAGCTGTAGTAATCAAAACAGAATGGCAGTGGCACAGAAATAGACCTAGAGAACAATAGAGTAGAAAGCCCAGAAATAAAACCATAATTATATGGTCAATTAGTTTTTGACAAAACAGAAAAGAATATCGAATGGGAAAAAAAAAAAAAAAGTCTTCCCAACAAATGGTCTTGGGAAACACATGCAAAAGATTGAAACCGACCACTTTGTTACACCAAATACAAAAATAAACTCAAAATGGATTAAAGACATAAATCTAAGACCTAACACCATAAAAATCCTGGAAGAGAGCACAGACAGTAACCTTTGACATCGTCTATGGCAACAATTTTCTAAATAGGTCTCCCAAGGCAAGGAAACAAAAGCAAAAGTAAATTGTTGGGATTTCATCAAGATTAAAAATCATCTGCACAGCAAAGGAAACAAAAAACTAAAAGGCAGCCTACAGAATGGGAGAAGATATTTACAAATGACATATCTAATAAAAGGTTAGTATCCAAAACTTTAAAAACTGATACAACTCAACACCCCAAAAATGTATAATCCAGTTTAAAAAAAAGGACAGAAGACATGACCAGACATTTTGTCAAAGAAGACCTAGCGATGTCCAACAGACACATGAGAAGATGCTCACCATCACTCCTCATCAGGGAAATACAAATCAGAATTACCGTGAGATATCACCTCACACCTGTCAGAATGGCTAAACTCAAATAGAAGAAACAACAAGGGCTGGCAAGGATGTGGAGAAAAAGGAACCCGTGTGCGAATTTGGTGGGAATGCAAAGTGGTGTGTCTACTCTGGAAAATATTATGGAGTCTCCTCAAAAAGTTAAAAATAGAACTACCTTATGATCCAGTAATTGTGCTATTGGGTATAACCTAAAGAAAAACACTAATTCAAAAGGATATATGCACTCCTATGTTTATTGCAGCATTATTTGCAATAGCCAAATAATGGAAGCACCCCAGTGTCCACTGACAGGTGAATGAATAATGGATAGAAAAGATGTAATATATATATATATATATATATATATATATATATATATATATGGTGTAAATGTACATATGTGCATATTTACATACAATGGAATATTCAGCCATAAAAAAAAAAAGAATGAACTCTTACCATTTGCAATGAAATGGCTGGAGCTAGAGTATAAAGGCTAAGAAAAACAAGTTAGTCTGAGAAAGACAAACACCATGTGATTTCATTCCTAGGTGGTATTTAAGGAACAAAACAGATTAGCAAAGGAAAAAAAAAATGGGAGAGGAAAACCAAGAAACAAACCCTTAACTATAGAGAACAAAGCCCTGGTTGCTAAAGGAGAGGTAGGCGGGGCCGGGGGGTGGTGGGTGAAACAGGTGATGGGGATCAAGGAGTGCACTTGTCATAATGAGCACTGGGTGATGAATTACTGTTTCGCTGTATTGTACACCGGAAACTAATATAATGATGTGTGTTAGCTAAACTGGAGTTAAAATGAAAAATATGGTATCTCACTGAGTTATATGAAGCGTCAGTCATATTTTTATCATTCTATAGATGAAGAAAAGTAAGATCTGGAGAAGCAGTTCTCAGACTTTTGTTCTTTCACTGAGACACATTCACACTATCAGAATGTCCAAGTTTTCAACCTAATTCAGAGATATTTTTGGATTCTTAGGTTGCCACACAGACAAAAAGTAAGTTGCCCACTCTTGGCTGTAGGAAAACACACACATACACAAACACAAAGTGAGTCTAAGTTTATTGGACCTCTAGCAGTAAAATTGAATAACGATGTGATGATTCTTATTAGTGCCTTGGAAGTATAGATATAAACATAGTTTTTTTTTTTTTTTAATGTCCTATGTTTTTAGTGTTTGGGGATGCGGGCTTCAGTGGATTTTATTTTTAATTTTTTAATTTTTATTTATTGTTTTACTTTAGTGGTTTTTAGAAGATATTTACATTCAGGGAAGTGGTTGTGAGTGAGTAAAGCTCATAACATAGTAATTTAGAAATGGTGTGTGGGGAAAGGTATGAATATTGAAGCAAGTCATGATAACTAAACTGCTGTTTGAGAAGAAAATTGTTTGCTCAGGTAAGATAACTGATATCCTAATACAAATTTTGTTTGCCTAAATGGATAAACTCTTTGTCCAGATAAATCTGTTTACAGGGATTTCCTGAAGTAAACAGTAAAATTATTAATTTACACCCTTATCTTCTTAGAAAAGAATGTTCTGGACAAAGTAATTATGTCAGTTTGATACAAATGATCTGAGTTCTCAGTCCTGATCATTAAGCTGTGTGGATTCAAGGGGTCTCATCTCAATTTTCAAGGTTATAAATGATTCCCTGGATAAAAAGGTGATGATAAAACATTCTGCTTCACTCAGGAAATGATATTGCAATGTAAATCATTGAGAATGATGAATAACTCTAATTTTTAACATAAAATGAATTATTCACCAGTGTTATTTTAAATGAAAAATGCTATTCTATCAAATTATTTATAAAAAAACTTAAAACACAATGATGTAATACTCTTTTTTAAGAACCATTGCCAGAGAACCAAACTTAAATGCCAATAAATTTGCATGATGAATTGAATTTCCTCTTTTCTAACAGCAAGAGAAAGATCTGTTTTATAGAAATCTATCCTTACAATTATTATTACTCCTTCTACATAAGAATCATGTACTTTAAAAAACCTGATTTCCTGTATGTACACATATCCAAACAATTAAGGTTAAACACATATGCACACATACCTGGGCATGTGCACATACTCACCTAAGAACTACTGAGGCAGAGGTGCCTGGGTGGCTCAGTCGGGTAAGCATCAGCTCTTGATTTCAGCTCTGGTCATGATCTCAGAGTTGTGAGATGGAGCCCTGTGTGGGCTCCACGCTGGGTGTGGAGTCTCCTTAGGATTCTCTCTCTCTCCCTCTCACTATTCCCCTCCCTTGTCCCATTTAAAAAAAAAAAAAAAAAGAATTATTGAAGTATAGTAGGCTGGGATTTGCAATTGCATTACCAAATTTTTTGGTTTGACTTTTCTTTTAATTTTTTTGTTTTTGATGAAGTGTTTGACAAATTCACTTCTCTGAGCATACCTTTTTTTTTTTTTTGGCTTGTCAGGAAAATTAGGGCATTGAAATTTATAATCTTTAAGATTCCTTTTCTACCGTCGTCCTTTTGTAAAGCTAGATTGTGTTTGGGTGTATGTGTCTATTTGTGTGTGTTTGAAAAACTGTAAAATCTGAAATTCTGTAGAGGCTTAAGGTATAATTATGATTAGGACACAGTGAGTCATAGACATGTTTTGTTTGTATTCTAAAACTTTATGAAAAAAAAAACACTACTCTTTCCTTTTCTGATTTCTCGTGAATTTTTTTAGAGCTAACCATAAATTCAACATTTTGCAGACATTTTTGATGACCAATTAAAACATTAATTTTACTGATATACGAGTTTCTTTTTCAGATGAGCAGACTCTAGGTATAGATAAATTGGCTTATACAAATTTCCTGAATCAAACAATAAAATATTTATTAGTTGCCACACATGTCTCATGTCAGGTATAAATAGTAAAGTCTCTTTTGACCGGCAGTGTCATAGGACATTTGGCACATAAGGTACAGAGATGATACTATTGTTAAATTTATATCATGGATCTCTGACGTGTTTCTTAATATATAGATTGGAAGATGGATGAACCCAGAAAAATGCCATTTCCTTATGTAGTCATAAGTAGAGAAGGTTTTAGTTCAGTGAATCTTTTAAAATGTTTCCCAGGAACTTTAATTCAATCTGACAAATATTTAGATAGCACTTAATATTGTAGATAATAATTCATTGTCATTACAGAGTCCTAGGTGCTTGCCTTGGGATGCTGGTCCTTCATAAAACTCTGCCAGGGTGCCACTTTTCCAGGGAGTTTCAGTTCTTAACCGAAATAAGAAAAATGAGTTGCTTTCAACAATCTTTATAAAGATTTAAGAATGACATATGTGAAAAATCTTTTAAATATGAAATGCTATGAATATAAAGCCCGGGATATAAATCAAGAAGCAGAATAGTTCTTCAGTCTTCCTGAACACGACAGCATCGACTTGATGCTCAGTTATCTTTGTCACCTGGAGCTTTTTGAGATGGACACCTGTAAGCACAAGTGGTAAGTCTAGAATCTTGAAAATGTCATTAATTAAGAAATGAGAGGAAATATTAAGGAGAAGTATGAAAAAAATTATATTTAAAGGATTACAGCCTGCTGGAGCTCTGTGTGTGAAATGTGAACATGCTAAACAAATCACCAAAGTAGCTGATATTTGCATGAATAATGAAAAGAATTTTGAAAAAATGAATTTCTCATGTGAAACGAAATTATTGTCAATCATGGTAAAAAGATATTGAGTGGCTTCTGTGTGTTTTGTGGGTCTAGATATTTGTTTTGCACACATAGTAGTTTATGCTATAATTATGTCTTGTACATATTGAATTTCAATTACTGAAATGCAAGAGAGTTTCCACAGTACATATGTTTACATAATGAGGTCATTTTGAAAATAATCTTTTCCTGCTCTGCAAATAATATACCAGGATGTCTGACTTATTAATTAATTTATTCATTCATCTATCTTTCAGTTAGTTAGTTGCTATCAGTTATTGTTTTAGGCATTGAGAATATTACAAAAGTCTCCATTCCTGGGCACTTGGGTGGCTCAGTCTGTGAAGCATCTACCATCAGCTCAGGTCATGATCCCAGAGTCTTGGGATGGAGCCCCGCATCGGGCTCCCTGTTCAGTGGGGAGCCTGCTTCTCCCTCTCTCTTTGCCCTTCCCCCTGCTTGTTCTCTCTCCCTTCTTCTCTCTCAAATAAATAAAATCTTAAAAGGAAGAAAAAAGCCTCCATTCCCTCTTGAATCTTATTCTTTCACATAGATTCTGGACTTAAGTAACTGGGTTCGCTTATCAGCTGTGACACTTCTGCATATTTGCATTTCTGCAAATGGTGTGTCAGCTGCCAGTTTCCCAGTAGACCACTACAAACATTGTTGATCAAGCAAAACTTAAGTTTACAGGCATACCTCGGAGATATTGCAGGTGCAGCTCAGTACCACTACGGTAAAGTGAATATTGTAATAAAGAGAGTCAAATAAAGGTTTTGGTTTCCTAGTGCATACAAAGTTATGTTTACACAACACTGTAGTCTATTAAATGTGCATGAAATATCATTATGTCTAAAGAATGAACAGACGTTGGTTAAAAAAATACTTTATTCCCCAAATGAATGAGAACCTACACTGTTTGTCCTTCTCCGATTGACTTACTTCACTCAGCATCATACCCTCCAGTTCCATCCACGTTGAAGCAAATGGTGGGTATTTGTCGTTTCTAATTGCTGAGTAATATTCCATTGTATACAGAGACCACATCTTCTTTATCCATCATCTTTCGATGGACACCGAGGCTCCTTCCACAGTTTGGCTATTGTGGCCATTGCTGATAGAAACATCGGGGTGCAGGTGTCCCTGTGTTTCATTGCATCTGTATCTTTGGGGTAAATCCCCAACAGGGCAATTGCTGGGTCGTAGGGCAGGTCTATTTTTAACTCTTTGAGGAACCTCCACACAGTTTTCCAGAGTGGCTGCACCAGTTCACATTCCCACCAGCAGTGTAAGAGGGTTCCCTTTTCTCCGCATCCTCTCCAACATTTCTGGTTTCCTGCCTTGTTAATTTTCCCCATTCTCACTGGTGTGAGGTGGGATCTCATTGTGGTTTTGATTTGTATTTCCCTGATGGCAAGTGATGCAGAGCATTTTCTCATGTGCTTGTTGGCCATGTCCATGTCTTCCTCTGTGAGATTTCTCTTCATGTCTTTTGCCCATTTCATGATTGGATTGTTTGTTTCTTTGCTGTTGAGTGTAATAAGTTCTTTATAGATTTTGGAAACTAGCCCTTTATCTGATATGTCATTTGCAAATATCTTCTCCCATCTGTAGGTTGTCTTTTAGTTTTGTTGACTGTATCCTTTGCTGTGCAAAAGCTTCTTATCTTGATGAAGTCCCAATAGTTCATTTTTGCTTTTGTTTCTTTTGCCTTCATGGATGTATCTTGCAGGAAGTTACTGTGGCCGAGTTCAAAAAGGGTGTTGCCTGTGTTCTGCTCTAGGATTTTGATGGACTCTTGTCTCACATTTAGACACATTGTATGTTCTCATTCATTTGGGGAATATGAATAATGGTGAAAGGAAATATAAAGGAAGGGAGAAGAAATGTTGGGAAATATCAGGAAGGGAGACAGAACATAAAGACTCCTAACTCTGGGAAACGAACTAGGGGTGGTGGAAGGGGAGGAGGGCGGGTGTTGGAGGGGAATGGGTGACGGGCACTGACGTGGACACTTGACGGGATGAGCACTGGGTGTTTTTCTGTATGTTGGTAAATTGAACACCAATAAAAATTAATTAAAAAAATACTTTATTGCTAAAAATGTTGTCATCTGAGCTTTCAGCAAGTCCTAATCTTCTTACTGGTAGAAGGTCTTGTCTTGATGCTGATGGCTGCTGACTTACCGGAGTGCTGGGGTGGCCATGACAATTTTTTTAAGATAGGACAACAGGAGTTTTGTTGCATCAACTGACTTGTCCTTTCACAAATGATTTCTCTGTAGCATGCGACGCTGTTTGGCAGCATTTTATTTTATCCACAGTAGAACCTCTTGCAGCACTAGAACCAATCCTCTCAAACCCTCCCGCTGCTTTATCAGCTATATTTATGTAATATACTAAATCTCTTGTTGTCATTTCAATATACTTCACAGCATCTTGACCAGAAGTAGATTCCATCTCAATTTTTTTTTTCCTTTGCTCATCTGCAAGAAGTAACTCCTCATCCACTAAAGTTCTTTCATGAGATTCCAGCAACTCAATCCCCTCTTCAGGCTCTGCTTCTAGTTCTCTTGCTATTTCTGTCCCATCTGCACTTACTTCCTTTACTGAAGTCTTGCCATCCCTCAAAGTCATCCATAAGCAGTGGAATCCACTTCTAACTCCCATTAAGGCTAATATTTTGACCTTTTTTCATGAATCCTGAATGTTCTTTTTTTTAAGATTTTATTTATTTATTCATGAGAGACAGAGCGAGAGAGAGAGAGGCAGAGGGAGAAGCAGGCTCCATGCAGGGCCTGATGTGGGACTTGATCTCAGGACTCCAGGATCAGGCCCTGAGCTGAAGGCAGATGCTCAACTGCTGAGCCACCCAAGTGTCCCCAATCATGAATGTTCTTAATGGCATCTAGAATGGTGAATCCTTCCCCCAAATTATTCAATTTAATTCACCCAAATCCACCTATGGAAGCTGACACCTCATGAAATGTGTTTCTTAAATAACAATACTTGAAAGTCAAAGTCACTCCTTGATCCACGGGCTGCAGAACGGAAGCCGTTCTTAGCAGGCCTGAGAACAACATTTTATCTCACCGTACATCTCCATCAGAGCTCTTGGGTAGTCAGGTGCACTGTCAATGAGCAGTGGTATTTTAAAGCTTTTATTTATTTATTTTGGAGAGAATGAGAGCCCACGTGGGAAGGGCAGAAGGAGAGAGAGAGAGAAAGAGAGAGGGAAGCAGAGTGTGACGTGAGGCTCGATCTCACCACCCTGAGATCACAGCCTGAGCCGAAACCAAGAGTCAGGTGCTCAGCCGACTGCACCACCCAGGCTGTCCAATAAGCAGTGGTATTTTGAAGATCTCAACTGTGGGCTTAGAATATTCGCTAAACCGTGTTATAAACCGATGTGCTGTCACCCAGGCTTTGTTGTTTCATTTATGGAACACAGCATTGCTTTAGCATACGCTTTAGGGGTCCTTGGAGCTTCAGAATGGTAAGTGAACCTTGAATTCAATGTGAAGTCACCAGCCACATTAGCTCCTAATAAAACAGTCTGTCCCTGAAGCCTTGAAGCCAGGCATTGACGTTTCCTCTCTAAGAAAGTTCTAGGTGTCGTCTTTGTGTAGTAGAAGGCTGTTTCATCTACATTGAAAACCTGTTGTTTATTGTAGCCACCTTCTTTAATGACGTGAGCTAGACCTTCTGGAGAGCTTGCTGCAGCGTCGACACTGTCGCTTGCTGCTTCACCTTGCACTTTTAGGTTAAGGACACGGCTTCTTTCCTTCAACGTCATAAATCAACCTCTGCTAACTTCAGACTTTTCTTCTGCAGCTTCTCACCTCCGTCAGTCTTTGTAGAATTGAAGACGGCTGGGGCCTTGCTCTGGATTTGGTTATGGCTTAAAAGTGGAATGCTGTGGTTGGTTTGAGCTGCCATCCAAGTTTTTTCCACATCAGCAATAAGACTGTTTCCCTTTCTTACCATTCTTGTGCTCACTGCAATTGGACTTTTCATTTCCTTCAAGAGCTTTTCTTTACTATTCACAACTCGGCTAACGTGTTTGGTGCGAGAAGCCTAGCACTTGGCCTATCTTGGTTTGGACGTGCCTTCCTTAGTAAGTGTAATCATGTCTAGCTTTTGATTTAAAGTGAGAAGCATGAGACTCTTCCTTTCACTTGAACACTCAGAGGCCATTGTAGGGTTACTCACTGGCCTAATTTGTGTCATTGGCCAATATTGTTGTGTCTGAGGAAATAGGGAGGACTGAGGAAAGGGAGGGAGATGCAGGAATGACGGTTGGTGCAACAGTCAGGTCACGTACAACGTTTATTGACTAAGGATGCTGTTTTATATGGGTACAGTTCATGGCACCCCAAAACAATCACCGTAGTAAAATACCAAAGATTATTGATCACGGATCAACATAACAAATATAATAATGATGAAATTGTTTGAACTATTACAAAAATTACCAAAATGTGACAGATCCTATCGGAAAGGTGGTGCCGATAGACTCGCTTGATGCAGGGCCGCCGCAGACCTTCAATTTGTAAAACAAGCAGTGTAGGGAAAGAGCAATAAGCTGAGGCACAATAAAATGACATATGCTTGCATTTAATTTGCTGCTGTAAGACATGTGACGTTAAGTTTTATGTGTCATTTTGGCGAGGCCACAGCACCCAGGCATATGTTGACTTACAGATGTTGTTGGAGACCTATTTTTAATGCGAGTAACATTGAATTAGTAGACTTGAGTAGGCAGATTAGGTCCCGTGACGTGGGTGGGTCTTACCCAAGCACTTAAAGATCTTAAGAAAAGGACTGTTTTCCTCTGAGGAAGGGGGAATTACACTAACACAATGCCTCTGGACTTGAAGTGCAACTTCACTTCTTCTCTGGCTTTCTAGCCTTGTGGCCTATCCTACAGATTTTAAGCCGTGGCAAGCTCCCCACTCACATGAGCCAATTTCTTAAAATAAAAAACTCTCTCTATATAAATACACATCCTATTGATTTTGTTTCTCTAGAGACCCTGATTGGTACAAGTGATAACACCATCTTGACAGAGTTTTGGGTTTTGTTTGTTTGTTTTGTTTTTTTGACAGAGTTTTAAGAACATTTCGGGAAGGAGAAGTCAGGGACAGATGAGTACAGAATTTCATTAGAAATGATTTCTTAATCTGAATAATTTTAAGCAAGTCTTGCAATTCAAGGAACTAGTTTGCAATGCTCAGAGTTTATGGCCCAGTAGTCCTCTACTGGTGGACGTGTAAATGAGACACGTACTGGCAGGCCGGACACCTGCTAGTGCTGATAGCTATGTTATTTCAGTTAGTTCAAAGTCTTCAAGGAACAAATATCTCTTAGAACAAGCAGCAAAGTTTTTTGCCTAATCTCAGGGTTTGTTGTTGCTGTTGCTGCACAGAAACAGGAAGGAAAAGAAGTTTTTCCAGAATTTGTTTAGAACTAGGACAAGAGAGTGTGTCCTTTCAGTTCTAAGATTTATATGTGGATATAAGAAGCTGGAGATAAAATAAGTAGACGAGTACGAGGCTTTGGAAGAAATAATCTGTTTGTGGTGGCTCCTTAGAAATCAACCTGAGTATTTACTTCTGACAATTGCAAAGGCATCTCATCAGGGAATTACATGCTGGGTCACCAGTCAGCAAGCCAGGTTGCCAGTTCTGATTCCATGTCTCACTCACTGTAGGATTTAGTGAAGTCTCTTAACATCTCTGAGTTAGAGTTTACTTACCTTCATTATGGTATCTTGGCCCAAGGTCTTATTCAATTTTTCACTTCTTGTTATTGTCTCGATGCATGATAGAAGTAGAGAGCACATACCTGAGTGATGTCTCATGGAATGTTACGGAAAGGAAGATTTGGGACACACCAGACAATAATTGATTTCTCTGTGAGTAGTGACTGAAGCATATTGAATATAGAGATGATTATTTGAAGCCACCGTATCCCAGTCATTCGGTATACAGTTGAGTAGCCCTTCCACTGGCCACTATAAGTGAGGAAGTAAGCAAATGCCAGGCTCTTGTGTTCATGAAAATTCAGCCATTCAATGGATGAACAAACCTTTGCAATTGGAAAAGTTGATGTCAAATTCCAGGATTGTTAAATAGCACACAGTTTACCCTGCTTGGCTAATAATACTACTTCTGTCTAATAAGAGAATACTTCTTTTTATCAGAAAATAGGAACATCAGGTTCTGGCAAAACCCAAAAATATCTGTGTACTAAATGGATGTTAGAGAACACAATGTTGAATAGAGAACATGATGTTGAATGTTGACTTTTATAATTCACAATTTTCTCTCTCTCTTTTTCATTCAGGACAAATTTTTGTTTTATTGATTTTCTGCGGGCTGGGATGCAGGGCAGCAAGCACGATATTGCTGCTACTCACAGGGTCTGTGGGCGAGCTTGTTTAGAGATACTTTGTCAGAGTGGCTAAGAGATGGGCCGGAGCAGTCTGAAGTGTTTTAGAGACGTTCTTCTTCATTTCGGTTACATGCTAGATACAGAAAACGCTAGGCTGCATGCTATCCATAATGCAGTTATTTGGTGAAATTAAGGTTGCATTGCACTGCATGCCCTTTACCTGTACAGGTCGATGGCACTTTGGTGACAGGGAGTCCCTGCTGCAGGAATCAGCGGCTGCCTCTGCTCTCCGCCTCCAACAGTGGTCCTGTTAATCATCCTGCCTTAGTGTCTGAGGCAGATAGCAATCTCTCCTAAAAAGCAGACAGATTTAAAGAGGCAGAATTAATTAAAATTGATTCACACACTCTGTCATGTGCAGCTCTGCTGGGAGCCTTTCTTTCAGACCCCCCTCCCCGTTTTGTGATGTTGTACAACAGGGTACAGGTGGGAATCCCTGCCTTGGGATACTAATTATGGAGCTTGAATGGGATTAGCCACAGTGATTGGCAGTGTGATGCATGAAAGGATTTTTAAAATTTACTTCATTTAAGGGATTTCACGTGGGACCAATTCTTTCTTCTAACTTTTATAAGTGGTTATTGAGAAGTTGACAAAGCTGAAAATCCAAGGTCACTAAGGATTATCAGAAAACTTACAAACGAATTACACATTTTAGTAGTTAATTGTTCACGATCATATGCTTTAGAAAGGCATAGGAGGTTCTGGGAAGAAAGATAACAGAAGTACAAGTGGACCGGCGCATATTAGAGTTGTTTTTTTTTTTTTTTTAATGAAGGAATGTGTCCTATAGAATTTATACCTGAACATAGAAACTGGCTAATAAGAAAATAACTTGATGACCACATAAACTTTTTTATGCTCCATGGAACTAACCATTACCAATTTCTATAAAAAAAAAAAAAAAAAAAATGAAGCAATATCACCTTGAATCAAAACAGTCTAATCCTGAACACCATGGGTTATGTTTTCTTCCCCAAGGAAATGGTTGATATAGATTTTAGGCTGCCGTAGCAACAACAAAAAACCCCAAACAGGTAAGCAAGATAAATACTCTCTTACATGTCTCCAGTTTGAAGGCTTCAAGAGCATGAATACTATCTTTGATAGCAGTCCAGAAGAGGGGTCCCGGGGCTGATAGTGTGCCATCCTCAGCACAGCTTTCATCTAGGAGCCCAGATCCTACCTTCTCATCTGCAGGGAGGAGAAAAACTAACCTGTGGGAGTATTACCTCCAGGAAGGAGGGAGGCATGCCTTGAACAGTAGGGCCCTAAACTGGCACGTTTCAACTTTGTTCAAATACCATCAACCAGCCATTAGCCAAGTGCCGCTGCCCAGCTAGACACCCTTTTTGATGAAGGAAGCAAAGGATGGATATCCAAGAACAGACAACATCCGTAGGAAATGAAAAAAAAAAAATAAAACAAAATAAAGGATCAATTAGAATCAACAAGTTGAAAGGCCTGAGTTTTCATTATATGCCCCATTTAATGTATTGGTATCCTAATAAGAGTTAGAAATTTCATATGGAACGTAAATCACAATTTGGGTAACAGAATAAGTCATGTGATATCTTTCTTTCATGTTTCATGTTTCACTGATGTTGAAATAATATTTTATATAAGATGTGAAATAAGTGTAGGAAGCCCTAAGGACTGGAATAGGCCATTAGTATTTATCTTTTCAAGTATTCTTTATTCTTAAAGTTGACTGAAACGTGTCATTCCTTATAACCAAATGAAGGTTTCTGAAGAGAATTTGTTCCTCCTTGAACATTAAAAGTATCACGTGTAACAGTGTTATTGCTATACGCGTAATAGTGCTTCAGTCACTGCTTACCATCTTAACATGTGCTTATTCTTCCAAGAAGCATGTCTAAACTACTGAACACGTGTGAAAATCTGGTTAGGAACTTCGAGTCATACACAGGAAAATAAAAGCAGTAACAGGACCTGTTACTTCAGGGCACTTAAAAATCTGTCATTTTAAATTAAGGGTTTTTTTCGATGAAATTTACAGCATCAGGTTTTCTTAAGGAAGTATTAGTGGAATCATTCAGTTCAAGAATCACAATTCTAATAAAAGCAAAGATCTACTATTACCTTTAGATAAATATTGCATTTTTTGTGATTCTAACTTGCTTATCCAAAAACATAGCATAACAACTTAGAAAAAATTAAGAGTTTCTTCTCTTTTTTTTTTGCAGGCTACATATGAACAAGTATATGCCCAAAAAGTGAAAGGAAAAACAAAGCTTTGATATTTTAGAAATATAATCTTATTTAATTTCCTATACATCTGGATAATCACAGTTTAATAATAGAAACCTTGAGAGGATCCTATATTTGATACAAAAGGGGAATAATGTCAACATGGCTCTGAATTTAAAACTTTTGTTTCTACCAAAAGTGGTTTTATTGTATAAATTAATAGATTTGGCTTTATTTTTTTTTACATTTTATTTTAACTGGATCTTTATGTAATATATTTGGAATGAAAACAATTGGATTTTATTGGGATTTTTTTTAAGATAGCCATGATTTAGAGAATGGTAAAATTTGCATTTATACCTCCTTGCAAATTGGAGCCCTGTGCCGAAAAACAGATGTGGAGGAAACGTTTGTTAGCTTTTCCTCAAAGTAGTATTGTTTGGGGGGAATTTTATATTTCCATACATACCCCTGACTTGGTTTATTTCCGAAGCAAAGAAGATGGATAGCTCTCTCTTCAAAGCAACCAGAGTTGGAGACTAGAAAACGAGAACAGATTCATTGATCTTCAGAATGGTACTTGGGGGTCCAAAAGTCCAGTTCTGCAATGGAATCAGTTGTAGCTACATGACTACACGATTTGTAGCCACATCAATCGATCATTTGTAGCTGTAGGAATATACGAAGGCCGATTTTTCAAATTCACTCATTATTTTCACTTATACCATTCTCAATCATATAAAAACATGTTCCTTGATTATAACCAGTTAATGCATTTAAACCACTTCGAAGGAACAACTGCTTATCTTCCACAAGTCTTATATCCCATAGCACACATGTGTGGCAAATCACCGTGGTTTAGTAAAGTTAGATATCAGCATTGAGAAAAGGAGGGCAGGGCCTTTGTGGTTCTAGTCTTCTGAGCAAATATGCCAGGAGGACTGAGGTCGCTGGAAACTGTCAGAGAATGGACTTGGGGGCAGGGGTAGAAGCCATGTTTTGCTAACATGGGGAACTGGGGAACTAATTGTACATTTTGCCCCCTCTGCTTCTCTCCCCCGCACACTCACTAACTGGAGGATGTGACTTCTTGAATGCAAGCTGGATCAAGAGCAAAGAATGTCCAACATCTCTCACATTCACTAAATTGGGAGAACTCTGTAACAGGAAGCTTCTTTCCAGTATCTGGAAAACCAGACTCTATACCCAAATAAAAATGTGACTGTATGATTTAATGTTTCCTATCATTTTTTCTCATGGCACCATGCTACGAAATCATTTTACTTTTTTTTTTTTGATCCCCATCTATTTAGCCTCCCCACCCCCACCACCTCCCCTCTGGTAACCATTAGTCTGTTCTCTATAATGAAGGGTCTGTCTGTCTGCCTCTTTGTCACTTACTTTCTGTCTCTCTTTTCCCCTTTGCTTGTTTTTTTTTTTCCCCTTAAATTCTACATATGAGGGAAATCATACAGAATTTGCCTTTCTCTGACTGACTTATTTCACTGAGCATGATACTCTCCAGCTGCATGCATGTGACTGCAAATGGCAAGACTTCATTCCGTTTTTGTGACTGAATAAGATTCCAGTGGTGTGTGTGTGTGTGTGTGTGTGTGTATCACATCTTCTTTATTCATCAGGCAGTGAATACTTTGGCTGCTTGCATACCTTGGTTATTGTAAATAATGCTGCTTTGTAAACATAGAGATGCATGTATCCCTTTGAATTAATGTTCTTGTATTCTTTGGGTAAATATCTACTATTTATATAGTATTTTTATATATTTATGTATTTATATAAATAACTACTGTGTGATTGCTTGATCATAAGGTAGTTCTATATTTTAACTTTATTTTTTAATCCTAAAATATCACATTTAAATTTTCTAGTTTAAAATATAACAACATCCTTATGAAACATTTATAATTATTCTGATGATTAGAACCGTGATATTGCTGTAGTCTTAGTCCCTTTAGCATGTGAGACTGTTACTGAGAAGGAAAATATTTGATTAACTGAGAAAGAAATTCTTTTAAATATTTTATGAAAGTACTTAGTCCTGCTATCTACTATTATTATTTTTTAAATTATAAAGAAGGCTATCATAATTGGATCATTTATTTTGTTTATATTAAAGTGTGCCTTAAAGGTTACTATTCAGTAATTCATATTCTGTTTTTAATGCTTGTATTAGTTTTCTATTTGATGCTGTAACAAATTACTACAGATTTAGTGGCTTAGACTAATGCAAATTGTGTATTTTTTATATATAGTTCTGCAGGTCAGAAGGTTGACTGTGGGTTTCACTGGGTGAAAATGAAAATTAAGGTGTTGGCAAGGCTGTTTTCCTGTTGGGGGCTCAGGGGATGAATATTTTCTTGCCTTTTCAGCTCATAGAGGCCTTCCACATTCCTGGGCTCATAGCCCTCTTCCTTCATTTTCCAAGACAGAGCTCTTTCATGCTTCTGTCCCAGCTCCATCCTCACATCTTTTTCTGTCTTTCCTTTTCTGCCTTGTTGTTCCACTTATAAGGCCCTTATAGTTTATAAGGCCTGATTAGATTGGTTGGACCAGATAATCTAAGGCAATCACCCCATTATGAAGTCCTTAACTTGATCAAGTATATCAAAGTGCCAAGAGCAGTACATTCAATACATATTTTCAGTTTATCAATCAATATAAAATTTGGAAAGTTTTTTTTTTTTAACTTCAAATGATAAAATGATTTTAACAATGGGATGATTATGTATCTAATAATGAGGATGACATTAGAAAGCTGTGCTAGGAAACTTTGATTTTAAATTTGTCACACATTACATATGTTGTGAGTGAAATGAGCAGTCATGAAAGAAGAATGGGCACAACTAACCGATTTAAAGGACAAAGAACAAAAAGGCACTAGAAAACAGTACTAAATACCTACCTTAGATTCAGATTTGCTTGTTCTTCCAGACAGATCTAACTCCAAACCTTGCATTTTTTGGTAGATATTATCCTCTGTAAATAAAGCAGAAGAACACATGAGAATGGAATATAGATATATTCTATATCTGGAATATAATGGACTATATATTGAATATAATGGGATATAGATACGTAGAGAATGGATATGCATATATAAGGGGGACCTATATTCACAAGGTAGAGAGGAGTCCTCTGGGCCCCATTCCCCACCTGCTGTATGCAGCTAATATTAGAGGGTCTCACGTGGGATGACAAGATGTAAGTATTTATGTAGATATATAACTTATAGCTACAAAGTCCTGATCAGTGCCTTTGACTTTTCCATCTTCTCCCCTCCAGGCCATTTTCCACATGGCTGGCAGACATGAGCAGACCAACTGCTGTGCCCTCTGTGCCCTCCGCCTCTGTGTCCTCCTCCTTCCTCCTCTTGCTCTGAATAATTCCACTCCTTCAGGTCTCACCTTAGACCCTGACTGCCTGGATTCCCTAATCCTCATTCTGCCCACCATCTGGCATACTCACCATTCTGTGCTGTTCTCGCCTACTGACTTGTCCAAATCCCCCTCGAATGCATAATCTCTGTGAATCCAGAGACACTGTTTTGAGTGAAGCTTGTTTCTAGAACAAGCTACCCTAAAAATTCACTTAGCAAACACACGGACATCCCCTCTCGTTGACCAGTACACAGTGTAATGGCTTGATTAGTCAAATTTTAAAAATGTCTACATTGTTTACTGGTATGTTTTTACTGGTTCAATTGCCTCCATAAAATGATTTTCATTATTTTGGTTTGGTAATGGATGGTTGCTAGATTATTTTTGTCCTTGAGATCAATCACTAACTCATATTCAGTGCTTTTGACCTTAAATAGTCAATCTGGTTGGTTATATTTGAATTAGGCATCACAGGCTTAAGAACCGCTTAATGATACACTTGAAGTTTATAAAAAGAATGTATGGATGATGGTAAACATCTGTTTCCCTTTTCATTAGGAGAAAAAAATGAGAAAATGGATGTAATAATTGCAACAGGCAGGATTCAACTTAGATAATAGGGATTATGATTTCTCTGGTCTTTTGTTAGCAAAATAAATTGTTGTGGAATATTTATAAGAGCAAATAGAATAGTGATGCTTCTTAAAGTTAAAATTCAGAGGACAGAAAGAGAATTAATCCAGGAGACATCATCTGTTCAACAACAAAAACATATATTCAACTATTTCTTTATCTTTCTATTCTATTTCATTTTTACTCCTGTACCGTGCACTATGCTTCTAATAGCAGTTGGCTTCTACACTTCCTCCACTTCCGTTTACTCAACACATAATGACAAAAAATATTTATCTTTTCTTTGCAACTTATTAGGTCACCCCTCCCCCCACTGCAAGTGTTCTAATGCCTTTGTTCTGCATTTAGAATAAAATCCAAACTCCTCACCAAGGCCTAGAAGATCACCAAGGCCAAAGGGATCTTCTCTTTGTTTCTCCAACTCGTCTGCTGTCTTACTCCTTCAGTCCATATATTCAATCCATTGAATTTCTTTATCTTCCTTGAATTTATCAAGCTTTTTCATATCTTAGAGTCTTTGTAATTGGTATTTATTCTACGTGAGTGTGCACCACCAGGTCCTAACATGCCTGGCTGGGTGTCAGTCTGACCTTTGCCAAAACACCACCTCTTAACGAGATATTCGATGCTCATTTTATTCTACCCCAGGCTGCCTTCCTTTGTATTCTCCCTATTAATTTCTTTGTTTATCTTCTCCACAGAAATTAGCACTATGCAAAACCCTCATGTGTCTAGGTATTTGTGTGTTTATTATTGTCTTTGTCTGTCTCCTTCAGGAAAATGTGTTCTCCAGGAGAGATGCCTTGTCAGTTTTTCTTTTACTCCTGCATCTCCAACACCTAAAACAAAGAGCAGGCCTAGCTTGATAAATGATACGTGTGGAGATTCTCATGTGTGGAATACCACTGGATTGGAGAAAGAAGATACAGAAGAAAATGGCATAATGTTTCATGAAAATCATTGTTAATACAGCTGTCATACTTTTTGGTTTCTTTGGAAGCCTAATTACTGAAGTCATTCTACTGTTAATTAATTTAGTACATGGTACATTAAGGTTCCCCCCGCCAACATTCTATATTAACAGATATTAGAAGAATCTCCGTGGGTATTTGACTGCAAACATTTTCTCTAATGGGACTACCCATGGAGAAAATTTTATAAATCTATGCCTAAAACAATATTAATTATACCTGCCGTGAAGCAAAAACAAAATAAATAGCAGCTGTTGCTGTACTATAATACATTTAGTTTTTAACAGCTAGTACTAGGTTTGCTGCTTTTTCTTTTAAACATCTCTAGGTGGAAATGATAGCAATTAACTTCAACTACACAGCATCTGTGAGCTGACTTGGTTTAGTCTTGTAGCTGATCACCTTTCCAAAGGGGGGAAAAAATAGAATCTAGCATCTGCTAGCTAATTGTGTAGAGAAAACTATCCAGGTAGATTTCTGTGTACTAATAGTCTTCAAGCAATGGTTATAGAATGTTTATATACATATAATGACACTTTATTGTCCCACAAACAGTAACTGTGTCTAGTATTTTATCATAAGTGTTTCGAGTAAAATATGATCAAAATATTACTGTGAAGTGTCATAAGATTATTGGATGTGTTTTGCTAGCTGGCAACATAACCAAACCGGAGAAATTTAGAATTATCAGTTAGCGCAGGACACTGGTTTGGCAGCAGGTGTATCTGAATGATAAGTGAAACTGCTTGCAAACACCTTCCAAATGGGTATAGGAAACATTGATGTTCTATGCGATTATTCTGTTCTATTTCCGGAATGATGATAAATCTTCCAGAGATAATAACTAACTTTTTCTGTAAAATAACAACTTATATGACATCTAGAGAAGCGATGTTAGTTAACTTAATATGTGAAAATAGCCATGAATATAAAAGACTCTTAGCACTGTGTGGGCATGACAGAAAGAGACCAACTGAGACCATGTATTCTGGGAAGTCAAAATAAAGTACTTGGAAGACTTTATATATCTTGGTCATGATGTAATGATGTTATCCTTCTAAATTTCCTTGCTACTCAAATATTCTCAAAAGTGGACCACTAGGTTGTCTTGATCTATCTTATAAATATTCTTAGATGAGTGCTATCTTCAAGAAATTATATTTCCTTCTCATTTCTTCTTTGAGCTCTGACCCAAAATTTCCATTTTCGCAAATTCAACCATTTGTCTCTTCTTCCTTCTCCATTTTTAATACATTAACTATTCTCAGCACCTCAAGTCATTTATTATCCTTTGAACTGAAATTCAAAGGTTTATTTATTTATTTTTAAGTATTTTATTTTATTTATTTATTTGAGAGGGAGAGTGTGCACGCAAGCAACAAGGTAGTGGGTGACTGATGATTAACAGTATTATCAGTATCCCAGATTGGACACTCTAGTATATTTTGCATTATTCCATCTCTTTCACTGCCCTATATAGATTAGTCACGAACTCCTTCTCACTCTGACCTAGAAATATCTGTTTGGATGTTGGCTCTTTTCTGTATCCCCATTACCACATCTTGTGGCTTGTATGTTTCTTTTTAAGATTCTATTTTTAAGTAACCTCTACACCCAATGTGGGACTCAAACTTACAACCCCTGAGATCAAGAGTTGCACATTCCGCTGACTAAGCCAGCCAGGATCCTATATATATATATATATGTGTGTGTGTGTGTGTGTGTGTGTGTGTGTGTGTGTGTATATCTATATCTATATCTATCTATCTATCTATATATATATATACACACACACACACACACACACACTTTAGTTTTATTCCATTACTATTGTCTTAATTAGGTTATCAGATCCTCTTATCTGGAGTACTGCCATGTTTTTCTAATTGGATTCTCTGCCCATTATTCTTGCCTATCCAATCTAATTACTTTGATGATATGGAAAGTAGATCAAGTTATAGCCATAGCTTAAAGACTTCAAATGGCTTGTATTTTTCCATAGTTTAAAGCACAATTTCCTTTACGTGGTATTGAGATCCTTGATAATTTGAACACGGTTCTTGTTTTCAGTGTTAGCTTCCGTGGTTCCCCATGTTCCAGTTTAAATAGTGTTCTTCCATAGTTGCTTTCCTAATCTCTGCAGGGAAAAAAAAAAAAATAATGCATGTGCCTTCCACTTAGCTTCCACAAATTAAATCAAATACATCTATTATGTATTTAAATATGCAGTTATATTGCAGTATACATTTTTCTCCATAGGAAGAATGTGTGCCGTAGGTTAAAAATAATGTTTTTTTTTTTTTGTTTTTTGTTTTTTTTTTGTGCAGGAAATTTTTATTTTTTTTTATTTTTTTATTTTATTTTATTTTATTTTATTTTTTTTTAATTAACTTTTATTGGTGTTTAATTTACCAACATACAGAAAAACACCCAGTGCTCATCCCGTCAAGTGTCCACCTCAGTGCCCGTCACCCATTCCCCTCCAACACCCGCCCTCCTCCCCTTCCACCACCCCTAGTTCGTTTCCCCGAGTTAGGAGTCTTTATGTTCTGTCTCCCTTCCTGATATTTCCCAACATTTCTTTTCCCTTCCTTTATATTCCCTTTCACTATTATTCATATGTATACAATGGAATATTACTCAGCAATTAGAAACGACAAATACCCACCATTTGCTTCAACGTGGATGGAACTGGAGGGTATTATGCTGAGTGAAATAAGTCAATCGGAGAAGGACAAACAGTGTATGTTCTCATTCATTTGGGGAAAAATAATGGTTTACCAGAGGGCTATGTCCAAGACATAAAACATTTGAGTATATGGTGAGTGAAAGAGTGAGAAACTGATAATTCTTATGAATGGAAAATTGCATGTATAAGTGAGTATATGTGTGTGTGTTTATGAAACTTAGAAACAGTGATACATAACATAATGACTAAGCACTATTTGTAATAGGATGTGTGTATATGGTAGGAGAAAGTATGTATTTCTGAACAAGAATCAGGTAGAGAGGGGTACTTCTCAGTACTCATTTTCATGCTCTACAGAACTTAGCTTTGCCTTTTGTTTCATGAAGTAATCACCCTAAATGTTTGGAGAAAAATGGGTACCATAGACACAGTGGATATTTAAAATACTTCGCCTCTTCCAGTTGGATTTCCTAGGGTACTAAATGTATTCTAGTCATACTAGTAATACCAATTTGATCAACTTAAAAATACATATATCATCTTGTCTCTGCATAGTAAATCTGTAACATTTCTGCCTTCGTTTTATAATCTGGCCCCTATTTTGGCATTTGGAACTTTAAGACCATTAAATCATTCCCTCTAAACTAAAGAGAATTTGGGGAAATATCTAGTATTCCGATTACGTTATTTTACACTTCATCAAAATATAAAATGCTGCACGAGCTTTGCAAAACATTCATTAGGCATTCCATGAATCAGAGAAATTCAAGACAATAGGAAATTTTCAGACATCATCACCATATGTCCCTTTCTATTCTCATTTCTCATGTGGTCTCAGACGTGTCTCTCACTGAACCCTATTAGCGCTCATGCCTCTGTGCTCTGGATTATGCTATTGCTTCTGACTATACCTCCAACCTCCTAGCAAATTACAACTCATGTGCCAGTGTATCAGTTGTCTGCTCTAACACACCCACCCGAGCCAAATACTGCACAGTTAACTACTTCTCACAAGTATCTTAAAAACATTCTGCTCAAAACCAGTAAATCGCCTTGCCTTCCCACATCAGGTATGCCTTCATCACGGTACTTCTGTGCTAAATCTCTCCATGTCCATCTCCCAAACCAGTGGATTTCAGATATTGTAGCTCAAGCACATGGAACCTAGTGTGATGGCAATCAATAATTGATGAACTGAAATCAAAACACCCCCAAAAACGAAATCCTTGGGAGAGATTATTTTTGTTTTCTTTTATTTTTCCATTAAAATTCAATGAAACAGCATCTCTAGAGAAAATATGGTGGGAGGCACCTAATGTAAATGTAATATTAAAATTTCGTCACATCATTAAAATATCTGCAGTATCTACTAATATTTCTCTAGGATTTCATTTCTGTATCTGTAATACTTGCCATTGAGTCTTTCATATATTCTAAAAACAGGTTGCTTTTGATCTTAAAAGTGTGCTTTTCTCCTTTTGAATTATAAAAGATAGCCCAAGCCTTTCATTAAGTGTCTGAAAATAGTGTCCAAAAGACAACAAAATGCATCTTTATTTCCATTCACACAATATTCTATACTGAGCAGGTCAAGGTTATGAGGCCTTGCTTTTATCTTTATCTTTTTTTTTTTTTCCTCCTGCACTCAGGTCTCACAAATGTTTTCCTTGAGTTCTCATTTTCTGTGCTGCCAGTGTTATCTATATTTTGGGAGCACTTTGCTGTATCCAATCTACCCATTTATGTCTCGTATATTCCATCATCTTCTTTCATACAGAGCCACTTCCAGCCCTGCAAGTGTTTGAGCACTCTCTCCGATATTTCATTTAAAACAGCATGCCACTGGAAATCAATTTGTCCAGTTTTATACAGAAAATAGAACTTATGCTCATCAGCACATTTGTCCATTTTCTTAAAAAAAATCTTTTTGTGTCTTGTGGTTTAGTTTTACACACATGTTATTTGAAGACAGTTAAAAAATAGTTTGTTCCTTGAAAAAGTTTTAAACATTTATTTCTTCTAAACCATCCCAATGGCAAGGATCTTCGTTTCGGCATTTCATCAATGTTGCTCTCAGTGATTATAGTATATGAGTGCTTTTTTTATGGGAAACTGTTCTTCTCTTCTAATTTATCTAGATGGAAACAAATGCTTCTGAATTACCAGAATACACGAATATGGAAAATGGAAACGTATCCTCCTGCCACAGCTTGTTACAACTTTATTACCGAATTAATTTCGAAAAACAAAACCATAATTAATAAGAAATTATTGATTCTATTTCATTACAAGGCAAAGTTAGAAACACTTGGGATTATAAATGATTTGAGTCATCTAATTTGTAACACTCTTTTTGAAGAATAAGTAAGAGGACTAAAAATTTTGAGCCACAAGACCTCTATATGAGGCTTCAGTTATAATTGAACAGCTGGTAAAGGAGGAAAGAAAACCCACTTAAATACAATATTCATTTATTTAGACATTGGTTTTGAATGCTTAAATGTCACCATAATTCTAATAATTGCAAGTTACCAATTATGGATAAAGCCTCCCTGTAAAAGAAACTTAGGATGACAGACATTTTCATCACTTTTCTATTAATTTTCATGTGACCTTGCATTTGGAGTTTTAACTTATTCTTGCCTCATACTTAATGTTTGAAGTACCCATTGTTTTAAAGATTTGGAAGTATCGAGAGACATGGGATAGGACATCAGAATGAAGGTAGATATCAGGTGATGGAGGTGAAAACAAGTTACCCAGTACCTCACCCCAGTTAAGCAATCATCAATTCTCAAGTTTCTGTCAGTGGTTCTATGTAGAACTGCATTGGGTAGGTTGCTGCTATCAGTGTCTATCAGATAATGAATATATGGTTCTGTTTTGTGCAGTCATAGAAGGAGTTGTAAAAATTCTTTATTTTAAGATATTATTTCATTTAGAGAAAGAGTGATGCACAAGCAGGGAGAGGGCAGAGAGGGAGAGAGAACATCTCAAGTTGAGTACATGAGCACAGACAACTTGATATCACAACCCTGAGACCATGACATGAGCCCTGTTTAAGAGTTGGACACTTAACTGACTGAGCCACACGGGTGCCCCACTGAGTTGTAAAAATTCTAATGTAAACATCTGAAACTAAATTTTCTTATCGAAGCCTACCATAGAATTCTACAAATGTACTTTACACAGAACTAGGTAGCATGGTGATTTGACATATTGCCTTATAACACTGGGCTGAAATGTGTTAATAATAAATAACAATTTAATCCATTGCAGTGACAATTTAATCCATTGCAATTGTCAACCCATTAATAATTAGAAACTAAATGAAGAAGACTAGATACACATAATACTTATGCTTATTAAATTTCCAAACAATAATATGTGGCTTTAAGTATAGGTAGCCCCCTGCAACAAGTTGGCGTGAATTGACACGTGCACTCTTGTAATGTTTAACTGTTCTTGTTGGTTTCCCAAAGAGAAACAACTACACTAAATTCTCTACTTTGGCAAAATTGACAATATATCCATATTTACACCATTTTAGACAAATCTCTGTTAAATCAGGTCTAAACATAGAAAAACAGTGATATTTGCTCAATCTTCCTTATGTCACTTTTTTAGCACTTACTCATTAGGAGAAAGGGAAGATGACCTTATTTATTTTTAAATTGTTGCTATTGTTGTGGCGTTTGGTGGAGTGATAATTGGATATCTCCAAATAGCCTCTGAAGACCAATTAACAAAAGGAAGATATGCAGTGTGCCAGCCTGCGTTTCAATTAATTGTCTACTTTAGTGATACTCAGGAAAGATATAACTTCCATATATGCAAATTGTATTCTTGCTATATTCTTACATCATACTTCGGAAAATGTACTAAAATATTTTCTTTAATTTGACAAACCAATTATTCTATTTCACATTTAGGTCAATTATTTTATTTCACACACTGTACACTGTAAATAATTTTGACCTTTGAAATTGCTCTGTCATTGTCAGAATACAGCTTTGTTTCTAGAACAACAAATTGAATACTATTTTAAATTGTATGACTTTGATGTTGCTAGGTGAAAACATGTAATTTTGAAAACAGATACTCACACACAGATCTTTACTTTTAACGTAATTAAAATTAAAAACATCCCAGTTTGGTGCTTATTAGTTCGTTTGCCTATCTCTTCATTTGAAAACTTGATGTAATGATGTTAAATTTTACCTATGGAAGAACAATGAAGAGATATTTGAATAATAATGGCATGACATATGTGATCTTATGATTTTAGTGAACATGCTGCAAAGCAAAAATAAAGTTTCATTCTAGATAGGTCAAAGAAGGGTCAGTAATTCTAGAAGAAGATCCAATATTTAGATATATTTAATATTAGAATATATATATATATATATATATATATATATATAGTTAGCTATGCAGTAGTTAATTACTGTGTTAAATTATGCATTAGGTTCTTTTTAAGTTTTCTTCATACACAGATTAACTTATCTTTAATTCCTACCCCATCAAGTATATAATACTTGTATACCAGGTAATACTTGTATACCAGGTAATAACCCTGGTTTACAGATGACACAGAGCCCAGGTACCTCTGAGCTTTCCTGGGGTCACACAGATAGTAAGTGATAGAACACTTGCTTCTTAACCCTGCACACTTCAACATTATGGTGAAGGGGACTTTTCAAGGCCATGGCAAAAAAAATGACCAAATTAACAAGCATTTTTTAATTTTTTTTTATTTATTTATGATAATCACAGAGAGAGAGAGAGAGAGAGGCAGAGACACAGGCAGAGGGAGAAGCAGGCTCCATGCACCAGGAGCCCGACGTGGGATTCGATCCCGGGTCTCCAGGATCGCGCCCTGGGCCAAAGGCAGGCGCTAAACCGCTGTGCCACCCAGGGATCCCCTTAACAAGCATTTTTTAATTGACTGAGGGATTATTTGGAAAAGCAGAGATTAAATGTTTACCTAAGAATATGTGTGGAGATAGATGCTTAAGATTTAAATATAAAAACAAAACTATGGATGGTTATCTATAAAGTTTCTGGGAGACACATGCCTTTTAGGGTGATACCTTTAAATTATAAAATGGTCTCACCTTTAAGGGAAAAAAAAGAAGATTTCTCAATAGAACTATGGACTAAATGTATAAAAAGATGAAATTGTTAAGTAACAATTGGAAATAACAACCAAATTCAAATTAACAAATATTTTTAAGGACAAAAATGGATTCATAAAGTGTTATTTAAGAACATTGGCCAGAAGTTGATGACAAAGAGTCTGTTTTATAATACTGGTCTGATCAAGGCAGTATATGTTTTGGGAAAGCAGTTTCTCATTCTAATGCCAAAACTATTAAAAATTACACATATTCTTTGAACCATAAATTCTACTTCTAAGGAAGTATTACAAACACACTTCAAATAAGGTAATGTCTAACAGTAAAAAGTTGACTTAACTCCCAAACATCACATACCATGTAAGAAATACTTCAGGCAATAAGAGACAGTTACTAGAGGTTAGTTATGGTTGCGGTGAAATAATGTCAGCTATTAAAGAGTTTGATTGTTTTAATACAGATATTGTATTTTTTCATGAGTTGAGATAAAAATCACTATAACAGGGTAGGAATTTAAAAATGTATTGCTGCCTTTAACATGTTAATATATACTTAATATATAAAATATAATAAAGTTAATAATTCAATATGGAACTACTATGGACCATAAGTTAAATGTTCAGTTTAATGCTTTATGTATAATTACCTTAAATAATTTATCCTCCCCTCCATATTAACCTGAACACCTAGTCTTAGAAATAAGAGTGCTAAAAATCTACATGAGTACAAACTGAAGAGAATAGCATTTTGTGTTAATGTATTAGCATTCAAGGAAGACAAATATGTATGATCATTTTTGCATTGTTTTTGTGACAATTTGTAAAGGCAATACTTCCACCGCCCAAGAGTATTCTCTCGTAAGATTCTATGCCTAATGGAAAGAGAACCAACAGAATGTATTTACATGGGGAGATCTATGTATTTACATACATATCTCCATTTACATGTATGTCTGTATAAACCTCTATATTTCTATATTATATAGAGAGATATAGATAGATACAGATGGACAGAAGGATAGGTAGGTAGATAGCTGAAAAAGATTTAGTATAAGGAATTGGGTCATGTGATTATGGAAGCTGACAAGTCCCAAGATCTTCATGGCGAGTCACCATAATAGAAATATAAGGGCCAATGTGTAGGTCTGAAGGCCTGAGGACCAGGGAAACTGATATGGTTCCATCCAGAAGGCCCACGAGCTCAAGATGCAGGGAGAGCTTATGTTTCAGTTCAAAAACAGGCAGGAGAAAATTCTCCTTTATTTAACAGTGGATTAGCCTCTTTGTTCTGTTGAGGCTGTGAACTGATAGGGTGATGCCCACCCACATGAGGGAAAACAACGTGCTTTACTGGGTCTACACATTTAAAACTTCATCTTATCCTAAAACATCTTGACCCCAAAACCCAGAACAATGTTTGACCAATATCTGGGCACCCTCTGGCCCAGTCAAATTGACAAATAAAATTAACCATCTCATGAAAGAATGTAATTGTGTGTTTCTGTATATATGTATATGTGTGTATAATATGTATATGTAAAATAATATAAAGGTATAAAATATGGAAATGTCATTTTCAAATTGGGCAATAGATTCTAAATATGTCTATTGATATGCCTGTGTTATTTAGTTTGAGCAGCCTGCTGTGTAGTTTTGGTAGTTCCTTTATTTAAATATCCACAGTAGAGATTGAAGGCTTCCTGAGTAGAGAATTTTTTATAAGTTACCTTTCTGGCGGTCCTCTATAGAGACATGGCCAAGGAATCAACTTATTCTTTCTTGAGAACCTTTACACAAATTTTCTGAACATCAGGCCCACTGTGTTTCTTTATTAGCTTGCTTTCTTTAGAGCAAACCATGTAGACTCTTACTTTTTTTTTTTTTTTTTTCATTTTTGTTACTTTTCCACCTTGGTTTTCTTACTCCTTAACACAGAGGCAGAGCACACTCTGCTCCCTCAGGTTCTTAAGACCTTGATCCCAATGAAGATAAACTTCTTGGGACACCTGGGTGGCTCAGTGGTTGAGCGTCTGCCTTCCACTCAGGGTGTGATCCTGGATCCGGGGATCAAGTTCCACATTGGGGTACCCGTAGGGAGCCTGCTTCTCCCTCTGCCTATGTCTCTGCCTCTCTCTCTCCGTGTCACTCATGAATCAATAAACAAAATCTTAAAAGAAGAAGAAGAAAAACCTCTTATTTCTGCTGTTGTTGTTTCTGTTGTTAAGATTCTCAGTCAAGGGATCCCCTGGGTGGCGCAGCGGTTTGGCGCCTGCCTTTGGCCCAGGGCGCGATCCTGGAGACCCGGGATCGAATCCCACATCGGGCTCCCGGTGCATGGAGCCTGCTTCTCCCTCTGCCTGTGTCTCTGCCTCTCTGCCTCTCTCTCTCTCTCTCTCTCTGTGTGACTATCATAAAAAAAAAAAAAAAAAAAAAAAAAAGATTCCCAGTCAAAATAATGAAATCTTGTATGGAGGTCTCTGTTGGTGACTCCCCGATACTCATTCCAACTTAAGTCATGGTGAACCCATGCATCTGCTAAGGATTGGTATATATCTTTGACACAATGGTGACAAGTGTGGTGTAGAAGGAAGAGTGTTAAGAGAGTTATGGGACAGTGTCACTACTTTTATGGAGGAGATACGTGAAAGTGTTGCTCCCTTCTTCCTCTGAACATTGCCACATGGGTTATTACTCTTAACATTTACTGGTGTCATTTTTATCACACTGAGGGAGGCTAGTTGAGTATCTTTTACACATGGAGGCTAAGAAGCAGCCTAGGGAGGTGTTAAGATGCTAAATCAGTGAGTTCTGGAGCCCACCCTACCTCTAGACATCATGGTTGGGAATACAAACCAATAAGACTTCAAAAATTCTTATTTCAGCGATTTTGATTTGAAATTTTCTGATATTTGCTAATCCTCACAGATGTAATGCTAATAATAAAAATAGCAAATATGGGAAATAACCTACTTTGTTTCATTAAGTGTACCTTAAATTTCTGTAAGCATACAGATTTAAATTAATAATATAAAAGCAAAGTCTCTATGTCATTGTTATAGATTTTCAAAGTGTAGACAATCCTTGGACCTAAACTTGGGTGTGTGTCAAAGCTTCTTTTTATCATCAAAGGTCCTCTAGAAATTCTCCTTCAAGTGGGCTTAGTTTTAGACAGGATGATACACTCCAAGGAAAACAATGGATGCTTCCTACATTCAAATATATAATTCACTCTTCTCAAAACCTTTCGAAGTAGATCTCTTGAGTTACACTAAATGTCAGATTCAAATATTTTCTAAAATCTTTTCTTCTACATAAATGTCATATTGTAGGTGATTTTGAATTAGAGTGGAGAAGGCACTTGAAATCTCATTGTTTCTGAAGTATGTTATACTTTGCTTTTATAAATAGGGCTATTTAAAAATATACCAATATTTATTTAATGTGTTAGTTTTTAAGACAGACAATCTTTCTTACAATAAGTCTCATATATTTCATTTAAGAGACCATTTACGTTCTATAGATAATACAATTTTAGCCTAGCGAATGGCAATATACAACTGTTCTTTGAATTACAAAACTGTTCAACTAAATCCTTTAGCCTCTTAGCTCTAGGGAGATGAAATATTAAAACATCTGTCTAAGGAATCAGATTCCAGGATCTAGATGATTGTGTTTGCCATACCTTTGCCCCAGTTAGAATATATCCCAGATATATGTCAGCTGTAAAAATAATAATTTATATGGAGAAGCAGTTTTGGAATATATATATATATATATATATATATATATATATATGTATATTATATAAATGTTACATTTGATAATGGCCAAAAATAATCAAATTAATAAAAATCTTTCCATTAATAGAAATCTTATTTTACTGTCACTTTGAGAATTTCAATTACAGCTAATATCTTTTGTGATTCTTCTATGTGATGTAGGTGGTATGCTTTGCCTATGAAATAAAATTTCAAGGAAACCTACTATTTAGTGCGTTACAAACATCAAATGAATATTTAACAATGACTTCTAACAGTCACTTCTATAAACAGAATGAGAATCACAAACAGTAGCCTCTTGAACAACTCACCCTAAGACATAATTGAAGTTGAGTTTTTCTTGTACCTAATGAATGTGTAAGTAGAGATGGTCTATTCAGCATAACTACATGATTGTGTGCATATAAAAGAACAGCACTCTGATCATGTAGGAAATGAGGTTAATGCTGAACAAATTAGTGAAGTAATTCAAGCAAAGAAAATCCCTTAGAAGAATAGTGAATGAGATCTATGTTGTATAAATAAGTGGCAAAAAATTAGGGAAACAGGAGCTTCTTTTCCTAAGAAATACGGTGTTACTTCAATTTCCAAGTACGTAAGACTGCGCTGCAATGTAAGGAATCTGCATATAAATAAGGACATTTTGTTTCCTATTAGAGACTGGAAAGAATATTAATATCAATTATATATGAACCCATTCCTATTTGCCTTTGCCCAAAAGCAAAATATTTAATATTGCAATTGAGAAATCATAAATTCCATTTCATTTGACGTCTTAAAATATATTAATCCACGATGAAGACATCCAATTTAATGTCTACATGAGTTTCTACATGAAGCAAGGTCTAGTAGCATAATGTTATCCCTATTTTATACATCTGAAAGGCTTAAGGAACTTTCTTAAGGTCGCAGAGAAAGTAAATTTCAGCTTCATGTTGGGAACCTAAGTGCGCATAATCACATTTTACAATTTCATCCTAGTTCAAAATACTTAGTAACGGAGGCTAAACTGTTCTATTGGGGGCTGGGGGAAAGGAACTTAAAACACTAAATACAATTTGACATGGCAATCAGTTGAATTATAATTTAGACAATATGGCATATCCCTTGGAAGTAGGATAACTTCAGTTGCACTATCAAATCTGTTTCTTTTACCTTCTAAATTATTGTTTCCATATAAAATAGAAAAAAATCAGGTGTATAATAATTTGTACCCTAAAGCTTTTTTGGTGCTTCGGTCTTCAGGTCCGACCGAGCACCTATTTAGTGATGATACCCCAAGAAACACTCTTGAAGCATCAGAAATAGAAATATTTCAAAAGACAACAAATCAAACAGCAACAACCACAACTGAGAATGACAGGGGGAAAGAACAGCTAGAAGCTCTGATGCATTTTAGGAAGACAGAACTCAGGGAGAACCACACTGTGGGATAGGAAGGATCAAAGATCCCACTCGGAACATTTACAGGAGAAGGCTCTTCTAGAAGCAGGAACTGTTTATTGCAGAAAAACCCTGCCCTGAACAAATATGGACAACTCACCCAGGGAGAGCAGAGAGCAGAGTGATTTTTCTAAAAGTCCTTGGAATGACATTTTACATATTTCTCCACATCTGCCTCTGCCTCCCCCCTCCAGTGTCTCCACCCAAAATGTGCAGGAGAATACGTTTCCTCCAGATGAATCAAGGAAATACTTTTTTTTTTTTTTTTAATGTTTGAAATTTAAACAACTTTTATTTAGGGAAAATGCTTCTTAATGAATTGATTTACCTTCATTGGGGTAGGGAAATAGGAGATTGGAGCTCAGTATAGGAACTTAATGTAAAATGGGACATCTGGGTGGCTCAGCTGGTTGACCATCTGCCTTTGGCTCAGGTCATGATCCTGGGGTTCCGGGATCGAGTCCCACCCAGGGCTCCCTGCATGGAGCCTGCTTCTCCCTCTGCCTGTGTCTCTGCCTCTCTCTGTGTCTCTCATGAAAAAAATACATAAAATATTTAAAAATAAAATAAAATGGGAGAGCATGGAGTGCTTTTCCGACTCCACCTCTTATAAATACTCAAAGGCAGAGCCACTAAAGCAGTGTGCATCAGCAACGTAAGACCCTGGATGTCACCCCTGACCACCAGTGACAAAAGGGAATGATGATTAAAATGCAAGACAGATTAAGATGATCCCAAATATATATTTCTTCATTAACATAATTATGGAATTAAGGTTCATCAGAAAGTTGAGGAAATTCAGCACTACGAGAAGATCAGATCCCTTAGGGAATAACTAATGTAAACAAGAAAAAAAGAATCTTAAAGAGATTTGAATACATGAGAGGCCAGAAGATGATCCAGTAATGAAATAAGAATAGGCTATTTTGAAACATGGTAATCTGAAAAAATTAAAAAATAAATAACAATTTTTAGAATTTTATAGGTAGGTAGAGATAGCTAGTTATAGCTATACTTGGATATAAATATATAGTTATAGGTAGTAAATAGGTCAGTAGGTCACTAGCTAGCTAAATAAGTATGACTGCCAAAATTAAAATTAAGGAAGAATTTTTAAAGAAAAAGGCAGTCTTCAAATCCAAAGACTCACCCTACCCACCTCAAGAAGGACAAAATAAATAAATAAAGTTCTTCAAAGTGTTTATTTCTTTGAGATTTCAGAACATATTAAAATTTTGTACACAGACCTTGAAGTAGAAGAGGTATCCTGGGGATTTGGGCTGATGAACATTATGTTAGTTGCTAATTTAATTTGAAATGGGTGGCTCGGTGGTTTAGCATCTGCCTTCAGCTCAGGGCATGATCCGAGGGTCCTGGGATCGAGTCCCACATCGGGCTCCCTGCATGGAGCCTGCTTCTCCCTCTGCTTGTGTCTCTCCCTCTTTCTCTGTGTCTCTCATGAATAAATAAAATCTTTAATTTTTTTTTTATTTTTTTATTTTTTATTTTTTATTTTTTTTTTTAATTATTTATGATAGTCACAGAGAGAGAGAGAGGCAGAGACACAGGCAGAGGGAGAAGCAGGCTCCATGCACCGGGAGCCCGATGTGGGATTCGATCCCGGGTCTCCAGGATCGCGCCCTGGGCCAAAGGCAGGCGCCAAACCGCTGCGCCACCCAGGGATCCCTAATTTTTTTTTTAAATTGAAATGTAATCCTCAGTCAGTTTGCTTTGCAAATTTTCATAATGGTCTATTAGTTATTCAAAACATAAGAACAAAGGGTTAAAATAGAGTTATCTAATTATTTTTTAGCATAGTGTTGTTCAGAATATTCCGTTCTATTCATTTGATTCCTATAGGCAGTGGTGTCCCCTCTTTCATTCCTGGTTTTAGTGGTTTGAATCTTGTCTTGTTTTATTTTTGGTCTATCTATTTAAATTATTTTTCAGTTTTGTTTCTCTTTTCACAAAAACAACTTTTGGTTTTGTTGATGGTCTCTGATGTTCTGGTCTCAATTTCATTAGTTTCTTCTCTAAATTTATTTTCTTTCTTCTGCCTGCTTTTTCTTTAGTTTATTCATTTTTCTGTGTCTTAACATGGAAGGTTAGGTTATTGATTTGAACTATTTTTTCTTTCTTAATATAATCTTTTACAGCTATAAATTTTCCTTAAACACTAGTCTGACTTCATCCCACAGGTTTTGTTATATGTGCCTTCACTTTCATTTTTTAAAAGTATTTTTAAAACTTCCTTTGCTATATTTTCTTTTAACCATTGGTTATTTGGGATAGTTTTGTTTAATTTGACACATCTGTGAATTTCCCAAATTTCTTTCCCTTATTGATTTCTAATTCCATTGTGCTGAGAAAACACATGCTGTATTATCCAATCCTTCTAAATATATTGGAGCTTGTTATGTGATATATAATTTATTCTGGGCAATATTTACTGTGCTTTGAGAAGAATATTCTGCTGTTGTTGGGTGGAGTGTTTTCTACATACTTGTAAGTATCGTTATTTTTAATATTGGCCAAATCTGTCTCCTTTTGTGTGGACTGTATAATTGTTTTCTCCATGTTGGATGTGGGGTTTGGAGTTCTTGTGAAGTATGTACATATATGTAATTGTTATACGTTATTGATATATTGACCTTTTCATTAAAAAAAAATCTGTCTCTGGCAAAAAGTTTTTGTTTTAAAGGCTAAATTATCTGATACCAGTGTTACCTACACCTTTCGCATGGTTTTTCTTTTTTTTAAAACTTGTTTTTCTATCCTTCTGCTTTCAGTCTATATCTTTGAATCTTAAACATGTCTCTTGCAGAAAGCATAGTCTTTCAATCCAGTCACTGACTGTTGATGTTTAATTCATTCACACTTAATGCTATTATTGATGTTAGGACTCATATCTGCTATTTTATTTTTTTCTGTGTGTTTTAGTTACATTTTTGTTTTGTCTTAATGATTTCATTTTTAATTTATTATTATTTTTAATTATTTTTTTTTAAATTTATTTATTTGAGAGAGTGAGCAAGCGATGGAGCATGAGTAGGGGGCAGGGGCAGAGGGAGAGGGAGAAGCAGACTCCCCACCACCAAGCAGAGTCCCATGCAGGCCACATTCACAGGACCCTAGGACCTGAGGCCACAGCAGTTGCTTAACCAACTGTGCCATCTAGGTACCCCGATGCTTTCATTTTTTAATTAAGTGAAGATTGTCTAGAATATAATTTTAATTATTCAAGTGAATCTCACTATATTTTTGAGTCATCTACTTAGTGCTTGCTGCAGAGCATACCATATATATCCAAATTTATCAGAATCTACTTTAGATTTATTCCCATGTTGGGATGCCTGGATGACTCAGCAGTTGAGCACCTCCCTTCAGCTCAGGGCTGGAGTGATCCTGGGGTCCCGGGATGGAGTCCCACATCGGGCTCCCTGCATGGCCCCTGCTTCTCCTTCTGTCTGTGTCTCTGCCTCTCTCTCTGTGTCTCTCATGAATAAATAAAATCTTAAAAAAAGATTTATTCCCGTGGTAATAGAAACTTAACTTCTCTGCATCCTTATTCCATATTCCTATTTTTAAATATTACTAGTGTTATGGAAATTGTATCTGTTTATCTTGAAACTCAAAATACATTCTTCTAATTAAATATTTTGTATAACTTTAAATCCTTTTCTAAAGCTGAGGAAAGGCAAGCAACTGATTGTTTATAGGGTCTGTTGTATTAACCCTCTATTTACCACTTTTGATTCTCTTCATTAGTTACTGTGAATTTGAGTTACTATTTGATGTTATTTCCTTACTTCTATACTGCTTAGCTTTCACCTTTTTATTTTGTGCTATAATTGTCAAATATATATTATGTATTATAGTCCTAACAATGCAGATGTATACATATTGTTTTATATAATTGCTTTTGAACCAGTTTAAACAAGAAGGAGTAAATCTGCATGCATACTCTTTTTTATGATTACACAGGGGTTCTGATTGATTCCTCTCCCACCAAATCTCTGCCTCTGCTGCCGAGATGAGTGTGGGCATAGTGGTGTGCTTTTCTGAGAATGCCCTTGGTTGGTGAGCAAGAAATTGAGTGGGGGAGGAGCCTCTGGTTTTCTTGGTTTTGTTATTGTTGTTGTTTGTTTGTTTGTTTCTCCTAACATGGAAATTTGATGCTGTGAGTGAGTGGGAATGAGGGCCTTCTGGGCCCCAGTATTCTAGGCCTGTTGCCTACTGGGTAGAGCTTCCACCTTACAAATTGGAACTGAATGGAGGAAGAAATTCCAGACCTCTTAGCCACTCTTGTCTAGAATAGAGCCTCTGCTTGAGATGTTGAGACGTGGGAATGTCTGTTCTGCCCCTTCTATGGAGATCCTGTAGCCCTGGGCTAAAAGCCAGGGGAAAATGAAGCCATGTGTTCTTGGCTTCATGAACCACCCCAAATAGATCTCCTCTTAGGCTAAACCAGGGAACCGAGGAGGGAGTAGAGCAGGTCTTGGCTCAAATGCCATAGATCCTGGCTTTTCTAACAGATTTAGTAGATTTTCTATAGTTGTTTTTTTTTTTCCACTTAAAATATGTCTTTAGGAAATTTTCCCACAGATTGTAATATTTTTGTTGTTCTTCACCAGTAATGGTCATTTTATGATGAAGTGAGAGTCTACAGAATTCCTCACATGACCAGCCTGTATTGTTTTTCTAGAATTAGATCGCTATATAGAAGTTTTATGCTTGTTTCATCATATGTTTCTGTCTTTGCTGTTCAGAAACACCAGAAATATTTTTGTTTTCTTTTAAAATACTTATATATAAAGTAGTAAATTAGATTCTTAAATATAACATTTGCTCAGAAAATAAGGTGGGAAATGGCTATGGATACAGATTGTAGTGGTATTATGAAGCTTAGGTTGTTTTCTTCAATTTAAGAGAAATTAAATTTCCTAAGTTTAAATAAATTATAGTAAATGTATTTTGTCGTAGTAAAAAAAGTAGGTCCTGGGGATCCCTGGGTGGCTCAGCGGTTTAGCACCTGCCTTTGGCCCAGGGTGTGATCCTGGAGTCCCGGGATCGAGTCCCACATTGGGCTCCCTGCATGGAGCCTGCTTCTCCCTCCTCCTGTGTCTCTGCCTCTCTCTCTCTCTCTGTGTCTATCATGAATAAATAAATAAATCTTTAAAAAAAAGTAGGTCCTGAATAAAGGTATTTTATGCATAAAATCTGCAATCTTTTTATGAAAGTGATTGTAAAATAAAATTACATGTGAAAATTCTTTCAAACCAAACTATTGTAATTATATTTTATTGACATTTGATGTTTCACTTTAACCTTAATTTCTGCCTTAAAAGATATATAAAGAGTAATGGATACTAATGTATAGTTTTCCTTGTATAAAACAAACAAGGGCCCAATTTTATTGGTGAATGAGTAGCTGAGCTTTTCCAAAATCCTCTATAATTATGTATGGCAGTTGTGGAACATGAAGATTTTTCTTCTTCTTTTCTCAGATTTGAAAAAAAAAAATAATTAGAACTAGGAAAAAGGGAAATGTATTAGAACCAAAAACTTATTAGGACTCTGACATAGAGTATACGGTGAATTCGTAACTTACTACTTTTGTATTACGCTTTCACAATAACATACACGTTCATGTTTTAATTCCCTATTTTGTGGAATGTTATGATTTTACTCCATTTAAATTTATATTTTTAACACATTAATATATCGTGGCAAAAAATTGCATTGTTTTTATGTGAGTTGATGACATTTCAAATAACATGTCCCTTTAAAGTTGTATATTGTTGCCTGTGTGTCATAATTTAAGAGATTACCATTCTCCAAAATCTGTAAAAGTTCTAGGATCTATGTCTCCAACAACAGCAACATTTCTCTTAGATGTCCGGCATCTACTTTATCAACAACCTGAAGGGAATGGTAGCAGAGAGAAATGTTGCTCTTCATTTTACTGGTTCAGTTATTTGGGCATAACAGTTTCAAGGCAGCAGTGTTGAGTTTGAGGAAGAGTCGTTTTTCTCAGGACTGAACCAGACATTGTCAATGTGGCTGTACTTTAAGAAAATATGTTTTCTTTGAAATTTATTAAGGCAGGTGTCCATAACCATGGGATGCAATAATAAATCAAACTGGAGTAAAGAAAGCAATAGACAAAGTAAAGTATTACCACTGACCTTAAATAATGTAATGTCTGCTCTCCTACATGGGCCACAAGGCCCATAGCCATGGGATCTGCTGAGACACCTTGCACCACTAGACCTTGCTGTGCTTCCTCTTAGATCTTTTCTACTCTGAGCAATTTCTGGCTGCTACTCGGTATTTTACGTTCTTACTTCTGGCTGGGCATCTCTGGCCGAGTTCACTGTATTATTTCCTTGAAGTACAATTTTCAAACTCTCCAGAACCATTTCTTCGCAGCCAATCACAACTAATGCCCTTTATAACCATTTAATCCATTCCCCAAAGTATCATTTTAGCTGGAACTGGACAAATGCTTTCTAATAACTTTAAGCTGAATGTGGAGAAAGGAAATTAATGGAAAAAAGAAAAAGGTATGTTAAATTATACTGTGGCTTGGCATTTGTATGATTCTCAGTGGACTGAATGCATATATTTTTCATTAATTATAAATATTTCTGAAATAAAACTAAATGTGAACTTTGAATTTCATAATTGTTTATGTTCTCCTACATAAAAGTTTTTGCTTATTATTTTTGTTACTAATTTGCTAGCCAAAGATTAAGTAGGTAGAGCTCAGAGTATGAAATTGGGTTGTGCATTGACATTATTAATTTTCTGGTATATCTTAAAGTGAAAATAGGGATATCAAAAGATCAGAAGGACTCAGAATTAAACATGTAAGATAAAATATATAATATTCACTGGTAAAAGAAGATACATAATACCGGCTGCTTTTTATAAAAATCAGAGGAAAGCCGCTGGGAAATAAAAGAAACATTTAGTAAAACCGTGGAATGGTTCTAAAATTTTACTATGAGATGCTTCTGTCTTTGCGTGTCTTGGAAAAAAGCAAAAGTGTAGTCTTAACTATACATTATTTCATAAAGAATGTATTACTAGAAATCTCCCTAAATGATTATACTACTTGAATTAAATTTCAAGTAAAGTGTTGCTTCTGCTTGAAGATGGGCTGTATTAACAGTACCTTAAAGTTCTATATTAAATGCACACAGAATTCATCTCCCTACAACTTGGACCAACTCTATGGAGCTTTGAAAATTCTTCTTGTGTGGAAAAGGATAATATGAATATAGCAAGATTATGTTGCTATGACAACTATGGCCTCTCTATTTCTAGTCTTTCTTGCATTTAAACTTTCAGCCTTCGGGTTGTATTGCCATTTTCCCCCTTAATCTATCTGATACATATGTGAAAATGCTGACGAAAGTATAACAAGGAAAAAATATTCATAGCAGTTTTTGAAATATTATCCCTCAATAAAAAGAAACTTTAAAGTAAAAATTGCTGACACCAACAGACCAAGTACTTTATTTCCAATAATATCACAAATATGTATGTGTATATAAGGAATATTATTAAAAGTATACCCTTTTGTTAAAAAACTTAGTCTTGGAAAAGAGCAAAGGCAATAACAAAATTAAATACAATAATTTGTCTTGTAAATACATTTTACCAAATAATGCAGGAAGGATTTTGTTCGATTCAACTAATAGATTATCTCATTTTGCTTAAAAAATTAGTATACATATATACACACATATTACGTAATTAAACTAAATATCTTTATTTGTGGCATCCATATATATATCTATATATATATATAATATATACATGCACAGATAAATTTTAAAGTATAAATTATGTTGCTAGCTCATTATATAATGTGTCATATATAATCTCTACGATCATGTTTTGGAATGAAACTACTCAAATTTTTTAGACAAGGAGTGCCAGGCTCAGCCAGGTTAAGTAATTTATATAATTTAGGTAAAATGATTAAGTAATCGTTAGGTAATAGAAAATCAGAATTTGAGTCTATTATATGTATTTTGTAATTATTCTACAATAATACATTTGAAACTTGGTTTAGTACTTCTGTCATTAATTTTTTGGAGATTTCCTGATAACTTTTCATATAGATATTTCTTCAGCTTGATTTTTAATAACTTAACGAATAAAAATGTTTATAGACTGAAGCCCAAGCTCATTTCTGAGTAATACATTGATTTTTCAAATAAACTAGAAATAAGTAATATTTTCAGTCACAGATACTTGAAATTCACGGATATTTAATCCATTGATTTTCTTATAGGGATATATGGGTCAATTTCAATTTCTTTAGTAGTTCTAAAAATATTTCTTCCTTGACATTATTTATAAAGAGAACAGTTCTTCTATCCACTGTGTGTGTGTGTGTGTGTGCATGTGTGTGTGTGTGTGTGTTTACTTGAGTGGAAGGCTACTGTAAAAGTATATATTCTGTTCCCAGGAAATTTTAGGACCAAAAACTAGAATTCAAAAGTGTATTCAAATATGGATTAATTATATTTTAAGCTTCAGTGGTTTTCCATATAAATTTATTTTTTCTCCCCATGATTCTTAAAGATCTGTGTGTATATGTGTATGTGTGTCTACATATACATACAGACACACATATATACATATTTTAAGAAAATCTTAAAAAAAAAAGAAAATCTCATATAAGGTTTTAAGTAAGGCATTCTAACAGGTTAACCCAGTATCATTAATGACAATCTCTCATGAAATCTCACCTACATTGTGCATGTAGAAAGAGGTTTAATATAAAGATATGGTTCACATGCAAATCTGAAGGAGGCTAACAGGTTAAAAGCTCAAGAAAAATTCTTAGTTGGAACCCAAAGGGAGTCTGCTATAGAACCAGTGCTGCAGGGGAAGTTCAGAGTCAGCCAGGGAATTCAGTCTTGTTGGGTAAGGTCGACCTTTTGTTCTATTTAGGCCTTCAATTGACTGGATAAAGCAAACCCACATTATGGAGGGCAATTTCTTAATCTAAATCCACTAATTTAAATATATATCTCATGTAAAAACATTATCATAGAAACATCCAAAAAAAATCTAACAAAACAAATAGGCACCATGGTCCAGACAAGTGGACACAAAATTAATTGTCACAGTTACTTGACATATTTATACCTCATATTTCTTATCTTTTAATGCTAAGGGAGCATTTTTTAAAATGAGATAAAAGTCACATAATATAAATTAGCCATTTTGGATTAGCAATTCTGTTGCACGTAATACATTCACAATACTGTACAAGCACCACATCTGCCAAGTTCCAAAACATTTTCATCACCCCACAAAAAATGTGAACCCGTTAAGCACTTAATCAATCACCGTACCTTGACAACCGCCTATCTGCTTTTTGTCTATTCTGGATTTATCTATTCTGAATATTTCATAGAATTGGAATCATACAATATGTGATGTTTTGTGTTTGGCTTCTTCCACTTTACATGTTGTTTTTTTTTTTAATTCACTCACACTTTAACATTGTAGCATGTATCAGTACTTCATTTTTACAGTAAATATTAATTGCAGAGCCTACGTATATCATAATCTGTTTTTCCATTCATTTGTTGATAGGCGTTTGATTTGTTTCTGCCTATTGACTTTTGAGAATAGTACTACTATAAACATCCATGTACAAGTATTTCTTTTACTATCTGTTTACAACTTTCTTGGTATATGCCTATTAGTGAAATTGCAGTCATATGGTAATTCTGTGTTTAACTTTTTGAGCAACTGCCAAACTGTTTTTCTAATGGCTGTACCATTTTAGTAATGCACAGGTGTTCTGATTTTCTCCACATCATCCCCAACATTTGTTTTTTTTTTTTCCATTTGTCTGATGTAGACAGAATAATACTTCCTCTCCAAAGAAGTCCATCTCCTAATTCCTGAAACCTGTATATGTCACCTTACATGGCAAAAGACTTTCAATTGTATTTAAGTTGAGGAAATTGAGATGAAAATATTATCCTGGATAATTAGGTGAGCCCAATGTGAGTGACCACAAAGGTCGTTAAAAAAAAGAAAAAAGTCAGAGAAGTGTGAGGACAAAAGCAGAGTGTCAGAGTCAAGAGAGCATTAATATTAATTACTGACAAAGTAGGGGCGCCTGGGTGGCTTAGTCAGTTAAGCATCTGCCTTCAGTTCAGGTTATGATCTCTGGGTCCTGGGAGCAAACTCCGCGTCAGGCTCCCTGCCCAGTGGGGAGCCTGCTTCTCCCTCCCTTCTCTGCTCATGCTCTGTGTCACTATCTCTCTTTCTCTCAAATAAATAAAATAGTTTTTGAAAATTACTGACAAAGTAGATTTCAGAACAAGCAAGATAGGAATAAAGAAAGGCATTACATAATGATTATGGGATAAATTAACCAAGAAGAAATAGAATTTTATATATATATATATATATATATATATATATATATATACACACCTTGCAAGAGAGTATCAAAATATGTGAGATAAAAAAATCGATAGAAATTAAAGGAGAAATAGAGAAATATATATATTGAAATATTCATTACCACTCTGTTAGAAATTGATAAATCAACAGATAAGAAAATCAATAAAGGTACGAATGGCTAACACTCTTAATTACCTTGATCTAATTTAAATGTGGAGAATATTCCAACAACAGCAGAAGACATTCTTTTTAAACTCAAGAGAGTACATTCTAGGCTAAATACCTTAACAAGTTCAAAAGAATAAATACCATGCAAAGCATGTTCTCAGGCTATATTTGAATTAAACTAGAAATTAGCAAAAGAAAAATAGCTTGGAAAGAATCCCTAGTATCTGTAAATTGAACAATGTGTTTAAAAATAACTCGTGGGGACGCCTGGGTGGCTCAGTGGTTTGGCTCCTGCCTTTGGCCCAGGGTGTGATCTTGGAGTCCTGAGATCGAGTCCCATGTTGGGGTCCCTGCATGGAGCCTGCTTCTCTCTCTCTGCCTCTCTGTGTCTCTGCCTCCATCTCTGTGTTTCTCATGAATAAATAAATAAAATGCTTAAAAAAATAAAAATAACTCGTGGATAAAAGATGTCCAGCGAGACATAAAATTAATTGATGACTAAAAGAAAATGCAACTCTTCAAAATTTGTGGGTGGTATCATCAGATATCTGTATTAGAAAAAAAAGAAAGATCTAAAATCATTCAACCTTAAGAAACTAAAGAAAATTAAATTGATCCTAAAGCAAGCCAAAGAAGAGCAATAACAAAAACTAGTGTAGAAATCAATGAAACTGAAAACAAGAAGACAGTAGAGATAAAAACAACAAACTGACTATTCAAATAATTAATACAATTAATATGATGCTAATTCGGATAACCAAGAAAAAATGAGAGAGGAAGAGTTGACTGATGTCAGTGAAGTGAAGTGAACATCCATTAATGTGGATTCTGTGGAAATTAAGATGATAGTAAAAGAATGCTGTGAGCAAATCTGTGGTCACAAATTTGATAATTTAAATGAAATGATCGATTCTGATAAATATGAACTACTCAAATTTACACAAGGAAAAATAGATAACATGAATAGGTCTATATCTATTAAATCAGTACATAATTAAAGACCGTACAAGTAAAATACCTGATACAGAAGGTTCCATTGGTGAATTCTATGAAACATTTAAAGTATAAATAATACCAATCTTCAACAATTTTCTTCAGAAAATAGAAGCAGAGGGAATACTTCCAAACTCATTCTGTGAGTCCAACATTACTCTAATGCAAAATCAGATGAGACCACCACAAAAAAGATTACAGACCTATATCTCATGAACATAGATATAAAATCCTCAAAATGTCTTTGCAAATCAAATCCAGCCATATTAAAAAAAAAAAAAAAAAAAGAATTAGCCACCGTAACCATATGTCACTAAATCCAGGAATGCGAGGCTGCTTTAATATTAGAAAATCAGTTAATGAAATTCAAGATACTAGCATGAGAATTTTAAAAATTATGTGATCATAAATATTGATGCAAAAAGTATTTGACAAAGTCTAACATCGATTCATGATAGAGGAGACTTCTTCGACTTAATATAGTTCATCTACAGAAAACTATAGTTGGCGCCACATTTAACGGTCAGAGAATGGATGCTGTCCCCTAAGATCAAGAACAAGTCAGGTGTATCCCTCACTGCACCTACGTTGTACTGGAAGTATGTGCTGGCACAGAGCAGCAAAGGGAATAATAAGGGATACAAATTTGAAAGACGTAATAAAACAGTTTTCATCCCCAGGTAACATGATGGTTATGTCTTTAATGTTGTGATTACCCAGATTGTTCATTTGTATATGAGTTTACCCTTTTTTTCATGTATTTGTTCCCATGTATTTATTTAATTAAAAGTTACTAATGGACTTTTCCAATAGAAATATAATTTGTGAGTTTTGGAGACTATAAAGTATCTATTCCTCTTTGTACATCCTTTGTTTTTTAAATATAATTTACTAGATTATTTCAGAAACTCCTGCTGATCAGTGTGAGGATTTCTCTACCCAAATGATTTTTTTTAATTTAAATTCAATTTGCCACCATATAGTATGACACCCAGTGCTCATCCCATCACGTGCCTTCCTCAGTGCCCGTCACCCAGTTACCCCATCCCCCTGCCCGCCTCCCCTTCCTCTACCCTCTGTTCGTTTCCCAGAGTTAGGAGTCTCTCATGCTTTGTCGCCCTCTCTGATTTTTCCCACTCAGTTCCCCTCCTTTCCCTTATAATTCCTTTCACTATTTCTTATATTCGACATGTAAGTGAGACTGTGTGATAATTGCCTTTCTCCAATTGACTTACTTCACTCAGCATCGAACCTCCAGGTCCATCCACGTTGAAGCCAGTGGAGGGTGCTTGTCATTTCTAATGGCTGAGGAATATCCCACTGTATACAGAGACCACATCTTTATCCATCATCTGTTGATGGACACCGAGGCTCCTTCCACAGTTTGGCTATTGTGGACGTTGCTGCTAGAAACATCGGGGTGCAGGTGTCTCAGTCTTTCACTGCATCTGTATCTTTGGCGTAAATCCCCAGCAGTGCAATTGCTGGGTCGTAGGGTAGCTCTATTTTTTAACTGTCAAATGATTTCTTATGCAGTAGTATTTTCCTCTCCTTTACCCCCAGACTAGTGCATAGGTGCAATAGGAGGCAGCTCCATAATGGGAGGAACATTCTGTTTTATGGTGATGGCAAAGAGTGATTTCTGCGCTCTAAAGCTATGAATGAGCTATATATGGGCAGAAGCTGTATACAAATTATTCTGTATAGTTTATAAAACAACTCTTTGATCCTGCCAAAACTTGAATGGAACTACCACCCTTCCCCAAACTAAAGACTAGAGCCAGGCGTTTTATTGCACTTCATTAGATAATGTGTGAAAAGCTATGAACACAGGAATTGATCTATATGTAGCTCCTTTTCTTCCTATAGATTAGGATTTCTCAACAGTTTTTTGAAAATGTCATCTTGGGAGTATAGTTTCTCACTTTCATTTTTCCTTATTTAAAAAATCATGAAAAAAATTATGATGTTGCTCTAAAAGCATTGGGAATTCAGGCGTCAACAAGTAACTCTACCATTTCCTTTACCTAAATACAGAATAATTAAAAACACACAGAAGATCATCAGGGATCGGTGACTATGGACGGCATGCACTTTCTAAGCATTTTTTAAAGGTTTTATTTATTTATTCATGAGAGACACAGAAAGAAAGGCAGAGTCACAGGCAGAGGGAGAAGCAGGCTCCATGCAGGGAGCTTGACATGGGACTTGATCCGGGACTCCAGGATCACGCCCTGGGCCGAAGACAGACGTTCAACCACTGAGCCACCCAGGCGTCCCACTTTCTAAGCATTTGATATTTTTTATTAGATCATTTAAATTTTACAAAAACTGGAAAAAGGACATCATAGTATCATTTTCATCTTAGATTTTAGGAAACTGAAAAACAACGTGTTTAAGAAACTTGTCTAAAATCACGCAGCTGTTTCATACAGGAGCTAGGAATAACACTCAGGTAGTGTGTCTTTAGAGATTTAATTTTATGTCTGCTAAATCCTTCACTGGAGATTGGGAAGCCCGTGTAGGTGTTGTCAAATGGGCATACCAACACTCGGCCAATCTTCAAGCCTGGGTGGGCGCTCTGTTTCAGCGTATGATAGCAACTAGAATATACCTTTTCTGCAGGCTGGCCAATTCTGAAACAAAAACAGAATATGCTGAATTAAGTGTTCTTTGGTTGCTTCTACCGATCTTACTAATCAAAGTCTGTCCTTTTTAGGAAAGAACCAGTTAGGCCAAGAGTGTTTCTGGAAAACAAGTTTCTCCATATGTAAATATGAGAAATTTGGGAGGAATGCCCCCTCAATTAATAACAAGGATATCTTATAACTTGTTACTGTATTTCACATGTGACTTTGACCATGCTACACAATGAGCGGAGTTCATTTTATAGAGTTGGGCTTATGAGAGAAGAGGAGAGGTTGACTTTACATGGAAATGATATGTAGTTCATCAATTTAAAGTTTTGTATTGGCAAAAACTATGACATCATGTGTGCATAAAAATGAACCAACACAGTACTCATAGACGTTAAAAGAGGAAAAAGTGGGAGAAATGAATCATAACTTGACACACAGGATGAATATGCTGAACTAAAAAAAATAGTGATTCACAAAGAAAATGGCAATTTTATTTCAATAAAAAAATCACAGTTCATATAAATATATGTATTTTTAACTTTACTGGTTTTGTACACATTTCTTTCGAAAATATCCATAGCAGTAATGAATAAAAACTGAAGATGAAACTCATGCAACATTTTCTTTCTGAAAATATTTAATTGGTATCATAAAACTAAACAGTAATGACAAATGATTTAACCTTTTTACTCATTAATGAAACTCTGTGAATAACTCAGATAGGAATGAACCTAATTTCAACATTATTTGAAAGTTCATTTAAGGTCTACTGGTATTTAAAATTGTGTTTATTATTTACTATTGTCTCTTAATAGGGGTAGCTTTAGTTATTTCTCAGTGATCCTGTAGCCTTGCCATGGTATATCTGATACACAGATTATTTCAGATGATTCTTTAAAACATTTTATTTATTCATGAGAGACACAGAGAGAGAGGCAGAGACACAGGCAAAGGGAGAAGCAGGCTCCGTGCAGGGAGCCCGACGTGGGACTCGATCCTGGGCCTCTGGGATCATACCTTGAGCCAAAGGCAGATGCTCAACCACTGAGTCACACAGGCATTCCATTTCAGGTGATTTTTAATGATTTACTTAATATTCACTTTCTAAGTCTGAAACAAATTGTGTTTGGTTAACCCCGTCGGAATACTATTTTGAAAGTATGGTTTCCTGGGGGTCCTGTAACAAAGTACCATAAATTGATGCCTTTGGACCTAAAATGTATTGTGTCACAGTTCTGGAGACCAAAAATCTGTGCTGACAGTGTCATCAACTTGCTTCCTTATGAGGGCTGTGCTGGAGGATGTGTTTCATGACTCTCTTTTAGAGTCTGGTGGTTTGCTGTTAAGCTTTGACATTCCTTGGCTTGTAGATGCATTACCCTGACTCTGCTTATTTTCACTTGGCATTCTCCCTGTGTGACTGTATTCAAATTTCTCCATTTGAGAAGGACACCAGTCATCCTGGCTTATGAACCTAACCTCCTCCATTATGACCTTGTCTTCACCAATTATATCAGTAATAACCTTACTTGAAATAAGGTCAGTGTCTTAGGCGCTGGCACGTAGGACTTGATTGTGCGCTAAATTGTGTTCCACCAAAAATTCATGTTGAAGTCATAACATGACCTCAGAATGTGACTATATTTGGAGTTAGGCTCTTTAAAGCAGTAATTAAGTTAAATGAGGTTGTAGGCTGAACCCTAATACAATATGATTAGCATCCTGGTAAGAAGAGTAGATTAGGTCACAGCTATGCGCAGAGAAAAGACCTTGTGAAGTTGCAAGGAAAAGGTAGCCAACGACAAGCAAGGAGAATGGTTTCAAAAGAAACCAACCCTGGCAAATACCTTATTCTCTTATTTTGAGCCTCCAGAATTGTTAAAAAATAAATTTCCGTTTTTCAAGCTACCCAGTCTGTGGTACTAATTAATTAGCAAACTGATATAACAAGCTAATACAGACTTAGCAAAGTAATACAGACTTCAACATTTGAAATTTGGTGGATACAATTCAACCCATAAGAGGGAGTTAAAGAGTTAACCTCTCTCACATTTTTTCTGTTTTTCCTTCAGTATTATTGCTATATATAATATATATGTACTTATATATATATATAAAATATATATATGAAAAACCATATTAACTATATTAAAATCATGTTAATGGTATTAGTTAGCTTATCTCATAATTTGTTTTTCCTTTTTCCTTCAATATTGTTACTATATATACTTATATATAAGACATATATATAATACTTATATTTTATAAATATAATATTTATAAAGCTATATATAATATATGTGGTTATTTAACTGATTTACCTTTAGTTATGGTCAATACTAATTTCATGTACTAGTTAGTATTAAAACATTGTATTAAGTTGTATGAAAACAATACACCTATGGCATTTTAATTGTTTAAGATGCAGATTATTTTAGTTGAGCAGTGTCATAGTTGTATGTAAAAAACTGAAGGAAGTTTAAATTAGCAAGTTCTTATTGCAAAGTGATTCATAAGTCAAACACAAAATCAGCTATTGCAATTTACAAGGACATTTAAGTTCAGTTCAGTGTAAGACCCTCCAAGAACTGAACAGTCATAGTCCCTTTGCCTGTCACTTACAGAAGCAAACTTGAAATAGTAGGAGATCATTGAATATTCATTGCCAAAAATTGTCAAAGAATGTAACTGAGATTTTGCAGAAAGTTAAATTGGACCTCCTCTGCTCATTCTCCAAATCAAATATTTTAGCCTTTCGACTTAAAATCAATGAAAGTAAAATGCGTATTTTAATGTTTATATTTGTATATATTTTATATTGGCAATCACTACTGATTTATTTATTTCTCTACCTAGTGACAATACTATATCATTAAACATGTTCATAAACATAGCTATAGGCTTACACAAAAATATATATACCCTCATGGTAGGATCTAAATTTTTTGGAATTGGTATGTTTATTACAACAGCCATGTAATACATATACAGGTGCTCAAATCAGTTACACACCAAGCTGCCGTGGGCTGGATTCTTGCCTGAGGGCCATGTAGGACATTTTAAAATAGTTGTTATTAAGTAAGTTTCAGGTGTACTACATTATAATTCAACATCTGTGGATACTAGAAAGCAATCATCCCCAAAAGTCTGCTTACTATTAAAATCCTAATATTTTAATGACAATAAGATGCTTACTGATTTCATAATCTGTAACATCCACATTTTTTTTTTGTTTTATCCCCATATTTTAAATAGACTTGACTGTCAGACACTGACTACATTTGGCCTACAATAATTCTTAAAACATTGGTTCTCAAATCTGGTTTCACATGAGGATCACTTGTGGAGTTTTAAAGAAACTGATGACTGGGTCTTCTTTCTAAGGATTCTTGATTAATTAGTGTTTAGTGAAGCCAGGCATAGAATTGTGAAAGTATCTCCTAAGGATTATAAAGTGTGTCAAAGTTCAAGAACCACAGTCTTAAGGGATGCTTTTGATGAAAATGAGGTAGAGGAGGATGGAAACTAAACAGATCTATGGGAGGAAGTGAGACCACTTGATTCAGGAGAGGACAGTTCCCAATTCTTAGCACCAATATCTTTTTAATGTTTTAATTATCAATTGGGCCAGTAAAAGTAAAGAATTTGACTACACATATATGAGAAAAGGATTTTTAGTGGCTGCTATTTCCTCTGTTTCAATTTTTGTCTTTGTCTATATTAGTGTATTTTTTTCCTTGTAGAGAAATTTATGTTTAATAGGAAGAAGTTACTTCAATTCTAATAGAAAACTTTCAGGTGATCAAAATTATACAAAGCATCCTTCCTACATTTCATTTTATTCCCAATGATTTTTCCCCCAGTGTGAGTTTCGACTCCTCTGAACACCAATTACTTAAGCTTTAGAATTCTTAACTATAAAATGAACGAAGTATTTTCAACAGCTTTGTTCAAATCTCACAGATGGCCTTTTGTGCTTTTTTTCTGAGTTCTTTATAATTATGTGTGACACTCTTCTTTGAGGATTGGTGTGAATGTACTAAAACATTATATTTCAACTTGAAGTCAAACATGTTCAACACGATTTGCCTTAAAAGCTGTAATCACATCCTGTGTTTACGTAGCTATACAGCTAAGACTAATTTTTCTTACATTGTTTTATGCCTACTGCTGAAACATTTTTATAAAAATATTTTTATAGACTAGCAAAAAAAGTATAGAGCTTACCAAAAACTGACCCCAGGACAAGACAGTTTGTCTCATTTAGGATAATGATTTTCTAAATATCTACTCCAGAGTTTTAAGAATAGTAAAAGCTAAAGAATGATAGGAATAATTTTGTGTGTGTGTGTGTGTGTATGCATTTGCTTTTTATTTAAATATCTGGTCATAACTCATCCTTTGGATTAAAGTAGGCAATATACAATGAAGTCTCCTATTTCTAAAGATGTGTGTTCTTTGGGAATTAAAATATAGATGAGTAGACTGCTTTCCATTTATCTGCATTTTTAAAATATAAATGCCTTTTTTTCTAAAGTTTAATAATAAGAAATAAACATTCTGAAAGTTAACTTTTATTATATATGGTATAGTGGTCAGAGTCACTGTATATATCTTAATTTTATTCTCACAATAATTCAGTATTTTAGATAATGTAGTTACAAATTAATAGATCTCAAAAATTAATCGTAAAGAAATGAGAAACTTTGCAAGAATTCATAGAAGAGTAAGTGGAAACCTGAGATTTGAATCTAATTAGCCCATTACACAAACTGATATTCTGATCCCCATGCTGGTCAAATGGGGAAAATTGTGAGGGAAACTTTTAAAGTACTGAACAAAAACTTTACCTAAGGGAGTTCTGCCCTCAGTAATGAAAGAATAAGTGTTCAGGCCAATGATTCATCTGAGGATAACTAGAAAAACTAAAAAAATATTAAAAAAAGAAAAAAAATCTTTCTGAAGGCATTGATGGGTGGGGTAAAGTTACAGCCCCCGAGACACTTCCTGCCACACCTGGTCCCTGAGACTGTCCGTATGAGGAGATATCTCTCCACGTGTTTGCTCAGGTAAAATAGACATAATTAAGATGTAATTGAGATTAGTAAACATTGACTTTGAAGCAGGGGGATTATCCAACTGTACGATTTCATCATATGAGCCCTTACATTAGCCCTTCTGCACAAGCAGAAAACAGAGAGATTTGAAACATAAAGATAAATCATCGTGCCTTTGCTGGCTTGAAGATCCAGAGGACCACGTGTAAGGTATGAGAGGAAAATGACCTCTATCAACAACCACGGAGTTCGGAAAGGAGCCAGAAATTGAGAACCAGAGCCTCGCCAACACTTTGATTTTGGGTTTATGAGACTCATGCTGTCTCTGAACTTCAGACTCACAGAAACTCTAAGAGAATAAAGTTTAAGACTGGAATAAGTAAAAGAGCCACCTGTGAATTCTAGCATAGCTTCAATCAGTTTGAGTGTGCCAGTGAATCTCATTCTCTAAGATTGGGTTAAGTTAGTGGATCTTAATGGGTGGCAGGTTATTGTTTTCTATTTTTTGCTTTTCCCAAGGGACATTTGGCAATGACTGGAGATATTTATGGTTGTCTCAACTAAGGGAAGGGAATGATATTGGTTTCAAATGAGCAGACACCAGTGAGACTGTCCACTTTCCTATAGTGTATGGAACAGCCTCTGACAGCAAATACTTATCTGTCCCCAAATGCTAATAATCCTCTGTTCATAAACCCTGTTTTAAGTTGATCCCATATAGCTACTGCCTGAGATGCCCAGGAGAAGCAAACACAGAACTTCTCTGGAATAATTTAATGTTATGCCAGTCCTCAAGATATTACTACAAACAGTTCTGTGAATAAAATATCCAGCCTGAAGTAAAAATTAATAAAGCAATTGAGAAGATAAAACAATATGAATGACAACAAAAAGAAATATGACAATCAAAAGAGACCAAGAGAATTTCTTGGTGAATAAAATCATGTAGACTTTAACTTCCTTATTGTACTCAAAAGATAAATTAAAAGATTGAAAACTTTGACAGAGAATTAGAAAATATAAAAAAAAATCACATAGCAGAATTGTCAAATAGAATAATAGAGGTATCAAATAGAATTACCAGAACTACGATATGGTAACTAAAATTAGGAATCCAATCAGTGGGTTTAAATGAAGAATGGAGAAGATAAAGAGAATTAATGGTGAGGAAGCCCTGTATCAAAGAAACGTGGAGGTAACAAGATGAAATTCATGAGAGATATAAACTATACTGAAAGTAGAATTAAAAGAACTTACATATTTATTTGGAATCCTATAAGGAGATGAGAAAAGAAATGGGGCAGTAGTTGTGTATGAAGAGATCCAAGACTAGATTTATTTGATATGAATGAAATAGTAACTTAAAGATTCAAAAAACTCAACTTTTAAACAGGATAAGTCCAAGGAAATTCACAATTACACAACTACTACTAGCAGTATGAAAATGCAGATAACAAAAGTAAAAGATAATAAAAAAATACATAAAAATGATTTACCACATTCAGATGAACCATTGAGAACTGACTTCTAATGAGAAACAATGGAAGCCATAAGACCATTGAAAGTCTTCAGTGTGATGAAAGAAATGAAAAAAACAAAACAAAACCCAAAAACAACCAACCACTTAAAATTCTCTCCCTCTCTAAAATACTTTCTAAGGATAAAAGCAAAATAATTACATTCTCAGACAAAACCAAAAGGAATTTATTACCAGGAGACACAAACTTAAATAAACATAAACTCAGATAAACATAGTATTGTTTTAAAGGAACACTTGGTTCTGAAGATACTTGAAGCAGTGACAAGGCATGAAATGGTAAATACATGGGTGAATCTAAATGAGTACTGACGAGATAAATAACGTTTTATAAATAATATACCCAGAAAAATGACATGTAAGTTATGGATGCACTAGATAAGTGTTCTAATTTTGCTGTCTTTTCTGCCAGGAAGAGTTATAGTACCAAATGATTTAACTTGCACTCTCTTCTTTTTTAGGTAAATGTGAAAAGTAAATAGGGATTAAAATCTGAATCTTCCAAGTCTTTCAGAAATATTTAATCAAGAAAAATATGTAGGGGCACCTGGGTGGCTCAGTGATTGAGTGTCTGCCTTTGGCTCAGGTCGTGCTGCTTCTCCTTCTGTGTCTCTGCCTCTCTCTGTGTGTCTCTCATGAATAAATAAATAAAATATTTTAAAAAAAGAAGAATATGTACTAAAACAGACTGATCAGCAGTCAGATAATCTAAGCAATTGATATTCTCATTAATGTTTTGTATAATTCTACTTAGTACTGAATGGAAACACTTATGAAAGAACTTCAATAGCTATCCATTGAGTTTTCTATTTTGCAAGTTTCTTTTTTTAATTTTCTTAATTTTTTGTATTTTGCAAGTTTCATCTTAATTCTTAGTAACATCCCAGATAAAGATCAAAATGATAAGCCGATGTTCATAATCCACCTAATGAATAAGAGATATTTTCTTAGGTGCAGAATGATGATAACCTCTCCCATTTATTCATTTCATTTATGTTAAATGATATCTAAAAATTACTTTGAGAATGCTAAAGAAATGTATTCGAGCATAATGGTATTTATTTTTAATATAATAAGTGTTTATAAAATAAGACAATGAATGAATATTAATGGAGTTTTTATATGAATGCAGAGTCTACTGCTTCATCAATCCCTATAGGTCCTGTTTGCACAGCTTCTAGGATGGTCCGAAATTCTTTGTGGTCCTAGGAAGAAGGCTGTCCTCACATCTCCAAGAATTGGTCCCGTTATATTGAAGTAAGCATAGAACTTTTACAGGCTTTGAAGTGTTCTCTTCTGTGTGTCTAGATATCACTACACATCAAATAGGATGGTCAACACACACAACCCCGAGACCACCAAATGCTGGTGAGGATGGGGAGCAGCGGAAACTCTCCTTCATTGCTGGTGGGATTGTAACGTGGTATGGCCCCGTTGCAAGACAGTTTGCAGTTTCTTACTCTTACCATGAGATCTAGCAGTAGCGCTCCTTGTTATTGACCTAAATGAGTTGGAAAACATAGATCCACACAGAAACATGCACATGGATGTTGATAGCAGCTTTGTTATAATTACCAAAACCTGGGTGTAGCCATGATGTCCTTTAGTAGGTGAATCAATAAATACACTGTGGTATGTCCAGACAATAGAGTAATATTTCAGAACTAAAGAAAAGAAATGGTATAAAGTCATGAAAGGCATAGAGGAACTTGAAATGTATCATATTAAGTGAAAGAAGTTGATCTGAAAAAAACAACATACTATATAACTACAACTATATGACATTCTGGAAAAAGCAAAACTATGAAGATTGTAAAAGCAATAGTAGTGGCCAGCATTGAGACAGGAAGGAGTGACTAATAAACCAAGCAAAGAAGATGTTTAGGGAAATGAAACTATTCTATAAGATGCTGTCATGGCAGGTACATGTCATTTTACACTTGTCAATACCCACAGAATACACAACACCAAGAGTGAGCCCTGCTGAAAGACGTCAGGGGACAATGTTGTGTCAGTAGAACGTTATGCTCAATTTTGTTGTGAACCTGCAACCCCTCTAAAAAAATAAAGTCTACTAAAAAGTAAAAATTTAAAAAAATAAAAAAATAAAAAATAATAAAAATAAAAATAATACTTCTAAAATGAGTACATGTTGTATATGTCTTTACCCTTTAAAAGGGAATCAGAATCTGGGGTGCCCGGGTGGTTCGGTCTGTAAGCACCTGACTCTTGGTTTTGGCTCGGATCATGATCTCAGGATTGTGAGATCAAGCCCCACGTTAGTCTCTGTGCTGACTGTGGAGCCTGCTTGGGATTCTCTCTCTCGCTCTGCCCTTCCCCACCTCTCAAAAAAAAAAAAAAAAAAAAAAAAAAGAAGAAGAAGAAGAGAGAGAGGGGGGAGGGAGAGAAAATCAAAATCTTTGGAAGCAGGAATTATAGAGTTTGGGTATTACTTCATAAAATTCACACAGAATGAAGAGATCAGAGCCAAGAATGAAGCAGAGAATGAGCTACCTTCATAGGTAGCTGCTGTAGTGAACACGATCAGTGTTTCAGTTTCTTGTCCCACACTTAAAAATGTAATTCATCCATTCATCGTGGTATCGACAGCCAAGAGTGGAGGTTTGGATAGAGCTTTGCGGTTGGGAGAGCATGCTCACATAATATTTACTTATTTATTTTTTTTACCAGAAGCCACTGAATTGGAGGGTGCAAGTCACAGACCTCTTAGGGAGGTGAGATCGAGACTCAGAAAGAATTCATGTGTCACATCCTATAGCTGAAAATTGTGCTCACATCTGGAATTTCTGTTCTGTCTTAACTATTGCACTTCATAGAAGAGTCAGAGATGTTGATATATGTCTCATAAAAATTGCCTTAAAGATCACAGAATCCCAACACGCTAAAATTAAGTTGGTACTATTTTATGTTACTGAGAATGATAAGCTGCGTCTTCTCATAGGCTCCCAATGAAACTAAAATGGGTAAAATTCTATCAGAAATCATTTGAAAATATCTATAGAAAACATTTTTTTAAGTTCAAAGTCATTAATACAGAAACAGGATTTTTTTTTTTTGCAGCATTATCACAGCTGAATTAATGATAGCAAGAAAATACAGTAACAAGATTTTTTTTGCAGCATTATCACAGCTGAATTTGTGATAGCAAGAAAATGTGTAAAAAAAAAAAAAGAATGATTGATTAGGTGAGCCCTAATATCTCCAAAAGATAGAACGTTATGCAGCCATTTAAAGTTATATTTTGAACAATTTGTTGTGGCATCAAAATACGAGTTTTTGGTGGGGGGATGGGATATGTTAACAATGGATAACTCTAAATTCTCCATTGCCGTGATTATGAATTCAGACCCCAATTCCAGAGTGCCTGAGTTCACAGTCTGTCTTTGGCAGTCGCTCCCTATGTGATGCCAAGGAATTTACATAAATTTCTCTGCCTCAGTTCGCTCAACTGTAAAATGGAGAAAATCGTGGCACAGACTAATCATGCTGGTGTGAGGATTGAGGAGAAAATAGACAAAAAGAGCTTAGAGATGTTTCTTAGAACATGGTATGTTTAATGCTTTCATTTTATTGTCATCACCCTGTGGACTGAATACGTGCTTATTATATTTCTTTTCCATCAGATTTCATTTCCAGAAACTGTACTTTGAAAAACCAAAGGAAATAATCCCTAAGATCACTTCCCTCCTTTCCCCTTTCCCTTTTATAATTATCCAAATAAATCTTGAAAAAGAACATGAGAGGAAAAGCCAACGACCTTTTCTTAAAGCTAAAGTCTCTGAGTTCAGAATCCACGGTGAAGGTTTTGGGCTTCGAGAACAATGATGGTGTCAGGGAGTGTCCTGCAACTGTAGATCTTGGTCTATGGTAGAGGGGATTGTGTTGTCTCATCTGTCCATGGGGCCTTCATGGACACCTTCACTCTTCGCCCCAGACTCCACTGTTTTATATCTAGTATCCTCGCAGGTGTTTTTTTTTTTTTCTATTCATTACTAGACCCCAATTTACTTTTTTAAAAGATTTTATTTATTTGAGAGAGAGAGAAAGTGAGAGAGAGCATGAGTCGGGGGAGGTTAGGGGAGAGTCAGAGGGAGAGGGAGAGGGAGAAGCAGACTCCCTGCTGAGCCAGGAGCTCAATGCGGGGCTCAATCCCAGGACCCCAAGATCATGACCTGAGTTGATGGCAAACACTCAACCACTGAGACACCCAGGCGCCTCTGGACCCCAATTTAAGATTAAACGTTTAATTAATCCTCCTTTTTTTTTTTAATAGGAAAGCACATAGACTACAATCCGGTAAAAGTTACTTTCTGTCTTCTACTTGTAATACAGTATAATACATCCATGAGGAGTGTGGGAAGCATGTGTGTTTATTCTTTTTTCTTCCAACAGCTTTCCACCTTTTGTATTTTTGTAAATTTTCAGGATTTTCTACAATGAGCAATAAGAAAAAAAAGGGCTATAAAATGAGAGCCGTGGAAACTTTTTAGAGGAAAGAATTAGCGATTACCTTCTTTGCAGTAGCGTTATATTTTCTGATCCCCCTCAGAGTTATCATAGAGGTACGTTGAATTATATTGCCCCTCAAACACGAAGTGCTTTTCAGTGTTTACAAGCTATTTTTAAGGGATGCCCCCAGTGAAATTCAGCTTCATTTAGGGTGATATTTTACAATAACTCTGTGCCAGAAATGATGCAACAGGAATAGAAACATCAGAATTATACACTTTGCTCATATACGACTCAAGGTACGTAAACACATATGGGCAGAAACGCAAATCTAGCATCAATTTAAGAGTTTTCCCTTCGAGAGCAGCTATTTTCATCTGTACACTCATTCTTCTTTCATACTTGATATGCAAGCACACACTGTTTCCTGAGTGAATATGGATATACATCTGCTTCAAGAGGACATATGTATGAAGGAGCTAAAGACAGCAGCTATGTGTACTCGTATTTGGCAAGACATCTGGGTGGATTTATTTTACCTAATTTGACTGCAAAATTTATATGTTTCACTTGAATTTGTGAATATTTAAATCGATTGCAGGCTCTTGATTCTTCCCTGCCTTAGGATTTATTACATTATGCCCTATTTTCTGTAGTTAGAAATGAAAACTATACAGGCGAGTCCTTGTGTATTTTAACTGTACACATGTAAAGAAACCTCTCTTATGTATTAAGACCATGGGCTTTAAAATAAAGAGTGGTTATAAAATAAAGAGGCCACAACATAGCTTCCTTATGTGACTCCGGAAGGGATGGCATTGGACCTAGCCCGAAGGTGAGCTTCATACCACCACACACTCTTTAAGTCTTTATGTTTCACACCGTTTGCTTAAGACAGAACCATGATGACTACATGCCGGGTGTTGCTGGGGGTGCAGAGATGCATGAGATATGTTCGGGATTTCTAGGAGCTCACAGTGCAGGAGGCAAACAGATAAGTACAGCCCAGTCTGGTGGGTTCTCTAATGCCTGTTACAACAGGGTCACAAAGGTGAGAGGAGACACTCGAGGGTATCATCCAAGGGCTGCTTTGATGGTGGCACAAAGATAATTGTTTTATTTTACTTCAAAGATAATTGTTTTATTTTATTTTATTTTATTTTACTTGGTCTTTTTTTTTTTTTTTTCAAATTGTAATGCTGGGATAACAGCACATTGGAAAAGAAGGCACATGCATAATGCATTGTCCCAGTGTCTTGTGTGTGGCAGAAAGTAAGGCTGCCATGCTTGGTTCAGCCAAAGTAGGCTTTGAAAAGATTATATGAAACCAGTTTCCCTTACAGGAAGCTCTAACACCCAAGGAGCCTGCTGTCCATTATAAGAAATACACATGCAAACAGGTTATTGGATAAACAACAACAACAACAAAAAGCTGAAGTCAAAAGTATGCATGCAGAGGGCTGGGAGAAGCACAAAAGATATAGTTGCTTCCCTCATGGGGTGGGGGTGAGGGTTGTCAAAGCACAGTTTAAATATATGATGTCTTTTGGTTTTACACACATTAATGTCCAAAAATACATATCTTAGGGTTGAAGAAGTGGTGAAATTAAGGTTCCCTTTAAAGAATATGAAATATCTTTGCAGGTAGAGAGGACAAAAGGTTTTCTGGGTGGGGTAATGGTATACGCAGAGTTGTGAAATTGAAGAAAGAATATTGGACCTTTCTAAGAAAATTATTTTGTTAGTAAATTGGGTGTGTGCATGTGTGCACAAAACTATTGATAAATATGAAAGTTTAATTATGACACCAAAGGTTGTATAATAATAATATATTTTTTCCAGAAGAAAGTCATCTAATTGCTATATATTAAAGGTATCTCGAAGTTGAAACATCTATGAGGGTTTTTTTTTAATGTTTTAGGATTTAAGTTCTCAGGATAGACACTTTCTGAATTGCTATTACACACAATACCGCTAAGTATATTCTATTTATTTTCATTTTTTATTTTAACAAAAACAGTCATTATACCTACCAGGTGTAGGAATGTTTTGGGTAAGAACTACTGCTTTAGGCTTCTATCTCTCTGTTTTTCCATCTGGAGCAAGTTCACAATCTATAGCTATTTCTTCCCATCCAAAGTGAGAAGAGGCGAAGGAAGGTCACAGTCAGAAAAGTTGTCTTTTCAGAATGAGAGACCACGTCTCTTAAACTTAACAGAAGTATTAAAACTAATACGTTGATTGGCAGTAGGACATTGAATCCTCAAAAAAGTGATTTAAAATGGATGCCAATATAGCATTCATCAGGATGAGGATATGAAAGCTAAGTCGAAGAGAGACTAAGAAGCAAGTTCAAGGTCAATTGGTTCAAGCCAATAAATAGGGGAGGGAAAAAATCTTAGATCTTGCTGGAAACCATAGAGAGTCTGCTAAGACTTTAAAAAAGAATAGTGAAGATAACATTTTAGGAAATATAAAAAATTCTCCTTTTCCCTGCCCTGTACCCCTCCCCTTCAGAAGAGTAGGTAATGCTTTGCCTCCTTTTGCCTCCTTTTGCACTAGGCAAATGCAGAAATGATGGTCCATAGGGAGGAAATTTTATGATCCCAGTCCCCCAAGACTGCCCTCATTTTGGATACAGCGATAAGTTTGGGGGCCCCAAGATCACTCTCGCCTTAGAAAAGCGGGATATGAATTTAAGAGTCCCTGCTAACCATCTTCAGGTTTGAGAATTCACTACTTGGACTTATAGAACTCAATGAAAAATGTATTTTTATGCTCAGACTTTATTATGGGGAAAGGGAACAATTTAAATTCGGCCAAGGAAAGAGACTACCAGGCAAGACCCAGAAGGGATCCAAACTTGGAGCTTCCAGTCATTCTCTCTCTGTGGGGTCATGGGAGCTTTTACCCCTTCCCAGTCATGATGTGTGACAATATGTGAAGTACCACCAGTCAGAGTCTTTGGTGTCTGGAGTTTTAACTGGAGCTTGATCACACACTGCCTTCTTGGCTGACCTGCACCTTCCAGCCTCCCCCAAAGGTTTGGGCTCCTACTTTAGACTTTAAAATCCTGCATTAAATAAATAAATAAATAAATAAATAAATAAATAAATAAATAAATCTTGCACCATAAATTTAAATTTATTAAGACTTTCTGGCAGTCAAAGTTCTAGTAAAGCAAAGATATTCCTATCTGGCAGGACTCCTATCTGGGAGTCTAGAAATCACTTCCTGGTAATCGAGGGCCAGTGTTCGTCACTATACGCGATGTCCCAGGAATTTAACCTTAAAAAAAAACCTAATATTTATAATGCCTTTTAAAAACCTTAACTTTAATTCCTTGATCAAAACCCAGTGAAGTGTAACCTGCAACAACAAAAGTATCTTCTGTTCCCAGTAGAAGCAGCACTAGAATTTCCGGGGTATTTTATTCTACATCTGTGTGAAGTGCTTCCATCCACAAACTATTAGAGCTCTCATTTTATTGTACAGGTGAGAATGGGGGTGGATGGAAGGAGAGGTATGATTTTTTTTTTCTTTGAGAAGAGGGGATCAGAGGGGGAGGGAGAGTGAATCTTAAGCAGGCTCCAGACCCAGCAAAGAACTCGATATGGTATTCGATCTCACAACCCAGAGATCCATCATGGCCTGAGCCAAAATCAAGAGCTGGATGCTTAACTGACCGAGCCACCCAGGTGTCCCAGGAGGGGTACAATTTTCAAACTTAGTATTTACCAATTTATTTTTTCAGGACAAGCATGATACAGCTTCCTCTAATCTACACTGAATTACTGAGTATTTAAATTATTTTTTTAAAGACCTAAACCGATGTTCTTCCCAGGAGATAGAAATTGAGTACTTGATGAATTTTAGTAGTTTTCACAATAATTGTGTATCCAATAAACATCTGTTAGCTAAAATAGCCATTCCTAAAATGCAGGATGCAGTCAGAAAGTGAATGCATTGTTTGGGTCTAGGGTTTTGCTGTGAATTAAACATACCCATGATTTAGAAAAAGCCCGCGTAGTAGAAAAATCTCTCTTAAAAGAAAAAAAAAAAGGAAGGAAGGAAGGAAGGAAGGAAGAAGGAAGAAGAAGGAAGAAAGAAAGAAAGAAAGAAGAAAGAAAGAAAGAAAGAAAGGAAAGAAAGAAAGAAAGAAAGAAAGAAAGAAAGAAAGAAAGAAAGAAGAAAGAAAGAAGAAAGAAAGAAAGAAGAAAGAAAGAAAGAAAGAAAGAAAGAAAGAAAGAAAGAAAGAAAGAAGAAAGAAAGAAAGAAGAAAGAAAGAAAGAAAGAAAGAAAGAAAGAAAGAAAGAAAGAAAGAAAGAAAGAAAAAGAGAAACTCTCTCAACTTAAACAGCATTCCATCTAAGGAAAATGCTTATGTTTTCTCAATGGAGATAGACACTAATTTTTAGGCATGACAAGGAAAAATGTTAACATTTAACCCAAAAGGTCTAAATTAGAAGACTATGAGCGTCCTGTATAGGGCAGCACAGGAAGGAGTTCCTTGACTGCAACCTCCAGGCAAACAGGTCTCCCTAGAATACTAGAATTTTATTACCGCCCCCCCCCCCGGCCCCCACAGGCACCTTAGCAAATAATTCAAATATTTACCAGAGAAAGCACCAAGAAACGTATTCTAGAAAACACTTTTTTTCCCCCATATTATTTGTCTACATCCCCTTCCTGAACTCGACAGCCGCTTTCTGTGGCATCGCACATCCTTCCTTTTTAGGGCCTGTGTCCCGCTACCTGTCTCCTCATTTCCCCGTCACCGTCCATCAGTAAAGGCTCCGCTACTCTCTTCCCTCTGATCTTGATAATACTTTGGTTTTCCCTCCTCGTCTTCAGCTCACACAGTTGTCCACGGAGCCGTCTCTATTTTAATGGGTCCGGTCCTGCGCTCTGCCCTGCCCTGGGAGCGGCAGGTCCCCCCTCTTACCGGTTTCCCCGGGCTCCGCATCAACCACCAACCACAGTCTGGTGCAGAGTCTCAACCCCGGAGGTGACAGGTGACGGGGGAACTGATGACTGAGGGAGGTAACCAGTACTTTCAAATAAGTTTTTCTCAGGGATGCAGATGCACCTTTCGGATGGAATCGAGCTAGAGCGTTCTTCAGTGAGCTGAAGAAATGCTATCAAATTACATAATTCAGGAAAACATGCTTAGGCAGCTGAGGTCATATCATCAAATTATTTTTCGGGGAGATGGAAAGGGTAATTAACAAGATTTCTTAGATTTATCCACTAATATCAGATGTCTGAAGGAATACTGTGATGTTAAGGCTTAATTTTCGAAAATCACCTGAGTGCCCGTGCTGATGACTAAGGAGGAATAAAACTTTCTAGAGAATAGACGTACCGGATGGCAGGGCTAATGTCATAGCTCCCGAACATTTGGAGACACCACTTGCACACTTGCACTTTGCCTAAGCAGAAATTCACTTCTCTCATGCATGGAATAGGCTTCTCAAGGGCTAGTGGTTAGGACCAGCATCCCATCTCGTGATGCACTTTGAATCCATTCAAGTACTCAAAAACTTCCAGATTAAATCCAAGAACTTGATTCCAAATAGCGTGGAAAGGAAATTATTTTGGCCTGAGTAGTTATTTTGGAACAGGTTTCCTGAAACAAATGCATCTCGATATGATTACCAGAGAACATCTGATTTAAAATATTATTGCAATATTAGATGGGCCTTTTGAGATAAATTAGCTGTTTAATGTGTGGTGTGGTGGTAATGAGTTCTTCACTAGGGCAGGGTCATTTAAAAGTTCATGGATTATCCTAGTTTCAAATTATCATTAAACTTTTTTTTGTCCTTTTTCCTTCCTCCTCTTCCTTCTTTCTTACCCATATTTAGCAAAAAGGCCTAAATGGGCTCCTCATGACCTGTCATCAGATAACAAAGTTTATTTCGTGATCATTTTATTGAGAAATATATCAGTACCACAAGTGTATACCTGTCATATGTGGAAAGGACTCACGATTAAATGAGGAGAGAGAGTCTTGCCCTGTGTGCAGATATCTGATTCCTATGACACACTCAAGGGCCCCGAGATCATGACCTGAGCCATAGTCAAGAGTCAGATGCTTAACCAACCAAGCCACCCAGGTGCCACTGAGATCACATTTTATGTCAAACATTTAAAAAAATAATAATTGTATTTACCATTGTAAAATGTCTAATCCACCCAGATTTCATGGGGAAGAAATGGAAGCCTTATTGTCAATAAGAACCTAGCGTCACTGAGCATTGACTGTGTGTTTTGCACTCTTTGAAGTGACATAAGGTTAAAATACTGATGCAAAGACATGTGTGTATGTATACACAAAATTTATGAAATAAAATTTAATTTGAACTCAAAAGTTCTGCATAATAATGTGTGAATATTAGAAAATGTAGAACTTGCATAGTAACTTTTTATTCAATAATTGCAAGTTAACCTAAGCCTTAGATTATGGATTTGGTTTTGTGATGAAAGGCTCTCACGTTTTCCTTTCAGAGAGCATGAGGTGATTCTTGTTTCATCTCCGTACTTTTTGTTTTTTTTTTAAAGTGTTTTTGTTTTTTTTTTTTAAATCAATCAGTTATTAATTTTTCCTTTGTTATCTCACAAACTTTGTAAGTTTTCCCTAAAGAAAAGGTTGACAAATTATTTAGGGAAACCAATTAAAAACATCTTCTACGAATATGTATATGGTAAATCCTATATTCCATTTAGTGCAAATTCATTTATTGGGAATTCTTAATTCTAAATATAGAGTCAGATTTACATATTATTTTAATGATTTACAACAAAATCTGCTTATTAGTGAATTTCAGAAATTTAATACAAACTTATAGAACTTAAATGCAAGACAACATTTCACACCCTCAAAAACAAGGAACTATACATTTTTTATCCCTTAAGGTTGAATTTTGTTCCTTAAAGAAGAACCTTCTTGGAGTCTGTGTGTGTGTGTTTGTTTTTGTTTTTTTTTGTTTTTTTTTTTGGTTTTTTTTTGGTTTGTTTGTTTGTTTTTTCAGAAGACGGTGTCATTAAGCCTTTTAAAATATTGTCAGGTTACATAGGGAATGGAAAACCTTGTAGGACTATTTGTGCATTCCTGTGATTTCATATTAACTCCTTGCTGTTTTGTTTAATCACTTAATTTTCCACAATGGTTTGATGTCTAGAAACCATTGCAGATTTCTCTGTCATATTTCATATGACACTATGGCATATGTTTCTATTTCTTATTTTCTCCTATATTAAAGTTCGTTCTTTGTCATTCATTTTTTCCCTGGATTTTCTTAATTTTACAAATAGTTGTTTGGGAAAGTACAATGATAAAGGGCACTGTGTGATGCCTTAATGGATAAGCAAACAATTTAGAATGAAGATTGTTGATTCTATGTGATAAGAGCCTAATTGACACAAGATATTCATGCATAGTGACCAAGTAGATATTAAAGAAATAATAATAACAAATAAAGAGGGGCACCTAGGTGTCTGGGTCAGTTAACCTGCTTTTGGCTCAGGTCATGATCCTGGAGTCCTGGGATGGAGCCTCAGCATTGGGCTCCTTCTCAATGGGGAGTCTGGTTCTTCCTCTCCTTCTATTGCTCCCCCTGCTTGTATGTGTGCTCTCTCTCTCTCACTCTCACTCTGAAATAAATAAATAAAATCTTTAAAAAATAAAAAAAAGATAACAAATAATATTTTCACTTCTTGATGAGTTATTCCACTCCAGTAAAATTTCTACTTTTTGATGGGTTGTTCATTTTTAATTGTGCCAGTAACATTCCAATATAATTTTTAGTCCTCACAAGAATCCTGTGAGGTTATCATGAATTTGGTTTTGTTTTGTTTGTCTTGTTTTGTTTTGTTCTGAGTACACGAACAGAATCCAAATAGGCATAGTTTTTCCAACACCCAAGTACCATGTCCTCTCCGTCAAGGTTGTCAACTGGAAAAGGCAAAAGGCCAGCTAACTGTGAGGTAGAATTGAAAAATTCTCTTATTCTGTCATGGGAAGGTATAAATCGCTTGCACCATTCTGACTGTGTTTCCTCCTTTGCAAAATTTTAATGTTTATTGGGAGGCAGAAAAAGGCCATGACTACACTGTTTATATTAGGTAGGAACCCTACCCCCCAGAAGGTTGAGATAAATACTATTAGGAAGGAATTTCATAAAAACAACTTCTTGATCCTAAGTAGAAATCTTATTCCAGAAATCTTTATGTAGCTCAGTTGCTCACCGCCCCTCTCAGCTCCTCTGGCTGACAGTGCCCTTTGTTCCTGTGTTAGATCTGAACAGCACCACATGTGGAATGATAATTTTATTCATTGTGATGAATAAAAAAATGTTTGGAAAGTCAACCCTTACTTTAAATAAACTTAAATATATTTTATTTCTCTTTACTCAAGTGAAGAATACGCTTAGAAGCAAAAACTAAGTATGAAACATACTGACTGATGCCTGGGTGGCTTAGCAGTTGAGCATCTGCCTCTGGTCCAGGGTGTGATCCTGAAGTCCTGGGATCAAGTCCCACATTGGGCTTCCTGCGTGGTGCCAGTTTCTCCCTCTGCCTATGTCTCTGCCTCTCTGTGCGTCTTTCATGAATAAATAAGTAAGTAATCTTAAAAAAAAAAAAAAGAAAGAAGCATACTGACTTCTCAAAGTGAAAACTAAGAGCTTGAGGATTTCTGAGGTAGACATTCTGTATTCTTGAAATTAATTTGAGTTCTGTGTTGATTGGGAAGTAAACTTGGCTATGAAACAGACACAAAATAATAGGAATTCGATGGAGTATTCTCTTTCCTGTAACAGTCTAGGTTTAAGCAATCCAGTGGAGGTAGTATTTTAGTTCAGAATTGTCAGGAACCTGGGATGTTCTACTATCTTCCATGTGGTATGACTTACATCTTTGTGATATAAGGTAACTCACCTATGTCAAGATGCACTGGCCAGAAATCCTATATATAATCACACCTGAGTGCAAGGAGGCTAGAAAATGCAGACTCTACTCCAGTTGGCTATCTCCCAATGAAAAGAAAAAAGAGAATCAGTGTTTCTGTAAGTGTCATAGAACTACAGTTCTCAGTTTCTACCATAAACTAAGTCATCTGAGCTCTCAGTGTTCTGAAAAAAATTGCATTTTAAACTTTATGACTACTTTGCTTCAGTGGCAATTATTCAGCACTAGGTGGATTTTCCCTTTTTGATGGATTGTTCATTTTTAACGTACTGTCTTCTATTCAGTGAAGGTGGGGTCTGTATATTTGAATTTCCTTGCGAATCGTGAAGACCTAATAGAAGATTGATTTTCATAAATAGTTCACTTATGTAAGAGACGAATATGCATTCTTTAATGATGTGGTGCAGACATACACATTAGGTCAAGATTGCTAATATGTAGTTTAATGGGCTCACATTAAAATCTCTATCATTTTTTCTTATTTGATTACCAAATGAAGATGAGATAGATTCCCAAATCTGTTGAGGTCAAGGATGGCTCAATATATCCCTGTAGGACAGCCCAGGTGGCTCAGTGGTTTAGTGCCGCCTGCAGCCCAGGGTGTGATCCTGGAGACCCAGGATCAAGTACCACGTGGGGCTGTGTGGAGCCTGTTTCTCCCTCTGCCTGTGTCTCTGCCTCTCTCCTTGTGTGTGTCTCTCATGAATAAAATATATATATATATATATATATATATATATATATATATATATATATATCCCTGTATTTATAATATCCCTGTATGTATAATAATATATATATATATATATATATCCCTGTAATTTCATCATTCTTATATATTTTTCTAGGCCATTTTTTAGATGCATGCACCCTTAAAATTTCTGTACATTTTGGTCCAGTTTTACACACTTCCTTCTGCCAAATATAGCTTTTTAAATTAAAGACTATTTGGCTTCTTCTGGTTATTTGTTTGAATTATCATTTTCCATTCTTTTTTCTATTTTTTTCCACCAAAGTTTATGAGGATGGGGCTACTTTTAGGAGCTTACAGTGTATCCATCTGTTCCCTTCCTCTCCATCAACACTGGGGCCTGGCAAAGGCTGACCAGCTTTCTTGATTTCCCCTTTATTGGACAGAAAAATTTTCCCCAACCCACCGTTTCATAGTTGAGTACACCTTAGTATTTTCTTGGTCTCAGGTCAAGCTGCCTCTTGCTGATGCCAAGGATCCCCCCCCCTTTCTTCTTTTGGCCAAGGGTCCAAGGCCCATGATCCTGGCCCTTGATCGTGAGTGGCCAGAGTGGCAGCAGTGGTAGTGGCAGGTTGCACATTCTGTTTCATTTTTGTGTTTTGACAATTTCCTGGAATTTCTTGCGAATTAGTTATATAAACATACTTATCCAGAATTTCTAGGTGTTTTTGAATTTTCATTTCCAAGGCATCTGATCATTTTCATGTCATGAACAAGAATCTCCTTGGATTATTTAGTGCTTTTGCTATTCTGTGATAAGAGCAAACTCTATTCTTTATCTAGAACAATTACTCCTGCATTCATGATACATGTTTTTCTTTTGTCACCCTTAAAATATCCCTACTCAGTTTCCTTTACAAAATTCAGAAATAAACCTAGCATAGGTTTTGATGTAGGATGGTATCATCAAATTACTCTAAATAACTTCAGTTGTGTACCCCTGGCCACCTCCACATATTGGTCCATCGTCCCTCTGTGATCCAGCCACACTTCCCTTGACTGTAGTGACTTTGCACATCCTGTGCAGCTGGACCTTTCCCCTGGAAATGACATCCCTTCCCTTTCACACATTTATTCAACCTCATTGGACACAATACTTTCTCAGAAGAAACATCTTTGACCTCCCTTTCATGATCAAATTACAACTATAATTTCTTAGCACAATTGAAGAGATCTTAGAGTAGCCGTTGATTCACGTTTACATGTGTCTGCATGTGTTTGCTTTAAGTGGATGTTGTGAAGGCATAGGCCCTGTGTGTCAGAGCCGTGGGTCTCCCTTACTCACCACAGTGTCTAATGTGCAGTGAATCATATATATGCATCAGTTTCATAAACGAAATAATGTGTGAATCTACTCGAATGACAAAGTGAGTGAATAGGCTTTGATAATATTTTCATCTTGAATGAATAGCATATTGTGCTGTCGCTTTCTCAGATGTATTTGTTTAAGGAGACGAGCTGTGAATACATCTAGCATTGCTATTTCAGCATAATTTTGCACCAACCACCCAGTCATTTTGTTAAGAGTAGATTGGCCTTATTGTACCAGTGTTACAGCACCAACTAATAATTGGAGAAAGACTAGGTTATGTCCCCAATGACTACAGTTTCCCTGAACTACCAAAAGGTTTTTTGAGACTATTTGTTTTAGCATCTACCATACTTTTACGATCTAAAGATCACCCCCCAAATAAAACTTACAGCTAATTTTAACCTAGAAGGAACCAAGCCCTAACATGAAATATGAGATAGGATATAAAATTAAAGCAAATGTTCTGGGTTTTCATTTTAGAAAGGATGGGCACATTACATTTCAGATTTGAGCCTGGAGCAAGTAAATCAAATATTTCACATGTCATAAAGGAAAAAAAAAACAATTCTTTTCTATGAAATTTTCAAGAAAGATTAATTTCCTCACCAAACAGTAATTTCTTTTAGAAGGGTCACTTAATGTGATGGTGTTTTTTGTTGGTGATGTTTATTTGTTTTATCAAGAATGACGTTGTGGTACAAAGACTTAAATACACCATTTCTTCATGGAACTCAATATCTAGAATATAGATGAGAAGTGGTATACAAAAATGGTTAAAAAGTAACTTAGGAGGACATGGTAAATGCGGAAATAAGGGCGCAATCATGGTTAAAACTTAACTATCATTTCAGTAGAGATGTTTCTTTCCTATTAGTATTGCACAACGAAATTTCAGGGAAAAATGTGCAAAGAATTTAATTTGCACAAATAATTACGTTAGCTCAGTAAAGGAATATTAACAATTAGTCTGCATGTTCCACATGAATATGACCCTGCAGAGTTTTAATTGAAGGGATTTGTGCATATTTAGTAGGCTTAGTGTTGCATCTTCTTCAATGACTTTGTTGTGTAGTATGGGTGGGTGTGCTTAGGTTGTCATATGGCCAGTTCACACTGGTGCATCCACAATGAGGGTCCAGATGTGTGGTAGGTGCAAATGGGATACTACTGAAGAAAAATGTTATGGTTGTAAGAAAGACTGTCTGCACTTGGAAACTTGGATCTAAGAGGTATTCTTGAAATGAGCCTGTCGTGTTCGTGCTTAAACTCATTTTGTTTTCCAGACACTAGTGGGATATTAGAGTGAGATTTTTTTTCCCTTTCAAAATAGTAGTGAAAAACCATATTCACCAAAAATATAATGAGATCACATATTATAAAGAAATTAAAGCCTTGGTTTCTCTGGCCTTGATGCCTATGAACAGCATTTAAAATGCCAATAACTTTTGGCCCAATAATTCAAATAGTGGAACTTTAATGTAATGAAAATTTATATGCAGAGATGCTCATTGTAGCAATGTTTATAGTGGGAATATATTCAAAACAAGTCTTTATCTGTGGTTGAAGGACTAACTAAACTATGATGCATTAAAATAGTTGAACCTTATATACTCTCTAGTTGAGATATATAGCATTCTCCTAATGCATGAGAGAACTTACACTAAGTGAAAAGTTGAAATATTGAATGGGATTTGGAAGGTAAAAGTGAAAAAAAATTATAGAAAAATGAATAAAGTAAAAAAAAAATTATATTGTTTACCAAAGCATCATTTGTTATATATGATTTGCTTCCATTCCTTGAACTTTTTAATTTGTGTATATGTTTTGTAATGACTCCATTGCTCTTTTTTTTTATTATTCATTTACGATAGTCACAGAGAGAGAGAGGCAGAGACATAGGCAGAGGGAGAAGCAGGCTCCATGCACCGGGAGTCCAATGCGGGATTCGACCCCGGGTCTCCAGGATCGCGCCCTGGGCCAAAGGCAGGCGCCAAACTGCTGCGCCACCCAGGGATCCCTCCATTGCTCTTATAATATGGTATATACATGAAAAATTATAAAAATCAGAGTATATATTTTAAATACTAAAATTGAAAAATATAAACACACGTGTTCTTTTTATTGAAGCTAGCCAAGGGAATAATTACAAGTTAATGTCGTGTCATTATTAATAGAAAAATTTAAGAGAACACACTATGTATACATACTTTAAAAGACATAAAATATGTAGAAATTAAACAGGATGGGCATCTGTATCTGCCAGCCAAAACCTACTAATTTAGCTATTGCTTTAGAACTAAGCAGCATAAGCCAACTATACTTTATCTCAAAAGAAGTTTCTTTTAGCCCAAAGTGCATGTAAGGCTTTGAGATACCAAGTTTGCAGCAGACATTTCCCAGCTATCTGAAGCCTCTCCAAAATTAAATGACATAAATAACACACATCATATCAGCTTTTATGACAATTATTCAAGGAAAGATGCAAGTAAGCCATAATGTATGGAAATACCTTTCCATTCACCATATTACAGCATTTTGATAAAGTGCACCATTAGGAAAGGAAAAAAATAATGCTGAAGAAATTTTCATCATTTTCAGTCTTATTAACAAACACATAAAAGTAATGATTAAATACCAAACAATGTGGTAATGTTTACTTTTTCTGTTTTATTATATCTCTTTATCCCTCTGTGCGTATTAAAAACAAAAAAAAAGTAATTATCATCTCCCTTGGTGGCATACACAGCCTTATTTTTTCCACTGTGCCATTTATTGAATTTAAGGACTGCTCTCTATTTTCCTTTCCCCAAATGCTTTAATATTGAAAGTGTTTTAATAATTCCCATTATGCGTTGCACAAATCGAGAAATACATGTGTGTTTGTGTGTGTGTGTGTGTGTGTGTGTCAGTATTTTTGTAGCATAATCCTTTTTTCCTCCAGAGATTGCTTTGACTTTGTTTTATGAAATGGAAGCTAGAGAGTTTATATTGCTATCAATTTCTTGATAGCTGAGAGCGAGGTGACATGATTTTGGATTTGTTATAGAAAAGCAGTATGTTTTACTGACCTTGTTAATATCCTTGCTGCTCAACCATTCATTAACTTTGTAGCCCTGGGCAAGTATTTTTAAACTTTCTGCATCTCAGTTCCTTCTTTATTTTGGGGGGAATATAAATTACTACCACAGAGAACTGATGTAAAGGATACCCACACACATTCACACAATATATACATAATATATGAATATTCTATCGATATATAATATACATAGAGTTAGGCGGATCTATGCATTATACAAAGATTAATAATTTATTCGATTGTTTTTTTTTTTTTGTATAAACCAAGGAGACAACCTAAACCTATCTTCATTTATAACATTATGTTTATACGTGGTGTAAAGAATATGAAGTCTTGTGAACCCGAACTGCAATATGTGAGACAAAAGCAACCTGTAACAAATGCATCAGAAAATTCAGTTCTCCAAAAGGTGAAAGCCACAGCATATATCACTCGCCTGATAACGTGAATTCAACATCCCCTTAAAATACTTGGATTCATAATACCCCGAAGAACATAAAAGATGTTGATCACCTTATCATCAATGATAAAATATCATTTCCAATTTTTTCCAGAATATTAAATAATTCTAGTCTCTCTCTATGAATTTAGGTGATTCTGAATCCCCTGTTATTAAAAATTATAAATATTCTAACTTTCTGTTGTTGTGAAGTTGCCATAGGTACTAATATTAGTTCTCCAAAAACCAGCCTTGAGGCTTACTCCTTCCCAGTCTCTCGCCCGTGAATTTCTCTTGCTGGACCTTTGGCACTTCAATAGCATAACCCTAATAATTTATGTAATTTCCCTGGGGAGTATTTCCAAATAGTTCTGCTTTAGCTGAAAGCACTTTTGATTGCAAATAACAAAGTAACTTGAACTGGATTAAGCAAATGGATTTTATCACAAGGAGATAGGGCTATTTTACAGTCTCCAAAGGCAGTAGCGCTCCGTAGTGACATATTACTCTCCCCACTTCTCTGGGTATCCTTCTTGGCGTGATCTCTTATGGCTTCTCTTTCTGCTGCTTTCCCTGACTTTTCTGTATACGTGGCTAGCTTGTTTCCCATCTTTGGAGGAGATTTTCTATTCAGAGGTGCTACAGACAGAGATGTGGACGCAGAGTTATTTGGTGGGAAAGGAAATGGGGAGAACATGCTGCCTGCCTGTGTGCATCCAGAAGCTTGAGTGGCTCTGAGCTCTCCTTCTTTCCCTTCCTTCAGTGTTGGGCGGGGGGAGGGGGGATGACCACAGAGTTTCCATGTTTAAAAATCCTCTGTTGCAACACTTTGGGAATCTAATGGTGAAAAACGTGGGGCGCCTGGGAGGCACAGTCGGTTAGGCCTTTGGCTCTCGGTGTCGGCTCAGGTTGTGATCTCTGGCTCATGAGATCCAGCCCCGTGTGGGGCTCCCTTCTTGTCGTGGAGTCTGCTTCAGAGTCTCTCTCCCTCTCCCCCTCCTGCTTGTGCTCTCTCTCTAAAATAAGTAAATCTTTAAAAAGAAAAAAAAAAAAAGAAAAATACTTTCAAGTTTCTAGAGGAGGAATTTTAAATACCCAAAATTAAACCCCCTGTCAGTGATGTGGCGAGCATCTGGCATAAAGAAAACAATTTTGAGACTCTATGTGTCTCTTTTTGGTGTGAGGACAGAGAAAGAAGGTGTGTCATGCTGAAGAGCCACTTCAGAGTATTTCTGCTCTATTAATCATAACTATTTGTCTGGGAGTCTTAATTTTTTAAAAAAAACAGCATATATACGTATTGCTTTGACTTTATTTTCTTTGTGAAGAACCGTTCCAAAGACAAGGGGACATTTGGGATAGAAAACCAGTTCTAGCTTTTCCTATGAAAATCATACTTTCTTAAAGTAGCATTATCTTTTCTGTGATTCTCAGTCCTATCATTTCTCTTTATATAAATAAATATTAAATATTTATAAGTATATATATTAAATATCTATTATATATATATTTTATTTTGATTCATTTATGTATAGCAAGAATACCAAATTAACCCCCTAGTGGGGTTAAAAATGGCTCAAAGAATTTCGAAGATAAATTTTTTGCCGTAACTTTCTTAGCTTTGACTATCATTTTGAGGATATACGGCATCATATTTCACAATTATAAAGGCTTGATTTAACTTTCCACTGAAACACCCTGTCAATAATTAATTTCGAGCGCCTATTCTTTTAGGAGAAAAAGAAAGGTGCTAGGTATTGTAAAATCTCATTTTAAAATAGTTTTCTATTAACAAGGAGTCAGAAAACTCCTGTGAAGGCCTGTTATCATGGGATAATGTCATACGGATGCTGTAGGATGTTAGTACAAGTCAAATTCAGAGAAAAAGAAATCGTGCAAGGCTATACTGCTCAGAAAGGGAGGGATGGTATTTCCAGCTGGGAGTTTAGATAAATAAGGATAATGTGGTATCCACGTTGGGGAAAAGATTATCTGAAGACACACAAAAGCACAGTGTGTATTCGTTTGAAGCAGAAAGACCCCTTTGACTGTAACACAGGTGCTTATACACAAACTGAGGAAAGAAAAGCTGGAAATGTTAGTAAGGATTAGAGTGTGCATAGATACGTGGTTTTAAATGGCAAAGATGTGGGAGGTTATCCTGTAAGAAGTGGGAAGCTAATGAAAATCTGTGAGCAAGGGAGTGAAATAATAGGAGAGATACACTAAGTTCATCTTCATTCTTTGGCAAGTGAGGTTGAAGCAGGGAAAGGGGAATAAGAAGAAAAAAAGATTGTTGAAAAATAAAAGGTTTATACATTTCACAAGGTTGTTTAGTATTAATGCAACAGGAAGTGATAAGGTTTTAGGGGAAAGATGGTGAAGTTTGGAGCACTGTTGGAGAGTATTATGTCAAGGGACCAGGAGTCCCTTAACCCAACCCAGATGAGGTTCAAACTGCTCCAAAGATTTCTATAAGGAATTACACAGAAAAAAGAAAGAAAGAAAGAAAGAAAGAAAGAAAGAAAGAAAGAAAGAAAGAAAGAAAGAAAGAAAGAAAAAGGCAAGGCAACTTTTTGCTGTTATCGAGCTTGTGTCCTTATCTGCAGGATAAAGAGCTTTGATCAAACTGGATTGGGAACAAGGCAAAGGGAAAAGAAAAATGTTTTCTTACTCCGTAGTCCATCCTCAGTGTGGAAAGGTGTCACATTCTCACCAGCTACATAAGAAGTCCAAACAGATCTATGGGAGAAAGAGATATTATTGGTTGATCGTGAGAGAGGGAGAATTCTTAGGCCATTGCACCATTTAGTCCTTATGAGTGTAAAGAAAAGAAAAGAAAAACAAACACCAGAGAAGGAGGTGGTGAGTGGTAGTAGAATTTGACCCACTTGACCAGGCAGGAATTGCAATCTGGGTGGTGGGAGATGGTCAGAATTTGCCTTGTTGTTCCTATCAAGATATCGGGTGGAGGAGATGGAAGTTCCTAAATCTCTCTCTCTCCTGCCGTTGTCAGTGGGTGCAGGCCTTAGGCTGGAGAAAATATACGGCTAATAAAATAACCTTCAGTGTAGCTTGAGCAGTTGGCGTGTGCCTGCACGACCTGATGGTGACTCACTCAGCTGTTACTGTGCTATCATGAATTGTATGGGAAAATTGAGGAATGTTAAGTGTTATGTAACTTTCCATAGATCACAAAGTTAGTGGAAGAGGCAGAATTTAAGGACAGACCTTCTAGCCCAGAATGTGCACTAAAGCCTTGATAATTTATTACATGACCCAGAAAGAACTGTGGAGAAAAAAAAAGAAAACCCTCCTAAAGCAAACTCAAATGAGCTAAGAAACTCTGAGCCCAAAACAAGCTCCTTGGTCAAATCACCATCAAAGAAATGAATTATTCATACATCCCTACACTCATGATGTTTGTTTTGTGCCAGACTAGAGTCTTTATACTGAAGATACTACAATGATTTCCACAGCCCATTTCTTGTTCCCAAAGACTTCGTATTCTAGAAGGAAGAAGTCCAAAAATAAATTATTTCAGAGTGTTAAGCACTGTGAATAAAACGAGAATTTTATTCATTTATTTGAATATATGTATTGGTCACCTGCTATGTTCTTGACACAGACAGAGGTAATGCCACAGTGAAGGAAGAGCGATGAAATCCAGGCCTGGAGTAGCTTGAAGTCCTGCGTGAGGAGGTTCACTGTGAACAAGCAATAAACATTCTATCTCAGACCTCAGTAATAAAATGGCAAAAAATAAAATAGGGAGATTTTAGGAAAGCTGGGAGCACAGTCAGGGAATTGATATTTTAAACAGCATTTCCCATCAAGCCTCCACTAAAAACATGACATTTGCCTGCTAACCTCTAACATTTGAAACATTTTATGAATTTGCATGAGTGATGTGATAGAGGGTACCGGAAACAGATACTGTCTTAGGTTGGGTAGTGAGGGAAGACCTTTTCAGAAGATAATGTTTAAACTGAAATTGAAATGAAAAATCCTGGTAAGATCTTCGAGGAAAAGGCTGCTCCTAGACTGATACGGAACTAGCAAAAATAGGCAAGGCTTTGGGACATGAAAGGCATGAAGAATCTAGAGCAAATCCAGAGTGGCTGGATTTTACTTAGGGAGGATGAATGCAGTTTTAGTTGAGGTCAGGGAGAGAGGCAAGTCAGCTTCTGTAGGATTTTCCATGATACTGTAAAAAGTTTGATTTTTGTTTTTAGGACAATGAGAAGTCATTGAAAATTTTAAGCTGGGAGGTGACAATCTGATCTGGTTTTGTTTTTAAAAAACCACATTGCTCTAGAATGGGGATAAGGTGATGGTGCTTAAGACAAAGACTGTAGTATTTCAAGGTTGTGGATTTGGAGAGCATTAGGACAGCTCAGGTTATATTCGGACATGGTGGTATTTATGGGTTATAAATCAAGGAGGTTGTCAGTAATAAGGAGCATTTGGGAAGAACTTGGTGAATAGCATTAGATATGTTGTACATGAAGCACCTGGGCGGCTTAGTCAGTTTAGCCTCTGACTCCTGGTTTCCGCTCAGGTCATGATCTCAGGGTCATGGGACTGAGCTCCACATTGGGCTTTGCAACCCGCATGGAGTCTGCTCGAGATTCCCTCTCCCTCCACTCCTCCCCTCTGCTCGTGCTATTTTTTTTCCTCTCTCAAATAAATAAATAAAATCTTAAAAAAAAAGTATATTGTATATAATCAGTTGAGTTGCCCATCAGACATGGAAATGGATGTGTCAGCTGGGAAGTTGATTATGGAAGTCGGGAGCATCCAGAGAAGTCTGGTTGGAGAAATAAATCTGGAAGTTTGGGGTAATTGTATAGAATTATATCCATGGAATCTAATCAGATCACCTATAGAAAGAGTGGGTCCAGGAAAGGTTAATAGGTCAATGACTAAACCCTAAAGGAAAACTCATAAAAGGGAAGAAAGGAAGGGTATTCAAAGGAAAATGGAAGAATGTGAGCTACATTTCTCCTCCTTAAGTGGAAACAAGTGAGAAAAATGTGGAGAGAGATGTCCTGAGATTATTTTACAACTTCCTATTCTTTAAAAAGTGCTTTCAGCGGCAATATCGATACAGCTTTAAATTGGCTCACAGTTAAGGGCTAGTTTATGTCTCATGCATCTGGGCACCCAGACGTAGCGCTGCTGCATTCAGTAGGTGAATGATGCCATCGGAGGCGTTTTTATCCGTTCGTTACGACCAATATTGGCCCAGTCCTTAGTGTAGTAAAAAAGGAGATGGCTTATAAGACAATAGCTGTAGCCGTTCCACCTGTGGTATCCGGATTCAGTAATACTCAGGGACAAGCAGCCCTTCTCTTGTGATTTCCACTTAGGAGATAAGAAACTTCGTCAGAAGACACTCAGCCTATTTCACTGTGCATTTCACAGGCCAGAGTTAATAACGTAAACACGTTTGAACAAATCCCTGGTGATAGCTAAGGTAATAATACTGAGAGCAAACCCAAGCCCTATTTGAGTTGAAACTGAGGCCAGCCACCCTGCACACATCCCTGGGTGGTGTAGGGGACGATTCCTAAGCGACGTCACAGTTCTGGCAGGAAATCCGAATGCGAATCCGGAAAAGGATGCTCTCGTTCTGGAGGGTTCAAAGCAGATCATTTGTCCACTGACGTTTGAAGGTCACAGGATCATATTTTGTGTTTTTTGGCGAAAGATCTCTGACACTCTTCTCGGGATCAGATCACAGGCACTGAGCCATGAGTTCCTTCCATACGGGCCTATGTAGTATCCACACAAGTCTTCCCCAGGCACCACTGTCCTCCTGTTTGGTGGAGATTTTTCGGCTTTTTGGTTTTTTTAAATGCCCCAAGTCACATGTACTTTGGAGATTTTGGATGGCAGGGCCTTTTCGATGTTTTAATATGTCCATAAATCTTAGATAGGACCCATGGGGAACTCTTTTGCACTAACTTCTACTTTCCAGTGAACTGTATTCGTACAGATTCATTGATATCATTTCTAAATAATTGTTCTTAGCTTAACCCTCTGTGACAAAGATAACCACGATTCTAAAAATATATTTTCAATTTTTTTTAAGATTTATTTATTTATTTATTTATTTATTCATGATAGATGTAGAGAGAGAAAGAGAGAGGCACAGGCACAGGAGGAGAGAGAAGCAGGCTCCATGCCAGGAGCCCAACGCCGGACTCGATCCCGGGACTCCAGGATCGCGCCCTGGGCCAAAGGCAGGCGCCAGACCGCTGAGCCACCCAGGGATCCCCTATATTTTCAATCATTAAATCACTGAGTTGTAGGATCTAGAAGATAAATACAATTGGGCTATTTTAGAACTCTTTGTGTTAAAGAAAACAAACAAAAAAACAGCACCAGATGTATAAATAGGTTTGAATTGTCTCCTTTTATTGCTCTTTTAGCTTTTGATGCACATGAGAAGAAATATGTAAGTGCTCACAGCCTTTTATTTCTTTCTTGGTCGCATCACTGCTTTGGAGGCAATACACCAAATTATTTTTCAGATCAGCACACTCGTGCCTTCCATCCACAGCATGCACAACTTACTTTCTGTCTTAATACGAAATGAATATCAAACACAGAGGAATACAGGTGTCACAGCAACCACTGCCCGGCAGTCTTCGGTCATTATTCCTTTTCTCTCATACTCTTTCTATCTGTACTTTTTATATTCTCAAGATAAAGAGGCACTACATTCGGTGGGGATAGATAAAATCCCTCTTTCTTTTTCCAACATCAAGTGTGTACACAAGATTTAGTTTTCCTAATTGTTGATTTTTCTCTCTCTCTCCCTCTCTCTCTCCTGCACACATACTGCATATCTCTGCACCTAGAGATTCTGCGCAACTAGACGTGATGCTCTTCGGTATCATACTTTGTAGGTGAGAGTGATGATGATTAAAACTTGTGTGATTGACATACTTAGGCGGATCCGTCCTTTGAGTCAGCCACGAAAAAGGGCCGCGTGTGATTGTCCCCGTGACTGCTACAGCTACTGTCAGGCTCCGGTGAGTTAGCATGAATAAGAGTCTGGAATTACGTAAGTCAGTAAAGCTCTGTTTTCCTGGCAAAATGCTTTCATCTATGTGGCCATTAAAAACGTGTGACCTGGGCAATAGTTTCCAAAATAGAAAGTGAGTTCTATCGTGTTAGTCTGCTCCGTTGCCACACACTGTATGGCCTAAAGTACAGAAATTCATTTTCTCTCAATTCTGGAGGCTGAGAGTCCAAGATCAAGATGCCACCTGGATTAATTTCTGCGGAGGCCTCTTTTCCTGGCTTATAAATGGTTGCTTCTTTCTTTATCCTCACAGGCCTCTTCTCCTTTGTATAGGGACATCAATCCGATGGATTAGAGTCTCACCCTTCTGACCTAATTATCTCCTTAAACACCTTATCTCCAATTACATTCACGTTGGTGAATGTAATTGGAGTGAATGCCCCAATTCACACGTTGCTTCCATGTGTGAGTTGGGGCAGAGGGGGCATAGTTCAGTCCTTAATACCAATGTTTTGCCAAAACAATGGGACTTCTTTAAAAGTGAGTAGGTGATTAGATGAAACCGTGAGCTCCTCCGGATACGTTCCCTCTTCTATAAAGCAGGGTCTAGCTCTGAACTTAAAATGCAATATCTCTGCATCAAAGCCCTTTACACTGTCACCTGAAATCATCTCTTCTCTATAATTTAATATAATTTGCTTTAACTGTTCCATGTGAAAAAAGCGTAATAAGACCACAGGAGCATGATGTGTCATCCAGTGACAGTTTTTATAATAGTACCCTAAAAAAATTCCCCGGCTGTCTGCCACATGGATCTGACTCTGGGTTCAGAATTAGTAGTCCAGCTCTAATGAAAAGTGGTTTTTAAGTCACTTCAATCTGCTGTATGAGATGGGAATTATTTTTGAGGTTAACAGTTTTCTTTGAAAGTTATGTTCATGCTTTGCCAGAAAGACCAGGGATCTGGTGTAGACTTCCTGCTAGTTTCTTTCAATAGCAATGGAATTCCTGGCATTTCAACCTTGCAATATTATGGAGAAGATGGCATAAAACACCACATGCATGACTATTTTGAAGACACTAAAATGAGATGCTGATACTGTTGGAATGTGAAGTAAAAGATGTATTGGACTGACAGAAAGGACAAGAGGCGAAATCATTCTAGCTCATAGAAGGGTGTACCTCAAAAAGAAGGTCGCTTTCTTTTAAGAAACATCGTTATTAAGTTACCTATAGTTATGTGAGTGGAAAAAATGTACTCATCTCCACTCTGATGATGTAAAAATGAATATGTTGAAAAAAATCAGCCTATGAAGAGGACTGAACAGGAAAAAAAAATGTATTGACACAAAATAAATGCTAATGGATATTTGACAGAACTTGATAGCTATGCCTGAAAGAACAGAGAATTTCTGTTCTCTCAGTAATATCAAAGGGCTTTTACTTTGATGCAAAAGAAAATTATAGTGAAGTTAAGGGGAAAAATAGTTTTTAAAGGACTAACCCTGGAAAGAAGTTTTTTTTTTTTTTTTTTTTTTTTTGGTGGAGGTAGAGACTAATAATATTTACAGATAAACTTATATAATTTAAAAACCAACTAAAAGAACCAGTTTTTACTGAGCAAGTTTGTTAGGTACAAAATTAATAATCATAAAACTATGGCCAATTAAAATAGTAAGTGGACAAATTTAATTCATAAAACTTCCTTGAGAAAATAGGGAGAAATAAAACTTCACTAAGATATATATATAATTTTTTTATTTTTTTTTAATTTTTATTTATTTATGATAGTCACAGAGAGAGAGAGAGAGAGAGAGAGGCAGAGACACAGGCAGAGGGAGAAGCAGGCTCCATGCACCGGGAGCCTGATGTGGGATTCGATCCCGGGTCTCCAGGATCGCGCCCTGGGCCAAAGGCAGGCGCCAAACCACTGCGCCACCCAGGGATCCCTAAGATATATATATATATATATATATATATATATATATATATATATATATATATATATATAATTTTCCTGAAGATTAATGAAGAAAATTTGAATTATGGATAGTACGGTTTTAGATGTCACCAAAAATATTATCCAAATTTCAAATATTGCAGATTTAATCTCTAAATTCTAAGTGATTTCAGTTAAGTGTCAACAAAAAATTGTTGTTTATTAAAAATAATAAACAAAAAATTGTCAAGAAGTACATAAAAACCTAGAATAGCAAATATTTAATTCTGTATTATATGTAATTTTAAAAAATATATTAAAATATTCTAGAGTAATGAATGATACTAATAATGGGAAGTTGATTTGGGGGCATAAGAGGTATAGGAAATTATACTGTCTTTTGATATAAAAATAACGAATATAAAATATGAAAATATAAAAATCATTCCCTAAGACATTTATTTGAAAATGTGTTATAATTCTTCAATAATGTAATTGGAGAAGTACTGAAATAGAAATACTGTTCTGGACAAAAATGATAAGAAGCAAGTTTTAGAATTTGGAAGAAATGTTTACATAGTAAGTGTACCATCTAAAAAGTAGGGGAACAATGAAATACTTAATAATTGTGTTAAGCAATTAATTATTTAGAATTGTTTGGAAAAATATTCTCCCTCTTAACATATCAAAATTGGGTTTAAAATAATTTTAAAACCCTAGTATAGGAATGAGGCCGTATCAATAGCATGATCAAAGTAGGTAATATTTTATTAGGTGTTAGGATGTAGAAGGATTTTCTAAGGAGAAAGTCACAGATGGAGGTTGTAAAGAAAATAAAATCATTATCTCAGCAATTTGTCATTTTATGTCCAAGCTTTAGCAACATTTCTTCTAACTTATCTGGTAATTCTAATTTTGCAATTTATCCTTAGGTAAAAATATCCATCATATAGTTATTATTGAAATAATCATTCTAAAACAATGAAATAGATAAGTCGTGGAACAGTAGACTATTATGCTACCATCAAGATAGTAGTCTAAAAATGTATTTCGTAGCAAAACAGACTCATAAAATGTGTACAGGTGTACATAATATATATACTGTATAGCTTCAATAAATACATTTTGTTTGATCAGTTATACAGCAGAAAGCTTGTACTTTGGGGGCACCTAGGTGGCTCAGTTAGCTAAGTGTCAGACTCGGTTTTGGCTCAGATCATGATTTCAGGGTTGTGAGATCAAATCCCACGTCGGGCTGTGTGCTGGGCATGGAACCTGCTTGGGATTCTCTCTTGGTCTCTCTCTTCTTATGTCCCTCCCTCTGCTCAGGCCCTATTGCGAAAAAAAAAAAAAATGTGTTTTACTTAATAGGATATCATATTATTTATATATAAATATATATGTCATTCCTTTATTTTATATATATATCTATAAATTTATAGACAAATTGCATATGTGTACATATAGAGAATTTTTGAAGCCAACTGTGTATTGGGTTTATGAACTGTTTATGAAGCATGTTCATTTGTTTATTCTTTTTGCTCCTATTTCCTAAAATATTTGTTACTTTGGAAAAAAAGAGAACACAAAGTGAGGTGTTTACCTGAGATAAAATAAAACTTCAGTCTAGGTCCACTTGTCCTTTCCTTCTTTTTACTATTCCCATGGCCATGGCATTGTGGCTGGGTAACTGGCATCCCCTGCCACTGCACGGCCTACTCCCCACACGCTGGCAGGGGAGGGGCAGTCAAGCTTTTTTTGTCCAGTGCTCTCTGCCTCGCTCTTACCACTGTACCTGCCTTGTGAAAGGTGCTAGATGCGAATATGAAGAATAAATGAAGAAAGGCAAAATGACTTGGCCTGGGTCAATTAAACAGCACCAGGCTAAGATGTTTCCAAAAGGTAGAACAAACTTTGATAAGAAATCAAAGCGTGGAGTAAGTCCAAAAGCAGAGACATATTTCGTGTTTCGCGTAAATTCCAATCTCAAGCTCACTTTAAGACACTCTCTGTAGTTGAGTATCTGCCATTAACCTTTGAGAATCAAACAACCTGAGAAATGACAGAACACAGGAGGCAGTTACTTACTTTGGGAGAAAATGGTTAAGTTTAACCCTAGTTTCTATTAAAATTTTACAAATTTTACAAAGACAATATTGAAACACATCGCGAAACAGCAGGGAAAACATGGAGCAATCATTAGAATCACAGTTTTCTCGTACATCCATTTATTTTTTCATAATGTTAGACCAGACCACCACTGCCCATCGTGGTGCGGCTCGCAGGGACAAATGATGCCTTGCTTGTTGCCCCCCACCCCCACACCATTTCGGGTTCATTGAAATCATCAACTAATTGGGTTTGAAATCCCTCATACAGACACTGTTTTTTGGTTTTTTCCTCTCTTTCTTTTTCTTTTCCTTTCTTCCCTTTTTTATCCTTTTAAGCTGGCATATAAACTATTTGCTGTCTTTGATGTTTATTTCATTTTTTTTTTCCAAACTCTTTTCTATCCTACACCTGACATTACCCTGTATTGGGTTGAGAAGGTGAAATTAAACAAAAGTCCCACCTTGAGTAGCCTCAGGATCTACTCAGGAGCCAAGGAAACAACTAGCTGAAATGCCATTCAAAAAAATATGTTGTTATGATAGACAGTGAACATTTATTTATTTCTTGCTTTCTTCTTTCCTTCCTTTCTTCCTTCTTTACCAGTTGTCTTTTCCCCCCTTTGATTCTATATGTAGTTTCTACTAACATTTAATTAATTATAATCTCACTAACTTTTCAGGGTTTTAGGAGAGAGGAAACCCTCTCTGCTGAGAGCAGGAAGGAAAGCCAAGGAGTGACGTTTCCAATTTGTCTTTAAGGAAAAAGTGCATCTCAACAGATCTCAAAAGGCTTTTGCCTAGAGCTTTTGAGGGTTTGACTTCTTTGAGGAAAGATTTGTTAGGTGCTCTCATACTCTGTGTAACGGAAATCATTATATTTAATGTTTAAAATGTTTTTGTTCTATAATCGTAACAAACCTTTCATTGGGTATTATGCTCTAGCTTTTAACAGGAGTAATCCAGGATTCAAAAAAGTGTGATGTTTGAAGTTGTATTGAAATAAATTGTATTACTACTTGTGCATCTTGCAGGTACCGCATGTCTGAGCCCAAAGTCGAGGATTTCCCCAGCAAATCCCATGTGGTGTGAGGAGCTACGCTATTATACTCAGGGACAGACTTCTCACCGTGTCTTGGTGAAAAGATAGTGAAGTGTGAGCTACACGATAGTACTGTTAGCTAACACGGTATGTAGTGGGGTTTAACAGGAACTAAAGAACACAGATCCATGTGAAAAATCACTATTATGCAACTAAAGCATGTTTTTTTCTGTCCTAGTTAAAAAAAAAAAAATTGACACTCAAAAAATGTCGTAGCCAAAAAATACAGTTTTTAAAATTTTCTTTAAAACATATTTTATTTATTTATTTGACAGGGAGAGAGAGAGAAAGAGAGAGAGTGCTCAAGGGGGGCTGGGGTTGGGGGGGAGGTAAAAACAGAGGAAGAGGGAGAAGCAGGCTCCTTGCTGAGCAGGGACCCCAGACAATGGGCTCCATCCCAGGACCCTGGGATCAGGACCCGAATCAAAGATGCTTAACGGACTGATCCACCTAGGTGTCCCAGTTTTTTGTATTTCCACTTAAAATGTTATATGTTCAGCTACACACATGTAATTTTAGGGCATTTCCTGACCTTATTGAGTTTCTCACAAGTTATTTGTGTACTATTGCTAAGAAAAACAACTACCCAAAACCTGACATCAGTACTAAAAAGTTTTAGTAAAATACGGTGTGTAGCTAAAAGGAGATGAAGCTCACTGTTACGGGGGAGCTTGGTTCTTGCCTCACGTTGTTGAAGAATGAATCTCGAGGACACAGGATAGTGAGCAAAGGGATGAGTTTATTAAGTGAGGATACAGAGAAGGCTCCCAGGAGGGAGAGGGGTCCCAACAGGGCTGCCACTGGGGGCTTGTAGGGCTGGTCTTTTATTGAGAACCTAACCAGGACGTTTATGGCCTTGAGATTTTTCTGTGCCCTCTTGAGTGAATGACATGTGGCTGGTTTTGGGTTGGTGAGTCTGTGATTACTTGATGGCCGTCAAGGGAAGATACTCCCTAACATTTTGGAGCCAGGGGGCCAGATTTACTTCCTCCTCTCTGTTTTTGTTGCCTTATCTCTGTTTCCTTGGGATTTATAGGAGCCTGACTCCGGGGCCTCTCAGTGTCCTTTTGGGATCTTGGAGAGGCCAGAGGTATAGGGGAGCCTGACTCTGGGTCTTTCCTTTATCTTCCCCTGCCCAGCCCCATCTGTCCCTCATTCGTCAGCCACTGAGCAGGGCTTCAGTGGTGTTGAGTTTAGGTCTGGGCATCACAGCTTGAAAGACATTAACAGTGTTGCCCAGTGGAGAACCAGAAGGATCTTGGGTGACCTGGAAGCTGTCTCTGAGAAACAGAGGGAAGAAGGAGACAAACAGCAGGGGCCAGTGTAATGGGGAAAGAGAACACAGAGAAGAATCAAATTGTAAATATTGACAATGACTGAACAATACCAGCCAATGATCTCTAAGAACCTTATAAAGGCCCCAGAGGTAAATATCAAGCTCAGAGGGATTAGATAATTTGCCTGAGAGGCACAAAAGAAAAGTTACATGACTTTCCTAATCTTACAAAAAGGTTTTGCAGATGGCGTATCTTTGGACTCTCTGTCCATTTGGATGCGGTTTGAAGCAGTGGGGTTCGGAGCAGACAGCCAAGAAACAATCCTTGACACATTTTAGATGCAAAAAGGTGATTTTATTAAAGCACAAGGAGAGAGCCTGTGGGCAGAAAAAGCTGCCCTGGGGCATGAAGAGTGGTTCATTATAGACTTTCAAGTTGGGAGGGGAGGGATTAGCACAAGCCTTCAAGGTATTTTAGAAGCAAGGTTTCCAGGACTTCAAGGGGGCTAGCTGTTGTTCGGAAAAGTCATTTATTGCTGCCTAATACCATGTTAGTCGTGAGACCCTCCAGATGTATACCAGTGGGCCATGTGCTTGGAGGATGACTGCCAACATGTATCTTGGGGGAGTGGTAGAGATAAAGGAAGTTTCCAAAGGAATCTTTATATGTAAAGTAGACTCACAGGATCCTGGAGGTTTGGGCTAAGATTGTCTTTTCCCTTTAGCAAAGTGGCAGCTGAGTTCCCAGTGGAAGGTCACTCTGACTGTTTCAAGGACTGGTCAGTGGGCTGTGAGTAGTAAGGAACTTTAATTTTTCTCTTGCCTTTGTTTCCCACAGCACATTTTTCTTTCCACCATACTATTTGGTTCTTCTCTCCATGAGTTTATATCTATCCAGATAGAGAGATGATAGATAGATGATAGATAGATAGATAGATAGATAGATAGATAGATAGATAGATGATAGATAGATACAGACAGATGATAGATAGATGATAGATGATGATGATAGATGGATGATAGAGAGATAGATGATAGATGATAATAGATGATAGATGATGATGATAGATGATAGAGAGATGATAGATGATGATAATAGATGATAGATGATGATGATAGATGATATAGAGAGATAGATGATAGATGATGATAATAGATGATGATGATGACAGATGATAGATGATAAATGATAGATAAATGATAGATGATAGATAGATAGATAGATAGATAGATAGATAGATAGATGTAGAGCAATGGGGTGTCTCTCGATCCGGTGGGGGCCCCCAAGTGTGGGGTGATGATGGAGTGGAGGCTGGTGGCACAGGTGGTGAAAGAATTCACCTGAGACCAAGCAAAGACATTGATTGAAGACACCACGAGCGATCGGCAGGCATGACAGCAGAGGAGAGACTGTGTGTCACAAGGTAGTGGGTGGGAGCTATTTTTAAAGGAGGAAGACGAGGAGGTATGGCAACATATGGGATTCTCTCTTTTTTGGTAATTTTGCCTAGTTGCTAGCCTATGGATATTTTGAAGTGGGTCACCTGATGGGCCTGTCTGTATTCCCTTGCTCAAGCCTGTTTGCCTAAAAGCAGCCTCTACTATATATGGAGAGAGTCATAGGATATAGGTGAGGCGAAATAATTTCCTACAAGGATGTACATATGATATATCATACACATTGTAGGATAAAATAGACTGTATTATACACATTATATGCACTGTAGTTTCTTGTCTGGAGAACTCTGGTACCGATATAGATGAGATGTATCTATAGAGAGGGACAGAAAGAGAGAGAGGGAGAAATGATAAGGAACTGACTCATGTGATGATGGAGGCTGAGAAGTCCCCCCATCTACCATCTGTAAGCTGGAGACCCATGAAAGCTGGGGATGTACTTTGAGTCTGAGTCTGAAGGCCTGAGTCTGAGTCTAAAGACCTGAGTATGAGGCCAGGAGTGCCAAGAGTGTGTGTGATATTATGAGGCCAAGAGGAGACTCATGTCCCAGCAGCTCAAGCCAATAGAGAGAGAACATCTTCTCTTCCTCTGCTTTTTTGTTTTCTTCAGGCCTTCAGCAGACTGGAGGGTGCTCCGGATTTGGACAGGCAATCTGCTTAACTGCTTCACTTAGTTTATTATGATTAAAATGCTAATCTCTTCCGGAGAGAGGTGCAGATATACTCAAAAATAATATTTAACCAGATATCTGAGTATCCCATGGTCAAATCAAGATGACGTATAAATTAACCAGCATGTTACAGGAGTTAATGAAATCCATTTCATTACATTTATTTGTACCTGTGACTTAGCTCATGTCTATTTGATATTGAAGAATCAAATCTGTGTTGTACTTCTACTATGATGCTAATCCCCAAACCCCATCGCTTTCAACTTGGCTCCTAATATACGCGCAGCTTTTTAAATTAAATATTATTTGAATAGAACCGAATATTTGCAAACTAAAGTAAGATTTTTGGCCTGTGCCTGTCCAGTGTGAATCTCATGTATTATTCTAATTAATTCAATCTTACTTTGAGTGCAGAGTTCTTGCAGTTTATACAATAATCCCTCTGGAGCCAAACATATGGATAGAATTCTTAGTTATGTATTTCCACTTAATGTGGGAAAGTATCTTCCAATTTTAATGACTTTTATTTTGTTGTCTGTTAGTAAATGACCTCAAAGATATACTCTGAATACTGTACCTATTCACATATGCCATCTTTGTAAGGCTTCTAAGAACAAGTATTTTCTTGGTACATTAATTATAATTTGACGTGCATATATCCATGGTAAGCTGAGGCCCACGGGTGGTAAGGTGGCCATATGGATACCACTTAACCATTTTCCATCACACAGTCCTTGATTCAGATAGTCTTGTTCCACCTTATGTGCCCATTCCAGAATCTCTGTAATATAAAATGTTTGAAACCAGGACATTTTGCAAGTTCTCTCAGCATATTGCTGAATATTCTGAAGGGGGAGATATGTATTGTGATCTATCCTAGCATGTTAGGGACTGTCCGTGGTGTTAACGTCATTATGTATATAGTGGTTGTTTTTACTTGTATCTGGGCTACGCTTCTTTTCTTTTTTGTAAACACTTATTTTAGTTTAGGCTGTGAATATTTTTCACAGCTCTAGTTACAAAGCAGACTTGTATTATTGCACTTTGAAATCAATCATTTAACACCTGCTCCAAAAGTAAATAAATGTTAATTGGCAGTTTTGTTATCATTCAAAACACCCTCTTCCTAATTAATTCAGGGTGAGAGTCTCAGTCATCATCCAGTTCTAACCCAAGTGCCAAGAGCCTTAAAAATACGAGATTTTAGTAATTAATAGCATAGAGCGTTGACAGTGTTTGTGTTTATGTGTTATGGTTTTATATAAAGTTATACAACATCCCATCATTTGGGGCACTCTTTTTTCATCCAGTGCAACAAGAAAATATTTCTTCCATTTGCTTTTCTTGAGAAATCCCCTTTCAGTGGGATAATTACACACTCTTCTGATTTTTAGTGATGAGAAAAACATGCAGGTTGGCAGATGGTATTATTGGTCATTGAGAAAATAATATAATAGAAATACTCCATTCCTGCAGGATCCACTAGTATTAGCTGACCAATGGATCCAAAAATCTGCACAATATGAATTCAAAGGAGGGGGGAAAAAAGAGTTCCTGGTCCAAATAACTTACTATTATTTTTATTTGAAAGCTGTGAGAATAATTTAAATATGCATGCAACTCTATAATCAGTTCACATTATTTTAATACTCATAGAATTTATTGGGACATTTGATAATATTCATCTAGGGCTTTACATCTTGCTAGCATTTCCACATACCCTACCTCACTTAATTCTCAAGAAATTCCATATGGCTTTTGGCACCCCCATGCAACAAAATGGGCAAGTGTATGTAGGGGAAACAATTCAGTCAAGGTCACATAGCTGGATACCTGGAAAGGCTACCTATACCTTTGATTGAGTCACCTATATCTCTGATTGAATAGCTACGTATTAGAGGTTCCCAGGACTGCCTCCTCAAGTTTGATAATTTACTAGACTATACCACAGACCTCAGGAAAGTGCTTTGCTTACTGCTACCAGTTTATTAAAAAGGATACAACTCAGCAGCAAGGCAATGGAAAAGATACATAGGGCAAGCTGTGGTGGGGTGCTTCCTGGGGTGATCACCTGGAGGTGTTGTGTGCATCTCATCGTTCAGGGGGCTTTATGAAGATTTAATTACATAAGAATGTTGATTAGATCATTGGACATTGATGATTAACTCAAGCTTTAGTGTTTTCCTTCCTCCCAGAGGTTAGGAGGGTAGGCCTGAAAGTTATGAACTTCTCACCTTTGTGCTGATGCGTCCTCATCCTGAATTGATTATGGCTCCAAGAGTTGCCTCATTAAAACAAAAGATGCTCCTATCACTCTTATCACTCAGCAAATTCCAGGGATTTTAAGAATTCTGTGCCAGGAACCAAGACAAAGACCAAGTATCTTTTTTATCATATCACAATATGGGACACTGGTCATTTAGGAGCCTTCAGTATGCAAAGAAATAATGTTAGTGTTAGGGTACTATATCTATAGCTACAAAGGAACATAGTTCCATTAAAGAGTTGCCTTTTTCTGATGTTACAATTCTGATTCTTTTTAATTTTTCAAATTATTTATTTATTTATTTTTAAATATTTTATTTATTTATTCATGAGAGACACACACAGAGAGAGAGAGAGAGGCAGAGACATAGGCAGAGGGAGAAGCAGGCTCCATGCAGGGAGCACGATGTGGGACTCGATCCTGGGACCCTGGGATCATGCCCTGATTCTGCAGGCAGATGCTCACCCATTGAGCCACCCAAGCATCCCACAATTCTGTATTTTTAAGTATGAATTACCTCATCAGGTATTTAAGTGGTAGCTGAGAGATTCACAGGGAGACCATTTATTTGTGTATTTATTTTAGCAGGGGTCAGAAGATAAGAAAAAGCACATTTTAAGAACCAAATTCTTAAAAAAAAAAAAAAAAGAGAGAACCAAATTATTTTTACAACATCAGGTGACATACTGAGGAGACAATGCGGGGGACAGGTCAATCCCTGGAGTTTTGTTAAGAGGTAAAATACAAATACTATATGTTAAACATATATAAAAATAGATATTTGAAATTTTATATGCATTACTGAATTCAGTCCTGAAAATTACACAGGCACTTTTATCTATCACCCCATCCTGCTAAGGAAGCATGGTGGCATAGAAGAAGCAAATATCTTGTTCTTAATTAACCTGACTTTTTAACACATGTGGGGTAACTGGATACTTACATGCAATATGTAAAGATGGACCCTTCCTCAAAAGTCTCAAAATATTAACTTAAAATGGATCATAGACCAAAATGTAAGAGCTGAAAAATGTAAAACTCTTAGATGTAAACATAGGAGTAAATCCTCATGAACTTGAGTTAGACAAATACTTCAAAGACATGATATGCAAAGAAAAAAAAAGCAAAAGAAAAAAATAGCTAAATTGTATTTCATAAAAATTAAAAATATTTGTGCATCAATGGACACTGACAAAGTGAAAAGACAACTCCCAGTATCAGAAACATATTTTCCAATCAAATACACAAGACGTATATGTGGAATATAGGAAGAATTCTTACAACTCGATGATGAGACAATCCCTTTAAAAATGGACAAATGATCCAAATACATTACAATGCCCAATAAGCAAATGAAAATGTCCTTTGTCATTAGGTATTAAGGAAATTCAAATCAAAACCATGATGAGAAAACATTTCTCACCCACTAGGATGACTATCTGCAAAAACGAAGACAATAGTGAGTGTTGCAAAGTTTTGGCAAAATTGGAATTCTCCTACATTGTTTGTGGGAATAGAAATTAGTATGCTGCTTTGGAAACCTAAAAGAAATAAAAATATGTATGCAAAAACTAGTTCATAATTGTTCACAATGGCATTATTGCTAAGAGTCAAAAAGCAGAAATAGTCCAAACTCATGCAGACTGATGAATGGATCAAGAAAATGTGTTATATCCACACAATGGAATATTATTTGACACTAAAAAAAAAATAAATACTGAGACATGCTACATATGGATGAAACCTGAATAAAGCAATCACTAAAGACCACTAATTATTGTATGACTTGATTTATACAAAATATCTAGAATAGGGAAATTTTTAGAAACAAAATAAATTAATAGTTTCTTAGAAACAGTGGATGGAGCATGAGGATAGGAATGACTACTAATGAGGACAGGTTTTCATTAGGGTGATGAAAATGTTCTATAGTTCTACTGTGGTGATGGCTTCACAACTCTATGAATATATTAAAGCCATAGAATTTCACATGTTGTTTAAAAGCCATAGAATTTTGCATTTTAAATGGGTGAGTTGTATGTTTTTTAAACTATGTGTAATAAAGTTTCTTGAAGCAATTATAGGATATGAAGTCAAATTTTCACTTCAAATAGCCAGATAAAATATGTGTATAGAGGGACCACCAAATACCTATATTTTTCATCAAAGGTATAAACAGTCTCGTTGGCAAAATTATTTTTTTTTAAGATTTTATTTATTTATTCATGAGAGACACAGAGAGAGAGGTGGAGACATAGGCAGAGGGGGAAGCAGGCTCCATGCAAGAAGCCCGATATGGGACCCAATCCCGGGACTCCAGGATCACACCCTGAGCCAAAGTCAGAAGCTCAGCCACTGAGCCATGCAGGCGTCCCTCATTGGCAAAATTAATTTTGCATTTGGCTTTTGAGCCTATTGGAGGAAAAAACTCATGTGTTATGTCTGGTGTTATTCATTGAGAAACACTGTTTGGCATTGATTTTGATTGAAGGTTAAGACATAGACTGGTATTGATTATGATTGAAGGTTAAAAGCCATTGACTGGGGGTATGTATGTATATAGGCACATGCGTGTGTGTGTGTGTGTGTGTGTGTGTGTGTGAGTTGCATTGTTTATGTAGAAGTCTAAACTGAATGAAAGTCAGACATAACTGTTAAAAGTCTAGTACCAAGTGTTGTACATACAACCTTTTCCATCCAGCCCTTCAGTCAGAGCATAGGGGCTGAGTTTTCCTACTGCAAATGCATTGACACTTTATGAAGATACTTAGTAAGTCCAGCTTCTTGCAGATTTTTGTTTGTTTCTTTGTTTTGGATTCTTCCAGATTCTTGAAACCAAATAATAAGTTGCAGCCCATATTTTGCATTTTACCTGCAGTGACATTGTTTAGTTAAGTAAAAGGATCAACGGTTTTCACTTAGCCTTCATGATACTTTGATGGCCAGGCTCCTGTTAACGAGCGGATGTCTAGACCCTCAGCCTTTAAGTCACAAGTGTTTCTTCTTTCCCTGCTGTGTTCCTCAGGCGCGGTGCTTATTCATCAGTTTTGCTGGTCGGAAACGGGGGGCCTCAGGACACTATGTGTATCAGAATGTCTGGGACTGCTTCTTGCTTTCTGTTTGGAAATCGTTGGAACAGTGGAAAATGGAACTTTTAGTGAAATACATGTTGGAAGATGTACGTTGACATCCGCAGCGTTGTCGTTAGCTGCAGTCCTGTTGTTGCTTTTTATTGACCTTGACCTCATGTTGACACAGAGGGATCCCATTGAATGACTGGAGCGTACCTTCCTCCTGTATGCCTGGCCTTTAGGGCAAAGGGACCCAAGGTTACTTCCTGTGGCTAGATGCTCCGCGTTGTTTCAGGTAAGGACAGGCTGGCTCCCCAGGGCCTGGGTGGCTTGCTTACTGTTGGAACTCTATGGGCTGAGGGTATTGTCCTAAAGGAAACCTTTCCCTCTACTTTAAACCTGTGGTGCACAAGTTCCATTCCAAGTTGTTTGTCCAATTTCTTCTTGAGCAGGGAAGGTGATAGAAACCAAAGAAGGGAGGGAAAGATGCTGATTTATTTTAGGCACTTAGCTCAATTTGCTTTTACTTGTTTGGGAAATTGCTTTTTCGATGCAGAAAAATGTGTTGCAGTGAAGTAATTCCATGGGTTTGATGACACTGCAGTGTGTTTCTTCCCTGTATCTGTTATAAGGCTAAATGAAATGCACGGACAGCAGGATTACCATTATTTACTTCCCTTTATTGCCTCTCTCTTTCTTACCTTCTAGATTACATGTGTGTTAACTGAAGTTACTGTTCACACTTATTTAACAGTATTGACTGAAATAACCCTGAATCTCCTCCAGTGAGGACTGATTTAGCTACAAATCACTGTTCCAGCTCTAAAATCATTAATCAGCCTTAGGCAAGATCCATTATGTGGGATTTCAGCGTAGAAGAAATATTAACAGCTCCCTGGAAGAAACGTTACCTTCACATTGGCTGCGACTCCCTGCTGGAGCAGCAAATTACCCTCAAGTAATAATTATAATACATTAGTAGAGGTTTAATTTCCAATAAGTGCTGTCTGTTTAAGAAATGGCAATCTCACCATGGCTCAGAGAACAATAGATCATGTTATCAGCAAGAGTAAACCTACATGGAATTAAATGAAAGATAATAAAAAATTCATTACAGTTTGAAAACTGTAGAAAAAGAGAAGCCGATGTGAGTTTCTCAGTTGCATTTTTATAGAAAAACTTCACGTTTATAGATCATCTCACTGGATGACGCTAGGTATGACTGAATTTTTCTTCCTTATTTGATAGCAAAACTGTTAATTTACTAGTTAACATCTAGTAGGATAGGTTAGCAATAGCTTTTTGCTGAGGGACAGAAGCTTTTGAAAAGTCTAATAGAACTCCAGGGAAAACACATTCTTGAGCTAACTATGAACAGTGACCCACTTTTTGGATCTAAGTTAATATTTCAGTAAAAATTTTCAAAAGTAGAGAAAAATTCGAATTTTATAGGAGAAATTCTTACTGAGAGAATTTACTTAACAGGCAGTAGGCTATTTCTATGAAGTTAGACCTGTAAATAGTTTAGAAATATCACCGGTTCCTATGAGGTTTTATAATCATCTGTGTTCCAGGGAGGCTGCAAATTTCCATTTAAATTTTTGAATGCAACCTCTGCTGTGTACTGGGTTCCAAATTAGGGATTTTTCGAGTGTATGTTGCCTTCTACCTTTTAGTGTGAATTGTAAAACAAGTGTACATATATTAAGGAGACTTGCTTAACTTTAAGTGCAGTGAATTTGATTTACGGTGCTGTTCAGGTGTTTTTTTCGTTTGTGTGTGTGTGTGTGTGTTTTTTTTTTTTTTTTTTTTTTACCAAACCTCCGTTTCTTCCAAGATTATTAACTATCTAGGCAATGCCTGTGAACACTGATGTAGTGACAGGGATATTCTGAAGTTTTGATAATCAGAAGTGTCTTGTGCTGAAGGGGTCCCTGTCGTAAAGGCATTTGTATTTTAACAGCTCTACTCCGTTCTCATATTGGACAAGCTCTAGCACACTGCATAAACCAGATTATGTAGGTGCCAGTGCATGAAAATTGTTCACGTTCAGCGAACTATTGATTAAAAAAATTCAAAAATTTAAAAAAAAATCCAAGATGATTCCCTGACTGAGTAAAGTGATTCATATTTTCTCAACACAGTAGAGTTTGTAGTTTGATTTATGCGTCCATGAATGTATGTGTTTGGAGGTTTTTTTTTTTTCTTCTTTTTCTCTTCTACTGTTTGATGGATTTCATGTCATGCCATCACATATGGAAACCAAATATAAAAGAAAACCATCCTAAGGAAGTGCTGCCCTCATTCTATAGTAAATAATGCATTAGGATTGATTAGTATAAAATTCACCAAAAACAAGTGAAAAAAAATACACCTCCTCCTAGTTCTATCTATAAATCAGACTAGAAACCTAGCATAAGAATGATCATGTATCTCAAAATCTGAAACAATGACAATGTTTCAAAATGTGTCTTTAGCAGCATTTTTGGAAAACACACCTTGTGCCTTTAGTTACAGGTGTCTTTAGAAAGAAGAGTGTACAGAATTTTGTAGATGATTTAAAAAGTTGAAGTCAGTCTTTAGCTCCAAAACACCCACAAATTGCCCCTTTTATAGTTAAATATGCATCATCCCTTAAAAAAAAAACCCTCCCTAAATTCATTAAAATGAGGTGATGTGACAGGTCATGATTTTGCAGCCCCTGTTTCACCCAGCGTGCGATGATCCCCACTAATTACCTGAGAAAATATGAGTCAGGCATGCAGCTTATCAAAATGCTTTTACACCATGAAATTTTTTCCTTGGGTGAGAAGGAGATGAAACACAATTAAAAATGAACTTTACTGCTTCATGCTCATTGTTAAGCGATGCCATTCAGGAATAAGAAGGAAATATCTAGATATTTTATATATGTATGATTTTTACCCAAGTAGACCCCTAAAGGCTTAATCCTTTTGCTTAACAGTTATTGCTGTTGTAACACCGAGTAGCACAAAAATGTATAATTTCACAGCACTCCTGCATTATATGTGATGTTAGAGGTTGTCTACTTAGAAATAATTCAAGTGGTTTAATCATGCGGTAATTAATGACAATTAGCGGATTTCTTCGACACCTTCTATTTGAATGCAGTGCACATAAGCATATATATTTTGCATGTGTGTAACAAAATGTCAACCTCAAAGTTTTTAAATTTACATTTTTTAAAATGCAATGAGTGCGAAGGAATCATACTTCTCGTAGAGGAGCGCTAAAACACCATGGATCAGAGAAGGCATACAACCTTTGGTGTATATTAAATGTGTAGTGATGTGATCGCGCTCTGAAGCTCATGAGGAGTACAGAGGGTGAGGGTCAGTGAGGGGTGCGTTCCAGAAAGAATGAGAAAGAGATGAGATTTGATTAGGAATGCAGATGGAGAGTGAGAGGTACACCCTGTTTAACTCCAAAAGGCTCTCCGTGGCCTTTCAAAGTGTCTTCTGGAAGAATAACTGAATCAACCAATGTCCTAACCCTCATATCCTAAAAACTGGCTGCCAAGGACTCCGTGGCTGTCACGGGGTACAGATACGGTTGTCGAAAGAATGGTAAAACTACAGTTAAACAACTGGATTTCATTCTAGATCCTGCCATTTTCCATCTTTGTATCTTCAGGCAAGCTGTCATCAAAGTGCGCTGAGCTTGGTTTTTTAATCTGTTTCTTTCTTTTTTTTTTTTTTTTACTTTTTACCTGGAATAGTAATACTTAAACTTACAAGTGGGTTTTTTTTGTTTGTTTTTTTTCTAACTCAAAAGAGAAGAAATAGTGAATAATCATATGAATAATGTTAAACACAATGATGAACAATAATTACAATAATGGTAGCAATAATTTAGCACTCATTGAGCTGGTGTGCTAAGCCCTGCTCATGTATTTCACTCATTACATTACCAAAACTATGTGGGATATTTAATGTAGTCAATGTTACTATTTTCGTGTTAGAGAGAAAGAAATAGAGAAAGATTAAATTACGTGCCCAGGTCATTTGGTTAGTGAGTAAGGCAGGTCCAAGTCCAGAATTTAAACTGGTTGCTAAACGGTCCTCTCCTTGTTGGTTGGGTATTGCTTACACACTTCTAAGCTAGACCTTATAGGGCAATGTCATTCCCTGTTAACTGTCTACTCCTGAAGGGGCTTGGTTCCCTGGTTAGGAAACATCAGCTGGACGAGATGAGATGGTGGATGCTTGCCACCTATGCACACGTGCGGCCTGGTGTTGTATTGGACCTGGCATATGCAGAAAAATATGTTTTTTGTTTGTTCATTTTAGAAGTAAACAGTTTATTTAACAAGGATAGCTCTTATTTTAATTTTTATATGTTAAGTAATGGGTCTTCATAATTTTGCCTATATTAACACCTCCATGTGATGTCTTTCAAGATAGTAGCACCTAGAAACTGTATTATCATCCGGAATGTCAGGTGCTAGGGTTACAAATGATTATACTTCATATATATCCATGATTTTAAGTTATTATAATTATCAATTAAAGTAAAATTGGTATCATATGATATACTCTATGGATTCTTTCTTGATTGCCCAGGAGATCTGCCCTATGCCCGAAGTAATATGATCAGTATGATCAGAAAAAGCCAATATTAGGAGACAGTGTACTAGGGGAATTTAGTGGGGTAGATAGTCTGCATATAGATTGACTCCTCAGTCGCACGTCTTTTTTACTAGAGAATCTTGGAAAAGACAAATCCAAGGTTTAAATTTTTTCTAGTGTTAAAACTTCGTGGTGAGAAACCATAACATTACATTTCTTAAAATGCATTTTCTCTTAGAGGAAGAAAAGAAGTAGAAGATTTTTTTTGTTGTACGTGAAATTCCTATTTTTTTCATAAATGCAAGATTCCTATAGGATTGTACATGCATAATAATTTCATTTCACCAGTTGTTCAGTTTTATTTACCAATAAATCTCTGGTAGTTTCCTAAAATTATACATAGTAGTTTTTGGTTAAAAGAATGATGACATCATTGCATTCATTTAGGAAATGAATTATTGTCATATGCTTTTAGAATGCCTGGGGGCATATATTTTAAGACACTGTGGTTATGGATTTTCATTGTAGCACACAGCTAGCTATTACTGTGAATATGCCTTCTCGGATTGCCCTATGGATAACCTCAAATATACTTCCATAAACTTGGAAAGTTTAACAGAGATATATTGATTTCTTAATTTAATGGAAAATGTCTGTGTAATATAAAATAATGGATTCATTTAATGTAGTTACATCTAAGAATACAGATCTCTAAAACTCATGCCTTACATGTACTTAAAGCGATTAATAATCAGAAAAGAGGTAGAGAGAACCTTCCCAGTTTGTACTGCGTGGTAAGACTTAAAAGAATTAGCTCTTCACATTTGGAATTCCTAACTACGGAAACTGCATTTTTATTGTTCTCTCCTTCATTCTAAAATAATCTAATTGTAAACAAGTTCAAATGTTAGAAAAATACATTTGGTTTTTACTTCTGGGTTACCCCCTCTTCATTCCCCCCCCCCTTTTGTTACTAAGCAATAAAAGCAAAGTTTTTAAGGTGAGTGAAAAGTACGTTTTCTGGTTTAATTTTAGAGCTTTCTTTCCACACTACTTAGAATGGCATGTTTTGAGTGACTTCAGAGGATAGAACTAATGGTCTCATCATACATCATCAATTCATTCTTTATGAATCATGGCTTCATGTGATCTATAAAGGTGGGGAGTGCAGAGGATTAATTTGCCTTAATCTTTAAATAAAAAAGAATACTTTTAACCTTAGACAATTTTATCCTTTTATTAGTTATATAATATCATGAAGGTTATTATTTCTGTCGATTCGACAGTAAGGCTAACGTTAAACTAACATTTCATTACTAAAAGCAATCCCAAGGAAATGTCTGGGCATCAAAGTTGCTTCTATGCACGTTAAAGAATTTAGCACCTAGGAAATCTATTTAATAGAGTTTCTTTGTACAGTAGCTGCTGTTTTGCTGAAGATTTTCTAAGCCCAGTGTATCCATTATGATTGGTTCGGGATTAAAGACTAACACCCAGTGATTTTTGACTGCCCAAAGAAACAGTAATGCAGAGGTGTTTGCAGGAATGCAGAGTTTTACAGGCACTTCTGGGAGGCACAACATCCGCAGGTTCTGTTGGGGACCTCTTCTTCCCATTACTCTCTCTCTCTCTCTTTGTCTGTGGCTCCACTGAAGTGTCCACAGTCTCTGATTAGCCTCGCTCAGAACATTTGGCTCAGGAATCTGTGGTTAGGGCACATAGTGAGGAGTAGCAGTAAAACCAATCCATAAATCAATATAAATCTATCACCCAACCTAGGTTTGCATCCACCATCAACACTCAACTCAGCTGCATTTAGCCACTTTGTTTTTGTGGTCAGTTCCTATTTTTAATCAGGGTACTGAGCTACCTCAGAATCATTGAGGCGGAAAAAAACTTTTGATTACCTAATCTCTAATCTATGTTAAGATATCTGATAGGTTGTATAGAGGCACATATATCGGATGAGTCCAGTGTCTCAATGAGAGAACTACTATTATTTATAGTTAAAAAGAAGTAAAATATATACCGAGCCAGTAGTTTAAATTTTTTGAAAGTTTTGTTGCCCCCCCAGAAAATATTAACCCCAACAAGTTACCCTGTGACATTCACCTAGTTAGTATGGGACTCACAATGCCATGGATGTTTATGGGTCTTGCTAACCTTCTAGAATCTAATACAAGGTCTAAATCCAAGGATGGCTGTATTTCTTCTTTATATTTTTAGTGTTTGGCAGAGTGCTTCACAATATTCTGAGTGCCCAGTCTATATATGGCCCTGTGGGGGGTGGTAGGGGTACAGGGATAAGCGAATGGATGTGGCCCATGCACTTAAGTAGGGGGCAGATGGATTTTGACACGACAAAGCCCTACAAATAAACGGGAAGTTAGGTATACACATTCTCTGACCAAAAGTTATATCATGACGTGAGCATTCATGAAAGGGTCTTCATTGTTCTTATCTAATCGCTCCTGACAATGGTAAACATACTGCTTATAGTACTTTAATTTTCTGATGTGTTTTGTCTTCATCAGATTGACTCACTGTTTCAGATTATCTGCTTTGTCCCATATTATAAAAGTCGCACACCTTATGTTTCAACAACAAAACCAACAGTATTGAGGACACATTAATTTATGAATTTGAGGGAAATAACCACCAACTTAAAATTTGGTATAAAATATAATTAATGCATATAGTGTTATCTCTAAATATATTTTGTTTGGTGGTTCTGTGTTCTTATACTGCTTTTCTGTGTTCTTTAATGCATCTGAAGATCCTGCTTTAATAATAAAGCAGTACAATGTAAAATTTAGTAAAACTGTAATAATGTAGTCTCAGTGTCCCCAAAGCATGTAGACTTGCTTGCTTGAATTTTAGTCTTGTTTGGTTACAAGGAAATGAGCTTTTTAATAGGCTACAGGTATGTCTCTATGTTCGTCAAACCACGTAAAGATACTGTTTTGCTAGTGTCTCTACAAGGAGAAAACTTGTCGAAACAGTTTTCTGCTACATAGACATGGGCTCCTAGACCTGATATTATTGGTTATGGAGATTCTGGGTAAGGGAATCTTACATTTTTCTTTATTTTCTATGAACTTGCTTACTCAAATGTGTTGTTTAGTAGTATCCATCCAATAATTGATCTTCTCAATATCAGTTTCAGAGTGTGAGTATGAGAGAACTCTTTCTTCTGTATTAACACGAATCTTTAGAAGGACCTTTATGGCAAGTGATCAAGTTCATGGATGGAGAAGCGATGAAAGAACTCTGAGGATTAAGTCCATATTCACTTATATAAATGATTTCTAAAGCTACCTTTAATAAGTATATTTAATTATCTTTGGTTTGGGGGCATCTGGTGAACGTAGGTAAATTAGTGACCCGGGTAATCTACACATTTCATTTTTCCGTACAGTTAGAAGTAACCTTCCTAACAAAATCCCTGCAAGGTCTGTTATTTGCAGTAAAATCCACTGCATCAAAAGTACATTAACATGAAACCTGTGTTAAAATTGCTCTTGGATACAAAATTTACCAGTACTCAGTGAAGAAATAAAAATATACAAAGTTAATATTAATCAATTAAACAGTAATGCAGGAAGCATATTTACCAAGGGCAGCCTTTTTAAGACTATATCGTCTTTTACAAACCAACAAGATAAAAAGGAAGTGCAAGGACTTTATATTCATAAAGTATTCCAGGAAGAACTTTGATTTTGCCAAAAGTTGTCTCTCTACCTAAAATTATGATAGGAGTGTGGCAACAATATAATTGTATTTGTTGAAAAAGGAATATTTGAGTTTGTTTTTAGTGAAAACACTATGAAATGTTCTTAAGAAGGAGTTATCCAATTGACATTATAAAATCAAATCATAAAATCATATGTTGCATAATTTACACTCTAAGTACAATTAGTATCGCAGAAGTGGAAGCAGCACGATGAGAGCTGAAGTATTGATAATTGGCTGATTGTGTAAAGAATTCATGAAATAAGAAAGACTGGTTTATAATGAAGAGTCTATCAGTGCAAGGAGGAAAGTAAAACAATGTCCAGAGTCCAAATTATGAAGATTGCCGCTGTTTTGGAGAGAAATTGACATTGGTTTTAGACAATGGTCGGAAATGGCATTTAGTTATCGAAAATAATGCAACATTTTTGAAAACTTGGAGAACTAAGGAGATACATTCAGACTTCATTCATATGATTAAAATTGTGTTTTAGTGAACAGTCATGGACTATGGCAGAGTCCAGACCCCCACACATTTAAACTGGACATTGACACAGTCATTTTCAAACTACTCTGTCTGTCCTGCCACACACATGCCTGAGAAGCAATATCTTTATTGACTAAAGGCAGTCTTCGGTTGTCATAACACACACACCATCATAGATGGTGAAAAAACAAAAATCGATAGTGACTAATTGTCTAGCTTCATTTGTTGCAGGAAGATGGGGTAGATCTCTTATAGACACATGTAAAAACTATTTCAGTGAAGGTGTGAGATAAGGAAGCTCCGTAGATGGAACCTATAAAGTGGGTCCAGGCAGTGGCTTTGGCAAAATAGACACAGAGCATGGGGTGTGATTTTTGTTTGTTTGTTTCCTAAAAAACACCCACGTGTATCACAAAAAGAAAAATAAATGGGGAAAATGAGGGTGCTTGGTAACAGTCACTGACCAAACACTTTCCTCTGCTTCCTTGACTCAAAGTTAGCTTCCCTTTCTTTGTGGTCTTCCTAGAATGTTGCCTCTTGGCTGTATTTTGGCCTGTGGAATTTAAGAATGATAAGCAGTATTTCTGAGCTTTTCTCATAAAACCTTCCTCTATTCAAGTGCTCCTCAACCTGGGGAGATTTTGCTTCCTACGGCCCGTGTGGCAATATCCAGAGGCATTTTTTTTTATTAGTGTATCTAATCTGTAGAGGCTAAGGATGCTGCTAAACAACCTACAGTACAAAGGACAGTCCCCACAACAGAGAGAATCTGATCCTAAATGCCAACCGTCCTGAGGCTGAAGAACCCTGCTCTGTTCTGTTTGCCCTATTGCTTCCAGTGTATTTCACGTCTAGAACAAACTTGAAAACCAGATATTGGGATGCCTGAGTGGCTCATCGGTTAGGCGTCTGCCTTCCGCTCAGGGTGTGATCCTGGAGTCCCGGGATCTAGTCCCACGTCGGGCTCCCTGCATGGATCCTGCTTCTCCCTCTGCCTGTGTCTCTGCCTCTCTCTCTCTCTCTCTCTGTGTGTGTGTGTCTCTCAATAAATAAATAAAATCTTTAAAAAAAGAAAACCAGTTATTAAGAAACGTGTGAGAAAAAAGTAAATTTCTGTCATTATACAAAAATATGTTAATTATGGTAGTAACCCTACCTTAACTAAAAGAGAAATAGGGGCAGTTGGTTGGCTCAGTTGGTTAATTAAGCATCTGCCTTTGCCTAGAGTCGTAATCTGGGTCCTGGGATTGAGCCCCTCATATAGTTTCCTGCTCACTGGGGAGTCGGCTTCTCCCTCTCCCTCTGCCTCTCCCCGACTTGTGCACATGTGCATGCTCTCTCTCTCTCTCTCTCTCTCACTGTCTCTCTCAAATAAATAAATAAAACCGTTAAAGCAATTTAAGAAAAAAAAGAGAGAGAAATAGATTAGCTTACTCATATGTACATGAGTCTCATAAGGCACTTCCTTCAGTGGAAGGCGGCTGGAGGAAGAATTTTAAAATAAAAAATATGAACCTACTACAACACAAAGTGAAGATTCTACTTGATTTATAACATTGACCATTTTAATTCTTAATGATATGAAGAGTATTGTATGAGAGAAATGGAAAGAAATAAACACCCACATTACTGAGGTGAGTGCAAATTAAAATAAAAAGTCTAAAAAAAATAGAATAAAAAGTCTACAGGTTATTTTAAAAAATATATAAAAACTTGAAAAGATATGTAGTCTAGTTGGAATTCATATCAAGGAAAGATTTATGGTCTATACCTTTGTAATATTTATCATAGAGAATACCCATAAAATACCACAATTTCTGAAAATAAGATAGCTTAATAACCCCGTGGGGAATATATCAATATGATGAAATATTTTCTACCACTAAATAACATTGGTATTTAAAAATGCCATGCCAAAAAAAATTAAAAATAATAATAATAAATAAATAAAAATGCAATGCCATATTATATAGAAATATATACATGTCCACTAAAAAGGATTTATAACCCAAAAGGAGAGCAGTGGTTATGTCTAGGTGATAGAGTAGTGGGAGGCATTTTTATTGTTGTTTTTAATTCTTCGATATTATGAAAATTACTATTTTGATAATCATAAAATCTTATTCTAGAAAGTAGCCTTTAAAGAACTCTGCTGAGTCTACATCCTGTTCCAAGTATGAGGCCTCAGAAAAGCACTGCAGGAGTTTTCTTGCAGTGCCCACTAGTATTTATTTACTTACGTACTTACTTATTTTTGGAACTTTTTCCTGCATTTTACCCTTGCTTAACTCCTGTCACAAACATTATGGCTGATGATCCCATTAAGAGGCCAAGAAAAATGACTTAATCAATAGTGAAAATCAATGCATGGAAGAATTGGAGAGGTGATTTAACCAAATATATAATGTACAGTCTCCTGCACTTCATGATTCTGACCTCTTTCTGCACCATTGGAAAATTACTGTACGTTAGAAATAGGCTTTGCTGTTTCTAGCGCAAGACCCAAATCAGATTGGCTCACACTATAGGGAATGTATTTTGCTCATATGAAAAAACATCTTATTCATCTGTGTTGTCACCAGTGGCAAAATGGCCTTTTAAAAAGCTAATAATATTCCATTGCATTGCACCACATTTTCTTTATCCACTCATGTGTTTGGATCGCTTCAAACACTTGGATCGCTTCCCTGTCGTGGCTCCTGTGAGTAGTGGTGCAGTGCACATGGGAATACATGCATATCCCCAAGATCATCTTATCTATCATCTATCTATCATCTATCTATCTATCTATCTATCTATCTACCTATCTATCAATCATCCACGTATCATCTATTTTTCAGTTCTTTAGGATTTATACCCATAAGTGGAATTGTTGGATCATATGGTAGTTCTATTTTAATTTTGTCTTAGGAACCTCTGCACTATTTTTCATAGCTGTTGCACCATTTCTGTCCCTCCAACAGGGCACAAGGATTCCAATTTCTCCATATCCTCATGGCTACTTACGCTAAATGGAATAAGCCAGTCACAGAATGACAAATACAACATGATTCCACTTAATGTGAGATATCTAAAAGAGTCAAATTGTATTCTCTAGGAGCAGAGACTACAGTAGTGTTTGTCAGGGGGTAGGGGCATATGGAGAGTTACCGCTCCGTGGGCATATACAATTTCTCTTATGCTGCCTGAAGAGGTTCTAGAGAACTGCTACACAATATGGCTTTTACAGTTAGCAATATGGTATTGTGCCCTTCAAAATTTGTTAAGAGGACAAATCTCATCTTCAGCATTCTTACCATGCACAAAGAAAAACCCAACATATCAAGAAATAAAAAGCAGAGGGGCACAAGGAAACTTTGGGAGGTGTTCATATATTTATTATGATTGTGATGATGGTGTATTTTTTCTTGTGCCCAAACTCATCAATCTGTACACCTTTAATATGTGCAGTTTTTTGTATATCAAGTATATCTCAATAAAGCTGTTAAAAACAAAAAGGAGGAGGAGGACAATGAGGAAGAGGAGGAAGAATAATAATCTGGAAGGATATGGTGATCCAGTTTTGGTTCTGGGCTGCACGTTGAAATGAAAGCCCAGCAATGTCCACATGTTTTTACCCTTATTGTTAATCTACAGTATCGACTCTTCCTCTGCAATCAGTCTGTGGGTGATAAGGGAAAGACAAAAGGCAAAATGTTCATGCAGAATGAGCCTGTGCCTTTTAGAAAAGCTTTGCTGGGAACCAGCCAGACCCTGTTTACATTTCATTGGTCAGACCTGAGTCACATGCCTATTTTTAGTTGCAAAAAAGACCAGGAAAAGTAGCTTTATTTGTTGCATGGATTGTCATCTCTAAACTTGCATCAGAAAGAAGGGACGAGTAGATATTGGTTGGGCCACTAGCTCCATCTGCCCCAAATACACATTCTCTGATTTTCTAAGAACTCTTTTCTCAGCATTGTCCCCCCGTCTAGCTTTGCCCTTACAGGAAGTGTCTTCAGTCTTGACTTGGGATGTGTATTTAACCATTTAAAACTATTACGGTTTCCTTCAGTTTTGAATGAGCAAATTTGTCTAGCACTAGTTCCTGAGTTGTAGCTTCATCTTACAGGCTACATAAATGTATTTTGACCAATCCACAGATCTGTTTAAGGAGAAAAAATTAGAATGCTGTGTCTGAGAATGTACTCTTAATGAAAAATGGCTAAAAGGGAAAATGCAATTTTATATTCATCAGCTAGAGGAAAAGAGCAAGTGTTATGATAACATATTTGAAAACCTAAACCAGTAATGAATCCTGGTGCTTCAAGTTAAGTGATAAACGCTGGCATGATTGAATATTGAGATACTTAAAAACTCTGAATAAAGAATCAAACTCTGTGTTTGTGTGTGTGTGTGTGTGTGTGTGTGTGTGAGAGAGAGAGAGAGAGAGAGAGAGAGAGAGAGAAAAGCAGGGAGGAAGGGAGAGGGAGGAAGAGGGATTGAAGAAAGGATGAGAGAAAGCACAAATGACACAGAAAGAAAAATATACAAGTGAAGTGAAAACAATTATACAAAGGTTTACTATTTCTATAATAAAGAGCATACGCTGATAATAAAATAAATTAGACGAAATAGCAGAATTTAAATGGGGGGTAAAGGCTGGGAGGAATGTGCATTTTTATGGAAAAAAAGACCAAGTAGTATTTCCATATTTGCTGAACCATTATGGAATTTTAAAACCCTGCATGATTTGAGCAATTAGAATGTTTTTTTCTTAATATAGTCTAAATATTCTCTTATAATACCCGGAATGAAATAATCCTTTTGACATTAAGTGCGTTTCTTTCTCATTTCTTGGTACAAACCCAAAGGTACATTTGAATGGGAAAAGAAGTAAAAGCAAATGAAGCGAGTTGCTGGCAGTCTTTATTGTCAATACGTACATCAAGCCTGGGACATATTTATCCTTAGAGGACACTTCAGGTCTTCAGAGCAAATAGGTAAATAGTTTCTTAAGTTTCTAGGAAGCCTTTTAACCATTACGTTGGAGGCTTTGACAAGAGTCAGTTCATTCTGGACATGCTGGCACTCATCCAGCTCAGACCATAACTGTTCATTGTCACCTAGTTGCAAAGCATCACGTAGATCCGTAGAGCAGAAACCAGAGCAATGCAGACCAGATCGTTCTCAACACACAGAGCCTCAAGTTTCGGAGCGTGGACAGAAAGAGCCCCGAGCCCTGTGAGGTTACAACATCAAATCACTGTTGGCCTGCGTATTCCTAACAAGCGGTGGTGAAACGGCTGCCCCAAATCTCACACTAATCCCGTTGCCTGAGGCACCTGACTGTTTAGGATACGACCCCAGTGTGTCTTCTTATCAATGTATACTTCCACCACACACACACGCACACACACACCGTTACAACACAGAAATGGAAGAGGAGAATGGACGGTGATGATTCATTGAACATTTGAGTTAACACAGCAGAAACCGTACTGCAAGGGATTTGGTCCCACGGAAGATGACAAGATAAATAATTATTTTCTTTAGAGAGACACAAAGTCCCCCTTGGAGTGCTGTGGAAAACAGAGGAAGTGCATATTCTTTAATTCTGCGGTTTCTCTTGCACATTCTGTGCAGAAGGGCCACGCATGCCAGCTTCCCGAAAGAGGAGTGAGCGGAAGAGGGCGAGGCATGGCCGGTGCATGCACTGGATGATCTGCTCCAGTGCAGGCAGAGACAGGGAGTCCGGGGACAGCATCTGCAAGGTGGCCTAGGCCATGCTAAGCATTTTGCTGTTTATCTTTAAGAGCTGCAGGAAACCACTTTTTGCAGCGTTAATAAAATGTTATCTCTTTAATGTGCCTGCACACATATAGAACTGTAATGCATGCGTTAGTTGTTTATTTTATTTGCCACTGAAGAGATTTAGACAGTGTGCGTGGCCCCATTTTGGTTTGGAAAATTTCACACCTGGTGATGTGCATAGAACGTAGCGAAGGCAAGAAGGAATCCGTTTTTAAAGAGGACCAATTAGGTGACTTTTGCAGTAGCCCAGGTAAAAGTTGGTTGAAGTTTGTCAGAGATGGGAACAGTAAGAAAAGTATGGAAAGCTGATAATAATTATCCCAAAAAACAAAAAACAAACACCCAGCCTGACTTGAATATAGGCCAAACATGAGCGGTGCTGGAAGGAGGCATTCAGAAAGGGTCCCAAGTGTGTGACCTGTATAGTCACATTTGTGTGGGTTTCATTTTCTGAGATAAGAAATGTAAAAAGAAAGCAAAATGTAAAGGAATATGGGTGGGGAGGTTTGGTAGGGGGTTAGTCCTCGAGATGCTGATTTTGAGGTTCCTATAAGGCATCTAGGTAGAGATGGATAATATGCAATTGAAGGATGAGTCAGAAGACGCGTGGGCAGGCGGTTGGGAATGGAGTCAATTTCCAAGGACGAGGAGATCACCTCAGGAGACTCTCTAGGACCAAAGAGAACTGGCTTAAAGATTAAACTGGCAGGATCCTCAGCATTTAATACCTGCTTGAAAGAAAAAGGGACAGAAGTCGAGAAAGGTCTTCCTGAAAGCTAGACGAAAACAGACATATTGTGCCAAGGAGAAATATTTTGCAAGAAAAGGAGATGGTTCACGTGGTCAATGGCCAGCAGAAGGAAGAGGAAGATGGATGAGAAAAAAAAAAGAACAATTACAATTTCATGAAATGTGGCAAAATGAGATACCAGATTGTCTTAGTGTGTAGAAACCTTTCTAAAGCAGGAGTATGTCCAACTGATAAAATCCTATCAGCTCAGACACCCCCTATGTGGTGTTTTTATTTAAGGACACGGGCAGGAGGGAGAAAGATGGGTCAGAAAAGGGGATACTTGTTGAAAGAGGTTTTCACTAAGATAGGGATGAACGAAGCATTAGAAACACTAACAGGAATCACCCCCCTGAGAGGGAGAAGTAGAAAATACCTGAGGAAAAGGTGATAATCCCATAGCCTAACGTTGCTGAGAAGATGGGAAACCAAAGCACAGATGAATGAGAAACGCCTCCTTCCAGACACCATTACTTGCATAAACAGAAGATTTCGAATTAAAAACCGAATAATATAGCAAAACAAGACTCGTATGGAGACCGTCAGAGTGCCTCAACCCTGAGACCTAGAGTGTATCTTAAATATTCTGTGTAACTGTTATTGAATTAAATATATTTAGGGCATATATATAAGTAATATATACAATTTAGCATAATGTGTATAATAGCGATACATATTTGAGATGCGTGTTTTTTTAAAGATAATTTTGGGATAATTGAATGAATCACCAAATAGTATAGAAATCAAGTTAGTTTTTAACAGTTATTTGACCTACAGTACAAAAACAAAACAAAACAAAACAAGACAAGACAAAAAAACCTTTTTCTCATTTCTGAAATTTGTGACCTGTATCGAGCTCAATTCTTTCTTTATTTTTCAAGTAATACAAAATGACTGTCTAAAAGCGCTTTTCCTCATTTCCTTTAGGCAAAATTATGTATAAACCCAGGTCGAATTTCTCTGGGTTCAGATCACGAGTATGGTCCCCAGTATCCTTGATCCCTGTCCCTGTTAACCTTAAAAATAACTGAACACTTCCCACATGCATCAGATACAAATTCACTCATTAAAAACAGGGAATGCGCTATTGATTTCTTTCTTGACAATTCGAAGAAGGGAAAAAGCCCATGAAATATATTTCATGACATCGGACAACTGCGAATCCCTTTAGACATTTCTTTCTGGCCAATATTTCTAATTTGGCTTCCCTCCTCTGATAGTGCTACCATCTTCTGGCCCTAATCTTTCTACTCCTTTCTTGTCCATTTTTCGCCCCCTTCTCTTACATCTTTCTCCCAGAGACTTTGAGGAATACATTTTTCAACCAGAAGAATTGCTTTCCCTATGAGAAGCCTGGCTAAAATAAATTCATACAATCAATATGTTGAGAAGAATATAGGAAGACATCCTCTTGGTGGGCTAATTGTGGGACCAGGAGCTATGGGTTGGTGGGTGATTGTGATGGGAAGTGAGCCACGGCTTATTTCTCTCCGTGCTGTATTATTGCCCATAGTTTCATGGAAAGAGTGTGAGCTCTAAAAAAAACTGTTCTGTGAGGAATATTGCCATCGCATGTAGACATTTAGCTACATTCAAATTAAATCCATTTACATGAAATCTGAGATATTCTTCCTAAATTCCTAGCAAAGTGGCTAGAATACTTATTTGAACTACCTTGGTTTGCAACCTGCTTACATGACCTTAGACAAACTGTCTAACTGGCCTATTGCTTGGTTTTCTCATAAGTAGAATGGAGACGCAATGTTACACAGCTGTTAGTGGTTAAGGAAACAAATGTGTGGGGAACACAGTAAATATCCAATTACTGTCATTATTACTGTGGTTGAGAATAGAGTGTCCCCATACAGATAAGGCAATTATTTTTAAAAATATTTTATTTATGTATTCATGAGAGACACAGAGAGAGAGAGAGAGAGACAGAGAGAGAAGCAGGCTCCATGCAGGAGCCCGATGTAGGACTCGATCCCAGGTCTCCAGGATCACGCCCTGAGCCGAAGTCGGCGCTAAACCGCTGAGCCACCCTGGGATCCCCAGATAAGGCAATTATTAATAACAAATCAGTGCTTATAAGCAAATGCTGAGATTATGCTGTATATGTTAGAGGTTAGATGAATTCAGAACTCAACATTTACTGTTGAAGTAGAAAATTCATTAAATATTTCAATTGTATTTTAAGGCCTTTTTTTTTTTTTTTAAGATTTTATTTATCTATTCATGAGACACCCAAAGAGAGAGACAAAGACATATGCAGAAGGAGAAGCAGGCTCCCTGTGGGGACCCTGATGCAGGACTTGATCCCAGGACCCCGGGGTCATGACCTGAGCTGAAGGCAGATGCTCAACCCCTGAGCCACCCAGGCGTCCCTTTAATGCCTTTTAACACTATGTTAATGTTTACTGAGCAACATATTGCAAAGGATTTTATGTCCTACGGTTCTACCTTCTTCAAAAATGAACACACTGAAGCTTGTGTCATTTGTGTCTTATACAAGTTCACCAGGCTGTATGTGTGACAAACATTGTCTAGGCTAAGAAAAATGTAGCACGTTTTAAAATATTCAAATATAACCAAAATGAGTAATTACCTGATTAGTTTGGGGTTCTATATATAATTATGTTACTTGAAAAAAATATTACGTAATAAAAACTCTATACCAAAAAGAATTCAATGTGATAGACTGGAATTTTTTATTCTGGAAATTTGTTATAATAAGTAATTCTCAAAAGTCAAAAACTTCAAATAATAGGAACAAATAACAGTTCTCTTTTAGTAACATTTTATGTGCCTAACACACTGCGCTATGTACACTTTATATGTGTTACAGCGAATGCCCTGGCCTCATTGCTGAGATTGAATTTAGTTTCTCTCTCTCTCTCTCTCTCTCATTACTCTTCCCCAACCCCCTCTTTTTTACTGGAATATTACTCATATCTGTTTTTGTCTTCTTTCAGCCAGGTTCCTGCCAAAAAAAAAAAAAATCCGAAATATTTAGGCTTAATAACTGATTATAATGTGTTTAATGTTGTAACATTTAATCTTCACTGAATTAAACACAATTATTCTTATAACACATCATGGCTCTTTATGTGTGACCCTAAAATTAAAAAATATATATATGGATGAAATTAGGACTTCAAAAGAATTATACACCAAAGTTAAAAGAAACCTATGGAGATTTTACTATATTAAAGTAGGTAACGAAAAAAAAAAAAATAAAGTAGGTAACGAACTGTCATGTTAATCAAATGTTCTGAATCAGCAAATGTTATTAATGGGAAACAAAACATTATTACGGTGATCACTTATATGAGGTACTACAGTTGTTCTCAGAATAAGTAACTTTTAATTGTGAAGAGTAGTTTGCTTTAAAGAATATAGACTATTTACTACTATTCTTCACGGTAGACAGTGACAACGTAAAAAAGAAATTTCTGATAAAAAGCAATAGTCAATGATAAAAAGAAAGTAAAAAAAGTAAGTGTGGGTTTTAGGACATAAGTGAGTTGTCATCATTACCAGTTGCATGACTGTCTTTGATCATGGCGAGAACTAGCTGTCTTACTTGTAAAATGCGAAGACTAACACTCAGGTAGTTGTCAGGAGAAAGTGTGTGAGATTTTTTATGCATGAGATGAGATGATTGAATGAAAAGCATGGAATATGTATGACTCTGAGAAATACTTCTTTTTCTTTGTGCCATTTCACTGGTTCTCATAGTTTAGCGAAACATATTGTAATTTTTTGTTTAGATCCCCTCCAATTTTTTAAATTTATTTTTATTTTTTTAATATATTTTTTTATTTATTCGTGAGAGACACAGAGAGAGCAATTTTTTATTATCGTAAAGTTGAAGTGAGCATATTTGTCCATAAATTTATTTTTCCTGCATTTAAAATTTTTCAGGCTGAGTTCACAGAATAAAAAACCTGATCCCAGGTATATAAATATTTTTTTTCAGGATTGTTAATGTAACAATAAATTACATGTTATTTAGTAAATGGACAGGAGATTACGGTTGGTAAATTTTAGAACAAAGACCAAATGGGTTTTTGCCATTGTTTTCCCTGACCTTGTAAAGAGATTTACAATCTGTGTGTTCTCCCAATGGGGGAGAGTGACTATCTAGTTATAATTATGCAAATATTGGCAGCATTCAGAGTTGTTTCTCCTTTTGTGCCCAACAGTCCGATTGCAGCACATGAACAAACACTTCCCTGTGAAAAGATACGGAATCCTGTGCCAGAACCGCATCTTCAGGGAACAACTGACAACAGATTTCGTGAACTTTTTAAAAGATGTACTGCCAATTAGCGACATTAAAATAACCTATTTAGACCCTGGCTTTATGCAACCGCTATACAAGTGAAACATTCCTGTAGGTCAGCCTAATATTTATTATTTTCTCTCTCTCTCTGACATTTGACTTTTTTTTTTAAAACAAAATGTTGACCAAAGTATGTCATTGTTTCTTTTATAGGACTCATGTTAAGGTGCTAACATCTTTCTTCCCTTTTTTTTCATATGTCTCCTTGGTTCTGCCTTCCATGCCCACATAGTTCCCAGTGTCTGCAGGATTCCTGCACATGAAGTTATTTAGGCAGCCTCTCCCTTCTCCTCCCACTTCCTCTCTCTAAATTTATCTCTCAAAAAAATTTTAAAAAATAAAATAAAATAAATTATCTTTCCCTCAATTAAACCTTGGGCTCCTTTGCCTTCATCCCTTAAGGCTCTGATCTTCCCTGACCCCAAATGACAACTTCTTCCTAGGTGATGATGGTAAGACATGGCTCAGTGTCTCTCAAACCTAAGTTTTAAATTATAAAGATCATCTCTCCTCAAACCAGAGGAGTAGTGTTGACAATTGATGTCCATGTGGATCTTCAGCTTTTTTCATAATCCATATTCAGAATTCAACCAAAAAAAGTGTGAAGAGAAAAGAAAACTAAGTGTTATAGTTTATTCTCTACACGTGAAAGAATAGTTCTTGTTAAATATTATTTTATTTAAATGTCCATTTCTTGTATAAGTTGAATCAATTTGCCACTGCTAGTAATTAAGTTTTGGGAAAGATATCAGGGAGAGTCAGCATGCTGTGGAAATGAGTCCCAGAAGCCCAGGAATCCACATTTCTGGCCAGGCCTCTTACACTACATGTTAGAGTGACCCGATTCCGTATTCTGGTTCTTTGATCTATGAATTGAAGAACGGGTGATGTGATTCTAAAATTGTTTTAAGATCTTGAGTCCACAGCTAGGACATACTTGAAAGCAAACTCATCTAGTTTCTAAGGTTAAAAACTCACTCTTGCATAGTTGACAATGCAATGCAGTTCTTCCTAAATATATATATATATATATATATATATATATATATATATATATATATATATATATAATCTGCACTCAGAATGTGTACTTGGAAATTTTCTTAAAACTCTGCATTAGGGTAGCACCAAATAGAATAGTCTTTGATGAAAGTTTTAAGGAAAACAAAAAGGATGATGTTAAAAGAGGGATGGGTACTAATAATGAGGTTCTAGCGCTCAACCCAGATCATAAAAAGACAAACAAGGAAAGAAGCTAATTTTGTTCAGGATATTCACTTGGCTGCATCTAGTTCTTTGTTAAAAATGAGATTAACTGGTGGAGTTGTAGCTCTGAAACGATCATGTATTCACATTGATTGTACCGTCTCATTAGCTTTCTATTTGTATAAACAAGGTTTCTTTACTTCCTCTAATTGCACATTAGAAGAATCAGGCTCTACTGGGAAGCAGAAATCCAAATTCTAATACAAGGTCTACAGAGATGTAATTGCAAAGAATTTAGAAAGCTGCCCAATGCAGATCCCTCAATTCCTTGAAGTAATAAAAACTTGAAGCTGGTTGTTTTTTTGTTTATGTTTGTTTTTCCTCCTGGAAAAGCAAAGTTCGTTTAATCAATGCATTTTAAACAGTCGTGACTACATCAAAAATCATATTTGATTTTTAAAGGGCAACTGCAAACCAGTGGTATTATTTAAAAACTCACATTTTAAAAAATGCCTAATGGAAGCACCGTATTTAAATCTGTGAGTAAATGAGGTGCAAAATATGTTTAAAAAATGAAGGCAATTAATAAAATAGCGAATTAATGTGAAGTGGTATTGAAGCCTGAAGGAGAAAAAATTCCCTCTCCATACTTTTCTGAGTTTGCAAACAAATTTGCTAAATTTTGTTGGCGTGTGTGTGTATGTGTGTGCATGGTTTGTAACATTATTTTCCCAAAGGAAATATTATCTTAGAACTGCTAGTGTCTTGGTAGATGACGCTGGCACAAAATGGGTCAGTATCAGTTGCAGCTAATATTTATCATTTCTAACATAGCACTCTGATGTGAGAGAATTAAAAAGTAATGATTACTGCCAGTCAGGTATCAATCTTTAAATAAGAGACCAGGTTGCAGTTTTAATGTAGTGACAAATGTGAATTCTTGTCTGTTATACATCCTGCTCCATAATTTAACTGTCAGCTCATAGTAATAAATGATTGGACCTATGCCACGCTTTACAGTTAGAGTAACCCTGAAATAGAGCAACTTTCCTAAATACATTTTGTGTGTATTTTTATTTTTGTATACGTGCATTTGCATATAAAGGTGTGTTTACTTTTTCCTATCCAGTTTTTGTGTTAGTGATTGTAAAATGGGTTCTAAAGATCTGTTTTTCAGTGCTTTTGAGACATATATCCGATATAACCAATTATCTTTTCCTTGAACCGATTTAACTCTAGTGCTTTTTTTCCCCCATCTACACTGGATTAGATCCTGGTCAGCAATGAATTCCTATAAAGACCATTACTGAAACACATGGTAATATTTCATGATAGAATTTCAATATTAACTGTAACTTAGGTCACAGTGCGATATCATGTTAAAATTTCTGATTTGTACAACTCCACAATTGTAATATAAGGGGATATTTCTGTTTCTAGAAAATCACTGAAATTTAAGGATAAATGTGAATGATGGCTGCAGCCTAAATTTTAGTAGCTCTAAACAAGAATACATGCCTAGACATATATTTGTGTACATGCGTGGATTTAGAGACGCAGTATGTGTGTATACGTGCACACATACCCATCATCTATCTACTCCTGAGAGAGACAGAGAGAGGAGAGACTATGATACAGAAAACTGCACAAAAGTTAGCAGTTGGTGCAAATGTGGTGATAAAGTGTCCACAGATATTTTTTTGTTCCATTCAAGCAATGAATTTGTTTAGTTTTGAAATTATGAAAAATTGCATATATATGAATAAGTACATATGTATTTTTATCCTGGCTCAAGTTTTCAGACAGCATGTGCATAGTTAGAAAATCCCACGAGAGCTTTTTCCCAAGTATAAAACTTCTTTCCATTAAGCAGATACAATCCAAACTATCACAGTCTTCTCTAATTTGCTGACTGTCTTTGATAACAACACTGTGAATCAAGCATTATATCTCCTAATCATGTGTCTGATCCACACTTTGAGATGTGGGTGATTTCCCCAAGTTCATAAATGGCAGAAGTAGACTTCATAGGCAATTGTAGATTCCTGTATCCTCTTTCTGTGCTTTTTTCCCATGTGTCTACTGTATCAGACTTCCACCTCAAACAGTACAATTAAAACATGGCTGAGGTTTGTTCTGTTCAACATATGGGGAAAAAATTCTGTTTCATGATGAACGCAAAGGAAATTAAACAGATTTAGATCTGTGTTTAAATACTTCGTTCCAGTGTTATTCCCACTGATGTTTTAATTCAAGGACCTAATGTGAAAATTGCCCCTTTGGGTACTAGAGAAGCTAGATTAAATTCATCTGTTACCCTCATTGATGATTTTATTAATGGAGATATATTTGAACTGCTGAACTCTAAATGAAAATATAAAATAATCGCCTCTTCACAAGCCTTTGCTTTGGAGAAAATAATAGTATTGAGGAAGACCATTTCCTCCAGTGAAATGTACCTAATTTATGGAGAAGAGCAGCTCCCACTTTTGCTACATAGCAAGAATTTTTTGGTTTTTCCCTGACTCTGACTCTTTCAGCAGATCTTGACAGAGCTATGAAGGAGTTTTATTAAGGGGTTGGGCAATAAAGATTCAATAGAACTCTTGAGACACGGTGATTTTTTTCTGATGTGGAAGGATGTCTTCTTTCTTAGAGACTGGGACCAGCTGGGATTATCCTATTTGCTGCCTTTGCATTACCTCCAAGACAAGCATAAACTAAAATGAAAGATTGGTGAGGATCGCTTTATTTCTTCCATAATAAGGACATTTGTTTTATTATAAATGATTTCTTATCACACTTTCTTTTAGTCAGAATTGTAAATTCTATTGAATTTAAGTAGATATCTATAATATATCAACCTTCTACACACATACTACAGGAGCAAATGTGTAACTTTTCGCATTAATATCACAAACTAAAATTACATATGAAAAATGATTATTGCAGATAAGGTAAAGTTGCCCCATCTCAGTGGTTCAGAACACCTGACTGAGGGACATAAACCCAAGTGTGGTGCCAATAAAAAAAAAAATATATATATATATATATATATATATATATATATATATATATATATATTTAGCAGGGACTCCCTAACTCTTTGTTAATCCACAGATAAGCAGAGAATCATGTAACAGGCACATGCTCCCCTAGGGGATCTCCTGCAGTAAAGGAGTTTTCCAGAGCATCACTTTATTGCTGTGTTTATTTTGTTCACATGTCTGTATCTAGCTTTTTTTTTTTTTTGTATCTAGCCTTTTTTAAAACCTAATTTGTATCTAAAGAGTGTTAAGAAGCTTATCAGTCCTTGAAATTCATTATGGAGACAAAGAATATAATTTAGTGTTTGTAAAGAAAAACAAAAATAAAATTAGATTTAAGATGTGAAAAGAAAACATTCACAGAAAGCAAATTATAGCGATTTTCTAATCTACATAGGAGATTCTGAAAACTTCCTAAGTGTTTTAAATTCTTCTTAGTAAAAAATAAATAAAAAATAAAAAATAAATTATTCTTAGTAGTTGTAAAATTTTACCCAAGAAGCTCTGGATACTGAAGACTTCTACTCAAATGACCCCTAAATTTGATTGAAATTTTAGGGGATCGAGCCTAAATTGTTTTCTAGTGAAGTAAAACAGTGTGGAATGACTAAAAGTGTGATTTTATCTTTAGAAACAACATTTATACAAATGTTTGAGGGTCAGCAATGTTCTCATCAATTATCTTACAGGTAGGAAAAGCAATTTGGATTATTCCATTTTTAAATGAGGGGGGAAAACCCCATTGAGGGCCAGAGTTGCAGTGATTCAGAGTTTTTCATTTATTTACTTATTTGAAATCACACCATACAACCTACTGGGGCAGATGCAAAAAAAAAAGTAAGAGATGGTGCCTCTCCTCAGGGCATATATCACAAAACCAGGGATTAGAGTTGAGATTTTCATTCCTAATCCAGTGTTCTTTCTTCCAGAATCACAGACCCCTATTTTTAGTAACGAAAATCTACGATGCTTCCCAGGTGGGATTTTTTTTATTTACTGAACTTTTATTTTTTGAAATTTATTTTTGAAATTTTATCAATATGATAGGAATATAGCGTGAACTAATTCTGTTACTTTTTAATCTAAAATGATTTCCCCACTACTCACATGCTTTTAATATCTATTCATGCATTAGCCCAAGGTGCATGGTGCTATTTATTTGCCTCTCTCTGAAGCTCTCAATCTTTTAAAGTATGGTACCAAATGGAACGAGGTAGGTTGTCGCTTGTATTCTGGATAATTATATTTCTGATCATGGCAGTGGAAGACAAGGGTAGCTCTTTGGGCAGCCACCTCCAATTGTAAGCGTCTGTCAACCCTGCAGTGAACTAAAACACCCATGTGTGCATGAATGCATGAGTACATGTCAATTGTGTCTCTTCATATGGATTGTGCAATTTTATAAATTTTAGCTGGGCACATGACACTGCCCAGTAATTATCCACCATTTTTGTGCTGTCCCCTTCTCTCTTGACAATTGTCACAACTTCTCTATTTTTGTGACATCTCTGATTCTTTCTTCCCCATTCTCCTTTTCAGCTGTTGCCTTCCTGGCTATTGTCTTGTAGAAATTAAATCCATCAGGATAGATGAAAATATCTAGCCACTGACCAATATCTATGTACATTTCTTGTGTTTTCTATATTTTTTCTAGATGAGCTTTCTGAGTTTCCATCTGAAGCTGACTTCTCCATATAGGTTCGAAAAGCCAACACTTACATTAAAGACATTGTTTCAACATTTCTCTCCTTTCTCAAAAATGTTTTCCATTTGTGCTGAATGATTTCATTGACAGGTTTACATGCTATTATTCACTTCTTCACAAAATAAAATGAACTAAAGGTGAAGTAAAATTATACAAAATAAACATTTATGTCCCTGTCCGATGCCACTACATTTCTTCCAACTCCTAAAACAGTTGCTTTTTTTATTATTATTTTTATTATTATTATTTTAAAAACAGTTGCTTTTACAGATTGCTCTTAGTTCCTTTACTCTCATGTTTTTTCTGTTTTAACTATTTTTTTAAATATTTATTTATTTATTTATTCATGAGAGACACGGGGGTGGTGGAGAGACAGGCAGAGAGAGAGGTAGCGACACAGACAGAGGGAGAAGCAGGCTCCATGGAGAGAGCCTGACACGGACTGGATCCTGGATCTCCAGGGTCAGGCCCTGGGCTGAAGACAGTGTTAAACTGCTGAGCCACCCAGGCTGCCCTGTTTTAACTCTTTAAAGAAATATTTATTTAATATTTGAGAGAGAGAAAGAGCTTGTGTGCAAGCAGGGGAAAGAGCAGAGAAAGAGGGAGAAAGATAATCTCAAGCAAACTCCCCACTGAACCTGGAACCTGACTTGGGGCTTGATTCCAGGACCCTGAGATTCATGACCTGAGATGAATCAAGAATTGGATGCTTAACTAACTGAGCTACTCACTTTTTCTGATGTTTTTCTTTCACTACTTTCAGACTATTTTCATCTCCACAATCCACTGAAACTGCTCCTGAAATGAATATCATAGTTCTTCACCATATGCTGTTACCAGTTCTCATCCCCAATACTCATCCCAACTTGGCCAACGAAATAGTAGATTACTTCTCATCCTGCCCCCGTCTTCACTTAGCTTCGGGGCCACCAGAGCCTCCTGATTTCACTTCTCCTCACTTTCTGAGCTCTCTCATCTCCTGTGCTGATCCCTTCCTTTCTCTGATATGCTAATGTTCTAATGTTTTGTTTAACGACTTGGTCCTCTTTTCTATATATATTTCCTTTATTGGTGATGTCAGCCTGTCTCCAGGATTTAAATACCATCTGACCTAGATGATTCTTATATAGTATATAAGTTTTATTATATACATATATATATACACACACACACACAAACACATATATACCTTATATATAAGGTAATAAGTAATATATATTTAATATATATTAAATATACATTTATATTTATAAAATGTATATTTATAAAATATATATTTATATTTATAATATATATATAAATTATATATAAATATAATATATATTTAATATATTTGTATATATTATAAAACTTATATACTATGAGTATATAGGTTATACATATATCCCCAGCCAAAGTATCTACCCTGAATTTGGGCCCCAAGGATTCAATGGCTTACATATGTTATCACTGAGATGTTGAAGAGACAGTTCAAAATATGTGTGTGGTAGGCAAAGCAATGATCCCTCAAATGTCCACATTTTAATCCTCAGAATCTGTGGATATGTTACCTTACATAGCAGAAGGGATTTTGCAGATAAGAAAAACTAAGGACATTGATGGGGAGATGATTTGGGATTATTTAGATGGATTCTATGTTAAATCATATGGGTCCTTAAAAGGAGAGATCCTTTCTAAGCCACACGGAAGTGTGACTACTGATGATCAGAGACACAACTTTGTTGAATGTGAAAATAGAGGAAGGGGGGGCATAAGCTAACGAATGGAAGTGCCCTCTTGATGTTGAAAAAGGCTGGAAAATGGATTTTTCCTTAGAGCCTCCAAAAAAGAAAAGCAGACCTACTGACACGTTGACTTCATTCCAGCTAGTTCTGAGGGTCTTTTCCCCTCCATAACTCTAAGATAGTAAGTTTGTATCATTGGAGTCATGAATTTTGTAGTGATTTTTTTTTTTATGAGAGCCATCAAATATAAATACGAGGGGCAGCCTGGGTGGCTCAGTGGTTTAGCACCATCTTCAGCCCAGGGCCTGATCCTGGAGACCAGGGATCGAGTCCCACATCAGGCTCCTTGCATGGAGACGGCTTCTCCCTTTAACTGTGTCTCTGCCTCTCTCTCTCTCTCTCTCTCTCTCTCTCTTTCTCTGTCTCTTATGAATAAATAAATAAAATCTTTAAAAAACACAAATATGATATATAAAATTAAAACTTTACCTACAAATTGCTACTGGAATCAGTGACAGATAAGATGACTCATTTGCAAATCCTATTACTATCCTGAAATATTAGGTGTTATGTTTATTCTGTTTAGACCATGAGATTTGAATTTATATGAAGAAAGTGAGCTCTCTTTCAGTTTTTGAGCCATTATGAATCTTCATTGTTCATTTTTCTAATTTGTGAGAAATGCTCCCCATAATTCTGTTTAATCAATCTAAATGTCATTGTACTTGAAAGATAAGTTAAAAGAAAAATTGTACACACTATTTCTTGCTTTTTTCATCAAATAGTGTTACCTTCTACTTTCAAAATATTGTTTTATTTCTTCTATATCTTTAATTTGCCTTATTTTGAATGAACTTCAGTTTGTACTTTGGGAAATTCTGTTACAAGGCATCATGGAATAAATTTAGATATATAATTTATTTGTTGATAATAACTGCCTTATATGGCCATTTCCAGTCAATACTTGCACACATCTCATCAATCAATATAATCATTACTCTGAGCCTTTTTTTGTTCCAGTTTTTAAAATTTCATATGAATGGAATTCTAATTACAACACTTTTCTCTCTGGCACGTTTACTTAATAGTTTAATCTGTACTTTTTCATCTGGAAATAGTTTATTTTATTGTTAAATATATATATAGTATATAGTAATTTCCTGTTTAAGAACAGGAAAAAATATTCACTCTACTATTAATGGACACTTCTGGTTATTTCTTGTTTTGTCTGTTATAACTAAAACTTCTATTATCATTTGAATATGTTTTAGAGGGCATATATGCACTGAATTCTCTTGGGTTTATTTTAGGAATTGAACTGTTCAGTCATAGGGTAAGCTTATGGTTAGCTTTGGTAGATAAAGCCAAACATTTTCTTTTTCTGTTTTTTTTTTTTTTTTTTTTTAAGCCAAGCATTTTCTTGAAGTGCTTTTTTTTTTTAACACTTTACAGTTCTATTTGCAACATGTCCAAATTCCAGTTGTTCACATATTTCCTAATATTTGATATTGATAATATTTTTTAAAAAGTTAAAATCAGCTACTCTTTTTGTGTTTTTCATTTGCATTTTCCTGATGATTTAGTGATGTTGGGCATATTTTCATATAATCCCTGGCCATTTGTAATTTTTTTTCTGCATTGCCCATTCATGTGTTTTGTACATTTTGAGACACTTTTAAAGAGAAATATCCAATTGGAACTCAGTTTTTCCCTCCAAATATCAAGAAGTTATTAGCATAACCACCTTTTTGAGTTTAAAATTATTCAGAGAGAATATACAGAATATAGTATTTGGATTAATATCCTAAAATAAAACTCTTGAAATATAAATATTTCAATTAAAAAAAAAAACACACACACAAAATACAGAAGAGCCATGGAGTATAGGAACAAAAATCACACACACACACACACATATTTATATTTATATTTATATTTATATTTATATTTATATTTATACTTATATTTATATTTATACAGAGGCTTGAATATTAAACTCCAATGTATAAAACAAAAATAAATTTGACTGGGTTTGGTTGAAGTCTGAGGTGATACTGATCAGTATTTGCTTGACTTCTCTTCAGTAAGTGATACTTGAGAAATTTCCAAAGCAGTAACCTGTGTCTTGGTGATTGGTATATTCACCATCACTGCAATGTCTTGTATGAAAGTAATTAAGCGTAAGTAAGTCATGCATGAGGACCATGGTTAGACTTGTTTAAAATTCTGGTTCCCGCATGTAGAACGTGTTCAGGGATTTCTGTGTGGCTGAAGGAAGGGGATTGTGAAATGAGAGATGATGCTGAGCATAAATAAAGGCAAATAACAGATCACATAGATCATGCCCCATGGAAAAGACTTCCAGTATAATTCCTCAGTCAAAACTGAAAAAATAATTTCAATATCAGGTCAAATATTAGGTCCTCCTTGAAAGATGGAGTAACATATACAAAGACAAAATAGATCTCATTTGCTTGAAGAAATGCAGATAATTCAGTGTGGCAAGATACTAGTGGAATACGGAGGGTAGATTATAAGTGAAGTAATTATATGTTAAGTAATGAATGTTTTGAATGAACTAGCTATTCTGGTGCCTTTAAATATTTTTAGAGGTGAGGGGAGTATAAAGAAGGACCATTGAAGTTTTTGTAAGGAAGTGATAGTCTCTACATTGCATTTTAGAGTGATCATACTGGCATGGCTTGGATGACGGCAGATCTGAACAGAGGGGTATTGGTGAGGAAACTGTCACTAGCATCTAAGGAAGAGGTGATATGGAATTATCCACGGTGTTGTCAGGATAGAAAAAAAAAACTAAAGCAAATTGAGATATATTCATGAGTTATAATTCTCTAAACATGATGAATGGTTGGTTGGTTGGATAAAGCCAACTGACATAAACAGTTAGTCATGATACTAGTAAATAAAGAATTTTGACAAGATAAGGGGGAGATTAGAGAGGATTAGTCAATTTTTTAAAGATTTCAAGACAAATTGCTCATTAGGAAATTTAATATTATAATCTGAAGCTTAAAAGAGAAGTATTTAATGGAAATAAAAGCTTGGAAATAATACATTGGTGATATTTTCAAACCACAAGAATGGATAAATATATCCAAGAGAGATTGTGTGTATGCATGTATGTACTTAATACATAATGGCAAATATGATGAGAATAAATTCAGCTGTTAAAGAAAAAGCAAGATCAGAATAGAGTACAGTGAGTTAAGTGAGCCATAACGCCCAGAAGGGTTAAAATATAGCCTGATTACACAGCTACATGGGGGCCATGGTATAGATTTTGGATTTTATCCACAAACTGTTAAGGAAGTTATTGAAAGGTTATAAACAGGGTTCTGACAGTATCTAATTTGCATTTTTAAACAGTTATTCTGGTTCTGGCTGCTTTGTGGAACATTGGAGGCAATGGGCTGCATCACAGGCATCCAGCATGTTAGGAAAGTATTGCTCTAGTGGAGGTAAGATATGACAATGGAGGACAAAAGGGTTAGTCGTGGATTAATATGAGATTCTGGGTTTATTGTAAAGGTAAAGCTAATAGGACTTGTTGTTAGACCTGTCAGCACTTACGAATTCTGGGGTTTTTATTTTTTACTCAGAGTTACTATGTGAATTGCAATTGCACTGGGGTAGGAGGTGAGTGCTTAAGAAGAGCAGGATGGTTGGAAGGTGGTATAATTAAGAATTTAATTTTTAAATTCCTATTTTTCACCTCAGTGAAGATGTTAAAAAGGTAGTTGAATATATACAAATTTGGAACTAAATGAAGAGCTGTGGGCTGGTGATATTAATTGGAGACTACATTTAGGAGTTATTTAAAGCCTTAGGTCTGGGCAAGGTGACCCAGGTAATGAGTATGCATCGGGATGAGCATAGGTAGGCATGCACAGCTCTGGCGAAGCGAATAATGATGATTATGGCAACGCTATTTATTATTTATAGGATATAGGAAAAGATCTACCAATCTGACAAAATCTATCGTTTTCTCTAGGATCTACAAGTAGGCTCTCTTTTCTGAATATTTGTTAGTTTATGGAAGTGAGTATATTGCCACATGTCCAGTGTCTCCCTCATAAAATTTCCATCTGATATTTGGTTCCACTTTACTTTTTTGAGGAGGGCATAGAGCCATTCAGCCCCCTCCCCACAACCTCTTCTGAATAACCAGTCTTAGTGCTCTCACATACAGAATTTTCTAGGTAGTTCTCAGGAAGATTCAAATTTCTCACTGATTATTCTGCAGATGATTGTCTTTTGCTTACTCTCTGACCCCCTTAGAATTTCTTTCCTCACCCAAAGCAGTTTATCTAATTACTTCTTGCAAGCACATACATTTTGGAGGAATGGCTGTGTATTTTCAGACATATATTTTGACTAAACAGAAATGTGATTTTCATTCAAGTTTGTGCTCATGACATAGCTGTGTAACAGACATACAAAGTTTAAACATTAAATCTAATAATATTTAATTTCAGCTACATTCTTTCATGCATCCGAGGAGTACTGCAAGATGAAATGATAGAAAATGGTGAGGGAAGAAGAAGTAAGAGGCGAGGCAGATTTTATGGAGTTACTTGGGAGTTGCTCTAAAATGCAGCTCCTCAAAATACTGCCTCATAATTCAAGAACCAATTGTACAGAGTATAATTCAGTTTGACTGATAGAGCTGGTGATATGCCTCACTTACTCTTTGATAACAGTGAGCTAAAGAATGTCAAGAAGGAGGCTCTCTTTTTAATATATCGTATGTAATTTTAACTCTGGAAAACACAGGTGTTGATTACCGTTGTACTCTTGGATGCTGTTATTATATCACCTCTTACGTGCAGCACAGGAGACCATTTACATAATGAACTTATTCATCTATTCACTCTCAACCCTCACTATGTTGTTACCTTGTTACCGTCTTATCTCAGAATATCTGTTGCATCCTGTCTTTATCATCTTGGCCCTACTTCACATTTTAATCTTTCTCTACTTCATGGTTTCCATGTATATATGAATTACAGCCTGGAAGTACTCAACGATCATCTGGAGCCTAGATTTTTGCCATCTACCATTTTCGGACGACAGCTTACCTTCACTCTTGTAGCTCTACTTGATTGTTAGTTTTAAAATTCTCATTGCAATGGACTGAAGTTTGTGTTCGCCCAAATTTATATGTTGAAACCCCCCAACCCTGGTATGATTGTATGTATAGTGAAGACTTTGCTTGTTCATTAGGTCCTGGGAGTGGGGGCCTCCTGATGGGATTACTGTCCTTAAAAAAAAGAGACAGTAAGAAGCTTGATACCCTTCTCTCTTTCCACCTCATGAAGATACAAAAAGAAACCAGGAAGAATGTCCTCAGAAGACACTGGTTCTGCTGGTGCTTTGATCTTGGACTTTCCAGATACCAAAACTGTGAGAAAAAAAGATGTTTTTTGTTCAAGCTACCCAGTTAATTGTCTTTTGTTATAGAACCAGACCAAACTCAGACACCGATGCTTCAGTGTCAGAGAGCGAACTTCCCTATGATCTTCAAAACTTGGAATTTAGATCTTGGAGATATTTATAGCTTCATAATTCTTAAATTCTTTTTGAGATTTCACATACTGTATGATTCATTCAAAAATGTGCGTGTACCACTTAAAAGTACACTACTCAGCGGCGCTTGGTATATTCACAAAGTTGTACATCTGTGATCACAGTCAGTTTTAGAACATTTTATTTGCTTCCAGAAGGAACCGTGTACCACATTGCCATTGGATATTTTAATAGAAGAAAAAAACTAAATCAGAGAAGTAATAACAGAAGTGTGGTTTTTGAGTGTGGGGGGGGGAAGCAGTGTGCAATTATAGAGAGAGTTGTCAGGGAAGGCTGAGAAGGCCACATTGAAGTCAAGACTTGAAAGAGCTAAGATCATTTTGGCTTTTACACAGAGTGAGATGCTTTCAAAGCACTCTTCCATAATCTTTTAAACCTCTTTTGGGTGTGGTGGGACTTGATTATGTAAAGGAACCAAGTCTCTCTCAACTCTAAGGAAGATGTCTCCGAACTAGAGTTTTCTGCTCTAGAAGGACTCACCTGGTAATAGATATGGAAATCCACTAAATATAAATATTAATTGTAGTAACTCTAAAAGCATACCAGGTGGGTGTTGGCAGTGATCCCTCCTCGTCTGTCCTGTTCAGATAGGCTAACATCCCAGGGCTAGTTATGCTTGTAACCTAGTTGCAGTGGCTGATAAGGACCTGCCATTTCCTCCTCAGGAAGTTCTCATGTCACTGTTGGAAAGTGGCTCGGTGATGGGTGGGTGGCCTGCAGAGCGGGATGGCTCCTTATCCCAGATCATCTCCTACTTGTTTCTCTCATTCGTGAATGGGGGGCGCAAGATGAAAGAGGGTAACAGGCACGATCCGCCCGGGTAGACAGAGTGCAGTGCTTAATAAGCAAAGAAGATTCCTTTCCCTTGAACTTCTAAATGCTTGTAGCAATTATCTTACCCTCGTAATTATTCTTTGGCAGGTGTCTACGTATGATTTTGTGATTTTGTGTGCAGAGCACATTTCTAAAGGAGTTAGGAATTGATGAGCAGTTGCCCCTCTACATGGCACTATGATCATGAAATATTCAGCTTAAACGTCTCCGATATTCCCAAGTACTGCTTTGTTGTTTGTTTAGACAACGCCATCACAAAATACGCATTCAGAAACTATGTGTTGTGACGTGTACCTAAAAACAGCACCACCAAGAACGTAATAAAAGGAACAAGTGTATACCCGGTGCCAAGCTTAAGACGGAATAGAAACCCTTCCTTCGCAGGCCCCTGAGCGTGTCTCTGCTGTGCTGTCCCCCCCTCAGTGGCAGCCACTAATCCTGAATGTGTCATGAATCGCTTTCTAGCATTTCTTTATAATTTTTATATGAAGGTGTGACTATCACTCAGCAATGAATTTTTTACTTTTCACTTTTAATTTTTAATGTTTTTATACATGGAGGCATACTAGAAGTACTTTTTTATGATATAGTTCTAGACACATGGTCTTGATATTTATCTGCTATACAGATACCCTCACACACACACATATGTACACCTAGGCACTGAAATAGACCGGATGAATATAAACAAAGCATTTATATTTTGTATATGTGTATATATTATATATTATATACATATATTATATATATGACTTCTATTTATACATTAAAACAATGCAGCAATAAATATTCATGCATTTCCCTGGTGAGAATTGAGGTTCTCTTGGAGTGAATGTCTGGATTTATCATATGATTCCTCTTTAGTTTGAGTAGGTCACGCCAAAAAAATGTCCTCCAAAGCGATTATAGCAAACTTGTACCACCATCAGTTCATGAGATATATACTCTCTAATTTGGCATTTTTATGTTGTTTTCAGATAAACCTAAGGTGTTTTGTTTTGTTTTTTAATTCTGTTTAAGAAAGATAGTAACAAACTATGCGGCCAAATGTCAAATTACCTAAATGCCACATGGTCGTTCTTATCTGTGAGATCTTAAGTTTTCACGATGCTAAATGACACAGAGATAAAACTCAACTCTGTTTTCCTGCTATGCCCCATTCCTTTTGTTTTGCTGTGCTGTTTGGATTATTCTGTAAAGAAATATGAGTTTCCTTATTTTTCTACTCTCACGTGTGTGGCTACACAGTGCATGGAAGGAAGATGGTCATTGGCAAAGGAAAACATCCATCTGAGTCAAAGTTCTTCTACCCTTGGGCCATCACCTGACCTTTCATTGACTCAGCCAGTTCATCTATAAAGGGAAAGTAACAAAGCCTATCCATAATAATGGTTGTTGTAAATACTGGAAATATTATATTCACAAGCCTGGCAGTGTGCCTGATTCATTTCCAGCTGTTAATAAAAAGTAGTTAACATTTTTATTATGAGGATTTCATGTCAAAGACCTTAGTCCTCACTTTACCTGTTAGCTTCCTTGCCAGTCTCTTTTTTTTCCTTGCCCTTCATTGTCTGGTTTTACTTTATCCTTCTGCAGATAGCTTCACAATTGGGTAAAATTTCCACCTTATTTATTTATTGTTAAAGATTTTTATTATTTGAGAGGAAGAGAGAGAGAGAGCGCAGGAGGGGTGAGAGGAGGGGGAGAAGCAGAGTCTCCCTGAGAAGAGTGGAATCCCAGGACCCGGGGATCATGACCTGACCCGAAGGCAGATGCTTAACCAACTGTGCCACCTAGGTGCCCTAATTTTCCATTTTAGAAATTAAAAATAACCTATTTTCTTAATTGGCCTTCCTTTGAACTGTCTGTGCAGCCTGATTCCCACAATTTTCACTTTGTCTTTCTTTTTCTGAGCCCTAGATTTTTTTAAATTTTAATTTTAATTTAATTTTTTGTTTGTTTGTTTGTTTGTTAAGCTAAAGTAATTGGCAGAAAGAAGAGTTCTCATTATAAAATGAGAAAAATATCATGGAAACATTATGTAATTCTAGGAATGGTAGAAGATAGTTGTCAGTATTTACCCTCTTTTACTGGGAAAACAGTGGACTCTGCATTGACATGGTGGGTAAAGCAGGTCCCTCAAGAAGCAACTCTAAGTTATAAACTTGGCCTCAGAATACGTTGACCGTTGTGTTTGGTCAAAATCATATGGTCCAGAGTGTATCAATGTGAAATGAAACCAGATTGCTAGGTTTTAGTTACACCTGAGCATGTCTGAAAAACTACTGGGAAGGGTTGTAAAAAAGGCATTGGTAAGGACCCAAGAGATCTCTTAGAGGATAATATGGCCAGATTTTTCTAAACCCAAAACAATGACCTCAAGAGAGCATCAAACCCTAGTTAATGCGGCAAGATGGAGGTGTTTGCAGTCAATACTGGTTGGTACCCAGCTCCTTTGATGGTGGTGTAGGTTGTAAGATAACAGAACAGAACCAAAAGAAAAAAAATGTATAATAAATGTATACGCAACCTGTAGTAAATCCCTATAGGAGATACTGCTGTGTCGTCTTATGGATATTAGACCTCTACTCTATGCATCAGTAGCACTGAGCATGATAGTAGAAAAGCAGCTGAGGAGAATACTGGGTAAAGAATTATGATATTAAAAAAAAAAAAGGAATTATGATATTTGAGTTAGATACGCTTCACTTGGACACTTCCATGGGCACCTGGAGAGGAGTGTCTGCTGTCCTTAGAAAGGACCAGAAGTTTAGGAGCAAGTGGATGCCATAAGCTAATTAAATTTCACTTTTTTAAAATTTTTATTTACTTATGATAGTCAGAGAGAGAGAGAGAGAGAGAGAGAGGCAGAGACATAGGCAGAGGGAGAAGCAGGCTCCACGCATCGGGAGCCCAACATGGGATTCGATCCAAGGTCTGCAGGATCACGCCCTGGGCCAAAGGCAGGTGCTAAACCACTGCGCCACCCAGGGATCCCTAAATTTCACTTTTTGAAATAACTACAAGGGCACCTTGGTGGCTCAGTCAATTGAGCATCTGCCTTTGGCTCAGGTTGTGATCCCAGCGTCCTAGGATGGAGCCTCACATCAGGCTCCCTACTCAGCAGACAATCTCACTCTCCCTCTTCCTGTGGCCCTCCACCCAGGTTTGTGCCTTCGCTCTCCCTTTCAAACAAATAAATACTTAAAAAGTTAAAAAAAAATCACTACATTTATATACATAGTGGAGTCTACAAAAATTTGTCTTAACTTAGACCATGAAGATTAGTGGCATATTATATAGCCAATTCATATACAATTAAAAGTCAGCTGTTACACCAGTATTTGTAACATATAATTCTGATTTTAGGTGAACAGTTGCACTGATTTAAAAAAAAAAAAAAGAAAAAAAGAAAAAAAAAGAAAAAACCACTTGCATCAGCACTTGTCAAAATTTATCCTCTGTTTCTACATTATGGTGGCAGGTAAAATAAGCTTCTTAAGAACCACTACAAATTATTCTAAAGTAAATTACTGGCAAGTCACAGATATACAGTTAAGAATACAGAGTTAAAGGGGCACCTCGGTGGCTCACTTGCTTAATCATCAGATTCTTGATTTCAGCTCGGGTCATGATCTCAGGATGGTGGGATCCAGCCCCACAGAGGCTCAGCGGGGAGTCTGCTTTCTTTCTTTTTCTCTCTCTCTCTTTCTTCCTCTGCCTCTCTCCCCACACTCTAAAATAAATAAATAAATCTTTAAACAACAATCCATTGTTAGAAGTGAACTTTCAAAATGCTGATTAATCAGAGACTGTGATGTACTTAAACCAAAGTTTATTGTTAAACCACACACTCACACACACACACACATTAATATGGGCTCATTTTCAACTTAGAAGAAAGGAAACCCTTATAAGATAATATTGAGTGAGACGTTCTATAGAAATACGAGTGCAGGGAATCTCTAGAAATGAGATTTGGTAGACTATTAGAACTAGTTGACAAAGAAATATGGTGAGTATAATAGAAAATAGTAGCATCAACATTAGAAAACTTAGTAGGAGCTTGATATTTACTAAGTTGTGTCTCTCCCAAATTCATTTGTTGAAGTTCTAACTCCCAATATGACTGTCTTTGGGTACAGACAGAGCTTATAGAAGGTATTTAGGGTTAAACGAGGTCACAAAAGTAAGGATCTAATCCAACAGAACTGTTGACCTTATGGGGTGAGAGGGTCACCAGATATCTGTCTCTCCCATCCATGTGATGACACAGGGAGAAGGCCACCATCTATAAGACCTGTCACCAGAAACAGCCTATAATGCTACCTTGATCTTGGATTTCAGAGCTTCAGAACTGTCAGAAATAAATTTCCATTCTTTCAGAAATGGAAATTCAGAATTCAGAAATAAATCTCCATTCTTCCACCAAGTTATGTTACTTGTTACTTGTTAGTCTGTGCAGCCCGCACAGACTAACAGGGAACCCAATTATCATTTAAAAAAAAGTTTTAAAGATTTTACTTATTTATTTGAGAGAGAGAGAGAACACGACAGTGAGAGAGAGAGCATGAGCAGGGAGAAGGGCAAAGGGAGAAGGAGAAGGAGAAGCAGACTCCTCACTGAATAGGGAACCAGGAGGGACGAGGGTTGATACCGGGACCCTGGGGTCATCATGACCTGAGTGAAGGCAGATACTTAACTGACTGAGCCACCTGGACTCCCCCAAAGTGCTAACTGGTTTATTTAGTTACATAGCTCTTCACTGTCAGGGCATGGTTATAACTCAGAACTATTTTATTGCTCAAGCATTTCTTCAGGAATTGAAAACACACCCAACTTATGCCTGACTGCTAACCTACCACTTAATTCTTAGGGCATGTATAAGGACTGGAAGGTTGGATTGATCGATTGATCGATTGAGCAGCTGAATGAGTTTCATCAATTGTATTCCCACTTATCCCATCCCTCTTCTCTGACAGAATAGACCAGAAAGTACAGTCTAATGTGGATTTTTCCACTTCTTTAATTAATATCTTTTATTTTTATCAATGGATGCATAAAAGACCTATGCAGGACATCTCCTTGACTTTGACAATTACAAAATATGTATCTCTGAGTACAACAGTCTATTCCTTTAAACCTAGAAGGTTTTTTGTTTGTTTGTTTGTTTGTTTTTGTTTCTGTTTTTACTTTATTTCTTTTATCTATTTCCTTTTACAAGTTTGCTGAAGCTATTTGAATCATTGGAATGCTTAATGTGCTCAACTTTAATTTTTTTTGACAAGAACTTAGAATTGACTTGTTTGTCTACATCACCAATAATGTACTGAATAAGTTGTAGGGCATGACATTGGCCACAATCCTATGCCAGATAAAACCTACATTTCTTGTATATTCACATATAAGTATTCAAAAATGTATTATTGAAAAAAGAGATTTTGTTTTCCCTTCTTCCAAGTTGTTTTACTGATTTATTGAAATGCAGTGTTTGCAGCAAAAGGAAGTTCTCTTTTTAATCAATGATAGGCAGATCACACAAAATTCAGGGGCTCAATAAGGACACAAAAAAAGTAAATCACGATAGCAAGTAGACATTAACATGAAACCAGGTAATTCCCAGAGTGAATAATCAACGTTATTACAATATAGACTTATGGGCGGAGAAGACAATTGGGAGTCATCATTAAATGCTGGATCTATTTCATCGAGTCCTAATATTGTTAAATAATTGCAATCCCTTTCAATCTCCCTTGCACTTTTTTTTTCCCCAATGCTAGGAAAGTCAGGTATCTCTGTGACCTTACTTTAATTTGATTTAAGCATCAATACAAAAGCTTCATAGGCACATTGTAAAGGAAAGTGATTTATTTTTCCATTATTACCTCTGGGAATTATGGGGCATCCTGGACATAAATTCCAATGAGAGTCCTGTTCACTTGAACAGTAACAAAAAGAAAAGTCAATTCTAGAGACAAAAACTCGAATAATAAGGTAGGGATAAAATTGGATTGTGTATAACCATTAAGTTACCCCTTTTAAGGTAGAATTTTTATCTGTACTTAGTTTTATATAATCGTTTCACTTTAACTTTGGCAAATTCAGTAAATAGATGTTTTCTAGTGACCCTTAGGAAGCAGTATTTTGATGATGTAACTCTTAGTAAATTACATGCATTTCAAAAATTGTTTTTAATGAGATATAACAAAATGATGAAAGCTTTGACTAGCTCTCTTGATGAACTCTCTACTGCTCAACTTATATTTCTGGTATTCTCATATTCATATATATCATGCTCAAAACTAAGATTAACCTGGTACCATAAATATCATGAACTTTCTTCTTTTACGAGTCAGCTATCTTTTTTTTTTAATACCAGGGTCATGGATTTCACTCTTAAATCATCTGACTCTTTTTCAAATGAATGTCATTCCAAGGTCAGAGGGAAAAGAAAATTTACGAATCACAGAAAATCAGAGCAAACGAAGCAGAAAGATATAGAGATCATGCCTCCTAAAGAAACTGCCCCACATGCTTTATCCTCATGCCAATGAGCAAATTGAGTTATTCTAATAGCCTAGGGACATGAAATATTTATACATCATTTAGCTCAAGAGTAAGCCATGAATGTCAAATCACTTATTTTTTATGTAATATTTTATTTATGAATGGGGGAAGGGCAAACTACAAATCATCATCTTTATAGAGAATTAGAAATTATTTACATTCGCTTATTATTTTATTGATGTTAAGCTGATAAATGATATACTGCTTTTTTCCTATTGTGAACAGCGAGTTTACTCAGCTATTTAGATGACAAATATTTGGGATCTTACTGCATCCCAGACCCTGTGCATAAAGCTGGGCTGTGAAAATGGAGGCCACATTTGCTTCTGGTCTAGCAGCAGACAGTGCTGTATAAATAAATAACTATATGTATTCATTCACCAGAACATGTGTTACGTTCCTCCTGTGACAGGATTCAAGGAGAAGCAGCAAGAACAAGGCTGAGAAGGGCCTCCTCCTCTCCTGGGTTTATAGGTCAGTATGAGGAAACAGATAAACAAATACATTTTAAAATATGAGAAACAAGATCATGTGGCTTTGGAAGGCATCATTCTGGAGACAGTGCTTTGCCTGATACCTGAACTACTAAAGTAACTCTCAGTGAGAAGAACACCCTAAAAAAACAAACAAACAACAGAAAGAAAAGCAGCCTAACAGAAGCTTTAGTTAGTGCAATGATCCTGCAGCAGGAATAAAGTCTTTAAGGAAAGGAAGCGAGTCCACTATGACTGAGGCAGAACAGGTAATGGTGAAATAAAGCAGTGGGGAGGCACATCAGAAAGAGCTTTAAAATAAGAGATTTTAATCCAGTTTCCAGTGGAGGCTACTTAAAAGCTTTGAACTAGGGGTGAAATGATTGGCTTACATTTTACAGAGAAGATTCTTGTGGCTGGTGGAGGATGTGTTGAGCGATGCCAAGAGAAAAAGCAGGGAGACTATTATTGCTAGCAGCCCAAGCGAGACATAACTTACGTGCTTAGATGACAGGAAAGATGAGAGAAGTAGCTGGGTTTTGTATGTATTGATCATTGATAAGATATGGGTATGTGAGGTGAAGGGGAAATTAAAAAAAACATATTTTTCAATGTTGTTGGTATAGTATGGAATGCTCAGTTAATGTTGTGGGAGGAAAATGAAAACACTTTTCCATTGGAAAATTGTAACTGAGGAGATGCCTGGGTGACTCAGTCCTTTAGGCGTCTGCCTTCAGCTCAGGTCATCCTGGGGTCCCGCCATCAAGTCCTGCATCACGCTCTCAACCCAGCGTGGGGTCTGCTTCTCCCTCTGCACCACCTCTTGCTCATGCTTTCTCTCTTGCATGCACTCTCTCTCAAATAAATAAATAAAATCTTTAAAAAGAGAGAAAATTGTAATTGAACTATTGAAAATTCAGCAGCAGCAAAAAATAGGATGTTAAACTATAGGTACAGAAATGAGCCAAAGATGGAGATACTACGGTCATGCAATTCTGGGCACTCCAACGTGATGAGAACCAAGAAATAGAGATGAGACGAACACTATAATTAGAACAAGTCTGTGATTATGCTAAGAAGTTTGGACCTAGCCTATAGGAATTCAGAATATAGAGAGCACATGTTTTTGAGATTATCGAAATAACATAAAAAATAATATTAGATTTTTTTGGTAATTATTTATAGTTTTCAAAGGCTTCTTATATATACTATTACATTGCATGATACTGTGGAACCAAAAAAGAAGAAATGGCATCCTCTCTCACAAGGTTTGCCAGCAAGAAGAGAAACTGCCATGGAAGTTGGCAAAACTATAACGAATTTCTGGGCAAAGTGTGATGGAGACGATCCATATCAAAAGCATCAAATGGAGATATGTTTTCACTGTGTGGCTGTCAGCCACAAAGCAGCATAATATTAAAGAATATTTTGTTACAACTCCCTTTGTTGTTGATTTTCTGCCTCTGCATCCCCCTTCCCCCTGGAATATAAACTAAAGATGGTGAAAGTTTTTACACATTTCGTTCACAGACGTATTGCATGCATCAAGCACAGAATCTGATACAGTGTTGATACTCAGTATATTCGATAAATTAGTCAATGTCTTTATCTGAGAAGAATGGAGAAGGAGCAGAGGAGGATGGTTTTATTTGCAGAAATTAAGTAAAAGAACGACCTCAGTTAAATCTTCCGGATTAATGAGTCAAATACATATGAGTCATTGGAGACCCGGGAATGACATTTATTTGACAACTGATGCACGATTTATATTTATTATTATTATTATTATTATTATTATTAAAATTCTGAGTTAGCTGTGTTGAGATGAGTCAGATTTAAACGATTCATGTTCTAGTACTAACGCAGGTCCTCCTCGGCGCAGAGAGCCAACCAGAATGGAGGTACTTGGTGAAGACAGAGTCAGAACACCGAGTCTAACAACTGAAGATGAGAGCATGTTCACTTACAAGGATTTCAGTCCTTGGGACGTGAAAAGCAGAAAGTTCTTTCTAAATCACACGCTCACCTATGCAGAACACCTGACAGCCTGATGACAGCTTGGGTCTCCATTGGCTGTTGGGGAGTCTGCGGGCTGCCTCGTGATCGTTGTGGGCCATGGCAAGATGGGTCCTTCCATGTGATTTGTGGTTCAGTGAATAGGAATTTGAAAGAAAGGCTAGATGTCATCTCAGAAAGACTAAGAAGTTTCTCCCTGCATTAGTAATTATTGGCAACGTTGGAACTAGAACTTAGGTTATGCGACTCTGCATAACTCTGGGGGTGTGAATGGGAAGGACTTTCCCTGCCTGCACTCCTCTCGGCTTCATGGGCTGTGCTGGGCTGCTTGGAATTTCTCTCCACGTACATACTGCTCAGCTTTCTATGGTGGGTCGTATTATTTTCACTCCATGAATCATTTTCGTGATTTTCGTCTTCTTTAAAGATAACTACTACTTGGTAGTGGACAGTTTGGCTGAGCCCTCTCCTTCTCCAGGCGTCCTGACCTGACAACCATCACTCTGGAGACGCTGGGTCCTCAGTACTTCTTGTGTAATATTTTGAGCACGTCTCTAGCACCAAGATATATTTGTGTATGTATTAAGCTTTCCCACTAGACGGCGTTTCTTCATGATGATTGTATTGGCTAAGCTGAATCTAAAACTCAATATAGTTTCTAATATATAGATGATTTATGCCATTGATAATTATCAATGATATTTGATTTATATTTTATAAATATTTATATTTATTATTACTATTATTTGCATGTGTGTGATAGAGAAAGAAAGAGAGAAATCAGTCTGGTTCTACCCTTTCGTGTTTCCATCAGGTCTTATTTCTTAAAATACAATGTTTTCTGCCAGAGGTACTTTCAGGAAAGATAGTAATAATGACAATTTGAAGGTGAAGCAAGTAGTAGTATACAGAGTCTCCATTTGGTTTATATAGTTGATATTGCTGTTATTTTTTTTCCTCTCTGAATGCCACAGTAACTGACCAAAGAGGACTCAGTTTTCGCAAGTATATTCAATATGCTCTGATGATTGAGAGTTTAAACCAATTGCAATTAAGAAGATAAACAACTTTTATGTCAACTAGAAAGACATAAAACATACCCGTTTGTTCATTTTTTGCAAGAAGCTTTGATGAGACCATGCTCCTTAATCATCTGCTGATTATGAGAGAGGAAGCACAATCTGCGCCATTTTGCTGTTCTGGTGAGGCAATTTGCTGCACTTCATCCCCCGACTGTGAAATTCAGTACTTTCGTCCCATGCTTATGCCGCACTTTATTGCATCTGCTGCTTGTCGTAGTGGATGTTTTAGTTTCTGTTTTGGTTTCCCGTTCTTCTTTCTTTGAAAGGATTATCATAAGCGTAATGAAGGATTTTTTAAGAGCTAACAGGTAGCTGGTAACATGTGGTTGGCATCCACCTCGAGGGTTGGGGAAGGTTGTAGGGCCTGGAGAGGAGATTAGCACAAAGAGTTTTCTGATGCACAGAGCATCATTTAACAGAACAGTCATCGTCAATGACATCAACTTTTATAAAGATTACTTTCATAATAATAGTAGTAATAATAATTGTAACCTTGTGTTGTTTACTCAGTAATGGGTAGTATGTGTCTCAATACTTTTTTTTGATTGAGATATAATTGACTTATAACATCGCATTACGTTCAGGGGCACAACATAATGATTCGATATTTGTATATATTGCGAAGTGCTCGCAATAAGTCTAGGTAACATTTATTACCACACAGAGTTCTATTTTTTTTTCCCTGTGGGAACTTTTAAGATCCACTTTCTTAGCAATTTTCAAATATACAATATTTTGAACTATAGTCACCATGCTGTGCGTTACATTCCCAGGATTTCTCTATTTTATAGCTTGAAGTTTGGACCACCTTCACCGTTTCATCCACGCTCCACTCCCCACCTCTGGCAACTGCCAGTCTATTCTCTGTGTCTGTGAGTGTGATTGCTGCTGCTGTCGTTGATTAGGGTCCACATATAGGTGAGATCAAAGGTATTTGTCTAACTCCCTCTCATTTATTTCACTTAGTACAATGCTCTCCATGTAATTTTTGCATTGGCAAAATGGCAAATGGCAAAATTGCAAGTGGCAAGATTTCCTTCTTTTTTATGGCTGAATAATATTCCATCCTTCATCTCTCCTTTTTTTTAAAATATTTCATTTATTTATTCATGAGAGACACAGATAGAGAGAGAGAGACAGAGACAGAGGCAGAGGGAGAAGCAGCTCCCTGCAGGACTTGATCCCAGGACTCCGGGATCACACCCTGAGCCGAAGGCCGATGCTCAACCACTGAGCCACCCAGGTGTCCCTATTTATTCACTTTTAAAAACAGCTTTATTGAGACATAATTCACATGCCATAAAGCTAAACCGCTTAAAGTGTACAATTTAATGATTTTTAGTACAGTCACACAGTTGTGTGGCTATATCACCACAATTGAACTGAAGAGTATTTTTATCACATTCTCCCAAAAAAAAAAGGCAGTCACTCACCATCCAACCCTCCATCTGGCCCCTCACATTCACTAGTTTTATTTCCGTCCTTCTAGATTTACTTCTTCTGGACGTTTGATATAAATGTATTCCTACAACATATGACTTTTTTGTGACTGGTTTCTTTCACTTAGCATCATGCTTCTACAGTGGAGCACGTATTAATACTTCATTTTTATTGCTGAATAATATTCCATCATATAGGTGTGTAACACCATATTAATCCATTGATCATTTCTTTGGACCTTTGGGTAGTTTATGCATCTGAGTTGTGATGAATAATGTTAAGGTGAACATTCACATTCCAGTGTTTTCTTTGGACATATGTTTGCATTTCTTTTACCATATTTAGCGGTGGGATTGCTAGGTCATGTGATAATTCTGTTTAACATTTTGAGGAACTTCCAAAATATGTTCCAAAACTGCTGTCCTATTTTATTTTCCCATTCAAATGTGTAAGGGTGTCAATTTCTCTACATCCTCACCAGCACTTGTCATGATCTTTCCTTTTGATGATGGGCTCTTAATGAGCGTGAAGTGGTTTTGATTTGTGTTACCTCAGTGTTAATGACGTTGAGTGTACCTTTATATGCTTATTGTTATATTTTCTGGAGGGAAATGCCTATCAAAATTCTTTGTCAATTTTTTTCTCTAATTGGGCTTTTTTTAATTATGAAGATGAAAACATTTTTTAAAAATATTTTAGATAAAATTGCCATACCAGATACATAATTTGCAAACATTTTCTCCCATTCTCTGGGTAAACGTTTCACTTGATGACAACTTCGGACACAAAGGTTTTAATGTTGATGAAATCCAAATTATCTATTTTTGTTTCTTTTGTTGCTTGTGTTTTGGTGTCCTATTTAAGAAGTTCTTGCCTAATCCAAGTGCACAAAATTTATTCCTGCCTCTATATGTTTAGGATTTTAGCTCATCTGTTTATGTCTGTGATCCATTTTGAGTAAATTTTTAAATATAGTTTGAAGAAGAATTCAAACTTCATTTCTTTGAATGTGAATCATTAGTTATTGCAGTATCGTTTATTGAAAAAAAAAAAAAAACCCTTCTATCCCCATGAATTGCCTTGGCATCGTTTTCAAAATCAGCTAGCCATAAATATAAAGCTATATTTCTAGATTCTCAATTTTATTCCATTGGTCTATATGTTTATTCTTATGACAGTACCATGCTGTCTTATGTTCTGCAGAGTAATACTTTGTGAAATGGAGAAGTGTGAGTTCTTCAACTTTCTCTCCCCTTTTTAAGATTTTTTTTTTTTTTGGTCTACTCTAAACCTTTAGGTTATATGATCATCATAACAATTTCTGCAAAAAAGCTAGCTCCATTTTGATAGGTATTTTTTTAAATGTTTTGATAATTCAAGAAGTATAATCTTCATATTAAGTCTTCTGATTTTTGAGCAAGAGATATCTCTTAGTTTACTCAGGTTTTGCAAAATCTTTATGAATATTTTTTACTTGGTGTTCAATTTACCAACATACAGAATAACACCCAGTGCTCATCCCATCAAGTGCCCCCCTCAGTGCCCGTCACACATTCACCCCCACCCCCCGCCCTCCTCCCCTTCCACCACCCCTAGTTCGTTTCCCCGAGTTAGGAGTCTTCATGTTCTGTCTCCCTTTCTGATAATTCCCACACATTTCTTCTCCCTTCCCTTATATTCCCTTTCACTGTTATTTATATTCCCCAAATGAATGAGAACATACACTGTTTGTCCTTCTCTGATTGACTTATTTCACTCAGCATAATACCCTCCAATACCATCCACGTTGAAGCAAATGGTGGATACTTGTTATTTCTAATGGCTGAGGAATATTCCATTGTATACATAAACCACATCTTCTTTATCCATCATCTTTTGATGGACACCGAAGCTCCTTCCACAGTTTGGCTATTGTGGACATTGCTGCTAGAAACATCGGGGTGCAGGTGTCCCGGCGTTTCACTGCATCTATATCTTTGGGGTAAATCCCCAACAGTGCAATTGCTGGGTCGTAGGGCAGGTCTATTTTAACTCTTTGAGGAGCCTCCACACAGTTTTCCAGAGTGGCTGCACCAGTTCACATTCCCACCAACAGTGTAAGAGGGTTCCCTTTTCTCCGCATCCTCTCCAACATTTGTTGTTTCCTGCCTTGTTAATTTTCCCCATTCTCACTGGTGTGAGGTGGGATCTCATTGTGGTTTTGCTTTGTATTTCCCTGATGGCAAGTGATGCAGAGCATTTTCTCATGTGCTTGTTGGCCATGTCTATGTCTTCCTCTGTGAGATTTCTCTTCATGTCTTTTGCCCATTTCATGATTGGATTGTTTGTTTCTTTGGTGTTGAGTTTAAGAAGTTCTTTATAGATCTTGGAAACTAGCCCTTTATCTGATATGTCATTTGCAAATATTTTCTCCCATTCTGTAGGTTGTCTTTTAGTTTGTTGACTGTGTCCTTTGCTGTGCAAAAGCTTTTCATCTTGATGAAGTCCCAATAGTTCATTTTTGCTTTTGTTTCTTTTGCCTTCGTGGATGTATCTTGCAAGAAGTTACTGTGGCCGAGTTCAAAAAGGGTGTTGCCTGTGTTCTCCTCTAGGATTTTGATGGAATCTTGTCTCACATTTAGATCTTTCATCCATTTTGAGTTTATCTTTGTGTCTGGTGCAAGACAGTGGTCCAGTTTCATTCTTCTGCATGTGGATGTCCAATTTTCCCAGCACCATTTATTGAAGAGACTGACTTTCTTCCAATGGATAGTCTTTCCTGCTTTATCGAATATTAGTTGACCATAAAGTTCAGGGTCCACTTCTGGGTTCTCTATTCTGTTCCATTGATCTATGTGTCTGTTTTTGTGCCAGTACCACAGTGTCTTGATGACCACAGCTTTGTAGTACAACCTGAAATCTGGCATTGTGATGCCCCCAGCTATGGTTTTCTTTTTTAAAATCCCCCTGGCTATTCGGGGTCTTTTCTGATTCCACATAAATCTTAAAATAATTTGTTCTAACTCTCTGAAGAAAGTCCATGGTATTTTGATAGGGATTGCATTAAACGTGTAAATTGCCCTGGGTAACAGTGACATTTTCACAATATTAATTCTGCCAATCCATGAGCATGGAATATTTTTCCATCTCTTTGTGTCTTCCTCAATTTCTTTCAGAAGTGTTCTCTAGTTTTTAGGGTATAGATCCTTTAACTCTTTGGTTAGGTTTATTCCTAGGTACCTTATGCTTTTGGGTGCAATTATAAATGGGATTGACTCCTTAATTTCTCTTTCTTCAGTCTCATTGTTAGTGTATAGAAATGCCATTGATTTCTGGGCATTGATTTTGTATCCTGCCACGCTGCCAAATTGCTGTATGAGTTCTAGCAATCTTGGGGTGGTCCTTTTTGTTTTTAGAAGGTCAGTTGTAATGTGTCCACATTCTTTTCCTGACTGGTAATTTGAGTCTTCTCTTTTATTTTTCTTTGTCTGTCTAGCTAAAAGTTTGTCAACTTTATTGATCTTTTCAAAGAACAATGTTTTGGTTTTATTGACCTGACTTTTTTTTAGAAATTATTATATTTATCTCCTCTAATATGTCCTTTTCTGCCTTTAGCTTTGGGGTTTAATTGCTCTTTTTTTTCTAGTATCTGAAGATGGATGATTAAGTTATTTGAGATCTCTCATTAACTTTAATATAGGCATTTGTAGCTCTATATTTCCTTTGAACATGGACTTGGCTATATCTCATAAGTTTGGATATTTTTGTGATTTTATTTTGATTCACCTCAAAGTGATTTCTTCTTTTATTTACTGGACTATAGGGAGGGTCCTATTTAATAGGCTCACGTTTGTGAATTTTCCATTATTAATTCCTAATTTTATTACATTATTGAAGAAAAACATGCTTTGTATTGTTTCTATGCTTTTATGTTTATACAGTTTTGCTTTAGGGCCTAGCATATGATCTGTTTTGGAGGAGGTTCTGGGCATTCTTGACAAGAATATGTATTTGTGTTTTAAGTGGAGTATTGTAGGATATCTGTTAGGTTGATAAGGTTTATAGTGTTGTTTGAGTTCTTCTAATTCTTGGTGTCTATCAAATGCTGAAAATGGGTTATTGAAGTTTCCATCTATTATTCTCATTATTCTCTAATTGTCTAGTTACCCTTTCATTGCTGTTCCTTTTTTTCTTGGTGTATTTTGTGCCTGGATTATAGTTCCACATAAGTTCATACCATATGTTTTCTGGATGAATTATACTTTTATTATCATATTCTTTGTATATGTAATAATTTTTGTCATAATGTATATTTTGTCTATTCTGTTTTCTTCTTTTAAATTTTCATTGGCATGGCATACTTTTTTTTGAAGATTTAGTTATTTATTTGAGAGAGAGAGGGAGAACACAAGTGGGGAAGGGCAAAGGGACAGGGAGAGAGAGAATCTCAAGGAGAGTCCCCACTGAGTGTGGAGCCCAGCATGGGGCTCGATCCCAGTACCCTGAGATCATGACCTATGCTGAAATCAAGAGTCAGACACTCAACCAGTGGAGCCACTCAGGGCCCCTTGGCATGTTTGTTTGTTTGTTTTCCATTTTGTTACTTTGGATCTATTAATTTCTTTAAATTTCAATTGTATCTAAATTGTATCTCTTACAGATAATTAGAACCTATAAAAGTATTTTTAATCCACTCTGTTAATCTCTGCCTAGCTGCCTTTATATTGAAAGATTTACAATCTATATTTAATATCATGACTAATAATGTAGCACTTGCTCTGTCATTTTGCAGTTTGTATTCTATATTTTTAGAACTTTTTTGTTCTGCTTTTCCATTCCTTCCATCCTTTGCATTAAATTATGTAATTTCTAGCATACCATTTTGATTAAATGTTTTAATAGTAGGCCTGGGGATTACAAATACCACATTAACTACAGCAATCTTGTTCAAATATATGCAAACTTAATTTAATAGCATAAAAGCTTTATTCCAATAAAGCCCCTTCTCTTCCTCTTCTTCTATGGGATTATTTTCGAATTACATGTTTGTATACTATGAGTTCATGCAATGATGTTTATAACTATTAAATTATGCCATTTTTCAAATAATATTTACAAACCTGCAAAATCATTTGCATAGCTTTTATGTTCCCATGCAGTTACCATTACTCATGTTTCTTATCACTCTGTGTATTTGTATTAAAATCTAGTGATTTTTTATTTAAGTATGAATGATTCCCTTTAGAGTTTTTTTGTAGGGCAAGTGCATTAGCAGTGACTTCTCTCAGTATTTAATTGAGATTTCTTCATTGCTAAAGGTTAGGTTTACTGAGTATAAAATTCTTGATTGACTACTCTTCATTCATTTTTAGTATATACTCCCATTGCCTGCTGGTATTCATTCTTCTGGTGAAAAGGCAGTTCTTTTTTTTTTTTTTAAGATTTTATTTATTTATTTATTTATTCATGAGAGACACAGAGAGAGAGAGAGAGAGAGAGAGAGAGGCAGAGACACAGAGGAAGAAGCAGGCTCCATGCAGGGAGCCCAACGTGGGACTTGATCCCAGGTCTCCAGGATCATACCTTGGGCTGAAGGTGGCGCTAAACCACTGAGCCACCTGGGCTGCCCGAAAAGTCAGTTCTTATTTGAGGATTCCTTATATGTGATGAATCTCTCTCTTTGGCTGCTTTCAAGATCTATCTATCTTTCTTTCTTTCTTCTTTCTTTCTTTTTTTCTTTTTTTCTTTCTTTCTTTCTTTCTTTCTTTCTTTCTTTCTTTCTTTCTTTCTTTCTTTCTTTCTTTCTTTCTTTCTTTCTTTCTTTCTTTCTTTCTTCTTTCTTTCTCCCTTTAATACTGTTTATTTTGCACTTAGGTCTCTTTAAGAGTTTTTCTTTTTTTAAAATTCATTGAGGTCCTTGAGTGTGTAGATTAATATTTTTCACCATATTTAGGAATATTTCAGCTATTATTTATTTATGTATTCTTTCTGACTGTTTATTTTCTCTCAAACTGAGACTCTCATTATGCATTTGTTAGTATAGCTGATGGTGCCTCACAGGTGTCTGAAGTTTTGTTCATTTTATTCATATTTCTTCTTCCTAGTTCTTATCCTGAATAATCTCAATTGCCCTGTGTTCATGTTCATGGAGTCTGTCTTCCACTGGCTCAAAACTACTTTTCAACAGAAGATTTTTTTTTTTTAATTTAGTTACTATACTTTTCAACTCTAGATTTTTTATTTATTTTTTCTAGGAAATGATTTCTATCTCTTTATTGCTATTCTGTATTTGATGAGAAATTGTTTATAAACTGCCTGTTAGTTCCTTAAATATATTTTTATTTATTCTTTGAACATATTTATGATATCTCATTTGAAATATTTGTCTAATAAATCATCATCTCATAATTTTCCTACCATTGCTAAATGTTTCCTTGACATTTTAAATATAACAATTTTACCATTGAACTTAACTGATCTTTCTATATAGTCTTGCATAAGTTTGCTCCTGGAGTTAAACTTCGCTTGGCCATGATATCTTATTTTTTAAGTACATTTCCAGATTGTTTTGATACTAGATACAAAAATCTTAACAATGTACTCTTCACTGCAGTTTTTCTCTCTTAAAATCATTTGACTACTTTTTTTTTTTTCTTTTGTAACTAACAGTTATTACCTGGAAGATAAATCATCTTTTTTCTTTCCCACAGAAGTGTTATATAGACTGACACTACTTGAACTTTTAATCTTTGGTAAAATTTTGTTGAAATGACTGAGTTAGCATCTGAATTATTTTATGGCAGTTGGATAGGAGCTTTGCTATTGTTCCTGTTTATTTAGCATTTATAGGATCATTCATATTTTATAATGATCTTGAATCAATTTTGATAAGCTGTGTTTTGAGTAGCCTACATATTACTTTTTAAATTTTCAAATTTAATGTTACCAAGTTGTTCATTGGCATACACTGCAGCAATTGTAGTATGTCTTCTTAAAAAAAAAAAAAAAATCCTGGTATTGCCTGTGCACATATTCTCCATTTTTCTTTTTTTTTTTTAAGATTTTATTTATTCATGAGAAACACACAGAGAGAAGCAAAGACATAGGCAGAGGGAGATGCAGGCCCCCTAGGGGGAGCCTAATAATGGACTTAATCCCAGGACCCTGGAATCATGCCCTGAGCCAAAGACAGATGCTTAACTGACTGAGCCACCCAGGTACCTCTAAATATTTGTTTTTGCTGAACTTTGTGGGCCCTCTTTTTATGTTACAATTGTTTTTCATATTTTTTGACTAGTATTTTATTTCTTTAAATTTAAGTTTAGTCTGAGGTTCTTTTTACGATTTCTCAGATTGCATGTTTAGTTAACTAGATTTGAGCCTTTCTTACTTTCTAAGGCAGGCATTTATAGGTCTAATGTTCCCTTGATTTCTGCTTGCGGCTTGTGCTAGGCAGAATAATACCACTCAAAAGATAACCATAAACCGATTCTTGATACTTGTGAATATATTATCATATGTGACAAAAAGGTGTGGCAGAATTAAAGACTTTGGTATATAACAATCATCTCGTATTATCTGGATTGACCCAGTGAAATCACAAAGGTGCTATAAACGGAAAATAGAAGCAGAGACTCAGAGACTTGAACATGTTATGTTGTTGGCTTTGGGAATGAAGAAGGATCATAAGCCAAAGAATGCAGGTGGCCTCTAGCAACTGACAAAGTCAAGGAACAAGATTTTCTCTAAGAGCCTTCAGAAGGAATGAGGTTCTGCTGACATGTTGATTTTATCCCAGTAAGGGTGATTTTTAGAATTCTGTCTTCTAGAACTTACAGTTCTGGAAAATAAATTTGTTTTACTTAAGCAACTAAATTTGTATTAATTTGTTACAGCAGCAATTGCCAACTAATACAGTCCATTTACTGTATTCAAAAAACTCTTTTACCAGTTATTACCTTTAAATATTTTGCAATATCCATTCAAATGTCTTCTTTTCACCATATGATTTCTTTTTTTAAGATTTTATTTATTTATTCATGAGAGACTGAGAGAAAGAGAGGCAGAGACACAGGCAGAGGGAGAGCAGACTCTATGCTGTGGGACTCGATCCCAGGACTCCAGGATCACGCCCTGGGCTGAAGGCAGTGCTAAACCACTGAGCCACCCAGGCTGCCCTTACCATATGGTTTTATACCGTTTTTAATTGCATTATTGCCCAAATAACATTTTTTTCAAGTATAATTAGATTATGGTTAAATAATGGGCCTGTATAACACTAATATTTATGACACATATGGTCTATTATTTGATCATCTCCTATTAATTTCATGGTTTATCTACCAGAAATAGAATATTGTACTCTAAAATAGGAAGGATACAATGTTCTATAAACAGGTGTACACTGAGTTGGTAGTATTTTCTATTTTGATTTGCTATATTTTTGTTGATTTTTCCTAAAAGATTTTTTTTTGCTCGAATAATTGACAAGAGAGTGTACTAAATTCCAGATAATATAATTATTTTTGTATATGATTTTATGTTTCTGTTTAAGCTCTATTTTTAGACTATAATATTAAATGCATACACCTTTATTTTTTTTTATTTATTTTTTTTTATTTTTTTTTTGCATACACCTTTAGAACTGTTGTATCCTCCTAATAAATTAAAATTTTAAACATAATATATAGCCATCCTCTCTATTTTTCACTTATTATTTTTTCCTCATTACAAAATCTCATTATGGTTCTTCCTCATGAGTAAATTCAGTGATATATTTTAAAAGTATATTTCAGTTCTTAATTTGTAGTTTCATGTTGAATGACCATTCATTCTGTGTATCTATTCTTCTATGTTGATGAAATAAAACTCTAATTTGTGGCTTCCATTCTGACTATCTCATTTCATTTCATAGCTTTAAACTTAACTATAATTAAAGGAAAATAAAACAAATATTATATTATTATAGCCACCAAAATCTTGAAAGAATATTATATCTTATAATATTATATTCACCAAAATCCTGACTGAGTAATGAATGAGTAATGAAAATATCATCATGAGAAACATAATTTCCCAGGTTTTCCCTGATAACATGATTCTGTTCAATATAAATATTGCAAAAATGACTATATGATAGCATTTTGCTTCCATTTTAAATGTATACAGTAAATTTGAAAAAAAATAATTTACTATAATTTCCTTAACAAAATAAGAAGTGCTTTGTTGTTTCTAGAGCATGCCACGATGCAAACAAGGATTAATTTACAATGTTGATAAAGCAATCCTGTATACAGTCATTAGGGAGAACTAGAACACTAGTAAACAGAAGAGCAATTATTTGTTCAGAAAATGCTGAATTAATTTGTAGTAGGTCTCAGTGTTATCAGGGGAGAGCTCACTCCATAGGAGAATTAAAGAACTGATTTTAGAGAGAAGCATAAAATAAATGTTGAAAATTTGCTATTACATACAAGTCAAATAAATTGAAGTATATGTGTTGATATCATAAAAAAGGGGATCAGAAAAAAGATTTAAAATATCAAAAAAGGAATTATACAAATCCTGGTTAATTTGTGTAAGATACAAGATATAAAATTGATACTCAGAAATGTGTATTCAGGATTCAGAGACAAGATCATAAAAGTTAAATTGAAAAGCCAAATGCCCATGTAGTTATGACTCTGGTCAGTGTTTAATATAAAATCAGCAGGAGCTGACATACTTTGGATCAAAGTAACAGAACTTGCTGTGTGGTCTAGGCAATCTGCTCAGACAAATGAATTTGTGCCTCTTTTTATAGCAATTATGCAGAATCTTTTGGTAATGTTCAACATATAAAATATATATTCTTTCTTCATCTGAAAAGCAGCACAATATATGAAAGGCAAAGAGAACAAAGCAAAGAACCCCTCACTGATAGAAATTGAGTCTTTTCTGAGTCTGCCATTAGAAATCTGGCTCACCCAAATAGGAAAATCAAATAATGGAAATGGAAGAGGGCTTTAGATTTCACGCTTAGGATATTTTTAAAAAACATATCTTTGAATAACCTACAGAAGCAAGTAACACACCTCACTCACTGACCCCTTAGATATTCAAGAAATGTGAGTTGTTTTTTTTTTTTTTTTTCAAGACATAGAGTAATATTCAGACAGCAAGGTAGTCAGTTACTGCTACCAGTTGGACAGCACACAATTCAAAGTTCAAGTGTGGTGCGACAAGAGTTTTCTGAAGGATGCCCTGGATATTGACAGAAGCTTTGCATTGCTCTCCAGTATAAATCCAGAACTATGTCTACAATTGCCAGCAGGAGCACATCCCTGAGTGAGGCTGCTGTAGGTCTCAGCAATGCAGATAATAGGGGATTCCTAGCCCTGGGACCCAGGCCTTGGAAAAATGCAGATAAAAGTCTGCAGTAGCCTGAGGATATAGCTATTCTTAACTTGCAATTGCAACAACAACAAAAAAGTAAAATGCTGTATGAAAAAGTGGATTTATCTATGTTCTGGAAATCATATTGCAATCATTATTCTAATGGAAAATGATATATTATTCTGAGTTCTGCAAACTATTTTTTAACTTAAAACAGAATCTGGGATGTAAAAAATAAAAATATCTAAAAATATAAATAAATAAATAAATAAATAAATAAATAAATAAATAAATAAATAAAGCAAACCAGCTCAGATACCTTTTAGGAAATTGACCTGATCAGGTAAGTTGGTTTACATCTGATTCTCAGTGTCTGCATATGTGATATGAGCATAATTTGTCTTCTATGTTCAGTTTAGCATCAATAACACATTGAGTACTTATGAATAGTATTAGCTATTGTTGTCACCTTTAGGTTCTACTTTTGGCAACTTATGGAAACAGTGAGAGTAAGTTCCTGTAGTTGTAAAACTATAGTATTAGGTCAAAGCCTGTGCTTTTTAGGAAACACAGATTACAACTGGATTTGCAAATTATCCTGTAATTGGGTTGTGGATAAACTACTTCTCCCTCTTGCTGTCCTTGCGTGAAATGAATTAGTTTCTATGTTCGGACATAGGTAAACAAGGGCAGAGCCTATTTACTGGGTATTGGTCATGAGGAACCTATATGTTGGTCAATATCAGGTTAAGAAATTGAAACCAGTAGTTCTGAAAATAGTACCTGGTGCTGATAAGATATACCAGGATTGGGCAAAGAGTCAAAATGTAGGTACCAAGCAGAGAATGTAGCTAATAGGCCGACTTCAGATAAGCTTGCAACTTATGTACCAAAGAGGAAAAATGTTAGGCATTTTAAAGGAATGTAGTTTCCCTAAATGTCTGATCTTCCTTTTCTTTGCATTCCTTCCTTTTCTCCTTTACTTCTTTCTGCCATACCAATAAGTATTTATTATTGCTATTCTTTGACAATTTCTCTATTTTTGTTTTGATTTGTTTTGGAAGACCTAAAACATACCGAAGAGTAAAGAGAAAATATTTTAAAAATTCATAAAGTTCTTATCAGATGTTCGCTAGATATACTTTACTGGTCTTTTCCTAAGGAACTTTAAATATAATCACAAGCATCTTGATTTTGCATCCTCAAGTACTTCAGGATTCACTTCTAAAATACAAGGATGACCTCCTACATGTCACAATTACTTCTTACACTAATTCCTTAATGCCATTTAAGTCATTGTTCATTTTCAAACATCCCCTGTTTTTTTTTTTTTTTCTAAAATACCTTTTTATACGTTTTTATTTAAAACAAGACACATGGGGCATTTGGGTGGCACAGTCAGTTAAGCGTCTGACTCTTGGTTGCAGCTCAGGTTGTGATCCCAGGGTGGTGTGATCAAGCCTCAAGTCAGGGTCCGTGTTCGGTGTGGAATCTGCTTAAGATTCTGTCTCCATCTCCCTCTGCCCCTTCTCCCCATACTCACACACACACTCTCTTTCTAAAATAAATAAATCTTTCAAAAAAATAAGCAAGACACAACTGAGGATTATAGATTATATTTTGTTGCTATGACTCTTCTCTTTTCTCCATTTTTTTCTGTAATATTGAATGCTGAAAAGAGCACCTCAGTTGACCAATAGATGTTTACTCAACACAGTGTAAATATATTTGACACTCATACTTCACAGGTGATGCTGTGCCTCACCTATTATTTTAAATTACAAGGCATCCAAATCTCTGGTCATCCCACTCAATATTTACAAGACTAGTCATCAGTCAAGGCAATGGCAACCAGGTCCCTGTGAAACCTCGGACCTTTCAAAAAATGTATGATCTATGAGCTGATAAATAACATGTGAATATCCAGTTCTTCATTAATGCTTTACCCAAAGATTTCAGTATGTGTGGATGATCCATTTCCTCAGAAACCAAAAATGAATTTCAAACTTGCCGTTCATCATACATGCGTTCATTAGCTGTGGTCCTTATATAAAGAGCATTTCCTCATCAGTTAAGCTGTTTGGTTAATTTTAAAAGTAGTTTGTACACAAAAGGCAGTATGAATATTTATTTTCATTTACAAACTTTAGGAGTAAGAAAATAAGTATAATAGTCGTCTCTAATTGTAACTCTTTTTTTTTTTTGGTAGTTTATTAGTTTGTTAGTTTATTTTACCTTGTTTTGTTTTGCTTTTCTTTCTTTGGTTGGTTGGTTATGTCCTTCTGTTTAATCCATGGAAGGATATAAATTTTGTTCAACAGGGAACTCAAGAGTAGCATAAGCCCCCATTTGTGAAATCTCTGCTACTACCTAACATTTCCAAAGCACTAGAAAACTTTCTTTCCCAGTATTTCCAAATATAAAAGTAAGAAAGGTTTTGACCATTTTTTATGCATAATGAGTGGTTATTTCCTTTTGGTAGATAGGTATATATGGAAAAAACGTAGCACCACAGAGAAGGATTTTACCTGGGCCTGATACAAGTAGTGAAGCAAAAATATATTGTTTTCAGTGATTGATTATGATTAAAAACAACAACAACAACCCAAAGCTGTGGTTAGCGAATTCGAGATACATGCAACACTTTAATGTAAGAACCTAATCAAATAAAGGTGATGAGAGTCATGGAATTTTTGTTAATTGCACATGATTTAGAGTGTTGGTTTTCCATTGTATCTAAATGAAACTCTGTAATGGATTAGCCAGGAAAGGAGGTTGAAACACCAGAAGTGCCCACAGCCCTGTCTGTTTACTGCATGATCTGGTCTTTTCCTGCATCTCCGTCAACTCCTTTCCATACCTCTCTTCCCCACTTAAAACATGCTGACATGTTTTTGATTTTCTTAAGTTAGTGTCTTCCCAATTGGATTTTCAGTTATTTAGAGTTAGTTTATCTCTTTGCAACTGCAGAGCCTTCGCAAGGCTGTTTTTCCCCCTCAGATCATGTTTCCACATTCCCCTTTCCCACTGTCTTCTTTACAGTTGATTTCATCCATGATGGCTCTGGTCAAAATAAGTTCAAATAGGGAAATCTTTCCTGATTCCCTCAGGTGAGGTCAGGTTTCCAGCTTTATTAACAGCCTGCTGTTGTCCTGCATGGCAATGGCATCCACTCGGAACATGCAATTATACAGTTAGTACATTTGAATAATGTGTGCCTGCCTCTCTCAGTTCTCAGAAGACCTATGTCCGTTTCACCACTTTTTTTTTTTTTTTTTTTTTTGCAAGAAGCCCAAAAGACAGCCTGGTGTACCATATACATGTAATAAATGTGGGGTGAATACATCAGTGGAACCTGATTTTCCCTCTCTATTAGTAGCAACTATACTGATTCCTACTTTATACTTTATACTTCACAAAATATGGGAAGAGCAAGATAGGAGAGGAGGCAGGCTCTCACTTCCTCTACGTCTGCTTCAGACTTGTTTCAATCAAGAAGTATATTCTGTTTTATAATTAAAATGTAAAATAAGTCTAATAAAAGATGTTGAACTTAAGTTTTGTAGCTATACTCTAACATTCTGGGAGTCTATTTCCGCACATGTGATGCATACCATCCCTAGTGAATTAAAAGGAGATATTTAGCCAAAATATACCTCACCCTTAATCAAAGCAATCGCCTCTCTATATCACTCAGTATTGCGTTCACACTCATCCTTGCCAAGTTTTATTTTATTTTGTCATGTATGTATTTTGATCACATTTAATCTTTTCTGGAACAAGTCAAGACATACATAAATACATACATAACACTTTGGAAACAGCATGTAAAGATGTTTTGGCAATCGCAAATCTATACTGAATATTTTCAAATATATAGGTTAAAGCACTGGTTTATTTACTATGTACTGAAAGAGATTCGCGTCTCCTAAATCATTACAACCTTGTCAGAGCACTTGAGTATTTTGACTTTCGATGTAGCTGTGAAAGTCTACAGAGGATGCCCGCTGAGTGGCTATACGGGGTCACAATTATCTAAAAATAATATTTACATATATGTCTGTGTGCATCATAAGATTCAATAAAGAAGTATTAAAGTCAATATCAGTATGTACATTCACTGTATTTAAAAATATTATTATCTCTTTATCTGATGATTCAATTTGGAACTTAAACCAAAACTTATTCTTGTTTGAAGTCCTCACATTTCAATCAGCCAAGGGTCAAGAGTGAGAGATGTTTCAGGCTTTCCACTTCTGTCTCCTATTTACAGAGGTTCATAATTCAAATGGAAAATTAGCTCTTGGATGAAATGTGACATGTAGATTTTATGGATGCCATCACATTAAGATGCTTATCACCCACTTGCCCCCTTTTTTACCTCACCTAAACCGAAAGGATATGAAGGGTATGGGAAAGTTTACAGGTAAATTGAATAAAGAAAGCTATGTTCTGCTATATTCAGTATTCATTATCTGTGGCTTTTTGTAATTTAATTTCTTCCAGATTATTTCTCTATCTTAAACTGGCCAATATTTTCATCATCTAACCTTTAAATAAATCCTTTTGGGAGTATGTCAAGTTTGAGGAATAATTTTTTTTTTCTTTGATTGCTTCCAGAAAAGTCTATGGATATTATTGAGGTGCACTGGAAAATCTCACACATAAACAAGGGAGAAGGGTAAAAAATACCAGAGATCTAGTTAAGTAATATAGTGTTGAGGGGAAACACCAGACAGTCAGAAATACTGAATTATAATCTTATTTCAAATACTCAAATATGTGTGATATTAAACATGGAGCTTAAATTCACAGCACCCTAACTTTATGATATAAGATAGGTAGGCTCAGTCAATGGAATTTTTATTTGTATCCACTGCTAGCAGAACATGGTTGCTAAAAGGAAAGCAATGAAAGAAAGGTAAATTTGTAAGTGAAAATAAAGGTATTTAGAGAGATACAGGATCATCAATATTGCCACATTTTCTTTTCTTAGTTTCTATCAACCATCATTACCTCATAGTAATTAACAGAGCATTCCTGAATTCCTGAACAAAGTATAGATATTGTAGATATTCATACACTAGACTATAATAAGACAAGTGTTAATGTATAAAAACACGGTAATATAAATGATGAGCATCAATTTTTGCTGAAAACTAATGGAACTTTCACAGAGAAAATGACTTTTGAGCAAGTTATTAAAAAAAGGAAAAGGAGGGACGCCTGGGTGGCTCAGTGATTGAGCATCTGCCTTTGGCTCAGGTCATGATCCCAGGGACCTGAGATCGAGTCCCTCATTGGGCTCCCCACAAAGGAGCTGCTTCTCCCTCTGCCTGTGTCTCTGCTTCTCTCTCTCATCTTTCATGAATAAATAAATAAAATATTTAAAAATGAAAAAGAAAGAAAGAAGAAAAAGTAAAGAATGGAAGGAAGAAAAGGAGCTCCCCAGAAACAGGGTGTTGAAGAGGGTTTATAATAGTATGGTTATTTAAAATAGCATGATTTTAGACCATAGAGTGAGGGTTATAACACATTTTAAAGAGGGGACACATTTTAAAGAGTTTTTATACATTATTAAATATTCTGTAGCTAGGCCTGAAGATGCAGGGATTCCATTCAGAATTTAATGTTGTGAAGAATAAGAATCAGGTTTCCCATTTTGAAAGAATACATGACTTTAAGTTAGAATGGAAATTAGGGGCTAGGGAACAAGTTAGGAAAAGAGATGAGACTCCCAAAGGCTCATCTTCCATTCGCCCCTCCAGATCCACTCTTCAGCATTCTGTCTTAATCTTTTCCCTAGAAGGCTGAGTTAAGTGCACTGCATTCTGTGGCCTTCTAATTTCCAGTCAGATTCTGGGTTCAGCCAGTGGGAAGTGGTGATAGGAGATTTGGCAACAGACATGGAGTCAGCTAAAAATAATTATTTATTTGGCTGTATCCCTCCTGGGCTATTTTTTTTCCCCAAGACCACTTCTATCAAGCCACCCCCGTGTATTAATAGCCTCTCTGCCTTCTGGTAAGTGCTCTTTCTCTTTCAAGCTGACTAGTGGTGAGGGCTACTCCAACCTTAATAGTCTAGGGTACTGTGTTGTCTCGGCTGACTTCCCTAAATCTTCCCCTAAAAATAGTTCCTGTGTTAAACATTCCAAATGTAGCAGATTCAGTGATCTTCCTGTTTCTCACTGATACCCTGACTCACACAGAGATCAAGATGCAAGGACAACACCAAGAAGGAGGTCAGAACCAGAGTTGGCAGGACTTGCTACTTACCCAATAGGTGGAGTGAAATAGATACACCGGTGGAGGGTGATTTTCAAGTTTGTGAATGCTTTTGCAGGGACTCAGTACTCAATGGAGAAGGAGGAGAAAATTTAAGTGTGTATAAAATGGAATTGGTTTTGGGTTAGGTTGGTGATGCCACAAGAGCTTCCATATCTCAGTATCTAGGAGACACTTGGAAACATGGATCTGAAAATTATGAGATATTTAAGATGAAGATACATATTGGCACATTATTAGAATAGAGTATGTAAAGTGATGAGAACAGTGACATTTTTGAGCAACAATGAGCACGATATAGTAGTTGAAGGTACTGAAGAGTCTGATAGTAATTCAGCTTAAATTAAAGAGCTTGGGCATAAGGTATATCTTATATACCCTCATCTTTCAAATGGGATGACATGCAGTGTTGTATGAATATGATGCATATAAAATCACTTTCCACAGTATCTGAGTCATAGTAAGTGATCAAAAATATTATTTTTCTTCTCTTCACATTAAGGGAAGACTGGGTCCCATTATTAACCAAGCTCATTAAGAACATATTCAATATACTAGCATAGCAAAACATGTGATATGACAAAGACTACAATAAAAGTTAAAATAAGACATTAAGACTGGAAATTAAAACACCCATTGTTCCATTGGGCTGATTGCAATTATAAACATAATGAAGACTTTAATTTCTTTTTTTTTTTTAAGATTTATTTATTTGAGAGAGAGAGGGCACACACAAGAGCGGGAAGGGGCAGAGGGAGAGGGAAAGAACCTTAAACAAACTCCCTGAAGAGCATGGAGTCCATGGCAGGGCTCTATCACACAACCATGAGACCCAGGCCTGAGCTAAAGTCAAGAGTCAGTGCTTGACCAATTGAGCCACTGAGGCACCCAAAGACTTTAATTTCTACATTAACAATAGTAAAAAAATATATACATATATGCATATGTATATATATTTATATTATGTTTATATATATTTATATTCATATTATATTTATATATATTTGAGAGAGAGTGTGTGCACAATCAGGGGGAGGGGCAGAGAGGGAGAGGGAGAGAAAGGGAGAGAGAGAGAGAGAGAGAGGCCGACTCCCCATTGAGCATGGAGCCAATGCCATGTGAGGTGATTCCAGGACCTTGAGATCATGACTGGAGCTGAAACCAAGAGCCAGCTGCTTCACCCATGACCTACCTGGGAGCCCTGGAGGCCTTATTCTCTTTACTTAAATGAGCATGCAGCAGACTCCTCGAGATTACATAAAGTAGAAAATAGGATCACTTGAGAACTTTTGACATGATTAGAATGCAGAGTAGTATACAAACTTCATTGTCCTACATCTGCAGGAACTGGATTGGTTTTATTTTTTTTAATCAAGTATTTTCCTTATATGCATTAATACTGAAATCATGAGTATTTGTTAACCTCCCTTAAGATTCCAAATATATGATGATCCAGATGGAATCAAAACTTACTTCTTGCTTACCTGAAATCTAAAATAGGTGTTCCATTTGGTGGGAGGCTATCCTTCAAGGTATGATGCAAGAACTCAGTCTCCTTGCATCGTCTACCAATATGGTCTTTTCCTGCCAACCCTCCGCATCACACCTTGCATTCAAAGAGAGCTCAACAAACGATTTTCTTAAGCAAGGGCGGTTCTCTTCTTAAAGGAACTCTGATTTTATTTGCTTAAATTTTAGCATTCATTACCACCGTATCTGTATGGCAACTTCTATTTCTGTGCATGTTGAATTTTGCAGGCATTTTTGAACTTTTATACTCTGGGCAGTGAGCTACGAATTGAAAATGGAAAGATACATAATATATAACAGCTATTCTTAGAGTCTAGCAGGGAAGGCAAACACTTGGGCCAGAAACTTTAGTAAACATCACAAGTGCTACAACCAGAAGTGCCTTAGGAGTGCTATAAGAATACAGAGAGGGAATTTATGTGTCAGTGGTGCTTACCCAGGATGCCACGAGGAAGAAAAGATCTATCTTAAGGAGTGACATGAATGAAGCACTGAAAGTATGAGCAAGTGGTTAAGAGGGCCTCCACTAACTTGGGGTGCACGGCTGAGATGATACCCTGAAGACTCTAATAAAAAAGAGAAGAAGAAAAAAGAGAAGATACTGACACCTTGGAGAGAGTAAGGACTGGGTGCATCTTCAAAGCTGAGAGGCAGGTGACCACTTCCCCCATCTTGGTGGTTCTTTCAGGATTTAGAGAGATCAGATATCTTTCCTGATCCTGCAGCTGGGTCCCTTCTGGCTTTCTTGCTGTTCTGGGCTTCGGGATGGTGTGTCATGGTGGAGAGAGCATCGGAGCTCCCCCAGACGGGGCAAGGGTGTGGACACTATGTGTACTTTGAGCTCCTGGCATCTCCCATTGCTTCAAGCAGTACCTCCAACCAGCTCACGAGCACCTGGATCCTGCAGCTCCAACCAGAAGAACCAGGTCTTGTTCCAGAATTCCATACCGATGTTCCTGGATGACCTGACGAAGAACAGCCTTCTCCAGCTTCTGCTGCAAAACTCTTTGGGGGGTGGGCACAATATTCAACTCACCGGGCTGCTAATGAGCTGACACCAGGGCTGGGAGGCCTGCTTGCACTTCTGGACCACCGTGAGTCCCTTCTGGCCTGGAGTACCATGGAGGAAGGCATCCGACTGGTGCACATGGCTCGGCATCCTCAACTGGATCTGCCATGCTCTGAGGCCCCCCTCAGAAGACATATCCTGCAGCACCTGCCAACAGCTGTCCCTTCGGAGTGGCAGCTCTTGCTGGTCAGCCTGTTGGTCAAGGGCATGGCCAGGACCGAGTAGCAATGCAAACTGTCACTGAGGTCCACTTGCTCAGATAGAAGAATGAGCCTGGCCTTGCCAAGCTCATGCTGGGACGCAGCCCACTCCACATGGACTTTGTGGCCTGGCCCCATGGCCATTGCGTGCCCTAGAATAAAAAGAATAGCCCCAACCTTCTTTCTACACCCATCATTCCTTCAGGGAGGAGGGGAGGAACCACCAGTGAGCCATGGTCTGGCCTCAGCCCTGCCAAGGGGGTGGACAGGGAAGTAGGGGAGGAGAGGACACACCTGAGATAGATCTTCTTCCTGCCAGGCCTTCACCTTGGTCTTCACCTCTCCCTTCCAGGAGTGAAGATGGGAGAGAGAGATTACTTTCCAGCCCCACCCCCCTTGGTGTTCAGGAGAGAGGGCTCGGGGAATGTCATTGTGTGGCCCTCGGGAATATTGTAGTAGCCAAGAGGCCTTGGAATCTTGACAACCTCAGTACAAGGAGACAAACGGCCCTTGAGTTTCCTGTGAGGAAGATCACAACCTGCCTGGTGTTGCAGGAGCCCGGAGGAGAGAGAAATGTCCTCATCTCCAGCCACTCTCCTGGGGGGGAGCAGCCAAAGCGGATAGTGGAGCAAAGTGAGCCAGAGTCAGTGGCTGTGCCAGGTACACTGGGGCCCCTGGAATGAGTCAGGGCCCTCAGACGTAAAGCATTTCATCTCCTTTTATGGTTGAGCCTGTGCAGCAAGGTGGCCAGGCGCAGGAGAGTCCTTCTCTGCCACATGGTCCTGCAAGCAGTAGAGGACAAGCTGGCACAGCCCTTGGTCTATAATGTGAGACCATTTTGATGGTTTCCCCTTTTCTTTTCATCATTTCTTGTCTTTTCTCTTCTTTTCTTTTCTTTTTTTCTTCTTTTCTTTTCTTTTTTTTCCTTTTCTTTTTTCTTTTCATCTTTCTTTTCTTTGTTTTCTCTTTTCTTTCTTTTCTTTTCTTTTTTTCTTTTCTTTTCATCTTTTCTTTTCCTTTCATCTTTCCTTTTTCTTTTCTTTTCATCTTTTTCTTTTCTTTTTTTCTTTTCTTTCTTTCTTTACTTTTCTATTTTTTAGTAGGTTCCATACCCACTGTGGGGCCGAACTCAGGGCCCTGAGAGTACTGTCCCAACTGAGCCAGCCAGGTGCCCTGACAAATTTACCCTTTCTGAAGGTCTTTAAAATTGCAATATTATTTTCTTAATCCTTTTTTAAAAAGGATTGCATGCATGACACTTTAGTTTTAATGATGCTAATTTCAGTAGTTGTGATTTTTTTTAAAGATTTTATTTATTTATTCATGAGAGACAGAGAGAGAGAGGCAGAGACACAGGCAGAGGGAGAAGCAGGCTCCCTGCAGGAAGCCCGATGTGGGACTCGATCCTGGGACTCCAGGATCACGCCCTGGGCTGAAGGCAGATGCTCAACCACTGAGCCACCCAGGTGTCCCAGTATTTGTAGTTTTTTTTTTAATCCTACGACTTTTCTTTTTTCTGGTAATGCTTTTCCCTTTTAAAGTGTACTTTTTGCTGATCATGTGGGGAAAGGGAGCAGTAGCCACCTCTGAAGGGTTGAGTTTCTTTGTGAGTTCATGAGTGGCTCAGGACAGTTCACTGTGGGTCAGCTCTGGGCTAAGGAGCGCGTGGAGATAGGGATCATAGCAGCTTTGTGAAAATGCACAGAGCCCTGGCAGCTGGTCTTTGTAGCCACAAGTGCTGGGCGTAAGCGAACCCATTACTTGATGGGCTCAGTGGCCTTAAATAGGTTCAATGCTCTTTAGCACGTGCATTTAAAAAAGCTCATATTTACCACCTGTAAAAGTGCACTGGGTGTCAGTAACTTTCTAATTGCCATCTGTCATCCTCACAGTCACTGGGTAGGTGCATCCTACGTGTCTAGCCCACATACTCTGATTTTCTTATGTTCGAGCACATGGTCCCCTTATGCTCCCTTTCATCCCACAGCAGTAGTGAAGCACCTGTGTTCCCTGGGGAGGCCAGACTCTCCAGCTGTGAACTGGATTGCCTCGCCTCTCACCCACTTGAGGACCTCTCATGGCACCCCCCCCCCCCCGCCCCGCCTCACCCCTATCACCCTCTGTGGCCTTTGCATTAGCACAAAGTCCCTCTCCTAAGGACACTTCCCATTTCGCCAGTGAGTTCATTTCGTGCTCCCCTTGCCAGGAAAGCTCCTTTACTGCCTGTAATATTTAACATGGTTCATCTTCCATTCTCCTGGAAACCCCTAACATCATGCTCTCATACCCAAGCCTTCAGCAACCTGTTTTTATTAGAGTCGCATAGTGGAAGCACAAGGTCAGGTCGACGATCTGTTTATTTGGCTCCCAGCAGCATTGAAAACACTACATCACCCCTTCATCCTTAGAGCATTTCTTCCCTTGGCTTCTAGGTCAGCAGTCACCTCATTTCCCACTGGGCCTCAGTTTTTATTGCTGATACATCAGATCTCCCTGACATCCACTCTCCGAATGTCCTGGCACTCCCTCGTCGAGGTGCTTCTCCTTCGTAGCTGTGTGTGTGGTATACGTGTTTACTTCCACCCTCCGCCTCCTAGACACTCAGCAACATTTTTTATATTATGCCACTGGGCATTTTTACTTGGGTGTTTCATTGGAATCCCAAACTTCACACATCCAACGTTTAATATCTCACTGGTACCAACATCTTAACCATGATTATTTTAGAATAGCAATAAAATACTTATTTATGTGAATGTGTCTTTTTTTGAAAAATTTTTTTTTTTTTTTCTGTCTTGGCCACCTCACTCCATTCCTGCCTTTTTCTGTGAGAGAATCCCGGCCCTTTATACTTCGGATGCCTTGCCCTTGTATAAGCTTTTTATTTGAAAAATTTTTTCTGCTTCTAAAGTGGACCAAATAATCTATAATCCTTTGATTTGCAGATAGACAGAATTTTCACTCAAGTCAATAGGAGCTGTGCTTGAGTAAGGAGAAAGTGATCAGACTCTTATATCTAACCTTTGTTTTCTGAGTCGAGCATATGTTTCTTCCGGAGGTGGTATTATGTCAATGGAAAACTCAGAGTCAATTATCTTCAAACAAGATCCTTTCTCCAATCAATAAAGAACATTTTCCTGTTTCGATTGGCAGACATGACTTAAATGTTGGCACAGCATTCAAATACTTACCACTCTGTTAATGAGGGTATTATTATTATTTTTTTTGTAATCCCAAAGGAACTGGCATCACAAAATGCCAGATATAATGTAGTGTATTATGAGTGACAAGAGCTTTTAGCTAGAGTAATTGAAATGCACAGTTATTGACATGAGACTATATTACCTGTCATCTCATAAGGAACAATATATACTTTGGGAAAAAAATACAGCCTTCTAGTTAGTTCCTATTTGATCATTTTAATCATAATATTCTCTCACCTGGCACTTTGTTTTTTGGATCTTCTGCATGACTTTTATGGGTTCATTCCATGCACGTCTTGATTGTTACATTAGGAAGACAATAGTTGAGAAGTTGATCTTGAATCTGGAGCAAGTAATGAAATGAGAAGCGAGATTCGTTTTGCTTTCCTTTTGTCCAGTACTCGTTTTAGTTACTGGTAGGATGATGATACTTCTCCTTAATTGTTGAATTGTTCTGACATGCGGGGCTTCTTTTCTTTCACGTGGCTAATCTTAGTGGCATAGCGAGATTAAGCAGGACACTGATTGCGTCCGCGGTAGTTACAAGAGACAGAAGTTCTTGGTTGAATGGAAATGTCTGGCACTTATTGAATCATCAAAATCAAAGCAGGTCATAGGTGAAAGAAGTTTTGCTATTTTAAAGAATAACACGAGCTCTTCTGCTTTCTGACAGCTAATTATTTTGACATACATCAGTAAATTATGAATTCTTTAATAGTGGGAGATCATTAATTAGAAGTTATTTGAAATGACCATCTTATTCGAATGCTAATAGTAAAAGGAAAATACATACTTTGAAATTCTACTTAATGGTTGATTTGCATATATGGTTATTACCCTTTGAATGTTCTTAGAGATCTTGCACACTGATTGTCCAATTGTACAGTTGTTATGCACATACACATGCACATACTTACACATTTCTTTCTTTCTTTTTTTGAAAAGACTTATAATAATAGAGAGGGCAATGGGCTTCAGGATACGAACTCATTTTCTGCGTTAAAAGGTAAAAACATGGGATGCCTGAGTGGCTCAGTGGTCGGGCATCTGCTTTTGGTTCAGGTCGTGATCCTGGGGTCCTGGGATCGAGTCTCACATCGGGCTCCCCATCAGGAACCTGCTTCTCCCTCTGCTTGTGTCTCTGCCACTCCCTGTGTGTTTCTCATGAATAAATAAAATCTTTTTTTTTTAAAGGTAAAAACTTACTTCAGAGTAAGGTTGACCTACAACCTTTAACCCCATCTCTGTCCGTTGATATCAACCCATTTGAGATGCATATTTGGAATCTCTAGCCACATTTGTCTGTCATAGCTCTTGAATATACTAACTACACCTCTATGAGGTATAAGGATTAAATATGATCACACATATATAGAAAGTATCCAGCAGAGTGACTTACAAACAAATGGCTAACAAAAGATAGTAATTTCCTTTTAAAATGGGAGGAAAAAAAATAAAAATTAAATAAATAAAATGAGAGGAAATTTCAGCCCAAATGAGTTTAATCTTTTGGTTAGTAAAGCCATAATGATGCATATTTAGTTCAATTTCTTGTATGCCTGTGTAGTTTAATACTTACTATCACTCTTTAGTTTACTACTTTATTAGTCCTGTACACTCTCATGTCAGAAACTCCAGGCACAGTAGGTCTTTCTTCTCTTAAATTTATGTTTTGTTTATTTTTTCATAGGTTTGCTCTGAATGTGTTCAATGTGTCAATAGAAATATAACACTTAAAAACTTGAAAAAGAATATTTGCTCAATAAAATTCTTGTCACAATGCAAGTTCACAATAAAAATTCTTTTTTTTTTAAGATTTTATTTATTTATTCATGAGAGATACAGAGAAAGAGGCAGAGACACAGGCAGAGAGAGAAGCAGGCTCCATGCAGGGAGCCAAGTGTGGGACTTGATCCCAGGACCCTGGGATCACGCCCTGAACCAAAGGCAGACGTTCAACTGCTGAGCTACCAGGCGCCCCACACAATAAAAATTCTTCAGTGACCATATCTACCCTGATAATAGCTTCATTTTCAAATATTAAATATAAATAATTGTGTCATGTTGTGTGTGTAATACCATATACAACTCTATATGGTATTAGAGGGAAGACATTTATGAACCTATTAGATATATAATTTTGTCTGTGTTAAATCTGGAATTGAAATCTTTGAAAGCCTAAATGTTTGAAGTAGATGTAAATTCTGCATATTATGAGTTGTGTTTTCCAAATATATCAAGCGAAATGGGCATCTAGCTTAGTCCCCTAAAATATACAATTATGTAAAGGATGTAATTAAAAAGTGAAAAAAAAAAAAAACAACCCTAAAAAGTACCAAAGGAAAGCTAGCCTTGTTAATAATTATTTTTAAAATAGTAATAAAACCAAATGTGTATTCATAAGAGAACAGAGCATTGATTTATATTATAGTGACACATGGAGTAATATAAAAATATGAAATGTGAAAATGAATAAACTACATCAACACTATAGCTAATTTAGAAGAAGTATTGACTGGCAAAAAAAAAAAAGTTACACAAACTACATACCGTAATGCACCATTTTTAAAGAACTCAAAAGTAAAAAAAAAAAAGAATAAATGCACCATCCCTATTAAAACTGGAGATACATGGATGTCTTCTAAGACTGTAAAAGTGAAGATAAATTAGAAACCTGTTTTGTTATAGCCGTCACTCTGAAGGGTGGAGTGGAATCAAGTGGATGGGACAGGAGAATCGTAGGGAGGTAGATGAAGCAGCAGAGTCAGTGCTGCGCAGACATGGAACGGTGCGGTTCGCCAGACTCTGTTTCACGTGCCTCACATAGAGTGACTCAGTTAATGCTCATAGCCATCGCGTACAACAGGTGCCGCTGTCACCCCCATCATACAGATGACGCGAGTCCAAGAGTCAGCCCAGTGTTACACAGCTGTTACCACAGAGCCCACATTTAACTCAAACATCTGGACCCAGAAACTGTGTTCTTCATGACTGGGACAGTCTGACGTCCATATGATGTTCAAGTTAGCTTTATTAGTATGCTAGTTTATGAAAAATGTACTAAAGTCTGAACCAAGAAAGCAATATGTGGCTGGAAGTTACCATAAACCATAAGAATCATAGCAATGGCATTTTTCCAGAGTGTTCTCTTTTGAGAAAAGAATGTACAACATACGATTCTATGGGGATCTCTTGTTTACTTGTGAAGAGTAAAAGACAAAGTACACTATAAATACCCTAATGTTAATATACATATTTCATACATACATATATTTATTAATGTTCTAGTGAACTAATGCTCTTCTTCATCAAATTTCATACTTTCTATCAGTATTTCATACAACCCGGGGTGTTTGACTCTAAATTAGTATGTTCTTTTACAGTATTTTAATAATCCAGAAGTAGTTTATGGAGCTGGCACAAATGAAAATGCCTTCTCTATCCAAAACTATAAAATCCCAATAATAAGGTATGTAAGCAAATTTCAAAAAAAAAAGGGGAAGATATATTTTTATTGAGATTTACCAAAAACACCACAAAAATTTATTGGGAGAATGACTAGAGGGGCTAGAAATCTGGGCTAGAAATCAAATATCAAATATTTGATTTTTTCTTAAATTTCTTTGATGTTTCATAGTATGTTTTTATTTTGTAAAGTTACTCTCATGAAGGAGATAATTCCATGTAAATTAGAGAAAATGCCTAATTCTCTATCCAGTGATATTGAATTCACCTAGACTGGAAATTCTTAAAAAGAAAAATTGTCAGTTAGGAACAGAGGGACACTTTGTGTCTTTCCTTTTGTCTTGTTTTCCACTTGCTTTGGTGTCTCCACTACCAACTTTGCCAGTTATTAAATGTTATTGGTATTCTTTCCTCTAACCAAGATTGATTGGATGGTACAAAGGATGACTGTCAAGTTTTCAGCACAACAAGTGGATAATGAATGGTGCCATTTTCTTGTCAGGGAATATGGTTAAATGGGTTTAGGAATGACGTTTTCTGAAATGTTGACCTATAGGCAGTTACAGGATAACCAATTGATAATATCCAGTAGGCCACTAATATGTGGGTCTGCATCTTATGAGAGATCCTATGAGAGACATTCGGAATTTTGACTCAAATGTAAACACAAATGAGAGCGGATAAAGCATAATTGGGCTGCAGACAGATCCAGCACAATGGAGGAAATAGCATTGATATTATTAGCTAGAATATTGACATAGTCACAAAAAGATCAATGTCTGCCAGCTGTTGTGTATATTTTACTGAATCACTTAAGCTCTCTAAACATCAATTATCTTCCTGTGAGGGATGCAGAGGTGAAGAGGGGAAATGGAAGGAAGGTACCATCTCTGATTATACGTAGGGCCATGTATATATTTGTATACATGTGAGGGTCAATGAAGATAATGTAGGTGAAATTTCCTTATAAATTACTAACTAATGTGTAAATTATACCTAAAGTGTCACACAAATGAGATATTACTCTAATTATCATGAAATGTAGATTATTGGTACTAAAGTAGATTATTATCTACTTTGCAAAAAAAAAAACCCTTGGGAATGTATGAATTCAATAAACAATACATATTTATCTTTATTATTCTCAGGGATGTGTAAGAGATACCTCTTCTTCCTGAAGTCCATTTCATTCATTGAACCTTAAAGTTGGAAGTAGAACTTCAGGATGACATGATCCAAGCCCTTAATTGTATACACACAGAAGACACAGATTCGGTTTAGCTTATTGATATAATTAGAATTCAGGTCTCCTGATCTGAAGTTTAGTGCTCAAATTTACCCAGTGTGAAAATGGTTAATTGATGGAGAATAGAGCCAGCTCTTCAAAAACTTCTCCATTCCTAATCACTCCATTCAATTAACTCCCATCTAGTTTTTTTTTTTAATTTCTTTGTAGTGTATTTTTATTTTGTAAAGTTACTCTTGTGAAGAAAATAATTCCTTATGTACAGTAAATGCCAAATATAGCTGAAAGACTGTACATGAAAATATTTGCATGATATTATGGAAATCTGCAGTTTCTGAAAGATGCCTCTTCGATGAATTATTCATCCATGTATCTATTCAGTCATTTATGCTTTTGTTTTTTTTCATTCATTTAACAAATATGTATTGACTATCAATTATTCGTGGGACATTATTTTAGGTGTTTGGGAACAAACACTCTTAAGAGATTGGCAAAACACAAGTTAAAATAAAATAGATGGAGGAACGTAGAGATAGTAATATATGCTCTGACATCATCTGTTGAGCTGGGTCATGAATGATGAGTCAGCCATGAAATGATCTGGTGGGGATGGGGGTGGGAGGAGTCCAAGCATAGGGACGAGAGGTACAAAGACATAGTGTGTGCAGGTGAAGGATGAAACCACTGCACCTACTGTAAACACACACACACACACACACACACACACACACAAAAACAAACAAACAAAAAACAACAACAACAACAAAAACAAACAAAAAGAAACAAGCTATAAGTCTTCTCATCTCTGCAAACAGTATGTAGAGCCTGGTTAGTTAGAAAGATGTGGCTTACTTTGTGCATAAATCGCATGATTCATTAAGCTTAAATTTAGCTAATTAAACAAGATTTCTTAAAATGGAAAGATTTCTTAAATGCATACTATTTAAATTAAGTTGATGTAGAGTAAAACATGTAATATAAGGAGGGAGAAGATGTAAATATGGAACAGGGTTGTTTAACCTGAGAGAGTGATTTTGATTTGTGGTTATGTAAGTTTTTAGAACAAATAATGTATAGGGGGAATCTTCGTTTTTTGTTGTTGTTTTATTTTTTGTTGTCTAATTCCTTATTAATGGAAAGACTAATTCAGTAATTATCCAACTTTGGTGTGGATCAGAATCACTCAGGGAAATTAGTTAAAATAGAGGCTTCAGTTTTATCTCAGTTCACCAGGCTTGGGCCCCTGGATCCATTCTTTTCTTTTCAAGGTGGTTTTAATTGCACCAAAGTTTGGCATCCACTGATGAATATGTTGTCAGAGGAAGCACAGTAACAATTATTGTATTGTAGAAGATACAAAGTGCAGGTTGTCTGATTTCTAGTTTGGAAAATAGAAGACATACTAATCATGAAAGAGGATTTTCAAGATACAAGAAGCTGTTGAAACAGAAGCTTGTTAGTAAATTCCACATACTGCTAATACCAAATCCCAGGTTTAAAATAGGTAAGACCGTGTGTTATGATATCAAATAAGAAATAGTCATGGAAGCCGTGAATCACATTTTCCTGAGTATGAAGTAAGTATACTTGCACAGCTCCCATCTAACCCTCCATTGATGTAGGTGTTTTTTTTCAATGAGTGGTCGGATAATTGAAAATTGACTATTAGATTAAATTGGTCTTAGGTTCATCATGACCTGGCATATCAACTTTTGCAAGAGAGTATCTATTGCAATTCCAGACATTTTTCCTTGAGATCATCTGCCAAAATGTCTGTGTACCTGTGTTTGACTTGGATATGACCTACAGATAAGATGCTCTAGCTGTGTCAGATACGCTTTTTAGTGTTTTCTGAGATTATACATGAAGTTTTATATTCAATTCTATATCCTACATTAATCAAAACATAAAGATGACTTTTTTTGCATCAGAGAGAACCAACACCATATAAAATAAAAGTTTATGAAAAAAAGTATAATTGTGTTTAACCACATTTATAAAGTGGATTTTTGTGATAGTTTTTAATGTCACTTCTTTGCATAGACTTTTCATTAAAAATAATTGGCCTCTTTTGTTTAATTATTTGAGTCTTAGTTAAAATTGGTGGGAAGGGACATAGTTACTTACCTATGCAAAATATGCATTTTTGGGGAGGATTATTTTATCATCAGGAAAATTACTGAGTTCTAGATAGTTGAAAATTGTACCAGGCTGTTACAATGAAATGCCAATTCAGAATAGCTATGGATCATTAACCTAGGGAAGACTCATGGAAAAGTACATTTTCCACTAAATTTTAGAAGCATTCAGAGAGAATAGAGAACATCCAGTCCTTTTTCTCTTCCCCCCGCACAATGTGTTCCAGAAATAGGCTTCAAATATCAAAAATGCAATAAATCATTTTTGGCCCTATAAAAATTAGGCCCTTTTCCTCCCCCCATTTGTATCAGTACATTAAAATGCTCATATCAGGTACTTCCTGTGCAAGTTCAGCTGCAGAGACTTGAGTTAACAAGCATTTGCTGAGTTGATTCTCTTTGCCAGGAATTCCTCTAGGTGCACTTCTCAGTGTTATGCCCAATGCAAGAATTTGGGCTGTATTCATCAAGTATCAGATTTGTACGTTAGATGAATATAGGCATCCACTATTTAGCTTGTCAAGCATTTTCCTTCTTTGGGTATCAGGCCCTCTCTATTCGCAGGCCTTTTTTACATTGAACAGATATAAACACACTCCACACTGTAGGATGGGCATGAGCCTCAGACTGGGCCAATTCAAAGACACCTTCCTGTGGTCCTTCTAATGGGACATATAACAAATCAAGTCAAATCAAATCAATTACTTGGAACTATCAGACAACAGGCATTTCATCAATATGTTGCTCAATTACAAATTGATAAACTATACCTGAGAGCACCACTATGAGAACAAACAGGAAGAGGCAAGTAAAACTGAAGCATTTGAGAGACAGTAATGGATGATATTGTCTGTATACTTGGGACCAGTCATGCCTGAAGCTGAAATTTCTTCCAAACTTGCTAGACCCAACAAATTCCTATTCTGTTGTTGCTCATTTAAACTAGTTGGAATTAAATTTTTGTCACTTTCAACCAAAAGAACTGTAACCAATTAAAATGACCCTATGAAGAGAAATAATTAAAATGTAAATTTTTAAATCTGATATAGGAGGACTTTGAGATAGGAGAATGAATAAAAGAAAGCAGAGAGTTTTGACATAAAAGTGGAAGGTTGTAATGATAAAATTTGAAGGTAAGAAAAATAGGAAGGTAATTATTACTTCATAAATAGTAACTAAAAGAGGGAAAATGAAAGATGGGGCAACGTCTGGGTAGTTAAGGAGTGAGGAGTTTGTTTCGGGAACATTGTGTTTTGGTTACCCATTTGACATTAATGTGGGATTTTAGAAAGTATTATGAATGTATGCCTGATATGAAGGAGGAGTATTGCCCCCAAGTATATACATTTAGGATTTGTTAAATAGTTGATAAAATGAGTCCTTGGAGGTGAATCAAATATATTAGTGTCTCAGGTGCCAAGGAGGGAGGGAGTCCCACAGAATAGGATGAAAATTGTGTAAACTCAATAGTATAATTTTTTTAATAGTAGAATTTAAGCAAAGTGAGGGTGAGTAAAAATTGCCAGATCTTGCCTTTAAATGTTATCATTATTTTCAATAATAACTGTAAAATGGGGAGAACAATCATCAAATTGCAGTAGATTTTGGGAATCTGAATCTGAAGCCAGCAAAGGCAAATCATCTTTTTAAATAAATCTGGCAATGGAGGGGGACGCCTGGGTGGCTTAGTGGTTAAGCACCTGCCTTTCACCCAGGGCATGATCCTGGAGCCCCAGGACCGAGTCCTGCATCGGGCTCCCTGCATGGAGCCTGCGTTTCTGTCTGCCTGTGTCTCTACCTCTCTCTCTCTGTGTGTCTCTCATGAATAAATAAATAAAATCTTTAAAAAAAATCTGGAAATGGAGGAAAAATATCATATAAGGTAATACTTGAAGGCATGTCAGAAAAATTGTTGTTATGAATTTATGGAAGTAGGAGAAGGGAGACATAGAGGAAGAGGAGAGATGATAAAAGACTAAAGCCACAGCCGAGAAGGAGGTTACATTTTCCATGATTTTGGAGAAGGCAACAAGCTTCAACCCTGGGAGGAGATGGGGGATTGTTTCATCTGAGCCTGGAGGGAAGACAAGGTGATGAAGAAAATTAGTTCTGAGATAGAAGATGAAGAGGAAGAAAAAAGCACTATTTACCTTGGCAAGGGGGAGGCTTGCTGAGAAATTAAGACTACAAGGCCAGTGGGATTCAGGTCTTGAGGTTTCAAAACAGCCATATTGGAAAATAGGAAAAGGCCTAGATGAGTTGAGTGGAGATAATTAAAAACCGAGGAAAACAAAAACTAACCCATGAATGTAACTGAGTTTCCACAGAAATCTAGGAACTTTGTATTTGTAACTGAAACTTTCCGTGAATATTGCTCTTAATAATGTTGAGCTGCTGGTGCAATATCTGAGACATGAAATGATTGGGGGTTCCCAAGGTTTATTTTGGCCACACAATTTTGGTAGAAAATTAGAGTAGCAGAGAACTCAGGCTAATGGTGGAAGGCAAGGTTAAGTGTTTGACATTATGCGCAAGGTACAAGCTGAAAAGCTTGTGAAGGGCAGTAGCAAGAGGGCAATACACTGGGAGAGCAGGTGCATCAAAGGGCAGGGTTGGTTAGGAGGGAAATCTAGATAAAGGTGTGACACCAATGTCCAGTTCTTAAAAACTGTACATCCAGGGTGATGACAAGTTCCATGATGTATCTATCGATAAATAATATTCTATAATATCTATAGTCCTATGTATATTATAGAAAACTCAAGTTGAATAGGACTGAAATTTATTGTCATGAGGGGAAGTAGTATTCTGGAAATTAGGATAGCAAATGAGTTAAAAATATGTGTATTTAAAAAAAACCATGTAATGTGAGGTATTTCAGAAGTTGGAAAATAAAAGTTTGGAAACGATAGGATATGAAGGACAGAAATTTTTCACAGATTGGCTACATTCAAGAGAATGTGTATCAAAAGAATCTTAACCACACATTCACGGTCATAAATACATTTACGAGCGGGTAATATATTCTAGACTGTAAAATGAGGAGTATGTCATCTTTTAGTGTTGTCTAGGACATAACTTCTGTGATATTACTTCCTACAGGTCTTTGTTTCATTGAGAAATCTAAACACATTCTATTTATTTATTTATTTATTTATTTATGAATATGTTATTTATTTATTCATAAGAGACACAGAAAGAGGCAGAGACTTAGGCAGAGGGAGGAGAAGTGGTCTCCATGCAAGGAGCCCGATGTGGTACTCGATCCCAGGACTCCAGGATCACGCCCTGGGCCGAAAGCAGGTGCTCAACCACTGAGCCACTCAGGCATCCCTAAACACGTTCTTTTTTATAGCTAAGTTTATTTTAACTCAATACTACCCTTTCTCAGTTGACTATACTTAAATATTGTATCTTACATAGTGTGGGAGCATGGCACCCAAAAAAGAAGTCATAATATTCCACCTTTCAAGAAAGGCAGTTGACTTTATATTAGTTTCTGGTGTACGCTTTGATAAATGACCTACATGCAAAGCATTTGTGAGAGATTGCACGTGGGGAAAGGGGAGTTTTGAGATTATAAACAAAACTGCATTAACACTGGGCTGGAGTCACTTAGAAAAGGAAGGCGATAGATCAGGTTTAAATGGGCACCATTAATGGGAGTTATGGGCACACATCTCAAAATGAATATACCCCAAAGAATTTATAGAACACCTCTCATAATTGGAAAAAGACAGATTTTACAATTATCCTCAGGACAAGCCGCCAATAGAATAAAATACATAGCTTTAGTGTCAAGAGAAATGTATGAGACAAAAGAGAGACTTAGTTGAAATTGAAAGGAAGAAAAGAGGAAGAAACATGGAAACACAAATGTAACAGAACAGAGCTGCAAATAGGCCCTCACTGGAGTGGCATATATATTAAAAACATGTAGATGCTGGACTAACATAATGTTTAACTGCTATTTTTTTTAAAGTAAATTTTTCGCTAGAATAAAACACAAGAAGTTAATAAGCATTCCGGTCACAAAAGCAAATATATTAGATCTTTCCAATTCTTACTACTTTGAATACATTGTAAAGATTAATCTTTACCTTTGCTTGTCTAGGATTTGTTACAAGTCACTAAAGAATATTTGGTGAGGAAAGCACTCTCTATAAAGCAATGTTTAGCAATTTCAAACTTGTAATCAGTTTTATATTAAATATTTGCATATTTTGTGGAAGAAAATTATAATCATTAGAAGATCTAAATTTTGGATGTTTTTTAAAATCACTGGATATATCAAATGGTAATTTCATGCCCCATTGTGTAATTCATACTTATTTAGTTGTATCAGATGTATGAGGGTTTTATTTTTTTCATTTTCTTCCCTTTTTTTTTTCTGTTTTTATTTTATGAGACTCATGATCTTCAGATTCAGTCATTTGAAACAGAAAAAAAGCCTACATATTTAGGGAGATGGCCTATTCCGCTACCTTAAAACTGATGTAACTGCATTCACTGCCAGTGTTAAATCAAATATCACTTAAATGCCTTAAGGAAGAAGAGTCTCATTTTCTTAAACTTTTTGTCTTATAATAGCCTTAGATTTATAGAAAATTGAAAAGGAAGTACAGAGTTCCCATATGCAGCAACCTCAGTTTCCTCTGTATTCGACTCTTATGTTAGTATTATGCATTTATTCCGATCAATGAATAACATGGTGACATCAAGATGCCTACTAGAGTCTCAACTATGTGGCTAATACTGAGTTAGAACCCAAAAGAGGGAATCCCTGGGTGGCGCAGTGGTTTGGCGCCTGCCTTTGGCCCAGGGCGCGATCCTGGAGACCCGGGATCGAATCACGTCGGGCTCCCTACATGGAGCCTGCTTCTCCCTCTGCCTGTGTCTCTGCCTCTCTCTCTCTCTCTCTGTGTGACTATCATAAAAAAAAAAAAAAAATTAAAAAAAAGAACCCAAAAGAGAGATGTGGGGTCTCTATAAACTTGGCAGTTGTTATAAAAAAGGTGGTAGGTAATATCATGAGATAAGATAAATAATCTAGGATGTGAGTTGTATAGAGAAGAAACATGTGAATATATATATGAGGGAAGAGAAAGGGATTGAGAACCAGATTTCGAGTACCCAGCATTGAGATGTCAGGAAGAAGAGGAAGCGGAATGAAAATTAGTGCTGGTCAAGCAGGAGTTCAGTAAGTGGATGAATGTCCTAGAAGCCAAGTGTTCTTTTCAGAAGGGAGTGGGCCCCTCTGTTACATGTGTTGGAAGAGGGCTGCTGATCACCCATCAGAATCATCAAGGCAGTGGTGCTGGATGACTTGTCATGAGTAGTTTCATAAAATACCATAAATATAATTCATAAGAAAAAAGGCAAGTACAGAAGTGACAGCCAGAGTAGGTGTAACTGGAGGAGTAATGTACCTCAAAAGCCCGTTGGATTACAATACAACTATTTATGTTTATATCTACATATTGGTTGTGCTTGGCCGATGTGTGCTGGGTTGGTTCAATATTTATACCAGTCTTATTCTTGACCTGGTAAAACTGCAGGCTTCCGGAAGGGTTCAGTTTTGTTTTGCACATCTTCATTCTGGGGCCTGGGCCAAAGGTCCAGTGTTTAAAGATTTCATGTGCTTCTTGGGTTACCTCATAGGAATTCAAGAGAGCAAGAAGAATGACAGGAGAGATTTGAAAGCTTCTGCTTCTATCATGTCCATCAGCATTCCATTAGGCAAAGCGACGTGTCCAAACCTCATATGAACAGGCATAGGAAATGATCGCAAGCAAATTTGGAGGAGGTACTAAGGATCCATATAAAAAAATATAATGAGATCTATGACAGGACTCTTACATCAAGTAAACTTTTTTTTTTTTCCTCCTCCTCTTTGGAATTGGAGTGCAGTGTTGTGACTGTGTCCTAAGGAGAGTGATTCCATAGAGAAGGGGAAATGATACAGTGCAGGAGCAGGGCTCATTAGGGGACGTAGACTGGGATGTAATCCAGTGTAAAACTTAAAGGGCTGAGTTTGAGTGGGATCAGGGGCAGTTAACACACTGTGGTCGGAGAAGGCATAGAATAGAGGTAAGGTCTGGGCAGGCTGGTGGTTTGGTGGTCAGCTGACAAGATGGTTATTTTACAATTAAATCTCTCATATGCTTTCTTCCTCATCTTTTTGTCTGGCTCTTATTCCTTCTGCCCCTGCATAATGACGTTTTCCAAAAATATGTCTTTGTGGTCTTTCTGTTACCAGGGCACTGTCGTGCTGTGACCGTGTCATAACTGCAGTCATTTATCTATGCAAATCAAACCCAGATCAATACGACAAGCCTTACATCATGGACGCTCAACCCTTGCAGGTCATATTGCGAGACAGCTTCCATGGCAAAGTTTGCTGACTCCTCAAAGAGCATATGGAAATGAGTTAAGAAACGTAGCTATTATATTTTCTCTTCATATTTTTCTTAGTATTACTCTCAGTTTACCATTCTGTAGGGCCTGAAATCTCAGTTTATGTTATCATGAGCATTATTTAACAGGACGCTTAGTAAATGATCTAGATTTGTTGGATTTTAACATGTGCGTGATTTTAACATATTCATGTTAAATGTTCTAATTTCCTCTCTGTTGCATTTCTATGCAGTAGTTTGGAAATGTCATATAAGTATGCACATGTATGGGACACCTGGGTGGCTTAGCGGTGGAGCATCTGCCTTTGGCCCAGGGTGTGATCCCAGAGTCCTGGGATCGAGCTCCGCATCAGGCTCTCTGCATGGAGCCTACTTCTTCTCCATCTTCCTGTGTCTCTGCCTCTCTCTCTCTCTCTGTGTCTCTCATGAGTAAATAAATAAAATCTTTAAAAAAAAGTATGCATATGCACAACAACCTAATTGAATAGAGGTCCCCCAAATGAATATTATATATTATTAAATAGTGTATATTATAATATTAGTATATAATATATTTTATATTATTTAAAGTAATATAGTAGAATATTAGTATATATTGTATATACTATATTGTTATATGATTATACTAAATTTACTATGTATTATATATTTATATTTGTATATATTATATACTATACATTACACATGTAATATACAATATTATATATAATACATAGTGAAATATATATTATGCATTTTAAAGGTTTATTTATTTGAGAGGGAGAGAGTGGGGGGAGGGACAGAGGGAGATAAAGAAAGAGAATCCCAAGCAGACATGGGGCTCAATCCCAGGACCCTGAGATCATGACCTACACTCTAACCAAGGGCCAGCTGTCTAACCAACTGAGCCACTCAGGGGCATCTATCATGTATTTTAGGTATATGTATATGTATCTAAAGACAACAGGTCTTTCAAAATATTTTCACAATAGCTGTTATGTTTAGTAGTAGCTATTGAATATCAATTAACAGAAAAATAATGTGTTGTTCTAGGTCCACATTAATCAGCTCAGAGAAAACAAATGGTAAAGAATAGATAACTGAGAAATTTTAATAAAGGGAGAGTTGTTACAAAGCTCTTAGGAGAGTTGAGGTGAATCAGCACATACTGCTGCTGTGTCCAGGTCTAGCCACAAGGAGGCTGGTATCACCTCCTGCCCCGAAGAGGCAAAGGATGTAGACATCACCAGACCCAGATTATAATGATAGTGCAGGCTTTTGGACAAGATTATGGCCTTCATGAAAGGTCACAGCCAGTCTCTAAGGAAATAGAATGGAACATCTAGGATCATGAATATTCCAGCTGGCCTCGCCTTGCCCTCCTAGCTTTTTCCAAAGATTCTAACTAGACAAACACAGTGGAAGTCAGCGAACATAGAACCCCATTGATATGGTCAAAATGGGTCTCAAATCATCATGGGAAAGTGTGGAAAATTGATATAAGATATATTAAGCAGAGCAAGGGTCGAACTATTTATTGTTTAAGGTAATTATTGGATGTCATTGGCTATGAGCAATTTATTTCTCAAACTCCATACCTCCTTTGCAGAATAATTACTTTATGTTTTAAAATAAATTTTTTAAAAATAATTTTGAAAAAAATTCTCTAGACACCAAAAAGCTTATAAAAATAACAAAGCTGGTATGCCTGGGTGGCTCATCGGTTGAGCATCTGCCTTCTCCTGGGGTCATGATCCTGCCGGGATCGAATCCCACATCAGGCTCCCTGTATGGAGCCTGTTTCTCCCTCATCTCTGTCACTGCCTCTGTGTGTGTGTGTGTGTGTGTGTGTGTGTGTCTCATGAATAAATAAGTAAAATCTAAACAAAAACAAAAACAAAACAAAAAAACAAAACAAAAAAACAAAGCAGATTTGAAAAATAGCAATGACAACAAAAACAATTGGAAAAAAAAAAAGTGTAATGAATATATCCCTGGCCAGGTTTAAGAGCAAATTATCCCCAGTTGAAGAGACAATTATTAACTGAAACATAGGTCAAAAGAAAATTTTAAAATGCAACACGGAGAGAAAATGTCATTGAATATTCACAAAAGAAGTTAAGAGACTTAGAGAATAGAATGTTAAGAAGTAACATGCAGGGGCAGCTGGGTGGCTCAGTCGGTTTAGCATCTGACTCTTGATTTCAGTTCAGGTCATGATCTCAGGATCATGAGACCAAGCCCCATGTGGGCTCCCCACTCAGTAGAGAGTCTGTTTGAGACTATCTCTCTCCCTGTCTCTCTGCTGACCTCCAGCTCTCTCTCTCTCTCCCTCCTTCAAATAAATAAATCTTAAAAAGAAAAAAAAAAAAAAGAAAGATGTAACATGTATTTACTTAGAGGCCCAGAAGAACAGAGGGAAAAAGGATGCATGGGCAGTATTTTTAAAGAGATTGTTTTGAATCATTACCAAGAATTGTTTAAAGACACTGATCCATAGATTTAAGAAGCCCAACAAATCCTGAGCAGAATACATAAAAGATTTCTAAGCCTAGTCAAATAATGATAATGGTGCATTAAATCAAAGACAAAAAGAATATCTTTAAAGTACCAAGAAAATAAGGAGAGAGTACCTTTAAGAACATGGCAGATAGAAATATCTCTTATATCCTACCATCAACAGTGGATGATATGAAGCAGTAGAATTAAACAGTCAGGGTGTTGAAAGAAAATATCCTCCAGTGTAGACTTCTTTACATGGAAAAGTCTTTCAAAGAATGACTAAACCATGCTATTTTTTAGAAAACAACCACAATGAAAACAAACAAGGGAAGCTTACTGTACCAGAAGTTCCTAATTAAAGAAAATAATAGACCCCAAATGGGGATGCTTGGGTGGCTCAGTAGTTGAGCAAGTGCCTTTGGCTCAGGTCCTGACCACAGGGTCCTGGGATCGAGTCCTACATTGGGCTCCCCTCAGGGAGCCTGCTTCTCCCACTGCCTGTGTCTCTGCCTCTCTGTGTGTCTCTCATGAATAAATACATAAAATCTTTTATATATATATATATATATATATATATATATAGACTCTCAAATGGAGGGGCCTAAGAAGCGTGAAGGAAGAGAGCCAAGATGTTTGTAATTGAAGTGAAAGGTAGCTCTATTACAGAGTAGTATTCTCTTACAAGTATTTTTTTTAAGGTAGAATTAAAAAACAACAACATAATATGTCACAAATCAAAGGAGTTAAGTGCTGTTAAAAATCTGTGCCGTCACGGTGCCTGTTAGGAGGGTAAAAATGATGATGATGATCGGTAAGTTATTAAGTGTAGAGTATGTGTATTTTCCTTTTGAGGCTACCTGATAGAAGAAAACTAACAAAACTTAGAGAAGAGAAAGAATGGAAGGACGAAAAGTAATCAAGATATAAAAGGAAAAGGAAAAAGCTGTAGAGAAATACCACAACCAAAAACATCAAGTGCATAAAGGGAAAATGATAGGTTTCTAAGTCTATACCCTCAGAACTCATGCATGCATGTACGGGACACAGATGAGAATATTCATGTCAGCACGCTTCACAATTAGCAAAAATTCAAAACAACTGAAATGCCAATCCGCAGTGATGTTGCAGTGGTACTGCAGTTCATTTTTTTTTTTAAACGACAAATTGTATAGCAATAAAAATTAGTGATTTTTATTAACAGCTTCCAAAAAATAAGAGAATTATCTTTAAAAAATAATAGCAGAGAGAAAAATCTCTAAAGAAAACACAATAGGATTCTATTTTTATAAAATTCAAAATTAAGAGAAAAGTTAAGAGTATGGTTCAAGGATACATTAGGGCAGAACCAGGAAAAAAAAAATAGCATATGTCTCACTCTAGGGGAAATGAGTCAGTTCTGATTGGGAAGTGACAAGTTTGTATTTCCCATGGGAAACTGATAAAATTCTATTTCAACAGATAAGGCTTGGCTACACATAGTGTTTATCGTATTTATAAAAATTGTTTTTTTGAGAATTGAAGAAACAGTAACAACATTTTCCTTATTGATCTCTATTGATCTCACTTAAATATATATATATATATATATATATATCATATATGAAAACTTTTTGGAAACTACTGAGGAGTCCTCTTTCTTAATAATTCTCTTTTCCAAGTTAAATATCCTCAGGTTCTAAGGCATTTTTTTCTTCATCTAACTTCTTCCCAGATCCCAGCACTGTTCTGATGTCACTCTTGGCTCTGGTTGACTTTGGTTTTACCTTATCTCTCTAAACCTTGACACCCCAAGGAAAATAACCTCCTCAATATAATGTAAAGAGAACGATGGAGCTGAGTGGATTAGGATAGTTGGCTTCCATTAAGGGAATCTGTTATTATTTCATCATCTTATTTTAGCAAATTCTGCATAGTTTTGGCCCACCGTGGCAATCATGCTAAGTTAAACCCATCCATCTCTCTTTAAGCCAGTTCTTCTATCTGTATTTATATATGGAAATTTAAAAATATCAGTAACAGTCTTAAAATTTGTCCTCTTGGTCACCGTCATTCATGGCTATTGAAATCATCTGGAAACACAATTTGACCAATTTCTGTCCTGCTACTTTTCCCAGTTTGAAGTTCTCTTTGCATTTAATATATGCAGTTGCAATGCCTTCACTAAGGAGACTGAAATGTTGACTACAAGTGGGTGTACAACAGAGTCTACCAAGAGAGCTTCAGAGAATCCTTTCTCAGTTGAGAACTTTGGTTCGAGCCCCTCCCCAGCTCCCCAACCTTCCCGGAATCTCCTGTGGAGGCTGCTGTTGGTGCTCCGCTCAGATGCACTGGGGTTCCTATTACTATCTCTGTGTGCCTCTGTGCTTGCTCCAATGGGGTTTTCCTGTAACAGTGCAGTTGTTTACTGGTCTAGGGAAGATGCCCAACAGCACCAGGAGCTTCATGGCTTGCACAGAGCCAGAAACACTTCGGGGTGTGTATCACACCGCGTCTACTGGCCCATAGCCAACTACTAAATTCAAGAGTCCATGGGGCACCTGTCTGGGTCAGACAGAGAAGCCAAGTGCCTCTTGATCATGGGATTGTGAGTTTAAGCCCCATGTTGGGTGTAGAGATTACCATGACATTAACAGTAGAATGGATGAACATATTTTGTCATATTCATAAATGAGTCAGTGCTGCCTGTGTCACTGTGGATGCGTTTCAATAATAGAATATGCAGTTGATGGGAAGAAGGTTACGCAAGAATAGATAAAATGGGATGCCATTTACATTAAGAAGAAAACACACATAATTTTGATTAGTAAATTCAGAAACACATAGATATGCTGCAAAATAATATAGAATATAAAAATTGAGCTAAAGGCAAACAAAAGGGGAGTGTAGGTATAGGTAGAAGAAGTGGGGGGGAGTGCCCTGGAGGGCTCCAGGATCTGGGGGTGTTCCTTTTGCGGCTAGATGGTAGGCATTTGTATCTGTATTTATTTTTTAACTTCAAGTTATATAAGCCTATAACCTATATAACTCTAAACATCATAATAATATTTAAAAGGAAATAAAATTTAGTCTAGAATTGGAATAACTTCTTATTAGTCATTCATGCTTTCTAAATTTTCTAAGAAGTGATCTCTTCTAAGGCATCCTATAGTGTTACCCGGAATAAAAGTTGAGCTTAACTTGTATATAAAACGTACCCTCTTTTCTTCTTAAAGTCTCTGATATTTCCCCATTTCTAGTTGTTGCCTAATCGACCCCAGCCTGTCTTGCTCTCATAGATTTTACTGTGAATTTCAGTGCTGTCAGAAAGGATATTTTCAAGATGTAGAAGCGTTCAGGAGAGAAAGTTGCTGAAACTCTTCCCTTCCCCATTTCCTAATAGAAATGTCAGCCCAGGGCGGCCCAGGTGGCTCAGCGGGTTAGCGCCGCCTTCAGCCCAGGGCCTGATCCTGGAGACCAGGGATCAAGTCCCATGTCGGGCTCTCTGCATGGAGCTTGCTTCTCCCTCTGCCTGTGTCTCTGCCTCTCTCTCTCTCTCTCTCTGTGTCTCTCATGAATAAATAAATAAAATCTTTAAAAAAAGAAAAGAAATGTCAGCCCGTACTTGTTTTGTCATAGGCATTTGGTAAGAAAACCTAAACATGTAGTCAGAATATTTCCAGTCCAACCTTTGGACTATGTCTCCCTCATCTTGAGTTTTCTTAGAATAGCAAAATGCATAAACAAAACAATGGGTTTGGTACATATATAAATAATAAATCATAGCAAAACTATAAACAAAATTTATGTTACCAATCCAGCATAATACCTACTGGCAAGGCAACGACTTTAATTGAAAGAAACAATTAGAAGACTAAAAAGGGGAAAGGATATTAGGTCAGAATAAAAAGAATTCCTTCCCAATAAAAATCTGTTGTTGACCTCATAATGTCTAACATGTTTGAATAGATTTATTCTCATCATTTTTAAAAAAATGTGTCGTTGGACTAGAGACAGTGTCACCCAGGGAGGCATCCCCAACAGCGTGGGGGAACCACGATCCATCAGCTCCCTGCTTTGAATTAGATGACCACATAACTACTAACTGTATATGGAAACAGGAGCACTTAGACAGTGAGGGGGTTGGGAATTTGAACCCTGATGTTCTTAAGCAGTGTAGTTGGTGGAAGTGATGGAAGTTCTAGGCCTTTGTTATGTCTCTAATTGTCTAAACCAGAGAGAAATGGGATGCATGCTGAGATAAACAGGATCACTCACAAAGCAGCTCCTTGGTTAAATCATTTTATCTAAAAGGCGCTCACCACGGGAGAATAACACCATAATTTCACCTAATTGAACTCTGAACCTAAAATACAGCAATGCAAGAGGAGAAACGATTCAAGACCGAAATGATCAAAGCAAATGAAATAACAGTTAAATTTCCTTTCTGAAGAAATACGTATTCAAGCAATAGTTCTTAAAAAAAGAAAAAAAAAAGGTGAGGGCAGAGAACAAGAAACAGTAATATGTTCTAGCCTGTTTCTGAAAACACGCTGAGCTCAGAGACAGTAAAAAGGAGAGATTTTGAATTTCTGGAAATAGTAGAAACTATTTATGCATTTGTTTGTTTATGTATTTATTTATTTATTTCGTGTGAATCTATAGTCAGGTACCTTTTTCTGAGCCTCGAGGCATATTGATAATCTGAAACCATATTCTATAAAAGACTTAGATTTGTCTTATGAGCACTGACGCATAGTTTGAATTGCTACGACATAAAAGCATGATGCTGGCTCAGTCACTAACCTGTACTAATATGCTGAGAACATGCCCCTCCCGCTCCATTAAAGAAAAACATTGATAGTTCCTACCAGGGTTTTAGACACGGCTAATCCAGACCTAGGAGGTACGATTTTTCATGTCCCTCCTGGAACATGGGCCATTTTAGGATAAAAAAACAAAACAAAACAAAAAAACTGAAAAACTATTTCAAGTGAAAACATTGATATTTAGGGCCATGGCTATTGAAGCTCTTCCTATTGGTTCATTGATTGCCCTTTACAGAAACAGGTGGAAAGGAGCTGATGTAAAGCCTCCACGGAAAGGGGGATCTGTAAAGGTAGCAAAAAATAAGTGTGATGAGGAAATTTGACACTTTTAAATTTTTCTGATACTGGGCTACAAAATACCTGCTTCCATCCCCTCGCTGGGTTGTTAAAGATGCTAATACATTCAAATGAGTGTGGTAGAGTTATGTCCCTTGTGATATCTGAGCATACTAAACTGTTTACAGAGGTTAATTTGGGACGATAGAGGGAAGCAGTTTTCCAGCTGTAATTTAGGTTAGTTGTTCCTTTTAGGTTGTGAGGCAATCAGGTTTTCTCTGCAGTAAAGAACATTTGAGGCCGCGTCACAGATTATTTTGAATACAGCTTCTTTCTTTGATGAGCGCTGCGTAGATGATTCTGAAGATTGAAACAACCTGGACTAATATCAGTACTTCAATATGCTTTCTGTTACCTGGACATGGTTGCTAGCTGTCTAATTTACCTAAATGATCTCCTGGTGTCCTCTGGAATTGAGGATACAATCTTATTCTCGCCATTCCATTAACTGCCTGTAATCTCAGGAATTGTTTACACTTTATCTAGTTCCCTTCTGGGCTGCCTCCCCGCCGCAGCCTACACATTCTGGAGCTGCTTCAGGCTTATTACGATGATGTAGGAAGTTATTAAAATATGTTAATTTACCTGAGTGACATGACTTTAAATTAGGCCCTTACAACTTCCTGCCTTCCAGGCTGTCTACACTATGTAATACCTGGAACAAGATATCATATGCAATGGAAGAGTTATTCAGGGGGAAAAAAATGAGAAGTCTTCCCCTTGTAACTGTAACCACTTCTACGGTATCAGTTCTGTAATTGAAGTAAAACCTGTAGTCGCTACCGGGTGCTGAGCCTGCTGGCTCTGGGTCAGGCGGTCTCCTACACTCTTTGCATGTCGTGTCATTATCTGTGTTTTATAGATGAGGGCTGAGTGGCTGATTGACTTTTACATCATAGAACCAATTAGAGGCACAACCTGGAGTCCTCCCAGGCTGCCTGGCTCTAGGGTCAATGCTACTATGATATTACTATCATAATATTTCCTTTTAAATGTTATGATAGATAGAAAGAGAGGCAGTCCTCCTCTATCATCCATCATCTATCTATCTATCATCTATCTATCTATCTATCATCTGCCATCTATCATCTTTCATCTATCTCTATCTACCTATCATTTATATCTATCTACGTATCTCTATCATCTATAATCTATATTTATCTGTATCTATCTCTATCTGTCATTTATCTATCGTCTATTTCTCTCTATCTCTATCTATCTCTATCATTTATATCTATCTATCATCTATCTCTATCTCTATCATTTATATCTATCTCTATTATCTCTATCAATCTATCATCTCTAGCTATCTATCTGTATCTGTCTCTATCATTTACCTATCATCTATCTCTATATCTCTCTCTATCATCTATATCTATCTCTATCTCTATCCATCGTTTATATCTATATCTATCATCTATCTCTATCATTCATATCTATCTTTATCTCTGTCTATCATCTATATTTTATCTATCTTTATCTATCTCTATCATCTATATTTATTTATCATCTCTGTCTCTATCTATCTTTATCTCTATCTATCATATCTATCTATCTATCTATCTATCTATCTATCTATCTATCATCTATCTATCATCTATATCTATCTATCTATCCTATATATGTGCTATGGAGATTATAGATAGATATAATTTTGTAAATAAGATTCTAATGGAGGGTTTGGATTTGACCTTCAGGAAATGAGGAGTGACTGAAATAGTTTGTAAATTCAGGGACTTGCTCAGATTTGAGTTCCAGAAAGAACACTGCTGAGACATGGAGAAAAAGGTTGGGAAACATCTTTACCGGGATACACGTGGTCTCAACACCTCAGTTCTCACTTTCGCCTCCATCCTTTCCCTCCAAATCCAGCACTTGCTCCATTGAACCATTTTCCATTAGCCCAAGATGCCAGGACTATGATCCCCTTGGAGCTCTACATAGGATGACTCGTCAACCCCCTCCATGACACACCTGACTTTCCTGGCTGCCACCTTTCGGGTCTTTGTTTAAGGGGCATTTCTTCTGATTCTGCTTCTTTTACATCTAAGGCTGGGTTAAGGATCCTGCTTAATACACAAAACTCTATGGAACATAATATTATAGTGAGTATATTTTAATACATCTATTTCCCTGCTCATATAAAGGCACGAGGTGCCTATTACTCATCTTTCTGGGGTGCTGTTCAAAATTTCTAACAACTAGTGCGGACAGACACCTTGGTACCTAACACCAATAAGAAGATGACCTTCTCTTCCCCAACCCGTCCATGCTCCTACCCAATCTGGTCAGTGAAGTTTGGGAGGTGTACATGGCTTGGTTCTCCAAGGTAAAAGAAGGCAGTGGTGAAGCCCAGAAGCCAGCAGGTGGGATCGTTTAATGGGTGGCTGGACATGGTTGTCATGCAATCAGGAATTTTCTTGTCCTCCGCAGTGAAGCAGAGTCCAAGCCACCCCTGCTGGGACACGCATTACACTTTTAAGTTTATAGATAATAGGGGAAGTAGGAGGTTCCAGGGGAATAGCAAATGGGATGAGGGCTTCTGTGGGCAGCGGTTGTTTACCAAAATGTAAGGAAGTCCTTTTCAAAGCCACACAGATGCATACCAGCTGAACATCAGTTGTGCTCGTAGCCCCAATTCAGAGTGCACAAAAGGCAATCAGCTCACATTTATGGAAGGATGGAAAAGAGGAAGAGGATGAGGAAGTTGGCTGAGTATGTCAATGGAGTGTAACAAGGCCAATGTCGCTAGAGAAGAGAGAACAAAGGGAAAAGTGAGGAAATGAGTTCAGAAAGGAAATCACACCACATGGCCTTCTGAAGGCCGTCATGAAAAATTCAGATCAATTTTATTCTAAGTGCAATAGGTTACCGCTGTGTTTTATAAGCCTACCATGTGTGTGCCCAAGTGTATTTGACATTAAATCATCTAAAAACTCGGAGAACTTTTAGCTATGCTAATCTTTGTAAGAAGAGATTGGACATGATTTGAATTTCCCTGTGAAGAAACATTATTAACAGGCTTGTATTCAGTAACATATTAGTAAATTCTCATGTTAAATGCTGAAGGACAGTTTGTAAAATGGCAGATAATATGGATCACCGTGAAGAAGCAATGTTTAAATATATTTTATTATTTTATTTTATTTTTATTTATTTTTAAGACTTTATTATTTTTTTCATGAGAGACACACAGAATGAGAGAGAGAGAGAGAGAGAGAGAGAGAGAGAGAGAGAGAAAGAGAGGCAATGGGAGAAGAAGGCTCCATTCAGGGAGCCCCACGTGGGACTTGATCCCGGGTCTCCAGGATCACGCCCTGGGCTGAAGGCAGCACTAAACCGCTGAGCCACCTGGGCTGCTCTAAATATATTTTAAATTCCCATGTAATGCATTCAGAAACAGACGTGTCGTAAATATCTCTCTCAAAAAATATTTATAAAAACAACAAAAAATCCTCAAATGATACTTAAAACCACTATATAAGTGTCTTATTTCCTACTGGCCCATAAATAAAGAGATAACACTAAAGCTAATAAATGTGTTAAGTAAAAAACAGGAAAAAAAAAAATCAGAATGGAGCTCCCTGGTTCAGCCAGAACCAGAATGAAGACACCTGTAGGATAGTGAATGTCCTCAAAGGTTAGGATAGGAATTGAAACCACAAAAATGTGCTTTGGGGAAAATGATCATTTTACAATGTAGTTGATTTTTTAATTAATGTTTGTGTTTCAACATAATTCTCTATTCCAGGAAACCCAATTCCTACCTGTAAGGTTTTCTCTGAGATTAAGTAGAAAATAGGAATTAAAGTTTTCTTGTAACCTGTCTCCTTGGCTTTGCCTTCCCTCTGTGAGGGGTTACTGTTTGGAGTATAGTCTCTGAGCTCCTTCTTGCTTCTAATTTTGAGAAAAGGAGGTAAGCAGGGGAAAGAGGAAAGGTAGAGATTATAAAGTTTTATCACATCTGACAGAAATCCCTATTAAAAAAATGTCTTTTGCACATCAAGGGGAGTCAGTATTGCTCAGTCCCATTCAGTGTGACACTAGTTTCTTGCAAAAGGAAATTCTGTTTCAGTAGCTTAGAATGGGCACACTGTACATCTGACAGTACGCACTCATACCCCACAGCCCAGCACACGAAGTTCATGGTTTGGATTTTTGGGACAGAAGATATAATCCCTAGTTTCAAGGAGCTTATCTCACATTTTGCTCATCAGAGATTATAGGGAGTAAACAAGAATATTTGAAGAAAAAAAAATAAATGTCATGGTACGTAGCATATACAGGGCTAAAGAGCCTGTTCAAATAAAGTAATAGCATTTTCACACTACAAATTACATGAGTTACTGATATCAAAATTTTAATTTTTAGAAGTGAGTTCTTTCTTTTAAAAGCCCTTTTGTGTTGATAGGTACCAGTCAAAAAATGTATTCTGGTCATTATTTCCTTGTTTCTTTTCCTTCTTTCTCATTATTTTAAAGATTTATTTATTTATTTATTTATTTATTTATTTATTTATTTGAGAGGAGAGAGAGAGAGAGAGAGAGAGAGCAGAGGGACAGAAGGAGAGGGAGAGAATCCTCAAGTAGCCTTCCCATGGAGCGCAGAGCCTGATGCAGGGCTCTATCCCAGGACCCTGAGATCACGACCTGAGCTGAAATCAAGTGTGGGACCCTTAAAAAATAAATAATAAAAATAAAAAAGAGTGGGACCCTTGACCAACTGCACCACCCAGGTGCCCCTTTTTCTTCTTCTTTTAAACCTGTATTTCACCAATCACATATTAGAGTAGCGATGTATATCCAAATGTTCTGTAAACTTTACTCTAATTAATTTGTCCAATATGGAGAAATCCTCTCCAAAACTGAACTTAACACGTTTAAGTTTTGTATTAAATCCCCAAGATATCTTTGAGACCTTGCAACTGGATTTAAAAATGTATATAGGTAGATGATTATAGATGATAGATAGATTATAGATAGATAGATAGATAGATAGATAGATAGATAGATAGATAATAGATGTCACACACACATATATGTATCTTTAGGTATATAAATACACTGATTAACAAAAGGAGAGTGATGTGAAAAGTTTTCCAAATAGTGTTCTGATAATAACTCCAGGTTTTATATTAGAGGAGCAATAAAACAGCTTTTAGTGGCTCCTATAGGAATATCTACTTTTTGTTAGTATGTGCTCCACCAGTAGTGCAAATTTTAAAAATTTCTTACATCAGCAAAACAAACTATTTCATGAATCTCAGAGAGGGATGTTTTGCATTGAGGCAAAAGAAGCATCACAATTTTGTGTTCTCTATTTTCATTACTCAGGTGTTTTTGTTTTTGTTTGTTTTTTAATACAAAGCATTTCAGTTTCAAAACTGTGAGAAATCACTTGGGGATGGAATAAAATAAATTGATGCCTGCTGACAGTCCTGAGGATGTAAAACAGTGGTTTTCACCTGCTGTGTCTCTGGGAGATGAATGAGGATAGCATTCAGATATGTTTCTGAATTTGTGTAAAGAAAGGCCCTTTTAAGAGAGCACTTGACAAAACTATAGTTCTGTTTCTTGGATCTATTTTCATTCTTCCAGAACAAGTGAGATACAGAATTTACTTAGAAATCAGATGAGAAGAAGGGAAGCCTGAGTCTTAGCCCTCACACTATTTAATTGAAAAGCAAGTATCATTTTCTATGTATGTTAATGTATAAATGGAGGTGAGGTTAACCTGAGACACCGGCAAATCCAATATAACAAGCCTTGCTTTTTACAGTTCTAAAATGAGTTCAGAGTAAGGATTTCAAAACCTCGTTACTGTCTGGAAAAAAAAATAATAATCCCCAGTGTAAAGGAATTAGAAGGAAAGGAACCTTGCATACACAATTACGTCCCACCAAATGCTTTTGTGAAAAGAATAAAATAAGTATGAGGTTTTCTTGTATTTAGGTAATGAGAAGAGACAGTCCCTTTTGATTTGATTACTTAATACTGGCATGTTTCTGTCAAATAAATTTTCAAAGAAGAAAAAATACAGCTCCACCAGTAATTATTTTAGTATTAAATGTTAAAGAAAAAAGACATTGCATTTCATCACATATATTAGACTTTTTAGCAACTTGATTTTGTTTCGGTAAGTTAGACTTGCAGGGCATGAATAGGATATTATATGGCATTTCCTTGAATTTGTTCCTCTGAGGGATGAATCATATTTAAATGATTAGAAAGCCAAATATTTATTATTTAGTCATTTTATGTTATTCGGACCCAGTGTGCTCTTAGCATTGAATCTCTCTCTTTAATCTGTTTTAAGAATATTGGTCTGAAGAGCTTTTATCCAACTTCCTATTGCAATATCACTTACAAATGATTGAATTTGGGTGCAGACACATTTACTATTTAACACATGAAATGACATGTCATGTCAGAACGGAGAGGGATTGTCTTCATTTTTCACAAGTATTTGAAACAACTCTGGCTGAATCTGGGGACCAGGAAGCTGCAAGGGCAGATTGAAGTAGTATCTCCTTCTGTCCTCAGGTTGACTCCACCTACATCCTGTTCCCGAGATGCTCACGTCTTCATTTCAAAGAATCATAAAACTCTTGGAAGCACTTAGCTGGACATGCAATTGACAGCTTGGGGTTCAAATAAATTTAATAAGTTCTCAAAGAAAGTAAACAGTGCATAAAAGAAAATTACAGCGCAAAGCGTTTTTATTGTATTTCTTTAATCTTATGCTGACACTCTGACAGTAAACTCTCATTAACATAGGTTTTTAGGCATCTTAAATTGCAAAAGGATTTATGTAGGGTTCAAAGAGCCATTAGAATCTGAAGTACAATCCATTTATTTTTTTTCCCAGTGCCTTAGTAATAAGTCAAAGCCTTTTACATTAAATTGTTATTTTAACATTTATGTGGAAAATTAGATTGAAATAAAGTGTCTTGCAAAATGGTACATGTTATAAACACTGGATAAGTTAAGCAGCGAGAGTTTATCTGTGTTAAGCATGTCAGGTCTATGCAGGTGTGTGGTGAGGTTGATGATAAATCGAAATATGACATAGGGTGTAAGTGTTAAGAAATGTGCTTCACAATGTATAAGGCGTGCTGATGCTACACCTGCATCTGGTGAAGTACACACACATTTACTGACTACCAATCGTCAATCAATAAGTAACCCAAATTTTGGCAAAGAGGGTTTGTTCAACCAAAATTTACCAAAGCAGATGTTGTCACTTTCTATTTCTGTACTAAAAGAAAAGAAGAAAGAAAGAAATAAAGAAAGAAAAGAGAAAGAAAGAAAGAAAGAAAGAAAGAAAGAAAGAAAGAAAGAAATAGAAAGAGAAAGAAAGAAATAGAAAGAGAAAGAAAGAAAGAGAGAAAGAGAAAAAGAAAGAAAGAAAGAAAGAAATAGAAAGAAAAAGAGAAATAGAAAGAAAGAAAGAGAGAAAGAAATAGAGAGAGAAAGAAAGAAAGAGAAAGAAAGAAAGAAATAGAAAGAGAAAGAAAGAGAGAAAGAGAAAGAAAAGAAAGAAAGAGAAGAAAGAAAGAAATAGAAAGAGAAAGAAAGAAAGAGAAAGAAAGAAAGAAAAAGAAATAGAGAAAGAGAAAGAAAGAAAGAAAGAAAAGAAAGAAAGAAATAGAAAGAAAGAAAGAAAGAAAGAAAGAAAGAAAGAAAGAAAGAAAGAAAACCAAAGAAAAATAAGCAAAGAAAAAAAATCTTTGTGTTTGATTATTATAACAGTTGTAGCAGCAAATATAATCTCTCACGAAAGTACTATTTGGTCAAATAATTTTCTAGGTTTTGAGAACTTTTTTGAGAATGCATATAAAAATTGTCCTAAACTATATGTGGTTTTAAAAAGATGGGAGAAAATTGGGAGTGCCAATGAAATGGAAATACCTCGTACCCTGACTTTGGGAAATGAGTCCTGATAAGGGAGGGACAAATGCCCATGCTGATCTTTAGAGCAAACACCATTGCTTTGAAAATCTTTTGAGATGGTATTTCTAGGTTTAAGATTTTCAAATCGACTTTCAGGTCGATTGTGACTTACCCTTAAATGGTGCCTCTTGAGTACACTTTCTGCACAACGGTTGAAGGTGACTTTGACATAGCATGACCAACTCAAGACCTTGGAATAATGATGCCAACTGAGGTATCTTTAAGAAGGTAGTTTTTTTTTTTTTTATACATAGCTATTACACTCAGCTTGAAAATAATTATTTTTCGATATTACAGCAATTATATTAAAAATACTAGACGTTGTATTTAAAAAACACTCTGGTCATAGTGGCCATACTGACTGTTTGGATGAATTCTTCTGCAGTCCCCTCACTTAGGTCCTTAGTCACCCCTCATTTGTCCTGACGTGGTATCTGTGTCCCAAAACCAGCAAGAGGAAAATGGGCAGAGTTACATTAAACAGCCTCAACAAAGCACACCGCATGGCAGCCTGTTCTGCTTGTGAATGTCTCCTGTCAGCTGTGTTATTAAAACACACAAAAAATGCAACAACAAAATAGCGGACATCTACAGCACCATATTATCCAGCAGTGTTTTTGCCCATCTCCACCCCCTGGTCCTGGGTCTAAACTGTTGAATACTTATACTAATTAATTTGGCATGTAAGTCTCTCACAATATCCTAATTAGGGCCTAGATCCTGAAAGTGCATCTGTTCACTTTGCTTGTCAATAGAACACAAAGATAGGAAAAAAAAAAAAAAGATTCTGAGAAGCCTCATTCTTTTTTGCTTTTAAGAGAATCACAGCCTTATTTGTGTTACAGAATAACTAATTAAAAGACACATAACTTGTACAAATACTTTCAGGTTTTTTCCTTTAATATGTCTACTTGGCAGTCTGCCCATAATATCTATTGGGTTTTCTGCTTTCAGTAGTGGCCTTCGTCGACTCTTCCCCTTGAATGGAAGCTGGAGCCTACCTGAGACATCAGCCCAACCCACACAATTTACAAATAGGCCTTGGATGCAAAAGCCTTGGATGCTAATGACTTCCCTCACCAGTGCAGAACTTGCAAAACAGACATCCGTAGGGGTCCAGATCCAAGAGCTCACCTTGACCTGATGTGGTTTTGTTTTCCAAATTTCCATTCTCATTGCTTCATAGATTGTTGTTGTTGTGTCTTGATGGGAAGTGAAATGAAATTTAGAATACACCTAAAATAACAACAACAACAAAAAGTTCCTTTCACAATCACCAAAGATCCTGAAGCTTTGTAGAGGATCCTGGGGGATTTCCGAACATCCTGAGCTCTGTGGACCCCCTCTCTCCACTGGGTGCTCCGCCTTGCCGGCTGCCCTCAGCTCTGATGTCCTTCCTCAGGGCGTTGTCACTCTTGAGTGACACAGCATGGGCACATACCTGGAAAGAGGTTTGCCCACAACGAGAGCTCTGTAAGTATGGCTTTATTTACTTTTTATTTTTTATTTTTTTAAAGATTTTATTTATTTATTCATGAGAGACACAGAGAGAGAGAGAGGCAGAGGCACAGGTAGAGGGAGAAGCAGGCTCCATGCAGGGATCCCGATGTGGGACTTGATCCAGAGACTCCAGGATCACGCCCTGAGCCAAAGGCAGATGCTCAACCACTGAACCCCCCAGGCGTCCCTGAGTATGACTTTAAATATGGCTTTTCTTCCCTCCTTTTCTTTCCCAAGGCAAAGAAAAATTACATGTTTTGGATAACCAAAGTATATCAGTTTCATTCTGCAGGATCCCTGATTTCTAAAGGTTCTTTTTTTTTACTGTTCTGTTTCATACACTGATGAGACGGTCAATTCTTTATTCAAGTAAATGAGCTAAGAAAAAGCACGTAAATCTATAAAGAGTTCATTCCTAAAAACAATTCTTTTTTTTAATCATCTACTGGTGATTGCTTTCATGACTTTTGAATATCTGTACATACCTATATTTATTTATAAACCCCCAACAATGAGTTAACCTTACATATGAAAAACATAAAGATTTGTTGAATTTCTTCTAGCCCTCTCTTACTCTGTCCAACACAAGTTTGATGTTTCTGTCAGTCCTGTTCTTCCATTGGTGATCTCTGTCACATTAAAAATGTATATGCAAATATCGTTTCTCATCATTTTGTGAAGTTTTAGTGATTTCTCTTACCTCTCTGAAATTTGCCCCAATTTTTTCCCCTTTAAATTTTTTGTCCATTTCACTTTTATTTTTCCCATATTGATGAAAATACCATTTAGATTCCTTGTAGCAATTCTAAACATCTTATTTCATTATGACAAAAATGTAATTTAAAACAATGAAAACCAGGACACATGGTTACACAACTTTGCATACTCAATTTTTTGGTTTTTAGATATTGGATGAAGGAACGCAGATGGATACACTTCCTTTCCTAGATGCTCATTTTCACAAACTTGGCCCCAAAATGTCTCTGTCTTCCAGGAGGTTTCTTTGACTTTAGCTTTTCCTTTTATTGTTTTAAACATTTGTGATTTAAAATCTAAGAAACGAAATTCAAATTAATCACTTAATTTAGGAGAGTTCTTCTGGAATATCTCAACGTAATTGATTATAAATATAATTATTTTCTGCATCCTTTATTGTCTCTCTTTCCTCTCGGGTCAAGATTTTTGTATGCATATTTTGGCATTTTTCTGGCTTTCCTCAACTTGCTAATTTATTTAAAAGGGAGGGACTGCATAACTGGCTCATCTTCCCTCTGTTGAGATGGTAAAAATGTTTCCCACTTTGATCTCCATATTCTGATGTTTTTCTGTGTGTGTTACTTTCATAAGAAGAAATAAATTCAATCCCTCCCAGTTTCCAATTTCTGTAAAGTCATCAACGTTTCATTTTCTTCACTGGTACAGGTTTTTCTTCTCTTGAAAATCTATATATTTATTTTAGTGTTAGGAGAGACCGGTCGTGTCAATATCATCTTGCTTTTTATTTTGTCATATTCACTTTAATAAATGGAGTTTGTATTTTTTTTTATTCCCGTAAGTCCCTTTCATTTTTGCGTTGTCACCTGTTATCAACAGTTAAGTTACAATGGTGGAATAAATGTCTTTTTACCCTACATATTCTTACGATTTCAATTTTAGAAACCCTATTTCCTACTTCTTATCAATAAAAAGATTGATCCATTAATGTATCCACTTACCTTAAGATATCTCTACTTGGTAAATATTTAATATTTGCCATTCATTAGTGTTTGCAGTAGGATCAAAGCACGAGTAATCCCCAGTTTCCACCTTAGAAGAGCTCACCCAGATGTGATTCTTATGCAAAACTCGACACACTCCTAACTTGAAATTTTATGCTCTGTATGCAGTTTGGAGATCCTGCATTCCAGATTCTATTTAGGTCCCTCTTGACTTCCGTTTCCTTTGGCAAAAATTGCTACTCTCATTTTTTCTATAAAACTCACTTAGCTCAAAGTTGGAAGTGAATTTTTGCCTATTTGTATTAGATAGCCTTCATATTCGGGGAACTCTCATATACAATGTGAAATTCCCACCAGGCTGAAAAATAGGATAAAGAATTACTTTCAACTCCCTGAGGTTAAAAAGGGGGGGGGAGGGTGGAATCATGGACTGATTGTCTTTTTGGAGACCTAGCTCTGCTGCCTTTAATGGTTATTTGTTTGAATTTACATAATTGTTTTATATATATATATACATATATGTGTGTGTATATATATAATCATTTCAAATTAAGTTATAGTAAGTTCCAATTATTCATTAGGTTAGAATATTCACCATTGAACTGATGAAGGGAAATGAGACATTTGACTACAGAAGGGGTTGTGCCTACGTGTGGGTAAGGAGAACAAGTTTTCCTGGCTACCTGGTCTTAGTCTGCGATACCTATAACTTTTATGTCACTTAGCCCACTGACAGCAACTCAGGCCACTTTTTGAATGCTGAATGTCTCCGAATATGGCCACTTTTTATCAAAGTCACTTTGAAACCCAAAAAGGTTAACAAGGATACTGACAAATGGCGTTGTTTAAAACCTTTATTTTCAAACAAAGGAATTTACTTTTTGAACCTAGGGACTTAACGTAAATAAGTTTAAATCAATTTGGTGTTTTCTTCATTTTTAAATGCAAAGTAAAAGAATGATGTGAGACGTCCTAAACAGCCAAAACGTAGCATTACCGTCTTTTGTGTGTCTTGCCACACAGCAAAACACCAAGGAGCCTCACCTCTGGTGGACCAGGAGAAGACTATTAGTTATGCACAAAACAGCATTCTGCTCTAGGAAGCATATAATACAGTTTGCGGTTTAAGACTAAATAAAGCAAGCGATTTTCTACTCTCCGAAAATCCACAATGCAGAAATCAACAGTTCCCTAAAGCACTTTAATATAAAATAAACATCTTTATGAGGAAGATAACCCCAAATTTGACAGTTGCAGCACATTACATCATTTCCTCGGTCTTCTTATTTTACGAAGATTTCTAGAGGAATTAATTTAATTTAATTTTTTTTTAGGTTCCTTTGGTATCATCTTAAATTTGCAATATTATTTTTGCTGTGACTGTTTTTGTTTTCCACGTTTCATTAATCATACGGTAGGTGGAGAGAAAAATGTTTCAATTAGGTCTATGTAAATAAAGCAAACTGAAGTAATTTTAAAGGTGCTTTTATCAGCCCAAAGACTCCTTCATCCACACAGGTTTTCATGGGCAAATACCCTGGAGAGTAACTGGCATGTACATAAGTACTAGATAGTATTTTCAGGTCATATCTCTGACTTCGGTTTCAAGCAGTCTATGCAATCCAAGATAAAAGACAAAAAGGCATTGTTTCAGAAAAAAAAACAAAAATAAAACAAATATTTTATTGGGGCTTATTTTATTGGGGCTTATGGATTGCATCATATAATACGGAAAAATATGAAAACTACTTTGATTGATAACCTTAGAGGTTCTCCATTGTTTAAGGCCAACAATACTTGAGAAACAGTAATGTCAAAAAGCATAATGAGATACCAGTGGCGCATGCTAGGCTGGCTTGTCCTTCGGTGTTGTATGCGCAGCTGTCTTAATTTTCATACTGTTAAAATTTCCAGAAGGACTGAGTGGAAAACACAGAAAGTTATCCATGTGGAATATTACAAACAATTAAAAAGAAATAAAAGCTAGCGTCACCAAGCGCCTCTGAGTATTTGGTTAGTTCTTATTTTTTTTTGGAATGAAATAAAAGTACTCGTAACCCTATTCCAATTTCGAATTGGAAATCTATGTCGTTTGACATTTTTCTGATATAGGTTCATGAAGTAAAAGTACTATGGAGTCAAGAATTTTTACTCTGCCGTTGTTTTTGCTTTTGTTATTTGATTTCCTTTTTATTGGGATTTTTATACAGCCTAGCCAAGGGTTCCTATGCCCTCTAAGTTGTTTTATGGGATAAAGTTACTTATCTGCCAGTTTCACTATCAGGACTGGAAGGATAACCTATTTATTTTTATTTGAACAACAAATCTACAGCTAGTTCCCCAGTACTGAGAACTTCAGGGCTTTAGGGAATCTGAAGAGGGGTGTCAGGACCCGAGGGAAGGAAAGAAGGCAGTGCAGTCACGTAAGCCCTGGAGAACAAACCAGAGAGGCCTGGCTTCTCTTTTTTTCTCTTTTTCCATTACTAAATACCATTTCTTTTTTTTTTTCCATTTCTTTAAATAATATTTCTATTGGGGCCCCCAGGCGGCTCAGGGGTTGAGGGTCTGCCTTGGACTCAGGGCATGACCGTGGGGTCCTGGGATCAAGTCCCACATCGGGCTCCCTGCATGGAGCCTCCTTCTCTCTCTGCCTGTGTCTCTGCCTCTTTCTGTGTCTCTCATTAATAAATAAATAAATATCTAAAAAACTAATATTCCTATCACTTTACCTAGTTGTCCATTGCTTCACTATAGTACGATGGAAGGATGAACTCAGTTACACCTCTGCTTTCCCTATTACATTACAAAAAAAGGTTTCCAGTCACTGTTTTGTAAAATAATGACAATCCTTCCTTTTCCTTCATTCTTTTCTCCTTTTCAAGCCTTTGATGTATTAACTGCACATTCCTGTTTTAAAGATTCTCCTAAAAAAAAAAAGAAAAGAAAAAAAAGAAAAGAAGAGTCTCCTGAGTACATTAATGAGAGATTATAAATTTCTCTTCAGTTTCCTAAATTATCATCTTCTCCTTGAGTACTTGGATTTTCTCTCTTTGTTTATTTTTGTGTGTGTGTGTATTTTTTTTTTTTTTCAAATTGCAGGCGTTTGGGATCGCTAGTCACTTTATGTTCGCTCTTGATGTCTAAGAAGGAAGCCACACAAAGGCTACCTCTTAGTGGGTGAGGACTGTCTGCTGCAGACTTCACTTTGTAGTTGGCCGCCCAGGAGCCAGTCATGTCCTTGGGAGTCCTCCCAGATGCTGGAAGAAAATGGCTTAACACACCTTTGCTCCAAACATTTCTTTTTATGTGTTTTGTAAGTCCCCCTCCTCCCTCCCTGCCCCTCCCCAGTGTCTAACAGTCTTCTTATTCCTTTGAAATAAGTGCTTGGCTCCTGTCTCTCTGCGGTTCTGATCCTCCCTTTCAATTCCTCTCCTCTCCTCTGAGCATCATTTCCACCGTTTATTGTAACCGCTCCCTCTGCTTCAGAGGCCTTTCTGCTTTGTTTGGTTTTCAGCCTTATTGAGGTACAATTGGAAAATAAAGTTGTATACGTTTAGGTTGTACGAGGTGCATTTTTTAAGGTGCGCAGACATGATTTAATTCAGGTATACACCGGAAATGATGACTACTAGCAATTTAATTAGCATATACATCCCCTCCCGGAGTTACCTTGGTGTGTGTGTGATGATGACAGATAAGGATCCACTGTCTTAGCACATTTCGGGTGGAGGATGCAACAGTATTAGCCACCATGCAGTGTATTTGATCTCCAGGAATCATCCTAAACCTCAAAGTTTGTATCCGTAACCAATATCTCCCCGTTTACCACACCTGAGAGCCTCTGACAACCATGGTTCTGCTCTGTTTTTCTGGAAGCATGACTTTTTTAAGCATCCACATATAAGTGAGATTGTAGGGTGTCTGTCTTTCTGAGGAGCCTGTTTTGCAGAAACTTCTTCTGCTTTAATCCTGTGCATATGCTCTCTTCCCTGGCCTCTGTCAATCATCCTATCTTTCCCATGAGCTCGTTTTTTTTTTTTTTTTTTTTTTAATTCTGCTTCTTGGGTCTCCTCTTTATTCTCCTCATGATTATGGGGTTTTACTACTGTTTTTCCTTTATTCTAATTGGAGTAAAGCCTTAGGAACAGTGGAAATAAGCTCAGCCAGTCATTGCAAACTTGATTTTTTTTAGGACATAAATAAATTTGGCAAAGATATTTAATTTGTAACCTGAATAATAATAAAGAAAATCACATACTTGAAGTTGCTATCAATTCTATGTTTCCCAAAAGATTGGGAATGATTAACTTATTTCAAGCACACTCAGCTGATCTTCATAATGCAAGCTTCTAACTTGGTATATTATTGATTATTTTTCGTAATTTATGTAAAAACATTAAGATATGTCATTGCTAATGATTGTGCTGTTAACTATAATTCAAGTTAGGCCCAAAGGAAATAATGCAGATGAAATCTTGGCTTGAGCGTTCTTGAAGTTAAGAAGAGATTGCCCACTGAAATTGACTTTTATACGTTATATCCATGTTCTTGTTATTTTTTCGTTTCTCATTCTCCCATAGCCTCTTTTTGTTAGTTTATATGATCACTTCCAAATTCCTCTTTTCTTTGGGAGGAAAGCTGAGAATGCCTTTCTACGATATATAAAAGAATTACAATCATCGTTCAGGTTTCTATTCCAGCAGGACCTCCTGGGCGATGCCATCGTGGCCTCTCTCTACAGAACAGGGCGTGTTTCATCTGCTGCCCGTTTTACCTATTGTGGAAATTCAATTGTTATATTCTCATATTTTTCTCAATGCATTTATAAATTTTTATAGGAAATAAATGGACTTTTAAATCATTGATTCCTGTTTTTAAACTTAGTTCTCTCTTGGTTTGTGTGAAAATATATGTATTAAAGAATGTGCATATCTGTAGCACGTATATTGTCATGAAAAGATGCACTGGACAAGTTAAGTAAGCAAAGGAGATTTTATTGAAGACCATTGCAGTAGAGGAGAGAGATTAAATCCAACGTCTCTGAAAAGAAAGGTGGGAGGACTTTAAAGACAGAGTTGAACTGATGGAAAAGCACTGGAGACCTCAGAGAGGAGGTTGGTCACTGTGATGCAGGTGTCAACTGGCCCTTAGAAGTTAGGCTTCTACTCCTATGGAGCATCTGAGATAGGGGCTCTGTCTTTCTTGATGATTGAAATCAAGGGGATGGTTCCCAGGCCTCCAGAAAGACATTTGTCTGTTAGAACACTGGGAAGAGACTAGAAGGAGATTTACATCTCAAAAGGTAGGGGAGAAATTTACAATTGCAAGTTTTCTAAAGTAAATGCTTTAGGAGAAGGGAGATCAGAGGGCTTAGTCAGAAAGAAACCTGTCTAAAGTCAAGCTGAAGGGAATGTTAAGGCTATCTCTGTCAATATTTTCTAATGAGACATATATATATATATATATATATTTCATACAGAGTGAGATATATATTATATATGTAAATATATAAAATATATATAAATATATATTTATATATATTATTTTATATATATTATTAATATATTATTATTTATATATATTATTAATATATATTATTTATATATATTATATAAATATATTATTTATATATAAATATATATTAAATATATATATCAACTCAGTCTATATGAAATTCAGTCATCAATTAAAATTCTAAAACAGCCATTGGTTATCAGGTAATAAAATACTGGACCTGTTCAGACCTATTCTCTCAACATAAAATAGTCTGGGTGGAAGGATACCTGGATACATACACTGAATATTAAGGGCACCCATAGCTGATTCTTGAGAAAGTATCTTTATGTCCTAAATCACTATCTTCTGTCACTTTTTTATGGAGCTGGAATATCCATCCATCAGGTTGTACTTGTCTATTTGTTTTCCATAAAAAGTGAATATCACAAATTCATGTAATACATATTTTACACATTCCATTGTGCAAATACTGGGGATTAACTTTAAATAAAGTTAATTCTCTGACTTCATGGATTTTATAAAAATCTGTCCCCCTTGCAATCTGCCCACAGAGCTGCTCTCTGGAGGTGTTGAGTGTGCTGTGTCTCTGCCTTTATCAAAAGCAAGTGCACTTGTGTGAGTGACGCCCTTACCAGTTTTATCTGTTGTCTCTCTCTTCCTGTCCTGTTTTATACCGTGTTAAATTTTATTTTTGAACTGAATGTTGAAAATACTTCTTTTCTGAAACACTTGGGTGTTTTTTCATAGCAGATAAAGAGAAGAATATGATTGTTCCTGAACTATCCTTTGATATGCAAAAAGTTTATCAAAGTACAAATCTGACCTTTAGCAATTGTAAATCTGGTATGTGTGTGTATGTATGTCTTTTTTAACATTTTGTCATTTTTTATTGTAATGCTTATCTTTCTTGGTCTTGTATTTTTTGTTTATATTTTATTTATTATATATGCTTTTAACAAGGCACCTGAAAATCTTTATGACATAATATTAAGTCTAAATATATGCTATCTTAAATAAATAGATGCTTATGGAAACGCTGAATTGAGATATGGCCTTAAATACACATATACTGTAAAGTCTATAAAAATCAATTCTTGGGCAGCCCGAGTGGCTCAGCGGTTTAGTGCCGCCTTCAGCCCAAGGCCTGATCCTGGAGACCCGGGATCGAGTTCCACGTCGGGCTCCCTGCATGGAGCCTGCTTCTCCCTTTGCCTGTGTCTCTGCCTTTCTTTCTCTCCGTGTGTCTCATGAATAAATAAATAAAATCCTTAAAAAAAATAAAAAATAAGAATCAATTGTTGAAGAAAACCATAAGTTGAAAAAGCATTTTGAGGTACTGGGGACAGAAACAACGACAAATCCAGCATCTGTGGTTTAATTATTTTATATTTAAAAACCTATGATTCTAAAAAGCATTTTCAATGAAGAAGACACTGTATATTTTTGAGCTTTTATATTTTGCAGTGTTTTGTACTTCGGGCAGAACAAAAGTTTGGATATTCTTCCCACGTATCACTCATTTTGAGGGTATTTTTTTTAATTTTTTTTAAATTTATTTATTATAGTCAGAGAGAGAGAGAGAGAGAGAGAGAGAGAGGCAGAGACACAGGCAGAGGGAGAAGCAGGCTCCATGCACCGGGAGCCTGACGTGGGATTCGATCCCGGGTCTCCAGGATCGCGCCCTGGGCCAAAGGCAGGCGCCAAACCGCTGCGCCACCCAGGGATCCCTTGAGGGTATTTTTTAGAGAAATGGCATTTTATTTTCCATAAGCATACAGACTGCTGCTTTCATGGTGTGGTCGGTTTGTTGTGAAGACATGTTGTCAGTGAAGCATCCAACGAAAGATTCTATCTGGAGCTCTTGGGTTTATTCATCTCTAATTGTTCTCCAGGGAGAAAATTCATGACCTTATTTGCTTTCTATTCATATTTTGTAATTTATAAAAGAATACATGAGATGTGTCTTTCATATCAAAGTCAGAGAGCTCTCTCCTCTCTCTCTTCTCTCCCTCCCTTATGCATCATTCATTCATTCATTCACTCCCACTCTGTTCCTCTATCTCTGTGAGAGAAAAGGTGACAAGAAGATACATTTAGGATTGAACTGGGTGGTCAGGAAGGACAAATGGTACTATGAGTTCAATAGACTGAAAAATAACTTTTATTTAATCTTTTCAGTCCTGCAGTATTCTGTGATAGATTAACTGATATATCATCCATTTGAGATTTTCCTTCAAGATAAATATGAATAAAGTATACTCTTCTTTGGGGAAGCAACCTTTTGTTTTAATTTTAATTGTAGTATCCTATTACTATGATTAAGTTCTTGAGAGTGGAATAACCGGAATTCTACAAGTAAGTTGTTTTAAGTAGATTTTAGAAATTCTTGTTTGACTTTTTTTTTTCTTTTCTACAATAAACGACTCACGTCACATCCCAGGAATATAAAAGAAAGAAGATAATAATATCTGCATGAAATTACATGAAGTCAATAGCAACAGTAACCTGCTTTATGCTCGCAGACACCATTACATAATTAAATACTCTATTGGAGCGAGCATTTTCTCAGACAAAGACATGCCCGGTCCTGCTGTGCTGCATTTAACAAGATAGTCTGTGGTAGTTTTAGACATTTTATTCCTTAGTCATCCCTATGTCAATAATTGATTCATTAAACAAATATTGCCAATGTACTCTTTTTTTGTGATATATTAATAGACTTATGGTTTAGAGCAGTTTTAGGTTCACAGAAAAATTGAGTGGGACGCACAGAAATTGCCCATATGTCTCCCACCCTCTTGCATGAACAGCCTCCCCCATTATCAGCGTTTCCCACTGGAGTGGAACATTTGTTCAAACCTACATCTGATGAGCTTACATTGACACGTCATAATCACCAAAAGTCCCTAGTTTACCTTACACTTCGCTCTGGGTGTTGTGCTTTCTACAGTTTTGACAACTACACGATGACATGTATTCACCATTATAGTATGAAAACATTAGTTTCATTCTTTTAAACATCTTCTGTTCTTGGTCTATTCATTCCTTGGTTTTTCACCCCTTAACCCTGGCAACCATTGATCTTTTTACTGTTTCCATAGTCTTTGCCTTTTCTAAAGTGTTAGATATGGACCTTTTTCAAATTGGCTTCTTTCAGTTAATAAAACTTTGCTTTCCAGTTCTTTTCATGTCTTCATAGCTCATTCTTTTTAGTGCAGGCAATGATGTCCCATTGTCTAGATGTAGCAAAGTTTACCTACTGAAAGACATCTCAGTTGCTTCCAAGTTATAGCAACTGTAAAGAAAACTGCTGCAAATGTCTGTATTCAGGTTTTTGTGTAGACCTGTGATTAACTCCTTTGGGTAAAACCAAAGAGCATGATTGCTGGACAGTATGATAAAAGTATGTTTCATTTTTAGAAGCCATCAAACTGTCTTCTAAAGTGGCTGCACCGTTTTGCTTTTCCTCCAGTAATGCATGAGAGTTCCTGTCACTTCACATCTTCCCCGGCATGTGGTGTTGTTGGTGTTCTGGATTTTGGCCATTATTATAGGTACATAGTGATATCTCGCTGTTGTTTTAATTTGCATGTCCCTAATGACATATGATTTGGAACATCTTTTCATATAGTTATTTGCCATCTGTGTGTCTTCTTTGGTGAGGTGTCCAAGTCTTTCTCCTGTTTTTCTAACTGCCGGATGTGCAGTTGTCTCCTTCCTCCTGCCTGGGCTGGTGCTTGTCTAGCCTGCTCAGGCTGCCATATTGGAACACACTGACTGAGTGGCTTAAACAACAGATTTTTATTTTCTCACGTTTCTGAAGGGTGGAAATTCAAGATCCAAGTGCCATCAGGGTGGTTTCGAAGAGGCCTCTCTTGTTAGCTTGCAGATGGCTGTCTTCTTGCTGTGTTCTCACGTGGTCTCTTCTCTGTGTTTGCACAGAAAGAAAACTGTGGTACCTCTTCATCTCCTTATAAAGACACCAGTCCTTTTGGAATTAGGACCCCATCCTAACTGCCCTATTTAACCTTAATTACCCCCTTAAAGGCCCCATCTCCAAATACATTCACATTGGAGGTTAGGGCTTCAACAGATGAATTGGAGGGGGAGCATAATTCATCCATAACAGTGTCTAATGCAGACAGGTTTTATGCCTTCTGAATCCACTGATGCTGAGTGTGATATAGAGTAGTTTTGGGAAACTGAACATTTGGTTTAGCCTAAGATAGATCCCCTGAGGCTGTTGGAGTAATGTTTATTCGATTTATACTTATATCATGCAATGGTGATAAAAACTGAATCATTCTCGTTTCACTGGTTATCAAGACCATTATCGTCTCAACTAAATGAAATGTTTACTATGTGTTGGGAATTAAACTAAAATCTTTCCTGGATTTTCCATTTGAATCCTGACAGTAATCTCAGGAGGACATCCTAATATTATTGGTACTGCACATAGGAAGTCAAGCCTCTAAAATGTCATAGTCTTTGCCCAAAGCTACATGCCAGTGTGTTGCAAACCCAACATTTTATTAACATAACTTAGTTTATACTTTGATGGAACTCTTACCTAAATAATTTTGACCATCTAATATATCGACACTATAGCCATATGTATTCCAGAGATCAACTTAGATTTGTCATGCCTTTGCATTTATTACTCAACATGTTGATGATTTCCAACATTAGAGTGACTGGGTCAGTATTACTGACTTACTAGTATTATCAAAGATTACCTTTGATCAAGTAAACACCTTTTGTGTTACAGATATTTACACATATTAGTATAGATCACACCATAACTATCATCTTAAAAGATAATCGAGATTACTACTAATTTGTAGAATAGAAAACTATGGTTTCAAGAGATCAAGCAGCCAGCCCCATATCACATAATTAATTGGATAGAAGAGGGGATCCCTGGGTGGCGCAGCGGTTTGGCGCCTGCCTTTGGCCCAGGGTGCGATCCTGGAGACCCGGGATTGAATCCCACATTGGGCTCCTGGTGCATGGAGCCTGCTTCTCCCTCTGCCTGTGTCTCTGCCTCTCTCTCTCTCTCTGTGTGACTATCATAAATAAATAAAAATTAAAAAATTAAAAAAAATTGGATAGAAGAGATGGGTTATTCATGTCCTTCCACTCATTTATCTGATATACATTTAATGTAGATAATTATCTATCTATCGATCTATTTTTAATTAATTATTACTTTTTGAGGGGGATACTGGGAACAGAATAAAAAGCCCTACCTAGCTAAAGAATAGTGAAGGTAGACTGGGCAGAAAGATGGAATTAGGAAGCAGAAGCCATATATAGAGCTTTACAGGACATGGTGAAAAGGTTGGATGCTATTTATTTGCAAAGGAAAGCCAATAAATATTTTAAGCAGGGGAATGATATAATTAGATTTAAGCAGTTACATAACTACCTTGTAGGCTCATTGGAGAATGTTCAATAAGGACAAGGATAATAGCAAGAAAACCATCAGGTTTGCAGTATCCGGACAAAATAATGATGGTCATTTGCACTTTAGTTTTAATGGTAAATATCTTGAGTAGTCAATTCCGGAGATACTTTGGAGTCAGAATCAAATGGGTGCTTTGAAGCTTTCGATGTAAATTAGTATCTTGGATTTACCCTGAGCATCTAGAGGGATTAAGTGACTTTTACTGAGAAGGGGAAGCCAGAGAGGAAGGATAAGTTTTTGTAGGAAAATAGGATTTCTGAGTCGGACATGTTACATTTAAACTGTTTTCTAGGCAGTTGGATTTGTTAAATTGGGGATGGAAAATGTAAGTCAGGAGTTCCTAAACAAAATCAGAGCTAAAGACACAAATGGTATTTAAAATCATGTCACTTGATGGAATCAGAGAATAAAAGAAGAATTAGAGGAGAGGATGGAGAATCAAACCTTTGATCTAGATAGGAAAAACCAAGACTGGACACAAAATTCTACTGAGATGTGAGTGGAAACAAAGAAAAGAGGGAATCATGGATTCCAAGGGAATGAAAGGTTTCAGGGGGTTATGATTAACTGTAAAATGTGGCTTTTTTCAGTTGAGTGAAAGGAAGACAGAGAAATGACCATTGCATTTGGTAAAATAAAGCTGTGGGTGAATTTGTTTGAAGGTGATTTCAGTGAAGTAGTTGCATTTAAGTTCAATTTGGATAAGAATGGAGGCAACAGAGTGGTGCTAGCAAATACTTTTAGAACTGTCAAGAGTTTTGATATGTAAGAGACCTACATATGAGAGCCACAGTTGAGGGTATCTTGAAAAATGTTTCCCTTTAAATTAAACTTTGAGGCTCCAGGGTGGCTCAGTTGGTGAAGCATCTGCCTTGGCTGAGATCCTCATCCCAGGGTCTGGGATGGAGCTCTGTGTCCTCCCAGCTCTCTGCTCAGCGGGAGCCTGCTTCTCCCTCTCCCTCTGCCTGTTGCTTCATTGCTTGCGTGCTCTCTGTCTCTATCTCTCTGTCAAATAAATAAATAAAATCTTTAAAATAAATTAATTAAACTACATTTGCTCTTTTGTAAAACCTGAAGCCTGTCAATCATTAATTTATATTATGAAACCAAAGTTCAATTACCTCATACAGGATTTCTGGCTTGAGGATTAACCATGACACCAATACAAATAGTGTTCATCTATGAAATATTTGTATATATCATATGTTTTATTTTTTAGAGCTACATAGCCATTACTAGATGAATCACAATTATTACACTATGTCAGTACTTTCTTATTCACTGACAAACCTGTTATAAAGAGAACCAGTGACCATATAACATTGATTTGTTTGTTCACTCAAAGCCAAATCAACTTTCTTGAAGGACAAAAAGAAAAAGTTGATTAGAGAATATTAAGTGCCTTGGATATGGTGCACATCAATTGGGATTTGATACTTTACACGTAGCAATGGTGAGAGATCCAGTGATGGAGAAGTATATCTTTTATTCCTTCATCTCCATCCTTCCAGAAAGGAAGGAAGGAAGGAAAGAAGGAAGGAAGGAAGGAAGGAAGGAAGGAAGGAAGGAAGGAAGGAAGGAAAGAAAGAAAGAAAGAAAGAAAGAAAGAAAGAAAGAAAAGAAAAAGAAAGAAAGAAAGAGAAAGGAAAGGAAGGAAGAAAGAAAGAAAGAAAGAAAGAAAGAAAGAAAGAAAGAAAGAGGAGGAAGGGAGGGAGAGAGGGAGGAAGGAAGGAAGGAAGGAAGGAAGGAAGGAAGGAAGGAAGGAAGAAGGAAGGAAGGAAGAGGGGGAAAGAGAGAAAAAAGAAAAATGTCCACATTTGGGTTTCTCAAAAACAAATCTCAAGACATGGATTTGGGATCAAATAATTTTGAGGAGAGGCAATTCTAGGAAGCACTATGAAGAAGTGGGAAGTTGAGGCAGGGAGAAGATGGCCATGAAGGGTACACAGGTTACTACTATGAGAAACTGGTTCGGTCTCTTTGGCAACCTTCAGAGGTAAATTGTGGAACTTGCGTCAGAATTTTCTCACTGAGGGATTAGGAATCTGGGATATTTATTTACTGCCTTCTGCCTCCCAGTAGTTGCCCTGCCCCACAGCTGGTCGGGTGTGATACAGTGATGTAGAGGAGAATCTAAAAGGTGAGACACTGCCAGCAGCGAGGCTACAACCACCTACTAGTCAACCTCTTCTTATGTGTTTCACATCATATGAGGGGGGGGGGGCGGGAAGACCAAAATTAATTTCTCTAACTTTCTAGAGGTTTTAAAACTAGAAAGTACTAGATATACTACTTTTGCTGTATTTCTAGATACACAGACAATACACTGTAAAGATTCAGATTATATAAGGTAGACGAGCTATGGAAGTGTTGCAGGAGCATTAGAGAACAATGATGTTCTTCACACACTCTACCTTCTTTGTTTTTTTAAAGATTTTATTTATTTATTTAAATAAATAAAGTTCACACACAGATGTGGGGTTGGGGAAGGGCAGAGGGAAAGGGAGAGGCAAGCTGCCTGTTGAGCAGGGCAACCAATGTGAGACTGGATTCCAGGACCTTGGGACCATGACATGAGGATAAATCATATCAGCTGGTTAAGCATCTGCTTAACCAGCTGAACCACCCTGGCACCCCTCTACTTTCATTTATTATTATATATTTATTTTGTTTATTACTTTTATGGGAGGAACAAAAGTGAGAGCAATCTCTGTGTATAAGAAAACTGTCTAAGCTATGTTACCAAGACCATCTAGGTCAGCATGTTTGTTGTTGTTGTTGTTGTTTATTGACATATTTTGTAAATAGTTGAAGTATTTAAAGTTGAGGGAGTATATTGAGTGGCAGGTTAAAAGGAAAAATAATAAGTTGACGATTAAGTCATTTTTTTTCATAAATCTAGATTCAGGAAGTGCAGTGACATTTATTAAAGAGGCTCAAAGAAAGTTCAAATTCAAGATCAAATTAATTATGCAAGTTGTTTGACAGAATAAGCAAAATAAATTATTTCAGTCCTTCAGACCCAGTGTAGTTATTTACCTGTAAAAGCTACCCCAAAAAAGGTTAATTATTGAGACATATGGGCAGAGTAGAGGCAGAGGGAGAAGGTTCCCAGGAGGGAAATATGGTGTTCAAGAGCCGTATTTTCACTCGCTGCACCATTCATGATTGCAGTCCTCTGCCGAGTCCTTCATTTAGTCCTCCACGGAGTATTTATATTTCCTAAAGATTTTTTTTTATTTATTCATGATAGACATAGAGAGAGAGAGAGAGAGGCAGAGACTCAGGCAGAGGGAGAAGGAGGCTCCATGCAGGGAGCCCGATGTGGGCCTCAATCCTGGGACTCCAGGATCGCTCCCTGGGCCAAAGTCAGGCACTAAACTGCTGCGCCACCCAGGGATCCCCAGTATTTACATTTCTATAAATACCTTTACCACCTCCAGACTAGTTACCTATTTAAAAACTGGGTGAACTATATATGAATTAACGCACTATTGAAACATTGATCAAAATATGTATTAATTGATAAATCATTTTCAAAACTGTATTTTTATATTTCTCTATTAAATAGGCTATATTAATAGCCCTAGAATGTGTTGCCACAGATTATAATTTTGTCCCAAATTTAGAATGCAACATAAGTAGAAAAGGTAAGTGCTGTTTACTAAGATTATCTTCAGGAAAATGGTATAGTTTAGAAACTCTAAGAGTAGTGTATTATCTGAAAATATTCTTTTAAAAAGAGATTTATTCTTATTAATTTTTTTTTTGAGGAACCTCGGTACTGTTTCCAGACTGGTTGTACCAATTTACATTCCCATCCGCAATGCACAAGGATTCCCTTTACGTCCTTGCCAGTACTTGTTATTTTGTCTTTTTGATAAGTCATTCTGATGGGTGTGAGGTGGTATCTCATTGTGGTTTTGTTTTGTTGTTGTTGTTTTGTTTTGTTTTTTACTCATTGCGATTTTGTTTTGCATCTCCCTGATGATTAGTATGCTGAGCATCTTTTCATGTTCCTGTTGGTCATATGAATTAAGTCTTTGGAAAAAATGTCTATTAAGGTCCTTGGATTTGTTGTTATTGAGTTGTATGAGTTCTTTGTATATATTAGATATTAGCCTCCTCTTGGATGTGTGATTTGCAAAGATCTTCTCCCATTCAGCAGATTGCACTTTTATTTTATTAGTGGTTTCCTTCGCCAGATAGAAGCTTTTTAGTTCAATGTAGTTCCACTTGTTTATTTTGCTTTCATTACCATTGCTTTGCAGTCAGATTTTAAAAAAAAATATATATACCCCAAAAGACATATAAGTATCATATATATTTTATTAAATAAATATATAAATATAAATATTAATATATAATATATTAACAATATATAATATTATATAATATATATAATATATAATCTGATAACATAATAATAATATATAGATAATATATAAATATTAATATTAAATGAATATATATTTATTTTATTTTATATATATATCTTTATCTCCGGAGCAATGTCAAGGAACTTATCCTCTCTGATTTTTTCCTAGGAGTTTTATGGTTTGGGGTCTTATATTCAAGTCTTTAATCCACTTTGATTGATTGATTGATTGATTTTGCATATGGTTTCAGAGAGTGGTCTAGTTTAATTCTTTTGCCTGTGGCTGTCCAATTTTCACAACACCATTTACTGAGGAGACTATCCTTTCCCCAGGATATAATCTTGCCTCTTTTGTCATAAATGAATTGACCATTTGATTTAGCTATTCCACTTCAGGGTAATAATTTGAAGAAACCTACAACAGCAGCAACAACAAAACATTCAGAAAGATACATGATCCCCTATATGCTCTCCTATGTTAATTGAAGCTTTATTTGCAATAGCCAAGCTATGGAAACAACCTAAGTACCCACTGATGGATGAATGCATAAAGAAATGGGATATATGGGCAGCCCCGGTGGCGCAGCGGTTTAGCACCGCCTGCAGCCGGGGGTGTGATCCTGGAGACCCGGGATCGAGTCCCATATCAGGTTCCCTGCATGGAGCCTACTTCTCCCTCTGCCTGTGTCTCTGCCTCTCTCTCTTTCTGTGTGTCTCTATGAATAAATAAATAAAATCTTTAAAAAGAAAAGAAAAGAAAAGAAATGGTATATATACAAAATGGAATACTACTCAGCCATAAAAAGAGTGGAGATTTTCATTTTGTGACAAGGTGAATGGACCTCGAGAGTATTCTCCTAAGTGAAATAAGTCAGGCAGAGGAAGACAGACACTGCATGATTTCACTTACATGTGGAAACTAAAAGTCAAAACAAACAAAATTAAATGAAACATAGACATAGAGAACAGACTGGTGATTCTCAGAGGGGAGAGGGGTTAGTAGTTGGGCAAAAAGGGTAAAGGGTGTCAGTTGTATGGTGACAAGCTGGTAACTGGATGATGTTGGTGATCACTTTGTAGTGCTTGCAGATATAGAATTATTATGTGATATACCTGAAACTAGTGTAATGCTGTACCAGTTATACCTCAGTAAGGGAAGAAGTCCCTTCACTGAGGAGAAAATGGGCTGACAGCTAATTAATGCATTTATACTCACAGAATAGCTTCTCCAAAGAGCTATACCTCTGTATAAACTATTAAGTTGTTGTGTAATTATGTAAAAAATCTCTTGTATTATACAGGGAGATCCAGTAAATAATGCACTAGATAGTCAAAAGATAACCTTTAGGAATAATTTTCACACTAATATTCCCTGGGCAGTTTTGCCCTGTGACTGTTTTTGTATTTTAATTACAAGAATTCCAGGGTTAGTTTTCTTCAGGACATTGCTTTTCACATATATTCTATATGAGACAGTTCGTAAATGGGCATGCACCATTCAAAATAAGTCAGTGTGATTTAAAATGCGAAAGTGGGGCAGCCCTGGTGCCTCAGCGGTTTAGTGGCCCCTTCAGCCCAGGGTGTGATCCTGGAGACCCGGGATCGAGTCCCATGTCGGGCTCCCTGCATGGAGCCTGCTTCTCCCTCTGCCTGTGTCTCTGGTTCTCTCTCTCTCTCTGTGTCTCTCATGAATAAATAAATAAAACATTAAAAAAATAATAAAATGCGAAAGTGGTCTCCTAACGCACGACCATCTGAAGCACCTTACAATCCCATTTTGAAAATGGGTATGTATAGAGACAGGGAGGTGGATAGGCCTATTTAATCCATCTATCTGTGTCACAGATGAAACCCGAGTAGATTAGCTGATTTGTTTTGCGTTTGCTTGAGATTACAGTGAGGTCATTAGCCTGGGCTTTCGTAATACTCCAAAATACGTAAATGTTAAAATTAGAAGTGGAGCCCTAGAAAACAAATTTACTTTGACAGTCCATACAAAAAACTTTCAATATATTATGAAATATGTGTGTACATAGAGGTAGTAGAAATTCTTTCTAGAACAACGCATTACACTTTCTTCCTTCTTGACTGTGTAGCAGTGATGCACTTTACTAAATTGAGATGTCGAGCTGTAATACAATGTTGTCTAACGTAATATGCTCTGTGATTTATGGTGGAGTTCAGTGTAACACCAGTGGAAACATCAAAGAACAATCTTTTTTCTCCAGGTTGCAATAAAGGTCTCACAATATTTTACTGATAGGGTATTATTTCACATTATCTAAATTAAACAGTGATTGTTTTGTTTGCACATAGAAATTTATGCAGTAAAATTGTCTGAAAATGCCGGAGTGTTTTCAGGGAGTTTTTTTAAAAATTTTTTTACTGACTGCTGTTATTGTTTTCATAATTGATATTCATTAATATGAATCTTTTATTCCATTGACTATAGAATTAATAGCATGAATACATTTAGCAAAACTGTAAATTTCTGACACAGCGAATCTAGATGCTGTTTTACTGACATTATAATGTAACTCACCCATATATTTACCGAAACAACTATTTCCTATAATTATTCACCCGTAAACGTTTTTCTCAGTGGCTCTGATAATTTTCTTGTACTTCAACAATTACATAGACGTTCAAATAGGCCAACTAGGTGAGGAAAACAGAGTGGGTATAATCATATTGAACATATCTGTTTGTACATCATTTAAATGTGTAGAAGAAGGTATTTTGTGGATTAAAATAGAATTCCTGGGATCCCTGGGTGGCGCAGCGGTTTGGCGCCTGCCTTTGGCCCAGGGCGCGATCCTGGAGACCCGGGATCGAATCCCACATCGGGTTCCCGGTGCATGGAGCCTGCTTCTCCCTCTGCCTGTGTCTCTGCCTCTCTCTCTCTCTCTGTGACTATCATAAGTAAATAAAAATTAAAAAAAAAAATAGAATTCCTAATGACGGTGCATGTGCTATCTGCAAGACGTCTCTTTATTTTTATAAAAGCTCACCAAATGGTCTAAAATATGTGGTCGGAGGCTACAAATTGTAGCTGCTGCTAGCCTTACCTGGGTCTTAGTGTAGAGTTTGTCATGATCCTGCTATTCTTGTTTCCCAAGCATATCCTGAATTATCTAGGGGTCTATATTATAGCAGTTTTATCTGTCTTTACTCTGCCCTACATGTCTGTTAGTATATTAATTCTTGTCACACAATTTCAAAACAATTTCATGGCTTGAAGTGGCAAAAGCATGGCCTGCCACTGCTGAAGCTAAAGATAGTTCTAGCTGATTTAAATGCTGTTGCTGTTGCTCTTCTGTCTACATATCCAGGATAACCTAAGAACATTCTTTACAGGCGGAGTGGCCCCAGCATCGATGAATATTGAGCTCGCCATGGAGATGGCCTCTTTAAGTCTTTTGGACTACATTGCTCTGAGTGTCTCTTCACAACAACTGGCTATTTTAGGGTTAGGAATCTGTCCTCTCTCTTTGCACACACGTTCACCTCACAGGTAGCCAGGCCCGCCGTGTAAAAACCCATGACAAAATTCCATGCTGGGGTGTTATATGTTGGCAAATTGATTTCAAATAAAATATTAAATAAATAATTAAAAAAAAATGATGTGCTGTACAGGAAGATAAGTGACTGAAACACCGTGTTGCAATTTGCGTGCTAGTATTTGCCTGGGCAGGTATAGGATTTGTTGTTGTTGTTGTGTTTTTTTTTTTTTTTTTTTTTTTTGCCATTTCTTACTAGAATACAGTTTATACCCAGCTTCTACCAATTTAAAAAGTGAAAAGTGAAAATCACCTGTAACCTCTCATTCTGACGGTGGCATATAGGATACTCTGGTCATATGGTCACTGCCCGGGAGGGAGGAAGTGGCAGTTTGTGATGTGTTACAGGACAGAGAACTTTTAATGCACTCCCTGCTTACTCAAAGATGGATGAGCCAAGCTTCTCATGGTAGGGATACTCGTTTAAACTTTGTACAGAGTGCGACACTCCTTGAGTTTATAAGGGGAAAGCTGGTCTCGTTATATGGTGGGGGGGGTCTAGAACTATTCCGTGGAGTTAGTGGCTGCTGCCAGATAATTAAATCTCATTACATACGGAACTGATCTATCCTCATCAGTTATCTTCTTGTCATTCTTCTGTTTAATCTTTCGTCAGATTTTAAACAACACGGATCTTGGTTTGCGCACATTGTCTAATTTCATACTGCTGTGCCTCAGTGCACGGCGATTGTGATCAGTAGGGGACAACCTAGAGCACAGAAAACTGATCCATTTTTGCCTCATCATTTTCTTTTCTCACTACGTCTACATGCCTTTCTTTTTAATTCTTTGGTATTTGGATGAAGGGAAAGAGAAGAGTCTTGATTTTTTTTTCAGCTTTGTTGAAATACAATTAACATAGAGCGCTGTGTAACTTCAGGTTGTACAGTGTAATGGTTTGATGCATGTATATATTGCAAAATGATTAGGCAGGAATATAAGTTAACACATTCATCACTTCATCTGCTTACAGTTGTGTGTGTGTGTGTGTGTGTGTGTGTGTGTGTGGTGAGAATTTTAAAAATCTCCTCTTTAAAATAAATAAATAAATAAAAATCTGCTCTTTTAGCAACTTTCAAATTTGCAACACCGTATTGTTTACTGTAGTCAGCGTGCTGTACAATACATCCCCAGAACTTTATCTTACAACCGGAAGTTTGTACCTTCTGGCCATCTCCCCCCACTTCTCCAACCCTCCACCCCCTGCCCCTGGCTCTGTTCTCTGTTTCTAGGAGTTAGTTCATTGTTAAAAGATTCCACGTATAAGTAAAATTGTACAGTTTGTGTCCTTCTCTGTCTGGCTTATTTTACTTAGCATAATGACTCATATGTTATCACAAGTGGCAAAGTTCCCTTCTTTTTTATGGCTGAATTTCATATATATTTATAATTGGTTGCATGGATTTGTACATAACGGTTTCCTTAACCATTCATCCCTTGATGGGCACATGTTTCCATGTCCTGTAGTGAACATGGGAGTGCAGATGTCTCTTTGGGATAGTGATTTAATTTAATTTCCTTTAGATCTATATATCCAGAAGTGGGGTTGCTGGATTATGTTCTATTTTCAATTGTTTGAGGGACCACCATATTGTTTTCTGCACCAATTTGTATTTCCATCAATGGTGCACAAGAGCTAAGAGGGAGGCTTCGGATTGTAGATTTGTGCTGAGGCACTAAGGTATCTGTCTTAGAGATGCCAGGAGCTGCTTGAATAAACAAACAAACAAACAAACCAACAAATAAATAAAGTATATTTGGCGTATTACGGAATCGTACTAGTGTGGGATTCCGGCTGAACTTGGAAATTGTGAAATTCAGCAGCATCATTTTAGACCTAAGACGGCTGAGGTACAGCCATTAAACGTGCTTAGCAAGGCACAGCTAGTTTGCATTAAAAGTGGATGTAAGAGCAAATGTGAACGTGTGGTGGAAATGAGCCTAGAATGGCAGTGCCTCTCTTAGCAGTCTCCTTTCTGCATTGTAGGTTCTTAGAAATGAAAGCTGTGACGTGTACTTCTTGGGTATCATTTTAATATTAGCTTTTATTTTCCTTGTGGTAGTTCAGTATTAGTAGCACCGCCGACTCCAGTGTCCATATTCAATGGGTATTAATCTAAGAGATGATAGTTTAATTAACAATTTCTATTTTTTTTCAATTTCTATTTTTTATTTTTTAAAATATTTTATTCATTTATTCATGAGAGACAGAGAGAGAGAGAGAGAGGCAGAGACACAGGCAGAGGGAGAAGCTGGCTCCCTGCAGGGAGCCCGATGTGGGACTCGATCCCAGGTCTCCAGGGTCATGGCCTGGACCGAAGGGAGGTGCTAAACCGCTGGGCCACCTGGGCATCCCTAATAATTTTCAAAAGAGTTTTTTTTTTTACTTATTTATTTGAGTGAGAGAGAGAGAGAAATAGTGAGAGAGCATGAATTAGGGGCGGGGGGAGGATAGAAGCAGGCTCCCCTCTGAGGCTCAATCCCAGGACCCCAAGATCATGACCTGAGCTTAAGGCAGGCGCTTAACCCATGAGTCACCCAGGTGCCCCTGATGATTAACAATGTTATTATTCGTGTAAATGACTGTTTTGAAATACCAAATATTCTTACCTCGATCATGAATTGGTGAACATTGACTGGAAAATTTAGGCTCTCATTGTCCAGTATCTATGTCATATCTGAATTTGCCAGGTTTTTTTTTTTTATTCAGGTTTTTATTTAGCACTAAACAAGAAAAGAGGTACGTTACAGGCTTTAAGAAAATATTTTAAAAAATTAAAACAGTTTTGCATACATATAAAGCCAGAAGAATTCACATGCCACCCCACTGGAACAGAGCCCACCCACGCATTGTCATTGACAAAAGTGTGTAAGTTTAGTCTTTTTATGTGCGTAACATGAAGAAGTTGGCTGGTGATTCACGTGTTTGTGTATATTGTCTTCTTTGATCCTGCCATAAACTCGGTTATGTATCCTGGCACAGGCTTTTTTAACCCCACTTGCTGCTTAGGAGACCTTGCCAGTACATAACTTATGTGCCTTCTGTCTCCCAGTAAGCTAGATGTAGAGATTGAGAATGAGCATAATTCCCCTGGCTCTAATTTTATTGCTCTTTCCCCTTAATTGAAGAGTTGCAAGAACTTATAGCCAGAGTTTTCTTTGACCTTCTTAAAAAAATTGCTGGTAAAATCATCTTACAATTTGAGAAGACTTACATAGGAAAATGCCTTATGAACAAATCATGTTTATTGCTCTTTGCCTATTTAGATGCTCCTGTCAAAAAGTACCAACGCCGATGAACGTAAAATTGAAGTCAAGCATCTGTGAATTCCACACACACGTTTGCAGAGCACCGTAATCTGTATCATAGGCATCATTAACTTAAGCAATTAAGTTCAATGTCCTAGTTTCTGTTGACAAGCGTTACTATTTTTAGGATTTTTCTTCATGTCTTCTATTGCTTCATTGCTCTTGCACCTCATGAGGAAAAAGAATCGCGTTTATGTTAATTCTTTTTAAAATTCCCCACTGCAGCCAAGGGGTGATAAACATGAACTGTCTCAGTAATTAAGTCAGAGTGCTACTCTTAAGGAAGTTCCACTTAGAAAAAGCCATTGCTAAAGGGGGTTGCTTTAAATGCAAACCAATTATTAATTTCAGGGCCACTTCTGGGGGCTCTCCTGGTGATTATAAATCACTACAATTGGTTTACGACTGCACTAATATACTGTAAAATAACTTAGAAGAAATCATGATGGAACCACCATTTGGCAGTTGGAACCCCTTTCTCTTCTTTACACACTGATTTCTACCAATTATTCTACGGGAAATTATCGGATGGATTTTACTGGCAACCTGTGTAATTATTTACTAACATAATTTTTTTTTTTTTTTGTTTTTGAAATCCAGGTAGAGTTTATGTAATAGGAAGTTGTATGTCAGCCAGAGCATTAGCGCTGGTACCAACGGGGACAGGAATATCACCCTGTCTCATTCGGGTTTGCAGATAAAAACTATTTTGCAGTTGTTAACATTGATCCGACATTATAAAGTTGAAACCACGATCAAAAAGCTAACAGGTCTTAAAAGCAATAATGTAGTCATTTTTTTCCCCCTAAGGCATGCACCTCTTTCAAAGCTTAGCAAAGTGATCTATACAAGTAACGCAAAGGCAATGAACTTCATCCTTCAGCAGCTTTGCCAACCGGGCAAATAAAAACAGATGCCCATGAACCAGTTCTGCTCAATTCAAAAGTGATAGATCAGTGAGTTATAAGGGGTCTTTGACATTGAGTTTAGATCCTGGAAGAGTCCGAAGAAAATCCTCGTTCTAGTCCTAATGTTGGCAGCCCCAAGGCTTAGTTCCCAGTTTCTCTCGCTTGTCATTGGAGAGGCCAGGATGCCTAAGATACAGGTCCTCAGTCTGTCCTTTGTAACACTGGGGACAAGTGGGTGTTGAAATTCAGACTTTTTTTTTTTTTCATTTTAAAATGACAGTAAGACACAGACGAGGTAGTTACGTGGCATCACTGCCAGGCTGTGGGGCTGCTCCCGTCATCCCATTATGACTTCCACAGGGGACCAGGGCCAGCCTCACTGAGGAGCCACTTTTGCTCTCCGGTGGCCTTACATGGGATCACGGGTTACCACCAAGGGAGTTGATGTTGAACTTTGAACAAATATCTTTGCTTGCAGGACACGTGGGATGTTAGAATTTTAGGAAAAGCCCAGCTTGACAGTTCTAAAATTACGTTTGTTTTAGATGCTAGGGCTTTACATCATTTTGCTAAGCGTTGAGCACTTCATCTCACTCCTTCATGCGCAAGCGAAGAGGCAAAAGCGTGAAATGAGTTTTTGGCAAGGCTCCAAGGCCCTGCAGCAGCTGCGTGTCCAGGTGGGACTTTATGGGGCTTTGACTGGGGAAGTGTCACTCAAGTGTCTGACACCATTGTCTTCTCATGGCAGGAGGTGGGACATTTGATGGCTTAGTGGGCATGATAGCTACAATTAATCCTGCCAGCAGAAATGGCTTTTATACAGGACTTATTAGTCATTTCTAAAAATACAAACCGAAAGATCAGGAAACAAATGACTTCCCCTGGAGACCAAGAGACCGAACATCTCTTCTCCCTAACCGAGATAACCCCGCCAGAAGGGTGAGATCATTTTTACATATCAACCGAGGAGTATTCAAAATATGGAGACGTCCCCTCTTGAGGCACAGGTGTGTGCAATTAATTAAGGTGTTGAAAACACTTGAGTGTGTGCACGTGTGCATGCGGATATACAGACGTAGAGACTTATCTGCGGCCCGTGCTTATGTCCATACATAACCGACGTGCCATATGATAATTTTGCCTAACAGAATGAACGCCTCCTTTTTTTTTTTTTTTTTGAAATTTTTGGGTCTTTCCATGAAGGGAGCTTGCTTGTAACTCTCGGTGAACAGGTGCCACGGTTGTACACCTGAAGCTGGCTTTCCACGACACACGAATTCTTTAGATTTAAACGTAGGTGGGATCATATTTTCACCTCACCAGAGTGACAGCGTACTAAAAGTAAGCCCGCGTGAATCATTTTGTTCCCAACACATACCATCCCTTCTGAAGCCCTCTAGGCTTGGAATTTTACAAATGAATTTCTTTGCAAAGACTGTAATTTGTATATTAAAAAATAGCTTCGGAGGAAGTTCTTTACACCACAGCTACTAAATGTGAAGGCAGCTGCTTTCAAAATGTGAGATATGTTCTTTCTTTCCTGGCTCCTATTGAATAATGGTCATGGAAGATTTTATTTATTTATTTATTTATTTATTTATTTATTTATTTATTTATGATAGTCACACACAGAGAAAGAGAGAGAGAGAGGCAGAGACACAGGCAGAGGGAGAAGCAGGCTCCATGCACCGGGAGCCCGATGTGGGATTCGATCCCGGGTCTCCAGGATCATGCCCTGGGCCAAAGGCAGGCGCTAAACCGCTGCGCCACCCAGGGATCCCCGAAGATTTTAAATTGCCAAAAAAAAAAAAAAAAAAAAAAAAGAACCAACAAAAACACGCCGTAAAAACAAAAAAGCAAACCATGACCACTACCACCACAACAAACCCTCAGCCTCTTACAATGGCTTAGTTGGAGTTAGGCACCAATCATAATTTCTACAACATTGCATCATTTTCTTCCTAATATAATATTGAATCGATGAACTGGTGATATGGACTCTCTCTCCCTCTCTCTTTCTCCAGGCATAGAATACACCTCGTGGTATCTGATGCCATATCTAGAGAGACATGCCCATCCTTAGACTGTCTTGCATGATTCTTCAGTAATTAAAAATATAAAAATCGCTCGATGCTGGAGAAATAAACATTTTGTCTCCGTCAATCATCATGCACATGTTTGGTTGTTCACTTGGAATATTGGCTTAAAAACAAGAAATCACAGCAGTTCATCTCATTGACATTCAATAGGAAAATACTGCTGACAGAATGTTACAAGAACCACAGTGGATCGAGGCCAAGAGAGTGAATTAAAAACAGTCTGATAGCTGTCTTAACATTTTACAAGGCAGGCGATATGATCAAGTTGTTGAGCTGACATCATGAAATCATTGGAAACCAAGACTGGGTTGTGGTTCAGAGATTCGCTCTTCGTAACCTTGCTGCTTGGGTTGCACGGTGCACCTCCGAAGCTCTGGAGCAGAGCATCTGTACCGGTCCCCTCGCACACACTTTCATGGGTACCCTCGAGGACAAGTGAGCAGACCTTTCCAGGGACTGAGTTCAACCATCGCCTCCTTTATTTGCCCACTTATTTGTGTCTTTTTTAACCATCTCACATTCATACCAGACTCTGATGCTTATTTTCATACGACACCACATCTTGACAGTACAGACCCCGTGGGCAGGCGAAGGAGATGGTCTGCTGCGCCCACTGACATGAGCAGATATTTTACTACCCATTTCAGGAAAGCGTCTGCTCCGTCAGTCCTTTATTCACTCACACACTCGTTGATTAACGGGCAGCAAAATCAAAATTGAAAATAAGCACACAGTCGGTAACTTGCTTCTTTTTTTATTGAGCAATTACTGTGTGCCTGGCATCATTCGTGGTGCTGTGCAGATACGGCCTCAGCTCTCTCAAAGACCCCACTTCGGTGAGGTATCGCTCATGCAAATCACTTACTTTGTGTATCTTTAAGGTTGAAAACGTGCCCTTTTTCATTCATGCAATGAAATATGTGTATAAATATAAGCAGATGCTGCTTTGGTATCATACAGAGTATCAGTATGCGCGTGCGTCATTTACTCTTCTAAAGGACTCACCCCCTGACATTTTGGTGTGTGCAAACTCCACTTGGGCCTACGTCCAGATCTCTACCCATGTGTTTCAATAATATTCAAGTTGCCACATCTGTTATTATAAATAAGGCATTGTCAGTAAACTCCTGACGAGAGGTCCGAGCTACTCTATTTTAACGTGTCCGTACCGGGGCTACTCCTCAAACATTTTGATATCTGAAAACAACGAGACACTAGTTAAGCATTACGTGTTTCATAAATGTTTTAACAAATAGTATCAGTTTGAAATAGATTGGAATTAAACAAATCAAAACAAAACTCGTCCTTCAACAAGGAGGGTTTAAGAAGCACGGATCTGGACAGGTGTTTCTCAAGTAGGTGTGATTTTTGCACCTCCCTTCACCCTTACGGGACATGTGGCAACATGTAGAGGCCTTTTTGGTTGTTACTACTGGGAGATTGGTGGTAGCAGTGGAATCTAGTGGGTTGAATCCAGGGCTACTGCGAACACCCCACAATATACATGGTAGGCGCCCCCCGCCAAAGAATTTTCTCACCCAAGGTGATGATACTGATGAGAAAAACCTGCCTTAAAACTGGTCAGAGGAGTTTGGAGTGTATAGTAGAGAGACTATACCATCTTTGTTCATGGTCTTTGAAGACAGAGTTTCCCCCAGAAAAAAATTTAAACAGTTGCTAAGGAAGTGATAGGAGAGGGACCTGCTATCCAGAGAGAGTTGACCAACTGAGAGGACATGGCAGTAATTTAAGGGTGAAGAAGGAGCAGGCCACAACTTGAAGAGATGGGATTGGGAAAGATGAGCCAGGCTTTGAACGTCTGTCTTGTTGTGTGCCGCTCAGGCATCCTGCAATACACAGGGCAGCCTTTGACAGAGAATCTCCCAGCCCATAACGTCTGTCGTGCCAGGGTTAGGAAGCCTGGTGTTACGGCCTGAGTGCTTGCGTGCCCATGAATTCATTTGTTGAAGCTCAACTCTTAACGTGATGACATTTACAGTTGGGACCAATAGCAGGTGGTTGGGGTTAGATGAGGCCCTAAGAGTGAGGCCCCAGAGTGATGGCATTCATGCCCTTGAAGAAGACAAACCAGAGGGGTTTTGTTCTCATTCTCTTTCTCTCAATCTCTCCTCCCTACCCCTTGCCCCACCATGTGAGGAAACAGCAAGAAGGTAGGTATCTGTAAGCCAGGGAGAGAGGTGTCACCAGAATCCTACCAATTCTGTTGTTCTGATCTCAGACTTCCAGCATCCAGATCTGTGAGAAATAAATTTCTAGAGTTTTAACCACCTCGATTTATGGTATTTTGCGTTGGCGGCCCAAGCCGACTAATACAGCCGTTTTAGACAGTTGCAGAACACTAAACGTAACCATCTTCCCAGCCCTTAAGAAAAGTCTTACGAAGTGATACCAGCATATTAACCCCCTTGAGATTACATGCACAGATTATTTTTATTTGGAATTAACCTTTCTCCGGAGATTTAAGTTTGTTTCTTCTGTTTAGCTTCATTATTCAAGCCATCTCTAGCAGGTGCTTTATTAACATCGCAGTTTAATGGCAATATCCTCAGCCGGTGGATACTTGGATATAAAGAACATTTCGTTACCAGTATTTAAACCCATTACCTTTTAATTTTTGCCTGATGTGCACATTACTAAAGTTTCGGCCTGCCCTAATGCTCATTTTCTACTAACGGCACAGTAAGAAAATGTCTATGTCTCAAGGTCATAATAAAAGGTGCTTCTTTGGTCTGCAAGAATTGGAAGCAGAGGCCCTTGGTGTGTCAGCACTGATGGGGTCAAAGCCCAAGGGTTAGGGCTTTAATCTTTTTAATGAATTTTGAATATTCTTTTTAAAATTCAGTGTTATTTCTATAGGTCACACAAAAGGCCATTTATATCAGGAAAACCATAAAAAAGAAAGCTAAGGAGAGGTCTTTGTGCAATCAAGTGGGCTCCTAGCTGAGCTAAGCATTGGAATGTGCAGCTTAAAGTTCATATAATTAACCTGCGACGTAAATAAACAAACAAAAAAAAATAGTTAATGGTCCCCAAGTAAATTGAGTTTTCGATCACTAGTTTAATGGCTTTTTCTCTACATTTTTAGTTATGCACGTCTTTTAAATTCAGGCGTTATGTTTCTATAGTTTATATACTTAGAATTTCTAAGAAAAAGGTAGCATTGTAGGTAGGCCATTCAGTGTGGCCATACTTTCTCAAAGTCATATAAGATATTGGCTGATGAAAAACACTAGTGCCATTCCCAACAAATAAATAACTACATTAGGACCTGTAAAAACATCATTTTCAATAGCTGATAAATAAAAATGCCTCCGCTAGGTGACAATAACAATTGCCGACATTGATGGAGCATGTGCAATATGGTAATTACTATTTTAACCGCTTTACATTATTGTATTTAAAAGCCTCATAGCAACTATATGAACTAGATACTCTCATCACTATTTTGGGGGGTCAGGAAAGAAGCTAAGACAGAAAAATGATGAGATTGCTAACCCAAGATCAGAGGCAGTATCTAGGCACTGAGGATCGTGATGGGGTAAAATTCAAAGTGAACACAATGCAAGAATTTGCTGCTTGAGAACAAAAATTATATATTTTCATAGCCTCCCCCCCACACACACCCAACATTTATCACCCAAGCGCCTGCAGATGATTTAGTATAAAAGGGTTGTGTGGTCCAATAAATTCTGGGAACTTCCCATTTTGTATTTGTCTCTTGGAAAATCATAACGCATTAGCTTACTAAGGCTTACTTTTCCAATTCATAATTTAAAAAGACTTTACTTTCCCATCAGCATACTGCATTTCAGCTTTTCAACTCCTAGTTCTCAAAAACCCTTTTATCTCACCCACACAATAGTAATATCAAGAAGAATTTGTGTTTTGAGTCTTTAGAAAATACTTTGAAATTATGTTGAATTAATGAATGTTAGTCTAAAAGCATTGTGTGTGATCAAGTGCAGTCGGAACGCTAACGTGGCCTAGGTTAAAGAATCATAAAATATGTGTGTCTATAAAAGTCATTCAGCGTAATGGGATTATATAGCAGTACACGTCAAACAAAAAGTGTTCCCTCTCCTTTGGCTATGTAAGTGCCAGTTACCCTGTTTTAGTTTGTAGGACTAACACACCACCCCAAAACTTAGTGGCTTAAAAAACCAGGACTACAACACCAATAGGGGTTAATGTATGCAGGTAGGGGTGTGTGTGTGTGTGTGTGTGTGTGTGTGTGTGTGTTGAAATATTTATTCACTTAATATATATACATAAGGTTTATTATGTGGAATTGGCTCACACAGTTTTGGAGGTGGGAAAGTCCCATGAGCTGCCATCTGCAAGCTGGAGACCCAGGGAAGCTGTTGGCATCGTTGAGTCCAACTCCAAAGGCCTAAGAGCTGGGGGAGCCAATGTTGTAAGTCTCGGTCTAAGAGCAGGGAAGTGCCCGTGTCCCAGTCTAGTCACACAGGAGAAGGGGTGAATTGTCCTTTCCTAGGCCTTTTGTCCTATTCCAGCCCTTGAAGGAATGGAGGCGGCCAAGGGCAGTCTGTCCTGAGAAGACAAATTCAAATGCTAGTTTCATCAGCTATATCCACACTCCCAGAAATAATAACGCTCAGCACCCTTGCTCCAGGAGATTTGAGGCATAAACATGACCATTACGGCGGCACTCAGTGGTGTGCATTTTCTGTTTCATGGAGTCCTGGCTTCTCTCACAATCGTGAGACCCTTCTCCACTTTCTCTCTTTCTCTCACTCTCTGTCTCTGTCTCTCTCTTTCTTACTATCTCTCCCCCACCCCGACCCCACCATGCGGTGTGTCCATCTCCAGGAGTCTAGCTTGGACATACTCATAGCGTGGTGGCAGGTCTCCAAGGGGAAAGGAATGTTTAGATTCACATAGGTGTGCATGTATTCATTGTTTGCATATACACGTACCGCCTATTCTATGCTTTTGGGCAAAAATTATAGAATCAAAAATAAAGAATGTTTTAATGAATTGGGACATGTTTAAGGCATAAGGGGAATCAGCCAAGCAAGGCTTTTTTATTGCACATTTTATGTGACTTTGCTTAGTTCCAAAAAAAAAGTTTCACAAAAGCAAGGACCAGAACCTTTACAACTTCAAATATGAAAAATGTGAATATTAGAGATGTATATATTTTTGAAATGACTATATACACACATGTCTTAATCTACACAAGTACCTAAAAATTTCTCTAATTTAAGTTTATAAAATTTGCTGAGTTGTATCACCTTTCTCAAAATTCTTAAAATTCACTAATAGCCCAAACTTTTCAACTGTACTCCAAAAATCCCTTAGGGTTTTTTTTTTTTTTTTCCATGAAGTTGTAACTGGGGCTACGACACTTGAATTATAAACCAAGAGAGAAAGGAAATGTTTTTAAAACAGCTGGTGAATGGAGAGAAACACAAGAGAGACAGAGTGCAATACTGGGAACATGCATTTTATTGTGATAATTCAATAAGGGATTTTTAGGATACGCTTCTTTAAGGCATCAAATAGTAAAGTGATTTGCCCCGTACATTTTTTTGTACTATGATGACAGTAGTTTTGTTTAATGTCTTTTTAGTTTATGTATTTTTATTTTTGGATGAAATAATGGCATTCTGAAATGCATAAAATATGCTTATTATTTGATATTTTTACAGAGGAGGAGGGGCAGAGGGAGAGAGAGAATTGGAAGCAGACTCAGCCCAGAGCCTGATCTGGGGCTCGATCCCATAACCTTGAGATCATGGCCTCAGCCAAAATCAAGAGCTGGATGCTTAACTGACTGAGCCACCCAGGCACCACTTACTTGATATTTTAAAATTCTGATTACACTCGTTACAAATAGGTCACAAGTGCTGCAAGAGCTGTGTAAGCTTTATGGTTTCGATTTCCATCAATTCTAACACTTTTGGGGATCAGTTCTAGGTTTTTGTCACACCATGTTGATAGCAATTCACATCTGAGACTTTGTATACCAGAAGTCATCAAAAAATTTGAGAGTAAGGAGGACTCAGCATACTATAGATTTACAAGTCAAATCTGGATCTGTGCTTCCCAGTGGTGAAATTAAATCAAGTCTTCATTCAGCAGAAATGTAAATGACCAGAATTGGAGCTCAAATAAGTTATTTTCGAGCTCTGGGAGGCCTTCTTTAAAAAAAAAAAAAAAAGACCAATGTATCCTAGATTGATTGAACCCAGATTTTTCACCAATTGTAGAATTTTTTCTTATTGCATAAGGACAAAAACATGAGATATTTGTCATGTGATTATCAGAACTGTCTATGCCAACACAGATCTGCTGGTAGCAGCCCTCCTGCATGCGTTGTAGTTTCCCAGGTGAAATCCCCTTACTATGTATAAAGGAAGCTTCAGAAAGTTCAGGAAGCCCAGGCCAGTTGGAAAGGCAGCATGTGATTGTGCCAAGGTAGGAATCAGAAAGCCTGGTGGAGGGTACCCGGGGTGGGGGGTGCTCAGTGGTTGGGCGTCTGCCTTCGGCTCAGGGCATGATCCCGCAGTCCTGGGTTCGAGTCCCACATCGGGTTCCCTGCAGGGAGCCTGCTTCTGCCTCTCTTGGTGTTTCTATCATGAATAAATACATGAAATCACTTTTTTTTTTTTTTTTTGTTAAAGGAAGCCTGGTACAATATATTTGAGGACATCACTTACTTCTTCTATCCTTCTTTTTCTACCTTGTCTTATTTTTTGTCTCTTATTCCAGACCTCTTGCACAGCATCATGTAGCTTGTCCCTCAAAGTCTCTGAGGTATTGACCCCTTGCCACACGTATGTACTTCCTGCGTTACAATACTAGAGAGAATCCCCTGGCCACCTGCATTGTGGGGGTTCGGTCTTTGTCCTCAGCTCTGCTTGGTGGCCTGAAGCCCGGAGACCCCCTGTGGCAGGATTCCAGGTGTCACCTCAGGGTCAGCCATGGCCTGGGAGGAGCTGTACCCTGGCCCTTTGGGAAACCAGAGGGAGTTCCAGCTCCAGCTGCTTCTTCCATGGGCTTTGAGCCAACAGGGCTATCTTCACACTTATGTGTTCCCTTAGGTTGGAAGGTACCAGTTGCCTCCTTCCTGAGTCCTTTCTGGATTCTTTGGTGTGAATTGCACTTTCTCTTTATACCTGTGCATGCAGATAAACTAAGTGTTTTTTCTCTGATGTACTCAATCCTTTATCATTGCTCTTTCTACTTTCTAGCATGCCAGATTTTGTTACTGTTTTCCATCATGTTCTTTGGAAACTTGTGGGTGTATTCTTTGTCTTTTAAAGAATAATCTAATTTTTTAGGAAGGAGTAGAGATAACACATGTTCACACCACTATTTTTAACCCTCATGTCTAAATCTCTGAGTGTTTCTTTACACCAGAAAATTTACAAGATAATTGAAAAGTGAGCTTGTAACTTTGATAGAAACTTATACTTACAGATACTTATAGAGTTATTTGAATTTAGAAAATCAAGACATTGACAAAAATGAAAAAATGTTGCTATTTCACATACTGGTTGTTGGGTCTACTACTCTTTATGTTGATTTATATGAGCTTGATACTCTTATCTGTATCTATTTCATAGTGCTAATATTAGAAACTCAGGATAATATTATTTTAATAAAAACACTATTATTACTGAAATACTAATTTACATATTTTTACATAATATATTACACAGTAGAATACATACATGTTCTAAGTTCAGAGTGATACTTACCCTCACCCCCTGCCTTCCCAGGAACATGGTTTTTCTGATGAATGCAGTGAAGATCAAGGTGAAAATATCCAGCAGTTCATCTTAATGGATGTGAAGGATACAACAGAAATTCAAATTGGAAGCATTTACAAATTAGCCATGCTGTTTTTATGTCATCTGTTTATAGTTTTTAGGATATTTCTAATAGATCATTCAATTATAGACCTAAGATGAAAAACAGTGGAAAGAATTAACGAAGAGATAAGCACTGAGACGGCATTGCAGCATTTGTCACAATTCTCATCCATCCTCTCCCACTGAAAAGCCTGACCTTCCAAAAATGATTACATGGACATGTGATTAAACACGAAAATGAGACTGAATTGTACTATTTATCTTAGGGTATTATGTTCATTCCTTCCAAGGGCTGGGGAGGTGGGCAGCAGAAGATGATAATGAGAGGAGTAATTATTTAAGAATTTGGGGGAAAAAAAATCTCTGACACACATATACAAAATCTTTCTTTTTTTTTTAAGATTTTTTTATTTATTCATAGAGACATACAGAGAGAGAGAGAGAGAGAGAGGCAGAGACACAGGCAGAGGGAGAAGCAGGCTCCATGCAGGGAGCCCCACGTGGGACTCAATCCTGGGTCTCCAGGGTCACACCCCAGGCTGGAGGTGGTGCTAAACCGCTGCACCACCGGGGCTGCCCTACAAAGTCCTTCATGACATGTGCATATGGCTGAATGCATAGGCCTTGGAAGAAATATTACGGTTCAGTAATGAGGAATATAAATTTCAAAAAAAAAAAAATTAGCTCAGGCTTAGGGCACTTTTTCAGAAAGAAGAAAATAGGTAAATTACTTTGTTATTCCAATAATAAACCTATCTGGATTAATACAAAGAGTAATTAAAATTTTGAGAGGAACTATTTACTATTTTATTTGCACAACTACAAAAAAATGAGAAGATATAGTTATGCTAAGTTTTTTTTGTTACTGATGATAAAACTGAATTTTAAAGTGTATTATTTTTTTCATCTCTGTTACTTTTAAGATGGTCTAAAAAATTCATTCAGCCTTTTGGGGGAAAAGTTCAGTTTAAAGCATTAAATATAGCCCTTTTTTTTTTTTTCACTAGAAAAGAAATTGCACTTTAAAGTTCAAACTTAGCAAACTAAGCATTTTAATGAGGCAGGTATTTCTATTGGGCCAAAGTTTATTCAAAGAACTAATACTTCCATGCTTTTAGCAAAATGTTAGACGTGTTTAAATTTTGCCCTTCTAAAAACATCTGAAGCCAATATATTTTAATGGACCGTTAAGATAATTTCTTATCTTTTCTTTCAAATGAGTCCATATAAAATTCATCTAGGTTAATGTGGGAGTTAAATGTATGAAAAGACAAATTTGTGACAAAATGAAAAGTGTATATGCTCTTATAATTATTTCCTTAATGTTACCTTTTCCTAAAATTCGATTGCCTGGAATTAAAATGAGCTATTTTCAAGGTGGAATTTTATTAAGAATCCCATTCCTGCAAGATGCATCCTTCAGAGGGGACTTGCTTATTGCTTGGTGGTTTAAATTTTACTTACAACTGACACCTTTAACTTAATAATAGCTAACGGTTTGAAGCAGGAATGACAAAAGTCTAAATCAAAATACTCTAAGGGACTGCACTGGATGGGGATCTTGAGTCGTAACAGGTTAATTTAATTCTTTTAGAGTTGTCTTTTATCTGTGATGTGCCCCAGTGGGCGGCTGCCCAGGAGAACTTTCTCCAGGTCGCATGTTTGACAGTCACCAGTCTATAATTCTTCCAAGGGCCCTTTCATGCTGACCCTGGTTATCAGATCCTGGAATAGAATGATCATTTTGCAGTAGAGAGCCAAATTTGTCTTCCTACCCCAGTGCCTCCCAGCACCAGGGTGAAGATGACTCCTGCCTCTAATGTCTTGCCCCAGTCCGAAGGGGACTGTGATGGTTAATTTTGTGTGTCAGTTTGACTGGGCCAGGGAGTGGCCACATATTTGGCTGAATATTGTTCTGGGTGTGTCTACCGGAGTATCTCTGGGTGAACTTAACTCTTTGAATCAGTGGACTATGAAAAGCAATATTGTTCCCCCTAATGTGAGTGACCTTCATCCAGTCAGCTGACGGACTGAATACAACAAAAAGGTCAGACTCCCATGAATGAGAGGGAACCTCCTCCTGCCTGATTGCTTTGAGTGGAGATATTTGTCATTGCCAGCCTTTGGACTTGAACCAAAATATTGGTTCTTTCTGCATCTCTAGACTGCCAGCCTGTGGAATGGAGCTGTACCGTTGGTATAGCATGTACATATTGGCACATATAGATAAGATTGTAAAGCCACCTCAGTGGTACAATTGATTAAGCAGCCAGCTCTTGGTTTCTGCTCAGGTCGTGATCTTAAGGTCATGAGATGGAGCCCTGCATCAGGCTCTGCACTGGGCGTAGAGCCTGCTTAAGATTCTCTCCCCCTCTCTTCCCCAAACCCCTCTCTCTAAAATAAATAAATAAATGTTTAAAAAAATATTCTAATGAATATTTCCAATTGCAGAGAGCACACTGATGGTCTGTGGTGTGATCAGGTAATAGAGATACTTGAAATACCTCCTTAGATACTCCTAATTCCCCACTGCTAAAATATAAGGATCTCAGGGACTGTGTATATGATACTTTCAAACATTCTTCTCAAACTAATGAATATAGAGTTGATGGTTAGTGGCCAATCATCATCACGTTGCCTAATGTCACTAGACAAAGTAGGAAAGTAAAAGATGAGCTCAAGGATTTGAATTCCCAGCTTTAGTGACCCACAAATGACCTGAAGACTTCTGTGTGTGCCTTGAGGAAACCTTTATCTCCTGTAGCCGCAATGCTGAGATTGCTGAAAATCAAATGCAGATTCTCACCCTGAAGATGGCCAAATTACAACACAAATTGAACTCCCATCAAGGCAGGGGGTTTACTGTTAAAGTGAATCATTGAGAAGGAAGGGAATCCTGAAAGTTGGAATGGGGATGTGTGGGGAGACCTTATGAAGCTGGGGATATTGAGCTTCTAAATTCTGAGGAGTCTTCTTGGTCATTGAAGAGGCCTCTCCACCCTTAGTGTAAGCAACCTCTCTTCTCCTCTGAGGGGATTAATCCTACACTGCCTGAGGAATGGTCTCCTCTTAGATAAGTGCCATGCAATGTTGATTCTCCTCGGGACCCATCTCCGCGATCCCTTTTTGCTTATTGATCTATAACTGGGACTCAAATATGAAGAGGCCCTTAAAGTTGAGGTGCACAGCATGGTTCACAAGAAGATGTGCTTCATACCAAATGAGCAACTTAAGTTTTCTAATTTATATAAACAGAAGCCTAGGGAAACATACAAGAAAGGATATTTAAGGGCATGGGATAATGGTGGAAGGAATATAATATTGGATCAGGCCAAATTTATTGTAATAACCTCACTAAAAAGATATTCTGCATTTAATGTTGTATTCTGGGGAGTTAACAACTTGGTTGTTTGGCTGAAACATGAAGGAAACTGTAGCCCATGATCTGGGAGTTGAACACGCAAGATCTGCCGTGGTTTAACATATAAGAAGGGATTCAAATGCTTAAAGTTCACAATGTTATAATGGGTTTGTCATTTAGAACCTGCTTGAATATCCAGGAAGGATTCACAAGACATACCTCTCACCACAACTCTGAGAAATACTGTTGCGAGAAGAGCCCGAACATCCTTATCAGCTCTGTAACTACTCTTCTCTATAGGCCAGAACTTATACTTGGGACTGCAAAATCTAAATGTAATAGGAGTAACTGGATCTTAGAGGGGCAGAGGCTAAGTAGTATTCCTCAACTTCCAAAGGTGAAGAGGGTGTGGTTACTATAATGGACAGCAGAGTTAAAGCCATGAAATGAACCATCTAACTTCTGTGGATCTACAGCATTGGCTAGTTGATCATGGTGTTCCGCGAGGTGAAATACCTAGAAAGTCCACTAACTTCTAATTTGATTTGTAAAAGCAGAAAATTTCTGGGTCAAGTAAACAAAAGTCTAACTTGAGTCATAAAAACAATCATGGCCCTTCAATCAATTCCCAGACTTGATCTAGTTTAGAGACCTAGAACACTTTGAATGATGGGAGGGCTAGGTTCCCTTGAAGAAGGAATCCTCTACACTACCAAAAATGTATCTGATCTCCTAGAACTGCCTGCCTATACCTAGGAAAGTATTAAACGAAAAGCAACATCAAGTTCTTGGAGGGACTATAGAGATTTGTGCTGCCATCAAGTAAGATACAGTGGTGGTAATTTTCACCACATTTTTTGTTCATCTCACAGAACTGCAGCAATGGGTCCATGCTCATGGAATTCACTGGGTTTACCCTATTCTCCATAATCCTGAAACAGTTGGCTTGATACAAAAGCAGAACAGCCTTCTGAAAACTCAGAGGACCAGCGAGGTGATGGTACCTTGCAAGGCTGGGGCAGGGTTCTTTAGAAGGCTGTGTATGCTCTGAATCACTGTCTCATATATTATAGTCTTTTCCCTGTAGCCAGAATTTATAGATCTAGGAATCAAGGTGTGGAAATAAGAGTGCCATCACTTATTATTATCCTTAGTGGTCTACTAGCAAAATGTTTGATTCATGTTCCCATGACATTATGGTTTGCTGGCCTAGAGGTCTTAGATGTAAAAGGAAGAAGGTTTCCACCAAGAGACCCAACAACGATTTCATTTCATTGAAATTACAACTGCTACTCAGCTGCTTTTGGTCCCCCTTGCCTCTGGATCAACAGATAAAGAAGCAAGTGACCTTGTCAACTAGGGTGCTTGGTACTGACCGCTAAGGGAGATTGAACCACTAGGCACAACAGAGAGAAGAAAGGGTATATCTGGGAATATGAGAGATCTCTTAGGGTGTTTCTTAATGTCATGCCCTGTGGTTAAGGTCAATGAAAAACACACCCCAATACTCACTGGACTGCTAATAGCCCAGTTCCTTCAGAAATGAAGATTTGGGTCAATCCACTACATAAAGAACCATGACCCCCTGGGGAAAAAAGAATACAGAATGGATTACGGAAGAAGATAGTCATAAATGCCACCTACAGTCATGTGATCTGTTACTGAAGGCAAAGAGATTACAGAGTGTTATTTTTTAAGTATTTATTTATTTATTTATTTATTTATGAGAGACACACAAAGAGAGAGGCAGAGACATACGCAGAGGGGGAAGCAAGCTCCATTCAGGGACCCTGATGTGGGACTTGATCCCAGATCGTGGGATCATGCCCTGAGCTGAAAGTAGACACTCAATCTCTGAGCCACCTGGGTGTCCCCAGAGTGAATTGTGAAGAAAAAAGTCATAAATGCCAGTCATGATCCTTGTTATAGAAACAAGGATTGTAATGGTCATGAACATTCCCTTCTTCCTTTATTATAAATATGTCTAAATGTGAGTATGTGCCTATGTGTATGCACTAGGCAAATACTTTTGTTTTCATTCCTGTCTTATTACTTATTGTGTTACATGATATATTAATATCATAAATATTTAGTATTTAAGTATTGCTAATTTTACATCATAGTATAACAGGTTATGGGATATCAAGAAGAGAAGTAAACACTTTTCCTTTTCTGGGCAGAAGTTTGTTTTGGTTATATGTGGCATGATTGTATCATATTTTATGGTTTTATGACTTTACTATTATTTAGATTTTAAATTTGTGGAAATGACTATGGATGCTAAGTTGGCAATGGGTTAATTTTATGTGTCAACTGGATGGAGCCATGTGGTACACAGATATTTTGTCAATCGTTATTCTGGATGTGTCTGTGAAGGTATTTTTGGATGAGATTAACATTTAAAGCAGTAGACTGAGTAAAGATTTTGCCCTTCTAATGTGGGTGAGCCCTCACCTAATCATTTGAAGGCCTGAATAGAACAAAAAGGCTGACTCTTTCATCAGTCAGTGGAGGGAAGTGGAGGGAATTCCTTCTTGACTGCATGGACTAGATCTTGGGATCTTGTTCTTCTCCAAACTTTGGACTTAGATTGAGATATGAACTTTTGTTGTATCTCTGGCCAGAATTCTTCTTGGCCTTGAACCAGCTGGTGTTCACATAGAACTTACATCTGTCTTGGTTTTGAGGCCTTTGGACTTGGACGAGAATTACATGTTGGCTTTCTCGGGTCTTCAGCTTGCCAACTACAAATCCTAGTGCTTCTCACATCTCCAGGATTTACTCAGTGCTCATCTAGGTCATAACTGCCTAATTTTCACTGTATTGTAGAGTCCACAGTCTGAAGGAAATTCATTTGTTACATAGATGATTTTGCTTATAACCTCTCAATATTGACTTTACTAATGGGTCCTGAATAGGCTGCACTTGTTCCAGATGAGGTACTATCCCTCCTCCCTCCAGCAGAAACACAACACTATTCTCCAGGCTAAAGTTTTTTCTTTAAGAAGGAAACCAAAGAAGGAAAACGTATAAACAGAAAGTGAGAGGAAGTGTTTTGTGGGGAGCATAAAGGACAATAACCAGCACGTATAATAGGACATTCTTAGCCATACAAAGGGCATCTTTCATGCACTCTCATGTCTATATATACTATTCTCCAGAAATCATATATTAGCTCATTGAGGAACCATCTCCTCAAGGGCATACCATTGTTTCCTGATGTAGATGGTTTATCTGTTCACCAATATCCTCTGCCTCTCTCTGACCAGAGACCTCTCTGAGAGACCTTAAACCTCTCTCAGTTTAAATTGGTCATAGTCACGTGAGTTGTTTTGGCCAATGCAATATGAGATGTGGTATGTGTCACTGGGAGGACATACAGTGTGAGCAAGGAAGATTGCTTTGTGTCATAAACCACTCTAATTTGAAGACCTGAGTTGCAACCATATAGCCTTCTCTATCCGACTGACTCTAGAGCAGTGCTCCCTTTCTAGGACACCTATTTATTCAATACCCTTAGTTCAATGTGAAGCCAAAGGAATTATCGTTTTATGTTCTCAACTAAAAACCTCATAATAATCAACAAATAAATGTGTATATATAATATGCATATCACACATTTACATTTCTAAAGTGAATAAATATAGTTTTGGTGCTTAATCATTTTCAAATATGGCAGAGGATATTAGACGATGGGATAATTGTCATAAGAGATGCACAAAGTAGTGATTCCCAAAGGAAAGGGGTGGTGTCTTACTGAGGAATTAAATGAAAGCAATCACGGGAGAACTAGTATTTGAGATGACTCTGGAAGAATAGGTAAAATTTTTCAACCCTAGAAATTGTACATTAAGTATACACTTCAGGTATTAGAAACAGTGAGAACACATTTTAGAAGTGGGACGGAATGCTTCAGTCTGGCTGGAGAGTGATGAGTCAGTCTGATTCAAGTACAGAGAATAAGAAATCGGATATGTCATCCGGGGCCATGCTGGACAAGCATGGGTGTTGGAATGGGAAGATAATATCTCTTTTATTTTTTTAAATATTTTATTTATGCACTTGCAAGAGAGGGAGAGCGCAAGCCAGGAGGAGGGGCAGAGGGCAGGGAGCCCCAGTCTGGGCTGGATCCCAGGACCCTGGGATGATGACCTGAGCCGAAGGCAGATGCGTAACTGGTAGAGACACCCAGGTGCCCCGGAACAGAATAGTTCACTAAATGGGCTTAAAAGCCATGAACAATGTTTGAGGAAAAGAGAATTACATGATGAGAGACCTGAAAAATATTATCTGCTACTGCTAATAGGGCTTAAATTTTTAAGCTGGTGAGAGAAAAGGTTAACAAGGTCAGTAATGGAGTGGAGAAGCTCGACGATTGAAAACAGCAGCGCAGGATAAGAAAGAGAACATTGAATACAAATTATATTGCACGGGTAGTACATGCAAGGTTGGATATCTGGGAAAGTAACTATGAAAAAGAAAAAAGGAAAAGGAAAAGGCCAAGAAAGGAAAAGAAAAAGAAAGGGAGGGAAGGAGGAAGGAAGGACTCTGAAATCGGAGCCATGGATGACTAAGAATGATTAAGAAAGATTGGTTTTCATCGTGGGACTACATGGACTGGGTTTGTTTTAGGCCGGATTGCATTTAAGCGGTTGGAGGTCTATTTATGGAGAGATGTCAGACAGCCTGCTAAAAATGGAAGGCAGAGAATCTGGAGCCTATAGAGCGTATATAGCTGTAGAATCTGCATAGAATAACATTTGAATACATGAAAGTAGATGAAATTTCCATGGAGAGGACTACGAGGAGAGAACAAATGTGACATAAAATCAGCACCGCCACTTGGATAAAGAAAGCAGAAATTAAAAGAAGGCTGTCCCTGGAGGGGTCCAGGGAAAGAACAAACCGAAGGAAAACCCAAGAAAGTATCTCCAAATCGAGAGAGATTAACAACATGAATTGCCACCAAGAGATCCAGAAACCTAGTGCTAAGTCCAGGTGGGGGTTGGGGTAGTTTCCCCAGAATGGTTAGAAACCCTTGAGAGGTCAGTTTCAGCAGACCCAGGGGGGCCGAAGCTAGAGCTTGGGGGATGTGGTGCATGAGGGGGTAGCACAGATGCTCAAGAACAGAGACCATTTTTTTTTTCAAGAGGTTTTGTCGTGAAATAGACGGGGAGCAATTGGAAATAACGTGAGAGATGGAAGGATTAAGATCAGGCCAGAAGAAGCCAGGGCACGTTTGTAGGCCGAGGATTGGAAGCAGCCGTGTGAAAGAAACAAATCATAGCTGAAGACAGACTTTGGCGGGAGTGGGAAAAGAGGGAAGCGAGAAGGTTGCACAGGCTGGTTCAGGGAAGTGGGGGAGGATTATTTTGCAGGGAAAAACAAAAGAAAAGAATAAACTACTTCTAAGTTATTTGGAGTAAGAACAAGTGAAGTTATAGGACCTCCCGTAAAATGGTCTTAGAGTCTAGTGAATAGAAAACAGGTTCATTGCTGAGTCTAACAAAGGTGTGGAGAAAATCTGAGTTTTTGGAGGGAAGTGGAAATGAAATATAGAGAAAGCTGCTCAGGGATCACTGAAATTTGCAGTGACTGCAAATAGCAAGTCACAACCCCCCAGCAAAGCTTAATCAGACCAGACCCACAGTGAACAATGCACACAGTTGAGTAATATTTTTAAAAAGGTGGTGGTGGTGGTGGGGGGGTTGAATCAGGCAGGTTTGGAAATGATATCTGATGCTTTGATTTAATTTGCCGTGGACGTGACCTTGGTCAGTCTACATATTCATGCTGAGCGTCAGCCCCCAAATCTGTAATCTGGGGACAATACTTCTTCCTATTTGTGGTGCTGTTTTCTTATCACTTCGGTAGTGTGTATAACTCTAGCGCTCAGCTCATATTTAGTTGCCTTCAAGTGGTTGACCCCAGTTCCAAACCAATGGCTCTCCTCCTGTGAAAGCTCTTGTCTTAGGCAGTTGCTACCAGGAGTCATTTGAGAAATGTCATCCTTTCCTGATGCACTTAAGGAGACACCACGTTCATTGTTGTTCATTGTGACTCAGACAAAACTGGACTCTGATGTATTTAAGCCCTTGTCACCAATTTGGTTGTGTCTTCTGGACTTAGACATGGATTAACGCATCATGAAAATGAGTCTCAGGTTTGGCAGGAAACACATTTTGGAGACCTCAAATTCCCTTTAGTTTGGGAGTCCCTAAATCTATGACCTGCAGCTCCACTCTGGCTGGCTATCTCTTTTTGTAGAGAAAATGTCACGTATGCAGTAGAGCCACGTTCAGTCAAGTATTGTTGATGGCTGCTTTTACACTGCAGTGGCTGAACGGAGCGGTTGCAACAGAGACCTACTGCAAATGCTGACCTATTGAATGTCTAGCTCTTTAGAAAAAAAGTTGGCTGACCCCATTCTAGGTAATAAACTAATATTGCTAGCAAAATAGTGCCTAGCTATCTTAGGTCACCATTGCCATAGTTAGCATTCGTATTTATTCATGATCAATCTCTGTCACTTTATAGGGTGGTAGATAATGCATGGATTAGGGTCTTCATTCTTCTGGAAGTCGAATAAAGGTACATAATACATTTGCTTTCTGTATTGTTGACGAAAGACCTGACCGTACATACGGGCGCCAAAGTTTTAATATTGTTCCTATTTACTTTTTTACTTATCACATTCAAAGAAAAAAATGTTAAGCGTTATATGCGCACACTTCAGAGCTGCTAAGGGACTAGCAAAAAAGATTAGTTTTAAAAATGCAATTAATATATATTACTAAGAAAAAATATCATTAAATATTCATATAATAAAATATTCATGTCTATCAGTTATTTCTGCTTCCTCCATTCGATTGCCCATTAAGTTGTAAACACAGATAAAGTTCAAAATTCTAATTGATAAAAGCGGGAACAAAATACTTCCTGTAGGGATTTTTCTTTTTAATGAGCTCTGTGTTACTAGAAGCGTATTAGGGACATGACACAAGCCACCCCCTTTCCTCCTCCCATCTCCTCCGGAGATAAAGAACTATTTGTTAAAAAGAATATGCCCAAACCAAGGGCGATGTATTTATGTGTACCTATAATAAAACAAATGGATGGTCCTTTTAATCTAGTTCATGTCTAGCTACCAGATATTTCATTATATTATATGTCTTAGTCACACATGCAGTTATCTGCAAATGACTACATGGCCTTTCTAAAACATGGACCAAGAAGTCCCTTTTGCTAACTACTAGGATCACGGAAGGGCTATGTGTTCCTTCCACGTGAATTGACATCATTAATTAAAACCCTTATGTGTTGAGCTCCTGCACACCTTTGTACAAGGTGTCTTTTATCTCATGCTCCAATAAATATGACTACATATTTCTTTTTTTTAAGGTTTTTAAAATTTATTTATTCATGAGCGACACACAGAGAGAGGCAGAGAGATAAGCAGAGGGAGAAGAAGGCTCCCTGCAGGGAACCTGATGCTGGACTTGATCCCGGGACCCTGGGATCATGACCTGACCCAAAGGCAGACGCTCAACCACTAGCTACCCAGGGGCCCCTCCATATTTCTTTCAATGCTTTAAACCAGCTTGGATTAGTGAGACCATACGACTGTGTTATCCATACACGTATGCATGTGATGATATGTACATTGGTCTTAATGGCCCCGCCATAATTTTTCTTAGAGTTAGTTGGATCTAACTTATTTCATGGTTTCCTTATAATGGATGTCCTTACATATAACGAAGACTTTGGAAGAGCAAAACCTATTTCATTGCAAAAAGCGACATGTATATTTATCCATACCTGTCCACGTGTGGAAACATAATGTCCCAATCTGCATCGGGGACATGTCAAGTTTCCATCATATTGATGCAAATCTAATTTAGATAAATACAAATAAATTATTATTTGTAATTAAGTGAATGATAAATATTATCTTTATTCATGTCGTGTTTTTGTTTTTCTCTTGAGCTAGTTCTGGCTGGGATAGCAAAGCCCCTCATTCAGGGGCTTGCTTAAGAGCTCTTCTATATAATCTGTAGACAGACTCCTATTTCTGCTCCTAAATATCACAGCAAAAAATGTAATTTAATTTCCTTTTGTTACAGCTCTTTTTCAGCATAGAAGATAAATTCTAACAAAGTATGATTTTTATATTTCTTAATTCAGAAAAGAAAAATAACACCTGCCTACCATTGTATAAGCACAGATATACTACGTCTATAATGTATTGTGTGTGCTATATTCTAGAGCTGTAATTTACAAATAAAATATATATATGTGTATTATAATATAGACATATGTATATACGGCATTTAAAACTCACCACAATCCCATCAACTAGATAGTACATCCATTTTATCTGCAGTAAAACGGTGATTCCATGAAACATTAGACACTGTGCCTTGAGGCATTCTATCATCTTGGCTCCAAAGTTGACAATTACCATAGATTGACAGAGTTAATTAAAAGTGAATATGGATACAGAGAAGTCTATAAGTTGGAGTTGAATGTTGGTAACATGAGAAAACCCCACTGTATATCTTCAGTTTCCCTACTAACGTAAAAACTGACATTATCTGGAAAAAAAATTGGTAATGCAGAGATAGATATTTAAAAGAAAACACAAATAGGTTTAATGGAGCAGTACAACACTTGGCCGTGGGCCAGGGGCGCCCTGCCCTCAGCCTGTGCCTTGTGGGGCCCTCCTCCAGTGCTTCTTCCAACTCTGATAGTATGTCAGGACAGGGCACAACAGATCCTGTCCCACACATGTCCCTGTTGTTCAAGTGTCTACCTCAAAATCTTTTGTCTCCCTCTAGTGACATGGCATAGCTGGTACTGGCAAAGCCATCTTGGCAGAGTGTGCCCCTGGAAGTTGGCACTCGGCAAGGTCACCCTACGCTAGGCAAGGTCCAGGCCTCATGGCAGGCAGTCCTCCAGGGTTGACTGAGCCTGTCTCCCCAAAGGCTTCTGAAGACCAGTGCTCAGGAATCACAGTAGTATTCATTTTCTCTCTTGCTTCCAATCAGTGTGATGACTCATGTTACTCAGGGTTCGTCTTGTGCTATGTTGGACAAGGGACAACAATTCCCTGTGCCCATGAGATCGCTGTTTTTGTTCTGCTATAGTCCCTGCCTATCCTCCCATCTCATGACAGGCTGAGGAGTCAGGGGTGAGGCCAACACTGTAAAATAAAAGATCATATTCTAGAAATTCAAGGATTATGGACTACCAATCCAAGAAAAGGCATGGTTGGAATGTGTCCTGTTCCGCATTTGTGCCGTAAAAATTCCAAGCAGCAAATTTAACATATCCAGAAAAAAAAAAAAAAACTTTAATATTTCTTCCACCTGCCCTAGAAAAGAGTTGCATTCATGGTTTTCATTATCAAAGTACAGACACAAACAAGTTTTGAAAGAGTCACTGAAAGCCAACATTCATGGACAATACAATGGGTAGTAATGACATAACGTTTATTAAGTAAGTAGTATTAGGAAACTGCACAGGCAAGATCAGCATTATTTCAACACAAATGGACTCCAGGTGCCATGGTGAGTGATAATGCTGCTGCTACTGCTGCCCTGTTGTGGCAGAAAGTGTGCAATGAACCAATAGATGGTGCATTTGAGTAAAGGACACAGAGGTGGTTCTTGGATGTGAAGACGGAGAAATAGTGCTTGGACACTGGGGATCGCATGCACTGTTGTGGAAATAAATACAGCGGTACCTCTTTTCTAGTCTTATTTTCAATCTTTATCAATAAATCACTGTACCTCACAGAAGCCCAAAGATTTAGCAGGATGGCTTTTAATCAAAGTGTTTGTATAGACAGAGGCCCGTGGAAATACCTGCCTGGACCCTGTACACCTTAGTGGTAACTGTAAGGAGTTGGTGTAGGGAATGATCATGAAAGCTGATGACAGATGCAAGGACGCATGGAGGGCCCAGCTGAGGTTGGAGGCCAAGAATTGGGAGTGACATTGGTCTATAAAATCGTGACCCAAATGCTCGGTTGTTGAAACAGGAAAGAGTCATCTTCGCTTAGTTTCTAGTAAAATGAAAATGAGAAACAAAGGGCAAGGAGGGAGAGAGAGAGAGAGAGAGAGTAGAGACAAGGATCATTAACTTCTACATGTGGTATCATGACTGGATGGGGGTGGGGGCTTAAATAGAAAAAGTAATGGTCTAGTGTCCTTCACAATTTATGGCAGCAGACGCACACCCTATTTTGATGTGGCTTTGCTGGTCACCACTGTTTGTAATGTTTCAGCAGGTTATTTTATTTTAAAACCATCCCCAAAGGAGGTTTGTTCCCCAGATCTCATTGACCTCTCCACATTTGACTACATTGATCCCTTCCTTCTGAAACTCCTCTCATTTTTTTTCTTCTCTTGAAAATTCATGTTTATCCTCCAAGATTTACTTTAAATTTTTAAGCATTTGTGGAAAAACCTAATTCTCTTTGCTGTTTCAGTTAATTTCTGCAAATCTGTGTCTCCATAGAACCTCTGTTATGGGACTTGCAATATTTTATTTCCAACATTTGTCAATTTATCAGTTTTATCTTCAATGTTGCACATTTCCTCAGGTCAGAAATTACATCTAATTTATTTTCCTATTTGGTATCTATTCTATTATCAACAGTTTGCTAAATTAGTAATAGAATAAATACTGGAAATAAAGCTTGGAAAACAAAAAATGAACCTACTCTGTCTCTTTTTCCCTTTCCTTCTCTCTGGCCTTTTCTTCTTATATAACAGAGAAAAACAAGAAGGGTGGTATTATACTGTCCAGTTCAATAAGCATATAATATTTGATTCTATATATGCACTTTTAAGGACAACATAACTTCCAGAAACACATATGCACAAAACACAAGAGATATATTAACTTGAGATAAAAATTCAAATTACCATTTTGAATAAATACATTTATACTACATTAGGAAACTTAAGATTTTGAGACATAGAAGTAATAAGAACTAGAAACTCTAAATCTTTTTTTTTTAGGTTAAAAATTAATTTAGATAGCACACACACGTGTGCACACATGATCTAGGAGTAGGGAGAGGGACAGGCGGACCCCTTGCTGAGCTGGGAGCCAAATGTGGGGCTCAGTCTTATGACGCTGAGATCATGACCTGAGCCAAAAGCAAGAGTTGACTTAATTTTAATTGACTGAGCCACCCAGACACCCCAAGAGATTTTTGTTCTTTAAATGAAATAGCAGAATGCCTATGTCCTGGGATTCTAATATTACTAATTTATTGTTAGAAAAAAAGGTTACAAAAATTCTAGTTTTAACAAGTGTCCTAATATGTAAGTTATAAAATATAGATTTGATATCAGGAATTTAATGGAGTTTAATAAGCTCATTAGTCCTGTGGTTAATTTTCTAGTTTTAAATAAATTTAATTTTAATAATATGATTTCCTTCCACATGTGGAGGCTCTAAATTATTTGCTTTAACAAAGTTTTTCTGTAGTTTCCTGGCTAATAGTGTTAACTTAATTTTGCAATTGATATTTTAAACTCCCTATGAGCATAGGATTTTCAGGTGAGTAAAATGTGACTCTTATCAGAGTGATAAATAAAAGTACAGAATTTGCATTATATAAAGATGAAAACAAGTTTTTAAGTGTGAGAAAAGCAAAACTTTAAATATAATACTATTTAAATAAACATTAAGGGAAATATATTTTTTTCGTTAAGATAAATATTTAAGCATTATTTGTAATCAAATATTAATACCGATTTTCAAGCAATCTTAAATATTTTTAAAAATCTAAATACATCTTATATTTTTAAAAATATTTCCTTATTTTGGGGGGGAAGGGGCTGAGGGAGAGGGAGAAAATGTCAAGCAGACCCCTACTGAGCACAGACCCTGAGGTAGAGCTGGATTCCAGGACCCTGAGATCATGACCTGAGCCCAAATCAAGAGTCAGAGGCTCAACTGACTGAACCATCCACCAGCCCCTAAATGCATTTTATTTTGAAAATATAAAATATTTAAAAAGTATATTATATTTAGTGGTTTTATCTTTCATTTATTAGTTTGCTAGAACTAATACTCTTTTAAAGATGCACATTATATTCTTTTACTAATATGTAACCTTACTATGGGTATTTTAGAAACCTTAGAAAAAGGAGAAGATACATAATTCAGTGATGGAAGGAACATCATTTTTGTATGTATAGAATTGTTCTCATCTTCTTTCTAGTATTTTTTTGTCCATTTATTTTTTAACACCTTTCTGATGATTCCATTTCTGTATTTATATCTTGTTGTCCCTTTACTTATTTTCTAGTTGGTGTAATGAATATACCACATTTCAATTTTGTTAGCGTTCCCTTATGTGTTTGTAATTATAAATGTAGAGTTCTCTGTTACCAGAAATTAGAGTACAGCAATTAACTCTTAATAAAAATGAAAAATAAAATGCTTAATTTTCATAATTTATTTTACTAATTCCTAGACTTTTTTTGATGTAATAGAACCATTACATCTCTTCTTCAAAAACAGCAAACGGTGGGCGCCTGGGTGGCTTAGTCATTTAAGCATCTGCCTTGCGCTCAGGTCATAGTCCTGGGGTCATGGGATCAAATCTTACCTCAGGATCCCTGCTCAGTGTCTGCTTCTTCCTCTCCGTCTGTTCCTCCCTGAAATCATGCTCTTTCTCTCTCAAATGAATAACATACTTTCTTAAAAAAAGCAAATAAAATTTATATTACATATCTGTATTTAGAATCATTCATACTTATTTCCCTGTCTTTGATTTTTTTTTCCTTTTTTGTATAATTGTTTATGCCTAAGAGTCACAATTTTGGGTCAACTGATATTCATCTGTTCATGGCAGGATAGTGACAAATTATTATATAGGTGGCCTGGACCGATTTTATTCCTGCCAGTACTATAGGGATGTTCAAATAGTTCCACGTCTTCTCAGCACTGGTAATTTTTATATGTTTTATTTTTGCCAGCTTAGTTGTCAGTTGCATCTTACTATGGCCTTAATGTATTTGATCTCTTTACTAGTAGGTTTGGGTATCATTAAATAAATTTTAAAAGTCCCATTTATATTACTGTTTTTTTTTTCTTAAATATGTTTATGAGTTGCAACTAATTTAAAATAGAGTGTATTTCTCTAGTTGTATTTGAGAGTTACTTTAGATAATCAGAGTAATGATCATTTGTCATATCTATGACAAATATTGTTTCTCAACCTGTGCCATGTTTTTTATCTTATTACATCTCTTGGTGAACAAATAATTTTAACTGTGTTAAAGAACTTTATTAGCCTGTCTTTGTATGGGTAGAATGTTTTAGTATATTTCTAATAATTTTCTATCCCAAGTTAATAAATACATCTTGTTTTGTCAAAAATTTTATACTACTTATTGAAAAGTCTGTGATTCCCTACTAGTTTTTCATTTTTTTTTCTGTATATCAGGTGTTCACTTATGGGTATGTGTGTATCTGTGTGTTCTCATCTGTTTCATCATTTTTTCTTTCCCATAATTCATATGACTGTTGTAAGTGATGTAAGCCTTAGTCTTGCATAGGACAAAACTGTGTGCTGGTTAATGTGTGGACTATTCTCACCTTTATATTATTTAGTATCACTTTTACAACTTTGGTGAAAAACCTTGTTTCTTTTGCCCAGAATTATTTGAATTGATAGACTCTTGATACTGATTCAGTAAGGAAGGTGTCTCTCTACATGTATTTAGTTCTTATTTAACAGTTATCAGTCAGGTGTGACAATCACATCAATGAAGATTTCAAAAGAAAAATTGAGGCATAATAAAAATTTTAGGATTTTATTGGAGCAAAAATTGCTTCAAATTTGGCACCACCAAACCAGAAGTCTGGGACTTCTGGAACAATCTGTCAACAAGAGGTAAGGGAGAGACTTCTAACAGAGAAAGTGCAGAGGCCAAAAAATGGACATTACCTGATTGGTAATAGCTCAAAGCCTAGTTGGCTTTTGGTGATTGGTTGTCCTTGGGTTCAATTTCTTAACCTTGAGCCATTTATAGGCTTCATTTTTGGTTTGCTCAGGGAGGCCGCCATGGCATTTGAGCCCCATCAGTCTAATGACCTCCTGTTTAACTGAACAAAGGTATTACACCTTTTTTGTTAAATATATTTCTAGCTATTTAGTGAATATTTTTAAGATAAATGCTTTTTAAATTGCACTTTTTAAATCTTGTTGCGGGTCGATTGGAATGCAGTTATCTAAATAAACATTGTTAAGAAACTTTCCTAAAATATTTTATTAGTTGTGAATTTTCAATGGATGGTTTGATGAATGAAATTTTGAGCTTTTAGTGTAAAATGCAGACAGGCCTCCAAAAACTTTTAGTGCTCTACTTTTATGATCCTATCTCTGCTGTTTCTTGTTCTTATCTTTTTATCTTATTGAACTATATAGAGCATCTATTATGTTGTGTGATTTTAGACCAGAACCCATTATATTTGTTATAATTCAACTTTCAAGTTTTCTTTGTGGTGGAGGTTGTGAGGTCTTTTCTGCTGGGATTTGTTGTCATCTGGAAGGTGTTATATACCCCATTCCACTTTAAATCCAAGTTTTGATGTAAAGATTGATTTTGAACCAAATAATGTAAATGAATTCTCCAAATTCAAATGAGAGCTGCCTTCAACCACACATCCTCAGAGCAGACTTGTAGTGTTTTTTTTCTTCTTTTGATCTGTTGTTGTTGTTGTTTTAAAGCTCCAGAACAAAGATAAAGCTGCTTTGTTTCCTCGTTTAAGAAAGCCATTTTTTTTTCCCCTGAGTGATAGCCTTCCTGGACTCCAGTTTTCTGCTGTTTTTTTTTTTTTTTTAATTTGCCACTAACTCTGCCAATACAGAGCCTTCATTCACAGAACACTTGGGCTGCCAGCATCTTGGATTCTTAATTAATCTCTTGTCTACAATATTCACTTACCTCCCTGTACTTGTCTGCCAGCTTGGCTCCTCACTGTCGACTCTTCTTTTATTTTTTTTTTCAGGTTCATCCACTCATTGAAAAATGTGTTTGTTTCTGTGTGTATTATCATCCTGTTTTGGTTTAGTTTTTTACTAACATGTTTGTCTATTACAGTAAAATTTCTATTCCTCCATTTTATGGGAAATCATTCATATTATTTTAAATGTTATGATACTATCAGTTACCCTAATTCGGACAAACCTATTTTTATACTATTCTATTCTTTTAATGATTTATCTTTTTGTGTGTGTGTCTTATTTGGCCTATTAGTCTCTTTAAATGTATTGAGTGAATATACTCTTGTCATTTTAAAACGTCTCTTCCTTCATTTCTTTAGCACATTGGTTTTCTTTACATGTTCTGCATTTTAAGTACTCTATTCTTAAGTATTAGTCATTATTTCTCAGAACTTCTAATGTATTTTGAACACAGAGACCTTAAATCAAGCCAAATATACATTGCAAAAGTCAGTATGTTCCTCTTTGAAACATGGGTGATGCTTCAGTGGTCCATGGTCTGAAGTTAGAAATCTGGGGACTATGATATTCATCGTCATATTTATTATTCAGTGGGTGTGGGGAAACACCAAGGTCCTGATAGAGTGCTTATAGGGAAAAACCTCTTTTTTATCCCCCTGCATAAGTAACCAACCTTACACATCTGTTTTTCTATTTAATTGGGCCTCCTTTGCGAGTAATAACTGTATCAGGACAGAACTTGACCACCTGCAGATGTTCCATTGGTTTGGCTGTGGTTTATTGGTGGACCTCACAGTGTGGTTACTTCGAAAGTTCTGGAAACAAAGCCTTTAAAGAATTTCTAAGTACAGTGTTCCACAGAGGCACCTCGGTTCTTAAGTCTTTTAATTTGTGAGTTATTAGTGGGATTTTATCAGAGCACTCTACCTGTTTTTCATTATAACATTTTTGGCAGAGATAATTATTACAGGTATCTCAAGCTTATTTGTGAAATAGACACATCTCATATTTTGGCAGAGATTTGTCTCTGATCCCTTTCATTACTATCCGGCATTATATAGGTTTTACTTATTTTTAAATCTTTTTTTTTTTTCATTTTGGGAAAGCTATTGGAGATAAGACATATGTTTATGCCCAACTTGCAATCTTTGCAGTGAGTCCTGTCACCCAATAAAAGGTAACTACTAGTCCTCAGCTGATGTTAGTTCTAGGTTTTCTTACCTTAGTTGAAATGACCTCATGAATTGTGCTCTTTCAAACTTACTTGCTTTGAATACTGCCTGGGGTCTTGTTGAAGCACTTACACCACCTGTTTTTTTCACACTTCCCTCCATTTATGGTTTTCTGGTGTCATTTATTTTCATTGCTGTACATCTTGACCACTACCCTGCAATGAAGCAGGTTAGCTGCTAATAAGAGGAGTTATATTTATGGCAAAAGCAGCTAGAAGAACACACAAAAAGTATCTGATCCTTAGATATAGCCTTTTTACCAATAAAATGGGTATCTGGTCTTATTGCTTTGTCACCTACGAGCCTTTACTAAGTATAATTCTCCTGAATCCAGTGTCGTCCTCTTTTATGAAAGTGCATGGTACTGGCCCACCATGTTTTCAAGTATTTATGTACTCATAACTCATCTTAGTAATACCTAATCTGTTTTGTGATTGTTCCTCCTAAGTTAGGTATATTATTCTTAATCATGATTACAATATAATAAAAAAACCCACTTTATTTGCCTTATCCAGCATCAGTACATACTCAACATACAACACAAACCCCTTGCATGCAATTATATGTACACATGCACATACAGACCAAAAATACTGAAAATGTTTTCCAATAAATTGTAAGTACAAATATTTTTATGAATTTAATCACTGAAATGAACACAATAGTTGAAATATATAAAGTAATTAGTTATATTTGCATTTGTTGTGAATCAGGTGGTTTCAAACATGCCAATTACTTTAGGAATTTGAACAAAGTTACAGTAAACTTTCTTGTGCCTTTCTCTTTGCGCATATGTGCAAGGCTTCGTCTAGAATGGTTATAAGGAGAGAAATTGCTGGGGCAGGTTACCTGCGTTTTCAACTTTACTAGATACTGCCACATGGTTTTTCAAAGTGGTTGTAACAATGTTCACTTCCAACACTATATAAAGTTTTGATCACTCCACATCCTTGCTAATTATTGATCATATCAAGCATTTTATATAATTAAAAGCTACTTTTGCCAATCTAATTGAAGATGGAACAGTATGTCATTGTTATTTTAATTCACATTTCCCCCATAATAGCTGATGGAATCCCTTTTTGGTACTCTTTTTGGAAGTCCTGTTTTCCTTTCTGTAAACAGTTGGCTTATAATTTCAATATTTTTGACTACTGAAATTCTTATATAATCTATACTTGAAACTTAGCTTCATAAATTGCAAATATCTCCCTGCAATCACTAACATAGCTTCCTTTTGTTTGTGAAATTTAATTTTGAATACATTAATCTTAAGTAAAATTTGTCATTATTTTGCTTTGTGCTTTTAACATCTTTGTTTCAAAAAAAGCTTTTTGATTCCTATTTCATAAAAATATGTTCTATATTTTCTTTTATAATCTTAAGCTTTTATTTCCCTATACTGAAAGTTATTTTTGTGTATGATCTGATAAAGGAAACAATTTTGCTTTCTTCCTTTAACTCTGAAAACTTTAAATATATTATATATCTCTTCCAAAGTGTTCTATTATTTCCAGTTCTTAAGAAACAAATTTTCCATTCCATTGCTTCTGGTGATGTTCATTCATGTGTTTTACTTTCATTTACTATTTTTTCCCTGCGATGGGAGTCTCGTGCCTTCGATTATGAAAGTATACTTTAAAAACATTTTTGTGTTTGCTCAGCTGAGACTCTGATGCTGTCACCAGTGCCATAATAATTTGGGTTGGAGTCCCCATACTGTACATGTGTGTGAATCTGGACCTCCTATACACACCCAGTCTATGCTAACCCTATGATTTCTCCATGATGACCTCTTTCTGTGATCCTTGGTGAGCAGCTAGTATTTGTGCAGCTTCACAGAACTGATGTGCAGAAGGGTTTCTCATTCCTATCCCATAGACGGGACAACCCTCCTTACATTCACCCATTGCATGCAAGTGTCTTGTTCCTAGTTCCTTTAGTTCATATGGTGGCGGTGCAGGTACCCTTAATAGAACTGGGAATTGAAACCTCACTGAAGCCATCATGCTTTTATTTATCTTGGATAATTTCGAACTCCTCAGCTCCTACTTCTCTTACTTGATTGCCAGTCCCTTTTTTCTGTCAAGTTCCCTTAAAAGTTGACCTGGCATGAGCTATTTTGTAACAAGTATAATAACTTCCAAATGCAGTATGTATTAGAATTTACAAGGTGTTCCTTTTAAAATTTGTCTACAGGTTTACTTAATTAAGATTTTTCTAAAGACCATGGAGCTATAATTCAGAAACTTCAGTCCTGTAGTAGTATCCAACGAAGCATAGCATAATGGTAGATTGGCAATGGTCCTAGTCTACCAGGAAGAGAAAGGATCAATTATTTAAGTTACAATATAAGTAATATCTATCCCTCAAAGCCAGTTAAAATTATGCCTGTGTTATATTGTCTTAAACCATATTTTAAAACACTCTTTCATTGTGTTTGATTATATTTCTAATACTGTCAGGGCTACACACATTGTGTTATGTGAAATCGACTCATGAGAAAAGTATTTTATTCTAGTAATGTTCTCTCCTCTATGGAAGGAGAAAGGAAGGTGGTCTGTGGTAGGCTGAAAAATAGCTTCACAAAATATAGCCATATCCTGATTCATGAAACCTATGCATTTTACCTTTTAAGGCAATAAAGGGTCTTTGTGAATGTGATTAAAGATCTTGAGATGGGAAGGTTATCCTTGTATGATTTAGGTGAGCCCAAAATGCAATTACATACAGATCTTCCTGAGCAACATTTTAACGAACCCATTACAAGTTGAAAATATCATAAGTCAAAAATGTATTTACAATTCCTAACCTACAGAACATCACAGATTAGTCTGGCCTACCTTAAACACACTCAAAACACTTCCATTAGCCTACAGTTGGGCAAAATCCTCCAACACCAAGTCTATTTGATAATAAACTATTGAGTATCTCATGTAACTTACTGAATAGTGTCCTGAAAGTGAAAAACAGAAATGGTGGTGTGGGTGCAGAATGATTTCCAGTGTATCACTTGTTTACCCTCATGATGGGATTGCTGACTGGGACCTGCACTTGCTGCTGTCACCCAGCATCGTGAGACGATCCTACCCACCTCACTAGTCCAAGGAAAGGTCAAAATTCGGGATTCAAAATTAGGTTTCCACTAAATGTGTATCACCTTCATACCATCACAAAGTCAAAAAATCTTAAGTTGAACTGTCCTCAGTTGGAGATTAACTATAGCTATAAGCATGGGGAGTTTTAACACGCAATTGAGGGGAAGCAATGTGAATGAGGAAAGAAAGATTTGAAGATGCCAGCCTTGAGGATTGGGAGGGTGGCCACAAGGCACAAACCGTGCTGGCAGTCACAAGAAATTAGAAGAGAGGAGGAAAGAATTCTGCTCGAGTCCTCTGGTGGGAGAAGAGTCCCACTCTCCCCTTGATTTCAGTCTTCTGACCTCTAAAATTGTGAAAGAATAAATTTCTGTTGCTTTAAACTAATACGTTTGTGGCCATTTCTTGTCACATCCACAGGGAATTGATACAGATTTGGGGATTTTTTAACCAACATTTCTAATATAATTTAAAGGTTTGAGATGGCTTAGAATTTCTTTCTTTCTTTAATGGTTTTTAATCTTAAGGATTTTGTCTGAGAGGTAAAACTGCTGTTAGTTACCAGATCTTTTAGTCTGCTCAGGCTGTCATAACAAATTACCATAGACTGGAGGGCTAAAAAAGAAAACCTCTATCTCTCCTAATTCTACAGATTGGGAACTCCTAGATTGAGATGCTGGAAGTTCCTGGATTCTGAGAGCCCTCCTTCTGGTTTGCAAATAGCCGTTTTCTACACACACATGGCAGAGAGCAGGGAGGCAAGCTCTCTCCTGTTTCCTCTTATAAGGGCACTGATCCTTTTACTTTCCAAAGCTTCACCTCCAGATACCACCATATTGGGGATTATGACTGTAACATATGAATTTCAGGGAACACAAACATATGGTTCATAACGCTATAAAAACAGAAGCATTACAAGAGTTGATGATTTTTACTTCCAGAAAACAACCCATATGGATTACCAGTCTAGCCTATTGTTATATTTTCCAGTCAATTTTTGTGATAAAAGTAATAAATGCTTTTAAGTATTATGATTACAGTTTAGTTAACGTTTAATATGCAGATATTGATTTTAGCTATATTATAAATTCATTAAACATAAAAATTCTCTGGTAAAATTAATATAACTCAGATGCTTAAAAAATTTAATTATATGGGGCACCTCGGTGGCTTAGTTGGTTAAGCGTCTGACTCTTGATCTCAGCTCAGGTCTTGAGCTCAGGGTCTTGAGTTTGAGCTCCATGTTGGGCTCCATGCTGGGTGTGGAGCCTACTTATAAACAAACGAACCAACAAACAAAAAACAATGAGCTTTTTGGGAGCATCAGGCCGGCTTAGTTGAAAGAGCATGCAACTCTTGATCTCAGACTTATGAGTTTGAGCCCCACGTCGGGTGTAGAGATTATTCTAAGTAAAATACTTTGGAAAAACATATGCAACATAGGCATAGTAATAGGATCTACTATTAGAAGAAAATATATTAGTTTTTATTAAATAATATATATTTCTATATGCGCCTTTTTTGTATTAGTTGTACAATACAACTAATTGTACTTTTTTTGTACACTTGACAAAAAATTCAGGCAGCTATGGTTGTGTGCACACGGCATTGAAGACTTTTTTAAAGTATGATGAACTTCAGTAAGAATAAGTGACAATGCATATCCATGGACTGTCTTAAAGATTCCTCAGAATGAGACACCAGAAAAAAAAAAAAAAAAGAATCAGACACCAGAGATGTATTTTCTAACTTGTATGAGCATCTTTCTTTGAGTCACTCCTTAAATATTACCGAGATAGGAACATTTCCAGCAGAAATGTAAGGTGCGTTTTCAATACTATAGTAAGACCTAAGACAGTATTTATTTGAAATATATTATGTGATTAGGGTCAGAGATATCAGTATAAAATAGTGGTTTCCATAAGAGAAACTTTTATGGATAGATATGTATACATGCCAACATAAATACATATATTTCTCAGGTCAGCCCACAGAAAAGAGTTAGAGGCAATGGTGCTCCCATAGCAACAGGCACACTTAGTGCCTAGACAATGGTTTCTAAACCATTCACCAGTCCAAGAAACCAGGATCCCTGAAAATATTGCTGAGTCTAGGGCTGAGGCAAGACATACATAAGATTAGCATGAATTTGCTCCAAGTGCCAGAATATAAGGAACTGCTCAATAAACATATTTATATGGAATGTCAAAAGGTCACAAAACCAAGTGAAAGAGTTCACAAAAGGCCAAAGCTGGAACCAAAATAATCGGTGTACAAAATAAATATCCATGAATTCATACTGATGTAGACAGATTTCTGAATGAATTAATGACTGATTGAATACACAAGCAAACAAATTGGGTGAACAGAAAAATCTTTCTTGCAGAAGAATTCCAAATAAATCTTGAAAATATTTCCCACTCCAGGAGGTGGAACTTCATTCCCTACCCTTGAGTGTGGACTGTGTTTGTTGACTTGCTTCCAAAGGCACACTATGGAAGGAAGACCAGAAATCAGGCTGGTGTCGTGCATCCTCAGTGTGAAGTTATGAGAATGACACTACCTGTATGGTCCAAAAACCAGCCTAAGGAGAATAATTAGGACCATTCATCCCCCTGGTCCAGTCATGAGAAAATCAGGCAGATTCCAGTTGAGAGACATTCTGTGAATGTCTGATCATTACTCTTCAAAACTCTCAAGATCATCAAAAACGAGGAAAATCTTAAAAAACATCATCTTCCAGAATAGGCTGAGGGGATGTAAAGGCCAAATTCAATATGATATGTGGAACAGAAAAACGGAGAAAAAGGGAGAAAAGGGAGAGAAAACTCATGAGTCAGAATAACGTATCAGTGTTGGTTCATTTGAGTCCGTATATCGCAACGTATCACAAGTTACGATGATAACTAAATCATTGTAATGTAAATGCTAACAATAGAAAAAATGGATATGGGGCTTATGAGAACTCTGACCAATCTTTGCAACTTTTAAAGTATATGTGAGGTATTCTAAAGTAAATGTATATTATTAAAATTGTTTTGACATTACAACTTTATGTATGTTTGTTTTCCCAGCTCTGTTTGACTCTGGGAATACAGTCCATTTGGAACTCAATGAAATGCTGGAGTTTTAAAGGATGCCAGCCTTTTCAAAGGTAGGTGGCATTTAACTACTGTTAACTTATGTGTTGCTGCGTCTTAATAATTCAAAATTCAAATTCTTTTAAAAACTTATTTACTTTTAAAAATATTTTATGATAAATCAAAATATTCAAACGTTTGTATGCTTATAGACAGTTGACATGAACGTGACATGACCATCAAACTTAAGTAGGCACTTTTTAGCAAGAGTTCTATATATTTAAGCTTCTTCGCTGAATTTTTCTCACACCGTTTCAATTTACATGCAGATTTGAGAAGACCTAGTGGCTGTGTGCCTCCTTAAGAACAGAAATTGATTTTCTCCTTTTATGTTTTTATGACACATTGCCTACTCCCTCATAATTAGTGGATATTACTTTTGTCAATTGGACATGTCTCATTTCAAAGGCAAACTTTAGATGAAGCTCTAACACAGGAAACAAAGAGACACTGTCTCAAATTTTCTTGTCTTTATTAATATTAATACGGCAGGCTAGCTCAGTTGTTTCTTGGGCAGGTGAGTTGTAGGCTGCTTTGCTGATGGCAGGAAACTGAACTCTGAGATTTAGACACTTAGAGTTAACCTTCTCGAGATGGTAATTAAAGCACTGCCTTGACACTCCCTGCTTGGTAATTGCAGCATCTGTTCTTAGGCTCTAGTCAAAATAAGCTTCCCATTCTCAGTTCTCAATCAGTGATCAATTAAGATTAACCATTGATATAATAGCTCAGAAAGAAAAGGTTAAAGAGATAAGGCAAATGTAATTAAACTAGTGTGGCTTTATGGATCTTGCTGTGATATTTATTCAACTCTCTCTGCATATTCACATTTAATAAATGAGACACTAAACCGTTTCCTTTTGTTTTTTAGCTTTTCTTTGATGAGACCTATTTATTCAAAAATTATTACAGTTTAATCTAGTTTTATAACATAATCAATTAATTTCAAGTATCAGATTTGAGTAAAATCCATACGGATTTTAGATACAATTTTTCAAGAGTAATAATTTAAAATGGAATTAACCATTTGATATCAAATATCAAATACTAATTCCTTTTGCCATCTATCTTACCTTTCAACTTGTTATCATCAATCTGCAGAATTTCCATATGGAAAACCTCTTACTTTTACCTTGTAAAATTTTCACATTTTTATAGAAAATTTGGATCCTTTGGAAATCTCTGATCTCGGATAATTTTGGAGTGGGGATTTCATTCCAGATCTCATGCTCAAATTGGTAGTATAAGAGAGCCTCCTAGTTCAGAATTAATTCCGGTAAACCAACAAAACCGATTCCAGTTTTGTCTTTTTTACAAAACCATGATTTCAGCGACCTAAATATTATCTATGATACAAGTATGAGTAATCAAAAATTAATACCACATCATACTAATTATTAATGCAGGATTTTACGTCTTTTTCTTTGAAGCATAATGAAGCATTAAAATGTCCAAAGATCCAACTAAAAAAGAAGCACACTCTTCTCAAATGTCCTTTGGTTCTCTCTGTGCTATAACCAAAGTTAAAAGGAATATATAGGAATTCGATCATCATTTTACATAAGAATAGTTTAAATAGAGAAACTTGAGAAAGGATAACTTTAATTAGAATCTTCACTTGTTTTCAATGAGGCAAGAATTCAAATGAATGCAGAAGGCATTTGTAGAGAAATGACTTGGAATTGCTTTCCTTTTAATGTGAGGGTTTTCGTGAACTTCAGGTGAGAAAATAGACCTGAAAGTAATCGCAATGAAATGATATCCAAGAGAGTGGATAGATAGAGTGGTAGGTATCCAAGAACATTGAAGATATAGGTTTCCAGCCCAACAAACTTAGTATTATAATATTTGTCTTTCATTAATTCAATTTTGAATAGAGTAATGCTCTGGGGCCTGTTTAAAATCCTACCATCTCTTTGCAACAAATACACTTTTTGAACAATCAAAGAATGAGCAATCAATTTCTCTTCCGGAATTTCATAAAGTTTAGTGTTTGTCCTACTTGTCATTTACACTCATGATTGCTTAACAAGTAATTGGATTAACTTACTACAAATCATCTGAAAATGAAAGACAAGATGAAGGAAATGATTCTTTTTTTCATATGGCCAGCCCATACTTTGATTACTTAATAATTTTGTGTTCCAATATGAAAAATGTTGTGGTTGCAGAGAAGTTTGGATGAGATTTCTTTGTAGGTTATGGTTGAAAGAGGAGGGAAAATGCAGAAATGATGCATTTGAACTGGACTTTAAAGCTAAGTGGCTACAAGTACATCAGGAAAAGAGGATAGAGGTTCATAAGGCATGAAGGTGTAGAACAGTTCATGTGTGGTGACTTTTAAGCCATTTGGACAGTTAGGAAATGCAGTGTATATCAAGTGTAAGCACAGTTGGTAGATAAACCTAGAAGAGTAGATCCAGTAGATGAAGAACCTTGAAGAAAGTTTAAGAACTTATCTGGGCTGTGGGGTTTGTTAGGACATATGGAGCTATGTTTGTTGTTGCTACTTATTTTTGAGTGTGGAGAAACAACATGATCAGGGTGTGTATGTGTGTAAATGTGTGTATTTAAGAAAATAATTGCTGGCAATGCATTAAGGGATTATATAAATGTATATTATACAATATGTATATATATAAATATTTGCCAGATCTTTAGGAAGTACCAATATCATCTTACTTGTGTCTAGACTCTATATTCTCTTAGACAATTACTTGTATGTAATCAATATGCAAAAGGCATTTGTTTATTTAGAGATATATTTAGTTTAGGGTAGAAACTGAATTGATCCTTAAAGATTCCTTTAATACTTCATTTCATGATGCCAAGGGAAAAAGGAAAGTTTTGGAAATGAATACGGAGACTGACACAGAGGTAAACAAATAAGAGATCTGTCTTTAAAAAAAAAAAGTCTTTAGGGCATTGGTATGAATATCAGGTCTTGACACCGAGGAACCATGCCTCTCAGCAGTGATGAGGTGAAAAGGAAACTGATGAAAACACAGAGGGAGCAACAGATCTGCTCAGCCAGGAGTGGATTTGAGCATTTCTGGTTTTAGTGCTCACAACATCCTGCTGAGTTGACAATAGGGTTCAAAAAATGAATTGCAGAGCCATCTGTTTAAAAAAGAAACGTACTTTGTAAGGCATTACTAGAAATCATTTTGTAAATTTTGTTAGTGAGGTTTTCCCCTGATGGGTTATTGTTTGCACTGCAATTAGCACATTTGAAAAAAAAAAGTGCTGGGATATTTCTAATTTGGGGGAACTGTCAAAGGCCAGTCATCTGAGACATGCCTGTAAGGATTTCACAATGGACTTGTCATTAGGAATTATGAGTCGTCATCTGCACAAAATAATAAGCAGAGAAAATAAAGGAATATACTCAGGAAGTTGACTATTTCTTCTTAGACTCTGCTTGACTTCTTATTCAGGAGAAAGAATTGTTCCAATTACTCATGATTGCTGCAAGTTTCCAGGATTATTAAAACAGGTTTACTACAAGCGATCACAGTAGAAGAAAAACAAAATCTAAAGAGGTACTTCGATCTTCTACAAATTTTCCTGTACATAATTTTTTTTTTAATTTCTTTGTCAGTATTTGGTTCAAAGAACCATAGGCCACACGATGCTCTTAAAATCTTGCACCCTCCGAGACTGAAAGGTCGCTCAACATGTGCCTTTATTGCACGGCACATATCTTTAGTTAATTTTAAAGGTCACTTTCCTTCTCTGAACCTGAAGGTGGAGTTCCTTAACTAAAAAAGAAAGATATAAATACATGGAAAGGTTTTTCTGTTTTGTTTTGTCTTCTAGCTTGAAAGTAATCCTGTTTATATGTCATGCTGCTTTGATGTTGTGTGACAGGTCCTAATCCAGGTTGTGGTCCTATCATTCAGGTTAGCCTAAAATTTCTTTAGGACGTAAGAAGGTAAAACTGTATATGGTCTTTGTTCTAAAAAAAAAAAAAAAAAAAAAGTCCTGCAGGAGAGATGAAGAGAATGCTTGGTTCTGGTCTATGGGACAACAATCCATAATTTACTTTGCAGATGTCTGTGTAATTTAAGCAGCAGGGGGAACAACCACACAGTTGTAGCTGCTCTGGGGAAAGGATGCCAGGAGGCTCATAAATCATGGTAAGGATTAAAAGCAATGAGTATTCATCTTCTTAGCCTCGTAAAGGCAGTATTGGAAAGCCAAGGGTTAGAACGTACAGAGCCTGGAATCTCCGTGCAGGGATAAAAGGTGTCAAAGTTTTTCAGGCTTTTCTCAATTAGCACTGACCTGCCATTTGCAAGTCAGCAGAACATAATTTTAAAGCTGGTTTTAAAAAGCCTCCTTTCCGGAGAGAAAATGAGTGGGCGAAATCAGAAGAGGGTGACAAAGCATGAGGGACTCCTAACTCTGGGAAACGAACAAGGGGTAGTGGAAGGGGAGGTGGGCAGGGGGTACGGGATGACTGGGTGACAGGCACTGAGGGGGGCACTTGACAGGATGAGCCCTGGGTGTTATACTATATGTTGGCAAATCGAACTTCAATAAAATATATATACAAAAATAAAAAAGGAATAAAAGTAAATGAAAATAATTTAAAAATTAAAAAATAAAATAAAAAAATAAAAAGCCTCCTTTCTTTCCACATTTCAAAATAAGTGATCAGATGTATTTCTAGGGCGGATGAAAAATGGAGTCAAATTGTAAAGAAAGGCCAATCATCTTCTTAGATTAAAACATGTTTCTTTTTGGACGGTATCTGGAAAGTGACCTTAAAATAGCTCATCTGAAAAGACTTCATCACTTAGCTAAACATTTTTGATGTGAAATGTCATGAGGAAATTCTAACTTCACAATAGTCAAATGAAGGAGATATAGACAGCTGGGTCTCTTCTATAACATTTAGTAAACAAATGGCCTGTTACTAATTGTTTATATTTGAAGAATTATTCTAATCAAGGGTCTTTGGATGCAAATGAGTGAGTTGTCCACAGTGACAAGTTTCATTTTTTGTTGTTGTTGTTGAAGATAAACACTTTAATAATAGAATGTTAAAGCTTTTGAAAAATACCAATTTGCTAATTTTTTCAGTATTCTTTTAAATGAGTTCATGATATAGACGAACTTGGCAATTTTATAAAAACACAAGTAAAGAGCAGAGAATAACAAAATCACTTATTCGAGGATAATTATGAGCTTATTAAGGAGACACAAATAGACTCCAGTTTCTGATTCCCTAGTTCAATATCAAATATCCCTTGGCAAGGATTTATTTTTTTATCGTAGCTGATACTTAATTATCTATTTCAGTTAAGAGGAGCGATGGTGTGAGTAATCCAGAGTGGCCTATAATTAAAAACATATATCTGGCATTGAAACATATTTTGTGTCTTGATTTGAACATGATTTCATCTGACATTTTAGAAAGTCTCAACTGCCCTTCTTTGAAAACAACCAGAGTAACATAGCAGACATTGGAATTTGGGCTACTTCTGCACCAAATGTAACCTGTTCCACACCCCATCATGGGGACAAATAACCTTTCTTGCCGTTTAGCAGACACTATGACGCTACTCCAATTTCCTTCCAATACCTTTTTTAGCTACACTTTCCCTTCCTCTGGAAGGGTGATCCAGGACCATGTGTTTCCAGACAAGCTTGTACAAGCTTGATTTTTTTTTTTTTTTTTTGAGTCAAACAGCTTTGTTGTATTGTGTGCGGGTGCATTTGGTTGTTGCTTGATCTGTTTTGTGACCACACCACCCTGAATATTCCATTAACAGTTTAAAAGAAGGAGGGTACAGAACTTGGGGACTCGGTGAGGCTTCTTTGCCTTATATCCAGTATCACTGGTATTGATTTTTTTACTTGGTGGTGCTAAAGATATGGTGGATACTTAATATGTGTTGTTGGATTAGACATCGACTAAATCACTTTTGACTTCGTATTACTTCATATTACTACTTGCTATTTAACCACGAAATCATGGGTCCTAAAAACAAAGAAACAAAAAATCTCCTAAAAAACAAACAAAAAATAATAGGCTACCAAAGAGCAAATATTTGCCCCTGAATTACTTTCAGTAATTACTAAATGGGGAAAATTGATTAGAAAGAAATGATATTATATGTTAAAGGGATCTCAGTAGCATTTTAAAATGCTGTTTTATGTTTAAAATGCCTCTGTAGAATGAGTGAAGTAAGACAAAAACTAAATTACTTTTCCTCTTTATTTTATTTTTCCTTAATAATTTTCTTCTTAATCTACTTAAAGCATCCGAATATGGGTTTGGGAGGACTATAGATGATATAGATGATACAGATTCACGGATTAGTTCACTCAAAAGTAGTTTTGAAAATAGTCCAAATATTAATTTGTGCCCAGAACTCTTCTCCAAGTAGTGGATAAACTTGCGAAAAATACCATTAAAAATTAGTAACCTCCATTGGTATTTTCATTATAGCAAAGAGAAAAACAACCCAAGTAATGAAATTATACAATTTTTAATTTATATTAAGATTGAAGAGAAAATTGTTTATAAAATTCATAATGCTATGCAGAAAAATAAGTCAGGATGAGGGGTAGGTAGTTTCTGTGTTGTATAGGAATGGAGAAATAATATTTTGCTAATTCTAAATGTATATTTAGAGAAGGTCCTCCCAATTAAATAATATTTGAAAAGACTTGAAGGAGATGTTGGAGCAAGCCATGAGGGTACACACGTACATATATAATGCATGTATGTCAGACATAGATGTTCATCTTAAGACATTTTCAATGATCAATGAAGTAATTAGCAGAACAACACAAGATCTAACTTTGGAAATAGAAGAGAAACAAAGTGTAGGAAAACAACCACCAAGGGTATATTAAAAAATATGAAAAAAAGCCCAGAGAAACTTAGTATGAATCTTTTAAACTTTTGTAATCTAAGTCAGCTGGCTTGAAATGGAAGGGGACCCATGGGTTTCTGGCATCAGAGAAATACAGAAGAAGGAGAATATTCCACTCCCTTCAAATCCCAGAGAAAAACAAAGAAGAAACCCACTTAAGTGGGTTTATTACAGGTCAGACACTGTCCTAAGCATCTGCAAATGTTATATGCAAACTTAAACTCACATCGTCCTTATAACAACCCTCTGAGATGACACGAGTTTTAAGTCTATATTATCCTATGTTATAGATAGAGGAAATGAAGCTTGGAGAAGTTAAATAATTTGCCCACATTAATACTACTCATAAATGTCTATCCTGGATTCCAATCTAGACAATCCAGCAAAAAGATCAGGCTTATAAATTCTACAATTTGGTGCCACATCTATGCCCTCTAACTCCTGGAACCTTAAGCTGTCCAGGTGACCCATTAGGGCCCAGTACAGTAGATGCTACTTTGTTAACCATATGATAGATAATGCATTTCGTTTTATGTTGCTGACATGAAAATTTTGTTTTTGACTCTGAGTTTACGTGCTCTGGGAAAAGTGGTGAAACATAATGTAGATTTATTTTGACCTGTGTCACTTTGTTATAATCTTTCATTAGGTAATTTGAAATGCGTATGACATGACTGGATGACTTTTGAACCATGAACCACAAGTATGTCTTTATTTGCCTTAAAATGGCATAGAAATCCCAGAGATAAACTGCTCTTTACACCTAAATAATCTGCATGCCCCCCCCCATATTTTAGCTGCACAGTTGGTTGTAATAGGCGCTATAAGAGGGTTGCCCACTAAGGGTGCTTTTACAAGAAAGTGAGAAGGCCACACTACTGAAACTGTACCAAGGGTTTAGGATCAAGAGAAGTTGCAGAAATCCTGAGGGTGGTTTTGGAATAAGATAAAGAGTCATAAAGAAACTCAAAATGGTGGTAAGAGTCAGTGAAAGTCTGTGTTGCCAAATGGGCTGCATATAAAGACAGGAGGTATATGATCAAGAAATGGTGATAGAATTCTGTATGTTGACAAATTGAATACCAATAAAAAATAAATTTATTATATTAAAAAAAAAAGAAATGGTGATGGAGGTTTTCTGACCAAAGAAAATGAAACACTGCCAGGCTTTTAGAACTGCCAAAAATGATTGGATCTCAACTTAATTGCCTGGGTACTCTGGGCACTTCGCATGCTCACACTTGGCCCTCTAAAGTCTCTGTAAGAGCCAGAGAGAATGGCAACAGTGGAAATGAGTAAAAACACTTCACCTATCTTTCCACCCAAGGACCATCGCTGAATATTGAGATTTTTATGGGGTTAGAAGAAATCATACTGTGTCCTTAGTATAAATTAACCAAACAGTTCCATCAAATTTATGGCAGGTGCAAATTATAACCTTTCCTATGTTCCTACCTTGCTCTGATTTTCCAAGAACTGAATCTTGTGATATCCAAAGAAGAGATCATCAATTTACTCCGAGGCTTCTCATAAGGTAGTTCTGTCAATAGGATATACAGTAATTCAGTCTGAAAGGCCCTTGTACCTGCATCTAATCTACATTATCAAAAGTATATTTTTAAACTTCATCTACCTATATTTTCGCAATAATCATTTATCATCATTACATGTTATTATAATAACATATATATTATTTAAGATTAGTTTTAGCAGTGCCCTCAAAAGATGAGGCATATTTCCTAAGAATTCTTTTCATAATTGCATGGATTGCAATGTCACAGACTATATTTGCAGTGAGACTTAAATATGTAATGACAATATTATGTCTGTTTTCAGAACCTATATGACATTTCCCGTGAGTAGCCTCTCCTTCGGTTTAAAATTTCACGATGTCCAAAAATTTAAGTAGTGTCTGAAAATGCATATCAGTATCTTTAGGGTATTGTTCATTCGGTCTGTCACATCCTTCCCTGGGCTTCCCTTAAAGATTCAAGGGGCTCATGGGATCTTGTAGAATTGGGAGCAAGAGGGCTCCTTGGAACAGTGATGAGCCTGTCCTGTGGAATGATTGGCTCAGTTCCTTCAGTTCCTTTGAGTCCAGTTACTTCCATGAACAGATTTGTTATATATTATTGATATTTTTGGCTAATACACATGTCATCTCTTCTTCTCAGTTCATTGAGGTCCTTCCTCTGTTACCCATGCTGCTTCAACCTCATGAGTTTTCTGAAGTTGCAGATTTTGAGTGTAGCCACCTTGTTGCCTTTTCGAGTGCCTGAGAGCACTGAGTTTTGACTCATTTTCCCCTCGTGTGTTTGGCTGTACCCATTCGATGACTCTCTTCGTATGTTCTCCATAGCCAGACTTCACTGCCAGATGGAAGCTGCTACTTAAACTGTGGACAGACACAGGGCCCTTGGAAATCAAATGCGTTGTTTGTACATAATGCATAGGGTCTCATGCCCCTGTTAATTGAATTAATATTTACAAAAATACATCCTCCCCTTCTAGCTTAATAATTCTTTCCCACACATGGATAGCCTATTACCACAGTGAGTGTTCCAAGACTTTCAATGAACATTTTTTTTAAGGAATGTTTATATCAAGAGCAGTAGGCTCCTTTAAAGTTTTTGCTGCATATGATGAGACAGATGGAGAAATTCATTTCTTTAAACACGATATTTATTGCATCTTTCTATGTTATTTGAAATCCATTCTTCCTCTTGCCCCTAGGGGATGTCTGTCATCTAAGCACATGTTTGAAACTAGATAGAAAGCATATGTCCTGTGTATCCCATGAGGGAGACAGAAAGGGTGAAATATAGGATAACTGCATCTTCAATTGTGCAAAAGGGAGTCTCCTTTTTGTGGCTGGAATTCCTTGCATAGTGCACGATGCTGTGTGGTAGCCTTCTGGTAGTTTAATTATCATTGCATTTCATTTCATAACTAGAATGGGTCTTCTGGAAGCTAAGGAATATTGAAACTTGGCATAAATGTCTCTGGGGTGTAATTATATCTAAAATCGAATTCTTAGGCCTTATCACAGAGTACTCCTTGTGTTTCAGAGCAGCAATAGGTAACTCTAGTGACAAATTTATCCTGACCTTATGTGTCTTACAAAGCTCTTCGCGGTCCCATTTTTGTTTTGCTGCTTTATTTAGAGCCACTCTTCCCCCGGTACTCTGTGCTAACACATACACCCTACAACACCTCCAGTTTCTCAGCTACAGCCTGACAGGGCTTTCGCATGCTCACACTTGGCCCAAAAGTCCCCTCCCCTGCTGTCCACCTGCACACACCTCCCCTCCCTGCCCCATCTCATGGCTCCCCACTCAACTGTCCCTCTGTTCTCGGCGTCCTTCTTGTCTCCAGAATCTGTGGCAGGTTCATTAGTTTGGCCATCCCATCGCATCGGATTCTAGGCTGTTTGTTTTTCTGTATCTGATAATAAACTGCAGGTATCATGGTCTCCTGGCCTCATCTCAAGCCCTGGCTCCACGCCTTCCAATCGCCTATTCTCAATCTAGTATGTTCCTGTTAGACTGGCCTTCTTCCACTTACTCGGTCTCCCCATCACCCATCACCTCAGGATATCCATATACTTTTCCATCTTCAAAGCAACAGTTTTATCCCCTTCCATCCATAATTACCTGAGAAGAATTTTACTCAATTTTCAGATCACCTCAATGGATACTTATTTGGGCAAAAAGGAAGGTTAAGAAAAAAAATCTGATTTAATTGAGGTGAGCCTAAATTGTGAGCAACAATTATATTGCATTAGATGTTTGGCTTGTAATTTTGGATTTAGAGGAATGATTATCACTGACTTAAGGGCCTAGAAGAATTAGGTTAGTTTAAAAAGAAAAACATGTTAAATACACCGTAAGACTTTAAGAGGGGTTCAAAATTCAGTCTTATAAAATTAGTCACTGGAGCACTGCAAGGCAATGAGATGATGGGAGAAAGGAGTAAACATCAGTCACGTTATTTCAGAACTGTGTTATCGAGGGATACATTATCATGCTGATTCACTCCAACAGACTAGCATAAATCTGAGGCTCATTAAGAGATAACAGGAATCTCTATGTTAAGCAGAAAGTTGAATTTTATGAAGAAGTACCTGTTTGAAAGTATGTAAGCTACGGTGGGAGGAGCTGGTGCTGTCTAGATGTCCTGGAATGAGACTCAGAACACCATCAAAGGGATGGCCAGCCAAAGGTTGTCTCCCTTGGGACAGGAAGGAACATGGGGAGAAGAAGGTACCAACAGCTCTGGGATAATTCTTAGTCAAAATCCATGTATCAAAACTCCCCACCCACAGCTGACTGCAAGAGCACGTGGCCTCCCCACAACCCAGGTATGGGAAGCTGCAGCTGCAAGGGCTGGCCCGATGGATACCACTAAACTGGCTGATTCCACATCATCGTCCTCTCTTTTCCTGCTTAACTTGGTTCACAGCTAAATGCAAGGATCTCAGAACGCGTCTCATTGGCAGAAAACAAATCATGTGGAGTCCTAGCTTGACAAAATGTGAAAAGCAAATTTCACTCTCTAGCATCTGCCGGATGTTAAAGCAACACTCGAAGGCAGTTGGTTAACAGTTGCTCAGCGAACCAGTACCCTTTACGGTAAAAGATATTTTTTCAAATATTACTCTGAACCATTTATAGGTGCTATTTTTTGTTGAGCAAAAAGTGAATGAATATTGGCAATTTTTATTATTTGAACGATGTGCATATAAATGTCATATATATGTTATATATATATATATATTCCTTAAATGGAAACCATTGTCCGTGCCACCCAGACCGGCCTGCTCCGCCTGCAGCTGCACAGCTCCCTCCCCCCTTTTTTAAAAGCCCCATTCCTGCTCATTGTTTTATTTCTCTTGTGCTGTTCCAGTTCCTGAGTACATCAGACATGGGGCTGCGTTAGGACGGCATAAAAAAGCATCAGTTTCACCTCCCAGCTCTGCTAACTCCTCCAGTGAACATACACATGGATAATGGTCTTTTAACATACCTGGCAATTTAGAAGTCTTTTCTTGAATACGTTGAGAATGTCTAACTCCTGTTGGAAACTTTAGCTCTTTAAATGTAGAATCTGTATTGTCAAACCGTATCTTTTTTGTACTTGGTAGGTAAGGTGTAGTAGACACATCATATTTAATTAAGCAACAACCTCCAGTTTCTGCAGTGGGGGGTTTTAACATCATTGGTTAGATCTTTTGTTTTATCTTGCTCTTTTTCATCATCTTGAAATACCATATTTCTAGGCTTCTTTTCCATTTCTGGTTTTCTTGACTCTAGATTAAAACCTGTATCTTCACTGTTGACATCTTGGATATATTCCCTGGTTGCACAAGCCTCAACATTTTCTCCATATTTGACTTTTTATTGACTCTTCATTGCTTGAATGTCTGCAATTACATGTCATGTTTCTTGGATAGGCTGAGCCCCTGCCAGAATAGTTTTCATAGATTGTGATGATATTTTCAATAGGACTTGTGAGTGGTACGATACGTGCAAGGCATCTCCTAATCTTAAGTTTTTTGGCATCTGGAATATATATGTTATATATATATATGATATATATGAGTGTCAGCGGTCATGAAAATAACGAAAAACATTTGTTGATAATAGGCCATTGGATAGAGGTAAAACGGTATCTGTAAGTTTTGAATGTATAGTCTGAACCTATAGAAGCTGATGCTCACAGAGAAAGAATAGTCATGCAGGTACAACTAGATCCAAATTGTACTGCATTTTTATTGCCTTCTTTTCACCTTGGTAGAGGGGGTTCAGCCCCAGGGTTACAGCCAGCGCTGAACACACAATTCCTGACACTGGGCAGATGCCTTGGGCAGCAGTTTATTAGGCACACATACCCATAGCATGGGGGGGTGGACACTGTGCCATACGGGGGCCGCGTGGGGGGCGTACTTGGGAAGAGCAAACAAGCAAGGGCTGTGGGAGGCAGGCTTGGTAATAACAGGATTAGATGATCTCCTGTGCCTGCAGGATTGACTTTGGTAAATAATCCTGTGGGCTGCTGGGAACTGACATTTGCTCCCTGGGGGTAATCAGGCACTGTGCCTGATTCCTGTGATTAGGACAGTTGTTTGGCGAGTAGACCTTATCCGTGGGCCCACAATGGGAGGAGGAAGTTGCCATGAAGACGTTCAAAGCCCTCCTGGTTCCTCCCCCAGCCTCATGCCAAGGAACACACAGTAGCAGGACTTAATTTTAGGCCTTTTACCACAAACGGTGGTATGTTTGCACCTTACATAATGTGAATATAATTCTTTTTTTTGAATTTGGAAGTAAAGACAATTGATAAGTTTCAGATTTCTTGTAGGAAGTGTTTTAAATTGACATTTAATAAAATTATAAATTTAGTTCCTTTCTCTTGAGCCACATTTCACATGTCCAAGAGCCACATGCATGTGATTAGTGACTGTCGTATATAGACCATCATTGAAATGAACAAATGGACACTCAAATAATTAACACTTATAGCCTAGCGGATGCAGAGATTAAAACTCGGTTCTAAACTTGCTTAAACTATCAGATATTTATATTTCTTGTTTGGGATCATATGGTAGTTGGGCTAGAGATGGAGAAAACGATACCTCTTGACAAGAGAATACATCGGAGGAAACACATATGTAATTGGACAACCAAATTAAAATTATGCAGAAATAATTCAGGTGAAGTGAGAAATTCAATCTTCTCTACCTAATTTAAAAAAATGTTATTCTAGTTTCAGTAAAAATGGCATCTTAAAAATAATGTGTGCTCCATGAACCTTAAATCTATTCTCAGGGCCATGTTTAGTGCCTCCCAAATATTGTTGTATATGAATGAAATTGAGCGTGTGCATCCATTCATCGAGTCACTCGTTCATTTAACAGTTTTCAGCCATGCAGTCTAAGCACGATTTGGTTGCCTTGGGATAATTTTTTTAAAGGTTTTATTTATTTATTCATGAAACACACACACACACACACACACACACAGAGAGAGAGAGAGAGAGAGAGAGAGAGAGGCAGAGACACAGGCAGAGGGAGAAGCAGGCTCCATGCAGGGAGCCCCACATGGGACTTGATCCTGGGTCTCCAGGATCATGCCCTGGGCTGAAGGCAGATGCCCAACCACGGAGCCAGCCAGGTTACCCTCCCTTGGGATAATGTTGAATGAACTCGATATGTGTCTGTCCCCTAGAGTTTCCCATTGTGATGGAGAATGACAGAAAAATTAATGAACGAATTATGACTCTATAATAAGAAATGATTAGAGATTCATAAAGTACAATGAAGTCAGGCAAGTTGATGTGATTGGTAGCATCTGGGAGTTTCACTTCTGATTGGCGGTCAGAGTACCTGTCTCTGAGATGAAATCATAAGACGATGAAGTCCAAGAGATTGTCAGGAGCAAATATGGCAGATCTCGTTGGCACGATAAGGGGCTTGGGTCTCCTCCGTATGACCAGTGGTTGTTAGACTCTTATGCAAGGGAATAGTATGATGACAAAACCCAAAGTTACTAACTTCTGAGGAAAGCAGAGAGGGAAAGATTGTTTACAGGGGTAGGGGACTGATGGTGGACAGCTGCACACTCGGGGACTCCAAGCCTAGGGTGGGAGATGGTCCAGCAAGGACGAAGAGATGACCCAGAGACAGCGCTCGAGACCCACGTCTGTTGGGGAAACTTACGTACAGGGAGTCTGGGAGCAGCAGACCGGACAAAGCATCTGCTGCTGGGATCTGCACACAGCAAGCTTTTGTAGCATAGCAACTTAGCCTAGCAACTCTCTGCAGCTTCTCCCTCCTTGCATGGCCAGAGTTTCAAGGACATCAAAGCTTGAAATCGGAACACTCTGTGACAAAGGAGACACTCCAGGTTGGCCACCCCCTGAGCCCCTGACTTTGAACGCTGAACATGTTCTTCTGCATATTATGCTTGATGGGGAGACAGAGGGAGGATGGGATCTTTGTATCTCAAGATAGTGATTAACAGGAACATTCTGCACTTGCTTGTGCAAGCTAGCTCTGCACCCCACCCCTGCACCCCTGCATGCACTGGGTGGCCTACATATTCACTATGCACCCCTGTCCCTGGGGCCAGGTGTGCTGAGGGGCATTGCAACCAAATCCCACAGCACCAGGACAAGCCACAGCATCCAAATGTAGCACAAATAGCTAAGAAAACTATAGAAAAACATTTCTCCGGGGGAATCTAAGGTGTTTCATAGGCACCAGAAAAAGCAAGTCACCATCGTCCAGTAGAATTCAGGTGTTGTTGTTGTTCCGGGCTAACACCACCCGAGCTGGGGCTTCTCTCTAGGTTGATAGCACCTCATTGTTTGCCCTCCTCTCTGGTATGAGGTCGAACAAGCCTGGAAAGGGTAGTAGAGGTATAGCAATGCTCCATAAGGTCATCATGACCATGTCCTTTTTGTAATGAGAGGCTGGGGGTTACGCATTTTCCCTGTCTTCGGTGGAGTAGAGCACAGAAACAGGGTGATGGTTAGGTCCTTTTTTATCCCTGTTCCTGAGGGGACTGGAAACCCCAGCAGACCCTAGGTAACCCGTGTATTTGTTACGTGCCCCTCGGCCACAGGGTCCCTGGGGCCAGGTATGTGGAGGGACATTGCAGCCAAATCTTGCGTGCCACTCCCAGGGCCCTTTAATGGCATGTTCCCCTAGAGTTAGATCTTGTGGAAAGGTGACCTTGGGTCCCTACCTGTAGCAAACAACGTCCTTCCTGCGTGCTGCCTCTTATTTTTTTTCTTTCTTTTTTTTTTTAGATGTTATTTATTTGAGAGAGAGAGAGAGCACAAGCAGTGTATATGTTGCAGGGGTGTGGGGGGAGGCAGAGGGAGAGGCTGAGCATAGAGCCCGACATGGGGCTCGACTCTGGGACCCCATGATCATGACCTGAGCAAAGGCAGACAGTTAACCGACTGAGCCAGCCACGCGCCCCTGTGCTGCCTCCTTGTGTTCTAGGGGTGGCATCGGGTCTTTGAGGGGGTAGAGAATAGGCACCAGACCAATTGGAATGTACATGTTTACTTAATATTCGTGTAGCTGTTGACAGGTAGCATGTCTAAAAGGCCAATGAACCGGATATCTCCCCAGAATTGTTTCAGAAATCCGTCCATGCAGATTGTGTGGTAGATGGAAATGCCGGTGGAGGCCTTGAGCCTCTCCTCCTCTTGCGTTTCACGCCCTATAGAATGGGAGCGTCGGTTGGCGTCGGTGTCAGGGGGAAGCCTGTACACCGCACACACTTCCAGACCGCAGAGGGTGCCTTCTGCACACTGCGCCTCCCAGGGAGGCTCGCAGGAGGCCTACCTTTCAGCACACGTCAAAGCACGACGTCAGCCATCAGAGAGGAGCGAGGGTCTGATGTGGTCAACATCAGGGTGCTGCCGTCTTGCTGGCTGTCTAGTGTCTGTTGGCAAAGGTCACGGCTGGGCACTCTTGGCAGACGGCTACCGTGGCTTTGTCATGCAGCGGTAGCAGTAGTCCGCAAGGTCCGTTACCCGCAGTGTCCCATCTTCGGGCCCAGCCAGGTGGCGGTGTCTTCTGCTGGTGCATCTTCCAGGAGGTGGACACAGGCCAGCTCATGAGCCTGTGGATCGACAGGTGGGGCGCGAGCCGTGTGTGCATCTGCATGATACACGGTGGTGTCCATACCTTGTAAGTGCGTGTCCTCCCACATGCCGTTGCCTTAGAGCGGGTGTCCGCTACCGCCACCATCCAGTCCTCTGTGTCTCGCTAGAGAAGCCGTGTGGTCAGTCCTCTGGGGGAGGCCCAGCTATCTGTCCAGAGAACAGTCAGCAGGCTCCTGGAGCCAGCCAGTCCATGCTGCTCACAGTTTGGCCCACTGAGTACCATGTCCAGTGCCAGAGTCTACCCAGAGAGTGTCAGCTGGGGGTTGGGTGGCAGTAGCTATCCAGGTGCAGGGCTTGCCCCTTGCTGACCTTTCAGTGTCCCAGGCATGCTCAGGAGCTGCTCTGCTCCTTCCTGCACAAAGGATGGCAGCTGCGGTGGCTCTTTCAGCGGTGACATAAATCACCAGGCCAAGAAAGGACTGTAAGGGGGGCTCTTTGTCGAGACGGTGGGCTGTTGCAAGTAGGCATGCCATTTGGCTACAGCTTAGCTTATAAATAATCATATAAATGCCTCTGTGATTTGGGCTTTTGGAACGTATCTTTAGCCATCCTGCTGTAGGATACAGAGTGTGAACAGTCCCTGGGGTCCCTCTGGGGACACCTTCTACTTTCTGTAAGGCATGATAAGTAGCACACAGCTATTTCTCTAAAACACTACATTATAGGGGGATCCCTGGTGGCTCAGTGGTTTAGCACCTGCCTTCGGCCCAGGGCGTGATCCTGGAGTCTTGGGATCAAGTCCCACATCGGGCTCCCTGCAGGGAGCCTGATTCTCCCTCTGCCTGTGTCTCTGCCGCTCTCTGTGTGTCTCTCATGAATAAATAAATAAAATATTAAAAACAAAACACTATATTGTGCTTCAGCTCCTTTCCACAATTGCGACCAGAAACCCAATGGTACTTGTTTGTGTCCTTGCTGTTACCACAAGCCCCATCCAAACCTTTCTGGGTAACTGGCTGCCTCCAACTTCCGTGGCCTTCCCTGTACAAGGACACCGAAGGCAGATCTGTTTAATGGCCACCTTGGCTTGGTCCAATGCTTCAGTGTCCTCGGTGGACCAGGCCCATTGGGCTTCCATTTTTAAATTGCTCTATAAAGGGGCCAAAGCAATAGAGCCAGGCAAAGGATACATGGATGCCCTTTCCCTAAGAGACCTAGGAAAGTTTGCAACTGCTGTGGGTTGTTAAGACATGGGCACGCCTGCATTTTTATTAATAGCTGCTGCAGGGACAACTTCTGTTTTACCGGAGCACAAAACACCCAAGTACTTGGCCACCAAGCCAGCGCCCTGGTTTCCTGTGGATTCACAGCCCATCCTCTCCCTCTCGATGCTCCAGCAAAGCCAGCAGGTGTCTTGTAACACTGGCAAGTCTTTGCATTTTGAACATTGCCTCGTGAGTTGATGTGTCCATCTCACTGATTTGGGGAAGGAGAAGAAGGATTGGTCTTGGGCCATCACCCCTTGACATATTGTGGGGCCACGCAGGTAGCCTTGGGGGAGACTTGAAGGGTTTCTCATTGTCCCTCCTACATGAAGGCAAAATGATCTATCTTAGTGATCAGAAACCTGGATTTGTCAAAGTCTTTTCCATGAATATCCTGAAACATGGAGTACTTTTGCAGAAATATATATATTATATTATATATATTAGTCTAATAATATATATTTTTAATTCAATAATTAAATTAATAATAATAAATTCATAAATAAATCATAAATAAAATAATTAATAATAAGTTTAATTTAATAACGTATATTATTACTTTAATGAAGCCTGTATTAATTATTGATAATAATTAATTTATAAATAAATTATTAATAAATAATACTTTTAATTTCGATAATATGTATTATTTTAATAATATTTATAATGTATATTAGAAAAAAGAAGAATATATAATATATTATATAGAATATTATTATATAATATAATTATAATTATTAAATTTATTAAATATAATATTATATAATATTATAATTATATATTTATAAATATATGAAATTATTATATTATTGTATTTATATATATTATATATTTTCCTTTTTTTTGCCAAAGTGTCAGGGTAAGACAAAGACTCCATAAATAACAAAAGACTTTAAAATGGCCATTGTTAAAGATCTGGTGAGTTTCTTGAAAACCTGGTAAAGACAAAACATAGAAACTTGGTTTCTCTGGGCAGATAAAGGGAAAAAAGGTCACAACACAGTAACGGACCTTTGTTTACAATATCTTGTCAAGAGAAGAGAGAAAAACCGAATTCTAATCTTATGCCAGCGTATTCTTAAAATGTATGAATTTCAGTCTTAGACCTGACGCCACACAAAAAAGTCTTCTCCAAAGATTCCCCTTCACAAACCTTCTACAACTTTCTTTTTCTATTCAGATTTTGACCTAAGTCTTCCCTATCTAAACAACCAGTCTTATTTCAGGACAAAAATTACTTTCTTTTCCCTTAACCAAAAAGTACTGTCATTCTTTGGCACACATTTCCTATTTTCCTACACGCAGCGTCACTTTCCTTGTCATTTCTAGCTGTTTTAATTTTAAAGAGCCTCCCCCGCCATGCCCCTGCCCCCCTTTATTTTCCTTCAGTCTCTGTGGGCCACGTTTTGGTCATCTTCAGGGGTGTTTACATTTTAAAGCCATGATCAGATTTACAACTTCAAGGGACGGAGAGGGGAGATGGTTTCTTCTAGGAGTTTTAGGGATAATTAATTATATTGAAAAATTTCCTTCATATCAAGTGTTAGAAAACGTGGGGCATTTTGTCTGTTTTCTCATCAGTTCCTCATCAGGCTGAGTTGCGAGTGCCCGGATCTTAATCCAGGGCACCTTGTGCCCTCCTAGTTTGGAAAACATCTCACTAAGGTCTCTAACTTATCATCCTGCTCTCCCATCTTGTCCACCAGTCGGTCCTGAGGCCATCAGCCGAGGGGCTACTTTCCTTGCCTTTTCTAATCTTAGCTCGTCTTTTAACTCCCAGGCATGAGCCTCAGCCTCCAGCCTGGCATTGCTCATCAGATTCACTGCCCATAGTGGGGGCCAACCCACTGTGACTACCATGTGCTTCCCTTCCTGGCCGCAGAGCATGCTTCCTCCAACAAGTGCATTAGGCCACCTAGCATTTTCAGGCTCTTCCCATACTCATGGAGCAGTCTACAAATATCTGATATGCAGGCCACCTCCCTCCCTGACAGAGGGCAATGGCCAACAAGGGACTTCCCCATAGAGTCCCCCTTTTACCCTTTCCAACGTCTTGGGTTTTCCTCTGGCCTCTGGGCTGGCTTGCTCATTGGGTAGCTGCACCCCCAACTGACTCTAAGCCAAGGGTGGGAGATGGTCCAGCAAGGACGAAGAGATGACCCAGAGACAGCGCTCGAGACTCACGTCTGTTGGGGGAACTTACGTACAGGGAGTCTGGGAGCAGCAGACCGGACAAAGCATCTGCTGCTGGGATCTGCACACAGCAAGCTTTTGTAGCATAGCAACTTAGCCTAGCAACTCTCTGCAGCTTCTCCCTCCTTGCATGGCCAGAGTTTCAAGGACATCAAAGCTTGACATCGGAACACTCTTTGTGACAAAGGAGACACTCCAGGTTGGCCACCTCCCGAGCCCCTGACCTTGAACAAGTTCACATGTTCTTCTGCATATTATGCTTGATGGGGCGACAGAGGGAGGATGGGATCTCTGTATTCTCAAGATAGTGATTACCCAGGGACATCGAGGATGTGCTTGTACGACCTAGTTATCCAGCGCTTACAGATGGCATCCTGAAGGCATTCGGCATGGAGACAGAAGTAAAAGAATGAGCAATATTTTGACAAACACATTTAAGGCAGGACTGCGTAATGGTAGAGGGAGAAAAAAAAGTGAAGGAGTTTTAGGAAAATTATTTGGAAGAGGTGAACTTCATGCTTAGAGTGTTGTATTTGCCTAGAAAGAACGCTGCAAGGTCACTGGGTGTCTTCCTACCTTCACTGCTGTCTCCTTGTAGAGGACGTGTTCTGCTCCTTCTCTTTTGCATACACCATTCACTGAATTCTCCAGTGGGAAAATATTCTTCGTGGCACTGCCGTTTCTGCTCCCGCAAGACTGTCCCTTGGTCACAGCTTTCAATAGTCAGACATGCCCTGTGTCATTGGCTGAATTGTGTCCCTCTCCAAATTCATGTGCTGAAGCCCCAACTCCTAGTACCTCAGAGTATGGACTGAGGATAATGTCCTTAAAGAGGTAATTAAATTAATGAGGTCATTGGAGTGGGCCCTAATCCAGTACACTTGTGGCCTTAGAAGAGGCACTTTGGGCACAGACAGGAGCAGGGCTGATGTGAAGATACAGGGATCAGACAGTCATGTGGAAGCCAAGGGGAACGCTCTGGATTAGATCCTCCTGTGGGGGCCCTCAGAAGGAATAAACCCCGCTGGCACCTTGATCTGAGGCTTTGAGTCTCCAGAACTGAGAGACAATGAATTTCTGTTGCTGAAGGCACCCGTCTGTGATACTTTGCACGGCAGCCCTATTGCACCATCCCGATGAACTTTCATAAATCCTAACAAGGGGACCCATTTATACGGAGTCCAAGGAACTTGACATTCGAGGGGAGGAAGGAAGGAATGACTAGAGCTGAGCTCCCACACACCCTGCCCACACCATCAGTCTTTGAGGAGTTGACTTCTTCTATATAAAACCTGCAAGGTTCTATAACGAGAGGTACCCTTATTATGTCCTTCCCATGTTTTTACTATAAAAGAAATCTCTTTACTTATAAACGATATCACATTAGTAGCAGTTAGTCATTGAAGGAGGTTTAAGATGTTGGTATTTCGTAGAAAAAAAAGCTGGCAAGCTGTGCTCATCCCCCTTCTATTTTAACAATTTTTGATTAAGAAAATTCCAAAGTTGAGAAATCTGCAGAAGACCGTATTTTTCTCTTTTTTCCCCATTATAGATTTTCTGTCTTTGTGGATCTCCTCTTATGAATGGTAGATATTTATTAGCACTTCTTATTTCTTGATTTTCTTCCTCTCTGACCTATATCCTAGTATGAGATGTCTGGTTATGGAGGAATTTCTTGATTTGACTAAAGTATTGCTATTCAGCGCAGTAAGGAGAAAGCAGTGCTCTATGGGATGTAGACAAAATGGATTGCTTTGAATCTAGGGCAGTGCAATTGGGATTATCAGGGAAGGGATGTAAAGCAATGATATGAGAGAATAAATACTAACTTTGTATAATATTCATCTTCCCCTCATTGCAGCCAAGCTTGACTTGAAATTAGTAGTGTAAGTTTTTCTTGTGAGTGATGAACATAACGTCACAACACTGTCTCTAAGCTGTGGTTGAAAATCTTTTTCCATGCAGTTGAAAAAGTAAAAGCAATATATTTGCCATTATTGTTCCAGCTACTAAGATTGTAATAGTTATATTCAGTAATAATATAATTTAAAATCATAATTTTTGTGTCTCAACAGGCAGACTCAAAGAGCATCAAAGAACAATATGAAGTTAAGGATTTGACATACACTTAAGTAAAAGTGCTTCACTGCACACAAGGCATGGTGAAGTAGTCTAATAAAGTTAGGATTTTTTTTTTAAAAAAATTATTTATTTAGTCATGAGAGACACAGAGAGAGGCAGAGACACAGTCAGAGGGAGAAGCAGGCTTCCCTGAGCCAAAGGCAGATGCTCAATCGCTGAGCCACCCAGGCACCCCCAAAGTTAGGACTTTTTAAAGTTATAGTTGCAACTGTAAATTTGCAGCCAGTGCATCTGAGATTTTAAATAAAATCATGTCTGGTTAATATTTAAAATCCTTACAATTATTTTTTGTGGCCATTCCTTTAATATCTAAGGTATAACCATAAATATGCCAATAATAGAAAGGTCACTTTAATTTTAATGTCATTATATGACAGGATGAAAAAGTTGTTTTCAAATGGCCTTTCTTTTTAAGATTTTACAGAAAAGGCTGCTGTTTTGATGGTACCTGGGATCTATTTTAATCAGGTATGGTAAGACATGCAGAAGTGAATGAAAAGGACAATCATAAAGGAAGAGATTTTTACTCAGTTCCCTGGAAACGGAAGGTAGAGCACATGGTGCAGGGCCTCGTGGGGAAGCACCAGGGTAGGTCAGCAGGTAGTGGGAGCAAGGGAGAAATGTGGGGAAAGAGAACACGTGGAAGCTCTAATAGTTTCCACAGGAAGGAATGGGTGAGACACAATGAGCAGGGAGAGGATTGGCTAGTGTCTTAATCATAGGAAACAAACTGAGGGTTGCTGGAGGGGAAGGGGTGGGGGACGGACACCCCCGGTCCCTTAATGATGGGCATCGAGGAGGGCACGTGATGTGATGAGCACTGGGTGTTATACAAGGACTGATGAACCACTGAGCTCCGCCTCTGAAACCAATAATACAAGATATGTTAATTAATTGAATTTAAATAAAATTTTTAAAAATGCAAAAGAAAAATAGAATTGGCTAGTGTGAATAATTTCCGTGGACTCTGAAATGTAGGGGTTTTCCTTACTTGCCTAGTACCTGGCCTCGGGTGGCTAATGGCTCAGGTTGTAGAAGCCCAATAAAGCAGGTGGTTATTGGTGGGCTTCGGGTTGCCTGCCTAGGAAGAGTACACCCCTCATGAGGTGTTTGCTCTTTTTAGAAATGTGCTATGAGAAGCAATACCTCCGGGGTGAACAAGGCTCTACAAACAGAATATAGACAATAAAAAGCATAGTTCATACAACTGCATTCACTTGCTTTCCTTTACAAAAATTGTGATTTTTAAAATCCATATTTTTTATACAGTCAATATATTAAAAAAAAGAAGAATCACTGAAATAACAGTAAGGTAAACTGGCACCAGTGAACTAAATTCTTATTTGGTGCTGTGTTAGACATGAAAGACCTTCGTTTATGATTTAAACCATAGAGTCACTTTTGCTGAATAATTTAAAATAATGAAGGAAGAGCAGACAAAGAATATTGTCAGAATTTGTTTGAAGACTTACTTAGCTGTCAGCGTCAGTACTTTTCTGTATCAGCTTTGCCAAATCACGTTAAGTTGGAACACGACATGGATACGTTTCTTTGTGATAAAGGACTTTCCTCTGAGTTACAGCGTTCCCAATTCTGGAACGCGTTATGTGATTTTTTGTTTTTACCACTAAGTCTTTACTGCGATGGATGTTGTATGAGAAGTAGTTATCAAAGGCAATTGGCATTTATATTACCAGATACATCTTTTACATGAAATAAATGGTACATTGATGCGACCAGGCAAATATATGATTTTGTGAAAAACTAAACTTTAGTATCCAGGATTTCATGCCGATTGTAGATGCTGTTTTCAGATGCTCACGTACCGTCTGATGTCGGTGTGAGGTGTTTGCTTATATGTGTAAAGACAACAACACCTGTGTGCATGTTTGGTTTTGCGAGCCCTGAGGGAAGCAGCATTCATCTTCTTCAATGCTGTACCTGATTTTTAACCATTAACCAAAGAATAGACATTTCTTTATAGGCCTTTTTTCATCTCTAATATCTATCACTGACATTTCTGCAATTCCTAGACTCAGTATTTGGCTCAGCTTTATGTTTATTTTTTTTTTTCCTTTTGACTGTTTATTTAATGTATTTCCATATATTTTTTTGCTTTAGGTGTTCTCGGTATTCCATTTCTTTCATCTAGAAGCAGAATTAGAGTAATTCCCTTTCTCCAATTCAGGACACTTCTGCTTTTTTCTTCTATCATTCATTGGCAGTCTAGGTGACTTATATTTTATTTCTACTTTTCACCCTATTATCCACCATCTACTCTGTTTTAACAGTCAATATTATTTCTTGTCTGATTGCTTGATAAAAATCTGCTCATTTTTTTTTAATATATATCTCCTCTTAAATAGTCTTATTCATTGTCTACTGCCGTGGCGTTATCTGACACCAAAGTTAGGGCAGGAAATCCTCACAAATACTTGCCCTCTCCAAACATCAAAGTCTAGATGTAGAAATTGGAAATATTAGCCTCCTCACTGTAAAACCCAAGATTATATATATGTTAGCATTTCCCACAGTTGGTATATCTGGTGATAAGTAAGGCTGTTCAGTTCTGCATCAGAAGGGTATAAACTTTCAGCCAGAGGATGAAAAAGTCTGAGGATCTAATTTAAACATGGTGACTATAACTGATGACAGTGTATTGTATGATTTAAATTTGCTAAGAAAAAGAACTTCAATGTTCACATCCTCCCCACCTCCCCGCCCACCAAAGGAAGGGTGACTATGTGAGGTGACAAAAATTTTAATTAATAGATTGAGAGAAGCCTTTCACAATGTGTAACTATATCAGTCATTACGATGTACAGGTTGAATGTCTTACAGTTTTTTTTTTTTTAAAGATGTTATTTATTTGAGAGAAAGAGAGAGGGCACAGGAGCAGGAGGAGGGGCAGGGGGAGAAGCAGAGTCCCCGATGAGCAGGGAGCCCAATGTGGGGCCGGATTCCAGGACCTGAGCAGAGTCACACACTTAACCGACTGAGCCACCCAGACACCTTACCTTACAATTTTATGTCAGTTATACCCCACCCAGTAAAGCTGATTTTTTTAACTCCCTATAGGAATTTAAGAAAAGAAAGTTATTGGTCAAAATTGTTAGTTTTCGCCTCTCATCCTTTTGCCTCATCAGTAATTCTAACCTTGGTTTGCTTGAAGCTTATATCCTTGTTGCCCTGGTATCTTCTTAGCAAAGCACTTTGTAAAGTATTACAAATGTATGAGTAAATTAAAAAAAAAATAGAAAAGTGGGTATTACCTTCATGATTTTGCTATGATTTATCTCTTTTTTTTTTTTTTGATTTATCTCTTATAACAAAGGTGTTTTCCTCTATTTCCTGGAAAGCTAAAAAATGATTTTTTATGTGTTGTAAATGTTTTCTGAGCCCATGGAAATATATAAATTGAGCTAAAATATTAGAGCTATATTTTATTTTTTATTTATTTTAATTTATTTTAATTTGTTTTTTATTGGTGTTCAATTTGCCAACATATAGAATAACACCCAGTGCTCATCCCATCAAGTGCCCACCTCCTTTTCTACCATCCCTAGTTCGTTTGCCAAAGTTAGGAGTCTCTCACGTTCTGTAAAGCTATATTTTAAACTGAGGGGTAAGGATGCCAGGAAACCAAATGGAAGATACAACTACAAAAATAGTAGTTTTAATAGTCCGATTTTAATTTAATCAAAATAATTTGTTGAGAAAATCTGAAGGATGTATTTTTATGTTGTAATAGAAATAAACGTAAGAATAGAGGAAGGAAGCATGATTTTTTTTTAAAAAAAGGGCTCACAGAGTAGATAAAAATATTTGTTTTTTTTTTATTTATTTATGATAGTCACACACAGAGAGAGAGAGAGAGAGAGAGAGATAGAGAGAGAGAGAGGCAGAGACACAGGCAGAGGGAGAAGCAGGCTCCATGCACCGGGAGCCTGACGTGGGATTCGATCCCGGGTCTCCAGGATCGCACCCTGGGCCAAAGGCAAGCGCCAAACCGCTGCACCACCCAGGGATCCCAGAATATTTGTAAATAATAAATATTCTGTGAATAGGTCGGTAAAATAAATAATTGATAAATTTTTGTGCATCTCAACAATATTCATGTTTATTGTTCATTTTATTGATATATCAACTAAGAGACATACACTGATCTTTCTTTACAAAAAGCAAACTTGCACCATACATTTTTCTAAAACAGGTAAATTTTTATTTCCCCTAGTATTCTTTAGATATTTTAAACTATGTATCCAAAGGCTCTTGACGACCAGAGTGCTATATTATCATGTAAATTAAAATATGGAAGAAATCTACACCATGGATTTGGATAAAGATGCTTGTGAAATATAAACAATTGGTAGAATTTGTACCAGTTTTTGTGAAGTTCACACACATCAGCAGTAGCCTGGATGACCACATGTTTCGGTAAAAGTAAAGTGTACCTTAATTCCTGAAAGCCCTCACAGATTTGAAGAGCTAGACAAACGTGTTCATGTTGTCTAAGTTCACAGTGATCACTTATTCTTCCAATTTCAGGGTGTATTGTCTACATTCTCCATTAGACAGTTCTCACCATGCTTCCAAACCTTTTATGTCTCACCCAGAATGACCACGATGCAGTAAACGCAGTGGTGTCAGCAGAGAGATTGCACATGTAAATCCAGCCAGAGCTGGGCCTGCTCTATTAACACTCCAGTTTACTTACCCACAAAGTTATCTTTCAAATAAATCTCCTCTGGTAAATCCGTTTTAAGACTTATCTGTGGAATCTCTGCTTCTTAATAAGTCAGTTGGTTATCTTTTTATTTTTTATTATTTATTTATTTACTCATGAGAGACACAGAGAGAGAGAGGCAGAGGCACAGGTAGAGGGAGAAGCAGGCTCCATGCAGGGAGCCCGAGGTGGGACTCGATCCTGGGACTCCAGGATCACACCCTGAACCGAAGGCAGATGCTTAACTACGGAGTCACCGATGTGTCCCAAGAAGTCAATTGTTGATACAACATCAGGAATTAAATGCTACTTTAGTATAAATATATTTTACAATATATAATTTACTTTAAAAACTATGTCTAAAATGTTTTAGATAAATGAAAAGTCAGTAGAAGACAAAAAAGAAAAAAAAAAATAGATGCCACTCAGCCCAGACTCCAAAGATAACATTCAATATTTTGCTTTGTAATTTTATTTTCTATGTGTTCCTCCTAATTTTTAAGCTTAACAATGTTGAACTCCATCAATTAGATATATCACGACTCATATAAATAATTGCTTATTGTGGAACAAAATCTGTTCCTGCATTTGGAGTTTCTAGCCTCATACGATTCCTGTTTATCACTCACTTATTCTTATTTCTGTACCTAAGACTTGCCCAATCTTGAACAGGCCAACTTCAGTTCTGTGTTAAAGGTTCCATATTGCCATTGCCTTCGGAGGTCACTTTTCCAGCAGATGTTCACCCAGCATGTTCCCTTACTGTATCTAGATCTCTGATCAGATGTCTCATTGTTACAGAGGTCGTTCATCACTGTGCAGTTTCACAATAGCAAACCCATCAGCTCTCTATTCCCTTCCATTTACTTTGCTCATTTGCTTTGCAAAATCTTTATGTGAGCAGAAGCCAGGTCCACTGCTATGGCTCACCCATTACCAAAAACAGCTCCTGGCATTCAGTTGTTACTGAAGGGGCGCCTAGGTGGCTTAGTCAGTTAAGCATCTGCCTTCAGCTCAGGTCATGATCCCAGGGTCCTGGGATTGAGCCCCACATTGAGCTCCCTGCTCAGCAGAGAGTCTATTTCTCCCTCTCTCTCTGCTTCTACCCCACTCTCCCATTGTACTTTCCTAATCATAAATAAATAAATAAATAAATAAATAAATAAATAAATAAATATTTTAATAAATTAATAGTTACTGAAGAACAAAGGAATATATTTGTTGTTGTTCTTTTTTTGTTTTCTTTATTTGTTTAAGCTTTGTTTCTCTAACTAAATTATAAGAAAGTATAATTGAGGGTAGCAAGAGTGTCTTACATTCTTTACGCATCTCTTCCCATACTTGGAAGAATGGCTTGACGAGGCATAATTTTTTTTTTTTAATTAACTTTTATTGGTGTTCAATTTACCAACATAAGAGGCATAATTTTTAACGTGGCATAGCCTCAATCAGTAGTTAATATTTTCAAAAACTTTACTTTACAAAGTCAAATTTCCTTTTGTAACCATAATAGTTCATTTTTAAAAATACAAAAAAAAAAATTAAAAAAAAACACACAAAAAAACTGTAGGCCCTAAAAGGAGCAAAGAGATGATAAAGAGCAGTAGTGAGAAAAGAGAGATATGTCTGTCTTCCTATATACCTTCTGAAAGTCACTAGATAATTTTTTTTAGGAAAGTTGAATGAAGTACCAGCTAAGCAAATGAAGCATTAAATTGTCAGAGGGTGTCCATCACTGAAAGAACACTCTGGCCATATGGATGAATTGACTGCATTAGTTTGGACATTTTATGATGGAGATATATCAGTTCATCATCTTCCAAGGTGAATGGTATTTGTTGGGAAAATCTCTGACACAATCATATTTATCACCTTGGTAAAAATTTGATGATGGAGTATCAGTTTAACATATGATAGGAAGTAAAAGAAAGAATGTTCAGAGGAATGTATTTTAATAGCTTGACAAGGAACAAATTATATAATTCTCTTATATGGACAAAATTAAACCTCAATAATATACTTTAAAAATTGCCTAAACTATATTTCATTTAAAATATGGAATGTGGAGAATTACTGCTTATTATTGATGATTTCATAAAGAATGGATTCAGTTACATAAGGAATACATTTGAAATCATTGGTTTGCTTTTAAGAATGTTTTCTTCTGGTTTTAACTAGTTATGTTCCAAATAAAAGCCTGTAGAAGAGGTATACTGCTTTTTAGATTAAATTGGAGATTTTTTTTTTTTTTTTTTGACAAGAGATGTAGGCTAGGTGGAGCTAGGAGAGCAAATAATCAGCTGATATGTCTAGCATGCTGTGAGGTACTTCATAGTAATTTTGTGAAGAATGAATACTCTTTTCACAAAAATTTACAAATTATGAATTCATATATAAAAGTCCTGTGGAATGTAATTCAAGGCTCCTCATTTTTTTAGAATTTGGTTTTCTCATCAATAATAGCAGCCTAGTAAATAATTTTTAAACTTAGTATTCTAACATTTAATCTTTTATAGATTCTTTTCTCAAGTAGTCACTGTCCCAACAGACATCAAGATTTTATAGGTAATCACTGTTTATGAAATTTGCATAGGCTTGATTGATTTGCATTAATTTTATTATTACAATTATGGTGATTAGTGAATTTAAATAGGATGAAAGCAATAACCAAATATAAGCATAGGAGACACCAGACATTACCTACAGAATTATTATAGAACAGCTTTAATTCTTATAGTAATTAATAACTAGCAGGGATGAAATACTCTGTGTTGGTTGGTTAAAATAAGTCTTAAGGAAATGTGCTGTAATTTAACTCTTGCTGGAAAAAGATTTGTGTTCCTTTTTTTTTTGTTTTAGTGACATTGAACCCAACTTTGCAGATAGAAAGAAGAGATATAAAGAGCCTTAGTTATTTTCCATTACTCTGGGGATTCATTTCTGTCTATAGTCTGGCCCATGGGCATTCATGGATGGAAAATTTTAGAGCAGACCTAGTGATCAGAGGCAACTTCAGAAACTATTATTTCAGGAAAAGCTTGTGTGCTTTTGTGAGTTTTACGCTTGTGCACATTGGGCAAAACTCACAAAACTGAATCCCAAAGTGCATTTTAAATGTACTTTGTGAATATACCTAGTGAATTTAAAGGTGCTTAGTGAAAGTGTCTAGTGAAAAAGAACAACTTTTTTTTTTTTCAAAAGAAAATCTGGTATAACAGAACATAACAGCAAGACCATCTTAGAGTATACATTTTTGCTTAGATCTAATTTGCACGTGACCTGCCAATCTTGTTCATTTTGTGAGCAAAAATATCAGAAAAATATAGTTGGTGAAATTTGCTCTGGATTCAAAGACATTTTAAAAATCTTGCCTGCATATATAAAATCTAGTTACCTTATTTTTCAAAGGAAGGCTAGGATTTTTATTTTGGAATATTTGAAAATCAAGTCATAGAATCTTAGTAATTTTTCTGAGGATATTCAAGGAAAGTCGTGGGAGACTGAGTTTAATGTGTTTATCTTTGGTTGGGTTTCAGTTTTGCATAGGGAACACATTTTGTTCTCTTTTACCTATATGGATGCCAGTAAATACATATCACAATGGGTAAAAGTTAGTTAAAAAAATAAAGGTGCACTCCTTTCTAAATACCAGTCTTTGCTATATTTTAATGAATTATAATTTTTACTGAAATGTGACTTTTATTCAGTTTCTTACCCTACGATTTATGTCAATATCCATTTTTTTTTATTTATTTATGATAGTCACAGAGAGAGAGAGAGGCAGAGACACAGGCGGAGGGAGAAGCAGGCTCCATGCACCAGGAGCCCGACGTGGGATTCGATCCCGGGTCTCCAGGATCGCGCCCTGGGCCAAAGGCAGGCGCCAAACCGCTGCGCCACCCAGGGATCCCTGTCAATATCCATTTTCCAACAAATAGACACCTACTTAACTGATGTTTTAAATGTTTGTAATTAGCTCACTAAATTTTGAGGTGAAACCAGGAAGTCTCAATTCAGGGTATCAGTTCCAGTCAACACATTGGTAGGCTCTGTCTCCCCTGCACGTTTCTGAGAGGCTGGCCCTGCCACAATTCTATTGTGGTTTCTTCCTCTGTATCTTGGGTCCCCATCACTGACTACTTTGTATGGCATATTATTTGTGTCTTCTTTTCTATAGGGTCTCCCCTTCCCACTAAACTATTAGCTACATTAGATCAGAAACATATTCCTGTTTTACTATTTTATATGAAGTGATTAGCCTAGCCCTGGGCACTTAGCAGCAGATTAGTAAATGGCATTTTGTGTTTGTTCATTTTGAAAAAAAGCGTGTTGAACACACATTTGCTATAGTCTATCAGAGACTGTTCTTGAATTTGAGAGTATAAAGACTAAAGGAACCATATTTCTTCTTATTGTATAATGGGAGAGAGAATTTTTAAGTCTATAGATAAAGTACAGATAAAACTTCCGTTTTGAAGAATGTTAAAGAAAGCTTTTTCACTACTAAAATTTGGTAGAGTGGTGGATTAGTCATTAAAATAATACAATGAAAAAAATCCTACAGCAGGTTGTGAACGGTATGTTTAAAACTAATTGTAGGACAGCCCGGGTGGCTCAGCGGTTTAGCGCTGCCTTCGGCCTGGGGTATGATCCTGGAGACCTGGGATCATGTCCCACGTCGGGCTCCCTGCATGGGGCCTGCTTCTCCCTCTGCCTGTATCTCTGCCTCTTTCTCTCTGTGTGTCTCTCATGAATAAATAAATAAAATCTCTTAAAAAAAACTAATTGTATTATCTTCAGAAGTTGTATCTGAAACAAGAAGTGTTCACTGTAAACACTCTCCTCGGGAATACCAGGGCACCATGTTTCTGCAGTCTCTGGTTTTGAAATATGAACCTGTTGTTTATGATTGCTTTTCTTTTTCATGTATTCAGTTAATGGCCTCTAAATCACTCAGTGGAAAATAAGAACCAAAAACATAAACTTGCAAGAACACTTTGAAATATTAACATAGTTAATTGGATTTATAGTATCATTTTCTATGATAAAGAGCAAACTGAAAGGCTTTTCCTCCTTTTTCATTCTTCAGTTATGCTAGAAAAGACCTTTCAAAATTATCTAAAGGATAATATTTATCTATTAGCATTTTTAGGAAAAGGAAAAGAAAAATAACACCCAGATAAGGATTTATGATATATAGAGTTTAATTGTACTAGTAAATGGATGTTCTATGTGATTTTAAATCTATAATTAACGACAAATAGGGCTTTCTTTTCCCCATCAATTCAGTCCCTCTAGTAACTAGACTTTTGAGTCAGACCAAGACTTTTAGGCTTGGATAATAGAAGTCAATGCCCCATCATAATACATTTGGTTTTGATCTTATTTATTTAAGTACTCCGACAGAGTGGCTAAACTTGCACTTCTCTACTTGAACATGCACTTCTCTTTCAGATATTATTAATATATTTAGCTGCAAATGATTGTTTCCTACATTGATCCAGACTGTTTGCTTAATAAAATTAAATGAAAATTATTTCTCAACTTGAATATTTAAAGTACAAATACCAATGGAAATTTCATTTTTCTTGGCAATTTTCAAATACATTTTGACTTGAAACTGGATTCCTCCCTGTCAGGAATATGCTAGAAATAGTGAATCTCTCAGTGTAAAACGTGAGTCAAATCCATGGCTTGGATTAAATGTGTCTTTTCATGTTTACAGTGATGTGATCTTAGATAGAAAATGCTGGTTAATGCAAAGGTTAACCCACTTTTGCCATTTTCAGACAGCTAAGTTCTCCTACCAGAATGGGTTTGTAGGTATGACTCAAGACGTGAAACTTTTGCATTATCTTTGAAGCATCATTAATTGCAACCAGTATAGTTGAAAGAGTGATGCCCTAAGAGTTCTTGTTGCTCATGAGGTTTTTGTTTGCTGGCATTTTGTTGTTATTCTGCATGTTAGCTCTGAGGATGGCTCAATAGGCCTAGTAGGCCCATTAGTGTGTGTGTATGTGTGTTTGTGTGTGTGTGTATGTGTGTGTGTGTGTGTGTGTGTGTGTGTGTGTGTAAAAGTCCTGAAATAGGTGGATAAAGCCTAATGAGTTGTTAGGCTTCAAGGAAGAAGACCTTCTGCAGGGCCTTGGGATAAACTTTTGGAAAACCCTCAGTCCACCTCAATATACTCCCTACTATGTATCTGCCACCTTCTCCAATTATAAAAATAGGTAAATAAATGTTTGATTACTACTCTTCCATTTGGAAAGCATATGAAGTCAGAGATTAAATCATTTATAATACACTATAAAATTCCAAATATCTAGTACACTGCACCATATATAGTGAGTGTTGGATAATTACTACATATAGGTTTGATACACGGATTTGAAGATACATTGAAAATTGCATTTTAAAATACCTCAATATGTTAATTATACTCTTTTGTGTGGTATCTTATACAATTAAATATATTGATTATATATAAAATCACAGAATATATTTTACAGTCAATTTAATCTCATATTTTTAAAAGATTTTATTTATTCATGAGAAACACAGAGAGAGGGACAGAGACATAGGCAAAGGGGGAACCAGGCTCCCTGCAGGGGGCCTGATGTAAGACTCAATCTCGTGACTCCCAGATCATGCCCTGAGCTGAAGGCAGATGCTCAACCACTGAGTCACCGAGGCTTCCCTAATCTCATATTTTTCAATGATACTAAGTGGTTATGGAGTGAGAAAGGCAATGGAAAAAGTGGAGAAGGGAGATGAGACCAAGTGGCATCTCACAGGTATCACCATCAGTATTACCAATTTATTAATTAGGGAAGGAGAAGAGAAAAGACCGGCCTGCTTACTTTACAAAATGTGTGGCACCCCTAAGTTTCTTAAGACATAAATTTCATATTCAGTTTGGATTAATCATTTTGTGAAATCAATTTAATTACACTATGCAATGCACCATTTAATAAATAGAAATGATCTTATTTGATTTTATTCTTAAGCTCAAATTGTCTTAAGGATACTAAAATCAAGTAATTTACATAATAAAAATTATAAAATTCTGAAACACATATATTATTAATTTGTTTTTTAATTTTTAATTCTTAATTTATTTTTATTTCTTATATTATCGATTTGTTTATGTAAGTATAGACTTAGGTGGGAATTAATATTGCAGTTAATGAAAAATAAGCAGGATTTCCAAACATGGCAAGTAGACAGCTGATAGACCACTAAATGCATAAGTCAACCTCATTTTACCTCAAATATTTATAAAGATAGATAAGTAGAACAGTTATATGAAGAGAGGCATAATTTGAAAAGCAATTATACAGGTGAATGCTTAAATTTTTTTCATAAAATACATAGCTAAGGATTTAACATTTAGATGGAAGGCAATTTTTCATTACTATTTTTTATTAGTATATTGATGGCTCAGAGGAAAAATAATCTCTAGGAAATTTTGTGAGTGATATATTAAGTGTTATTTTTGCAAGACCAGGTAAATTACAGAGAATAAAGCTTCTTGTATTTAAAAGTGATCTGAGCTCAGGCAGTCCAAGATAGCAGTGTAGGAAGGTCCTGAATTCACCTCCTCCTATGGACATCCCAAATCTACAGCCACATCTGGAACAATTCTCTCTGAAAAAGAACTGAAATGCAGCTGAGCAGTCATTTCACAACAAAGAAAAAATGATTACATCAAGATAAGTAGGAAAGGAAAACATATCGTCTTGTTAAAAAACCCAACCTCACATGGAGAAGAGATATCACAAGCTTGGAACTTCTCCATGAGAAGCAAGGTATTGGTGCCTCTCGTCAGGCATCCAGCCCTTGGACCTGCACCAGAGAGACATTGGTTCTGAGATCCAATGGTGTTTATGCCCAGGAAACCCAAAGGACTGTAGGAACTTGAAATGTTCCTTGTAAAGGGTTTTAATGCAGACTTACTTTCTCTAGGACCTAACACAAAAACAGATCTTTGAAAAGTACCTAGATGATATGTGAAGAAGATTCATTTTATAATCATAAAGCATCTGCTGGAGGGGCAGGCACCAGTCAGGATTTTCTCCAAGGAGAGAGGTACTCAGTGGACGCTATTTTGCACTCTTCCTCTATCTCATTAGAGGGGGACACACAGAGACCCAGTAACTTCCTGCTGCTTCACTAAAGCCAGCAGGCAAGGGCAGTCCACTGAGGACATCTCTTGGTCACTTGGCCCTGGTGGCCAAGGGATCTTGTGTTCTGTGCCCCACAGGGCTGTTTTCCCCAATTGATTGCCAGTGAAAAGTCCTCTGTATTAGTCCTGGAACTTCATCCAACAAAACAGGCTTCAGGTTTGACATGCATTTTGAGGCTATGGATGTACTCTTAGGGAAAGAAGACAGAGAGACATCATCTTTGCACCCTTCTTTGGCTTCACTAGAGCTTGTTGTACCTCTAAAAAGGAACTTATATACTCTCCTTAAGCCTGGTTTCTCCAACTCTCTCCCAGGGGCTCTCTTCCAGATCTCCATATTTGGAGGCTAGCAGGGTTTATGATTGTGATCTTACAAGACTGTAGGATGTATGCATTTGTGTACTATAAAAGTTTCAGCCTAAGGATTTGGTTTCCAATCAGCCTGAAGCTATGTGCTTAATGAGATACCTATTGACAAGTCTTGACAGACCATCAATAAGTGGGATTATACTAAGAATAAATCTGGCTACTTAAATGATCATAAAACCTTTAGAGATGACCAACAGCTATGGCAAGGTTGAATGATAAGTTTGATTTCTGACACAAGACCACTCCCTACAGAATGGGTATGGCTGCTATTTCACCTAATACATAGCAACAAATGCAGAGAGCCAAACAAAATGAACAAAGGAATATGTTTCAAGTGAAAGAGCAAAAGAAACCTCATAAAAATACTTTATTGAAACAGAGATAAATAATCTACCTGTTAAAAAATTCAAGGTGATGATATTAAAGATGCTCACTAAACTGTGAAGAAGAATGGAAGAACACAATAAGAACTTCAATAAAGAGAAAATATAAGAAAATACCAAACAGAAGTCATAGAGCTGGGTCATACAGTAATTGAACTGAACAATATACCAGAGAGGATTAAAAACAGACTACATGAAGAATAGACCAGGGACCTTGAAGACAGGCTACTGGAACTCATGCAAACAAAACAGCAAAAAGAAAAACAAACAAACAAACAAACAAACAAAGGAGGATAGCTTTAAGCGACTTAAGGGACAAAAGCAAAATAACATTTTGTTGTATAGGAGACATAAAGGAGAAGAGACAGAGAAAGGAGAAGAACTGTTAATTGAGGAAAAAGTGGCTGAAAACTTCCCTAACCTGGGGAAGGAAATAGACATCAGGTCCAGGAAGCACAAGAAGCTCCCAACAAGGGATCCCTGGGTGGCGCAGTGGTTTGGTGCCTGCCTTTGGCCCAGGGCGCGATCCTGGAGACCCGGGATCGAATCCCACGTCGGGCTCCCGGTGCATGGAGCCTGCTTCTCCCTCTGCCTGTGTCTCTGCCTCTCTCTCTCTCTCTCTGTGACTATCATAAATAAAGAAAAGTTAACAGAACTGCTTTTTAAAAAAAAAAAAAAAAAAAAAAAAAAAGAAGCTCCCAACAAGATAAACCCAAAGAGATACATACCAAGATGCATTAAATTAACATGTTAAAACTTGAAGATAAAGAAACCTAAAAACAGCAAGATAAAGGCAAATTGTTATTTACAAGAGAACTCTTAGAAGACCATTGGCTGATTTTTTAGCAGAAATTTTATAGGCCAGAAGAGAGTGGTGGGATGTTTTCAAAGTGCTGAAAGGAAAACAAAACAAAAAAATTCCAACCAAGAATATTCTGACTTGCAAGGGTATTATTCAGAATTGAAGGATAGATAAAGATTTTTCCAGACTAGCAAAAGCTAAGGAAGTTACTCACTACTAAATCAGCCTAACAAGAAATGTTAAAGGGCTTTCTTTAGGCAGAAAAAAAAAAAAAAAAGTTAGTAAATAGTACAAGAAAAAAAAATATATATGGAAGTAAAAATCTCACTGGTGAACATAAATGTAGAGTAAAAGTAGTGTACTAGTTACTTATAAAGCTAGCATATAGGTTAAAAGACAAAACTAGTAAAATTAATTATAACTATAATAATTTATTAAGGGACACACAAAATAAAAAGATGTAGAATGTGACATAAAAAATACAAAATAGGGGGTTAAAAGTGTAGAGTTTTAGAATGTGTTCAAACCTCAGATGGTATCGACTTAAAATAAACTGATGTATATAGGCTATTACATGTGAACCTCACGATAACCACAAAGCAGAAACCAATAGTGGATACACAAAGGATAATGAGAACGGAATCTAGACATTATGCTAAATAAAGTCATCAAACCACAAGAGGAGAAAGCAAGATGAGAAAAAAGGAGCAGAGAAGAACTATGAAAACAGTCAGAAAGCAGTTAATAAAATGGAAATAAATACATACATATCAAAAATTCCTTTAAATATAAATGGACTAAATTATCCAATCAAATGACAAAGTAGTTGAATGCATTAAAAAAACAGAAGACTCATCTATATTCTGCACATATGAGACTCACTTCAGATGTAGGGTCATACACAGAAAGAAAGTGAAGGGATGGTAAAAGGCATTATGTTAAAATGAAAGTGAAAAGAAACCTGGTGTAGATGTACTTATATCATACAAAATAGACTTTAAAATAGAGACTCTAATAAAAGACAAAAAGTTTATTATCTAATGATAAAAGAGTCAATCCAGCAAAAGGATATAACATTAGTAAATATTCATGCACCAAACATAGGAACACCTAAATCTATAAAGCAAATATTAACAAACTTTGAGAGAAATTGACAGCAATAAAATAATCATAGGAGATTTTAATACTCGATTTCATCAAGGGGTAGAACAATCAGACAGAAAATTAACAAGGAAACATCAGCCTTAGAAGACACATTAGGGGGACTCATTAGATATTCCATCAAAAAGCAGGAGATTACACATTTTTCTCAAGTGCACATGGAATGTTCTCCAGAATAGATTGCATGTTAAGCCAAAGAACTAGTCTCAATATTTAAGAAGACCAATATCATATCAAGCATTTTTTTCTGACCACAATGTTATGAAACTAGAAATCAATTATAATAAGAAAGCTGGAAAAATAACAAAAAAGTGGAGATTAAACATGCTGTTGAACAAATGATGAGTTAGTGAAAAAAGTCAAAGAAGAAATTAAGAAAAAATACCTTGAGACAAGTGAATATGGAATTACAACATCCCAAAATCTATGGGATATGATGTGATTCCCAAGCAGACCTAAGAAGGAATTTCATCTTGATACAGCCCTACATCAAGAAATAAGAAAAATCTCAAGTGAATAATATAATTTTGCACATAAAGGAACTAGAAAAACAACTGGAGTCTGAATTAGCACAAGGAAAGAAATAATAAAGGTCATAGGAGAAGTAAACTAAGAACTGGTTCATTGATAAGATAAACAATGTAGCTAAGCCTTTAGCTAGACTCACCAGTCAAAAAAAGAGAGGGCTCAAATAAATAAAATCAGAAAGAATCCCATTTCCAATTGTATCAAAAAGGGTAACCAAAGAGGTGAAACAAATAAATGGAAATCTATCCCATGCTCACTGGTTGGAAGAATTAACAGTCTTAAAATGTCGATATTACAAGAAGCAGCCTACAGATCTATGTAATCTGTATCAAAATTCCAATGGTATTTTTCACAGAACTAGAACAGTCTTAAAATTTGTGTAGAACCCCAGAAGTCCCCCAATATTCAAAGCCATCTTGAGAAAGAACAAACCTAGAGGCATCACACGTTCTGATTTAAGACTGCAAAGTCAAAGTAATGAAAACTGTATAGTAATGACACAAAAACAAAAAATAGATCAGAATGGGATAGAGAGCCTAGAAATAAAGTCACACATATATGGTCAATTAATTTAGGACAGAGGAGGTAAGCATATACAATGGCATTTGGACTGTCTCTTCCATAAATGGTGTTGGGAAAACTGGGCAGTCACATGCAAACAAAAGAAACTGGACCACTTCCTTACACCAAACACAAAAATTAACTCCAAGTGGATTAAAGACTTGAATGAATGTAAGACCTGAAACTTAAACTCCTATTAAAAAAGCAAAAACAAAAACAAAAACTCAAAACAAAATAAACCCAAAACAAACAAACCAAAAACCCAGAAAACAAAAAACAAAGGTGGTAGCTTCTTGACATTAGTCTTAGCAATTAATTGTTAGATCTGACTCCAAAAGCAAAGGCAGCAAAAGCAAAAATAAGCAAATGGGATTACACCAAACTAAAAAGCTTATGGACAGCAAAGGAAGCCATCAACAAAAAGAAAAGGCAGTGTACTGAATGGTAGAAAATATTTGCACATCATGTATCTGATAAAGGAGATATATATCTATATCTATATCTATATTATTAATTATAATTAATTGAGAATATAAATTATAATTTATATATAAAGGTATATAAGGGTATATAAAATCTATATTTATATAGATATACCAATGTATATAAAAACTCAAACAATTCAATAGCAAAAAACCCAAGCAATCCAATTAAAACATGGGCACAGTATTTAAATGGGCATTTTTCTAAAGGAAACAGAGATGGCCAATAGGCACATATATAGCTCAGCAGGGAGCTATACAAGGATGCTCTTCATCACTAATTGTCAGGGCAATGCAAATCAAAACCACAATGAAGTATCATGTAATACCATCTTGAATGGTTATTATCAAAAAGAGAAAAAAGAACACATGTTGACGAGGATCTGAAGAAAAGGGGACCTCCTTGCAGTGTTGATGGGAATGTAAATTGGTGCAGCCACTATGGAAAATAGTATGGATGTTTCTCAAATACCTGAAAATAGAATTACCATATGATCCGGCTATTGCACCTCTAGGTATTTATGTGAAGAAAATGAAAACACTACTTAAAAATTACATGCACCTGTATGCTCCTTGCAGCATTATTTATAATAGCCAAGCTAAGGAAACACAGTAAATGTCCATTGATGCGTGAATGGATAAAGAAGATGTAACATATACGTTATGTATACTAATGTTATATATACATATATATATATACACATATGTATGTATATAATGGTGACTAATAGTCACCATAAAAGCAAAGCAAACCTCTCATTTGCAACAACACGAGAGTATTATGCTAAGTGGAATAAGTCACAGAAAGACAAATGCTGTATTATTTCACTCGTTTGTGGAATCTAAAAACAAAACAAAATAATACAAAACTAAACTTGTAAATACAGGAAACAGATTGATGATTGCCACAGGGGAGGAGAGTTAAAGGGTGGACAGACGGGTGAAGTGGGTCAAGAGGTATGAACGTCCAGGTATAATACAAATAATGGGGATATAATGTACAGCATCGTGACTTTAGTCAGAAACACTGCACGGCATGTTTAAAAGTTGCTAAGGGAGTAAAATCTTCAAAGCTCTCATCACAAGAAAAAAATGTAACTGGTAACAGATGGTAATTAGACTTATGTGGTGATCACTTTGCTGTATATACAAATATCAAATTACTATGTTGAATGCCTGAAACTAATGTGTTATATGCCAATATTACCTCAAGATGATTAGATAGAAAGATAGATAGATAGATATAGATAGATAGATATAGATAGATAGATAGATAGATAGATGATAGATAGATAGATGATAGATAGATGATAGATAAAAATCTAAAATTCATTTACAGAGCATCTTGTTTCTTGGCTAATATTTCAGTTCCTAGATTTTTTCCAACTACAACCTATATCTTTAAAGATTAAAATATAATTTCTTAGTTTCAGAATGAAGAGATTTTGGGGAAGCTGAATGAATAAGATTAAGAAGATCTCTAGTGACTTCCTATTTTATAATATTTATGGTTTTCTTTATGTAGCAAAATGGACTTAACATCATCTGCACTTCAGTTTGAGTCATAGTGAATCTAATATCAAATAGAAAGTATGTTTTTTTTAATGCAGTATCTTCATGCATTCCCTTTACTGAACATGTATTTACGTAAACATAGTATTTCAATTTCTGTTCACCCTGTTAAATGCTTTCATACTAATCTCTTAGCCTTTTCACCTCAAGACATGTTATAGGTCTGCAAAGGTTGTACTCAATAATTTTTTATTAATGGGTGAGTTAATTTTCCTATATCATACGGTAAAATTAAAACACATGCTGTTCCATCTGTACTATAAACTTAAAACATTTCCCTAAAGAGGATTTAACTAATATAAAATAGTAAAGGATGAAAGTAAAATGTCATGCTAGGTCATGTTGCCCAAGTGAAATGCTATGAACATTTCAGGGGCTTCCATTTGGACAGCTTGACTTTTAAATTCAGATACTAGGGCTTCCTGCCATCTTCTGGATGTTCTCTGGCTGCATCTGTCACCAATAGTGGATGAGTCAAACTGTTCAAGATCAATTGCCTTCTAGATATCCAAACACCCTTTGACCAAGCAATCAAAGATTCCTCCCAGGGCCTGCTTGACGAGAGACGGGACTCCATCTCTCCAACCTGGACTTCCAGGCTATTGTAAAAGTTTATTTGTCAAGATAGGAGAGTGGAAAATATTTAATAATTCATTATCTTTCACTGTTTGGACATATGTTACGTGATTCTTCATTTGCATTCTTGCTTGGGCCCTGCAAATGTCAGAGCGGAGCCTGCTTTGGAGGTATCTTTTCTGTGTTAATAAATACACAAAACACAAAGATTGAAAATACTATCTCTGTGATGATATATACCCACATACCGATTTGTGTATTACATACACCCTGTAATACCCTGACGTCTGACCCATCATCTTAGTTTTACTATACTATGTAAGTTTTCTGCCAATTCCTGTTCATCTACTATTCACATGGCCACAGTGGAAGTAATCATTGTTCATCACTGGAGCTCTACCGGATTCACTCCCTTTCCAACATTTTCCTTTGCTATCAGTTTGCTATGTTTGCGATCACTGGTGGCATTTCTCATGATCAGTTTTCTGTCACCACTTGTATTTATTTGACCACCAAATTGTACATCTACTTCAAAACACAGTTGGATTTATCTCTTTATCATGCCGCCCTGGTGAGAATCCTTCACTGCAGTCTAAAATCTGCAGTGTTTCTTGCTTGATCCCCCTGACGTGATCCTCCTAGCACTGTATCTGTCCAGATTATCTGTGAAGCTCTTTGAAAATAGAGTTACCATCTTCGGATCCTTGCTATGACCAGAGTTCTTTCCTTTCTCAACCAAACTGCAGCCACTTCATCTAATGACAGGCCCATTAGCGTTATCACATCCTTTCTGTTCTTCACAAAACATACATGAAAAAACAAAAAAACAAAAACCTCTTCAACAGGGTGCTACATACTTTGTGACTTATTATTAAGGCTTTAATTAAACAGCCCAAATATATTTCAATATTGTGTATTATGTAAGAAGAGGAGCTCTGAATTATAATTCTGTTGTTTCGTCACGTAATAGCCATGTCACTTTGAGCCAATTACTCAAATTCACTACATCTCGAGATGTGACTTTTCTTTTTCTTTAAATCTGTGGACTTTTATCATTTTTTGAATGTCACTCTATGATTTCTTGAGAGAGTGCAGTATTATTGAGAAGAATATAGACAGAGACTGACACTGAGAAAAAGAAAGTTCTAATTTATAATATATTTACTCCAAGTTACACTACATCAGGCTTAATATTCATGACCTTAGAAATTGAAAAAAACACATGTGTGTATACTAATTTAGGAAGATTTATAATATGTATAATCATAATGGTTAAGACAGTAATTCCTTTATAAAGTTAAGGACACTTTCTATGCATTCAAGTTTTTTGTTCAAATTTTTTAGAATTAATATAAGGCAGACTAAGTTTTATATCCTATCTTCTCTCTCCAATTTTAACAACATTACTTCTATGTATTCATTCATAAAGGTTTTTATCCTTGGGCTTCTTATATACTTTCCAAAATGAAAAGTGTTTAACTTAGATGAGCACTCTGTGACTTTTATTCATTCAATATTGTGTATTAAATACTTACCAAGAAAGGTTTAAAGTATTAGGATACAGCAGTGGAAAAAAAAAGTCAAAATGCTTCTTATAATTTAACTTATATTTTAGTAGGCCGTAGGCAAACAATATGTTAATAGATGCTAAGTGCTCTGAAGAATATAAGTCAAGCTCTGTACATACAGAGTGATGGATTAGGAAGTGGATCTATTTATATAGAATCTGGGAAGCCTTCTTGAATAAATTGATATGTGAGCAAAGATGTAATTTAAGTGAGGAAATGAGTCATATCCAAAATTAAGGGACAACATTTGGAAGAGGGAATATCCAGAACAAAGGCACAGATGTAGGAATACGTGTGCAGTGTTCAAAACTCATCAGTCATTGTGGCTGGAACATAGTGAGAAAGGCCAGAAAGATGCAAAAGTTGTTGAGGTTAGAAGGTTGAGAAGAATTCCAAGGACAGACTGAGTAAGACCTCAAAGATCTTGATAATGAACTTGGATTTGATTACAAAGATCCTTGTAAAATAGAAAGTCATTGGAGGACATTGAGCAAACATGACTTACATTTGAAAAGTATTGCTCTGGTTTCTGAGTGATGAATACAATATGAAACAGGCAAATGTGAAAACAAGAATTGGTGGGAGGCTAGCATAATAATCCGCATAGAAGTTGAAGATATTATGGGCCTGCATGATGTTGCTGGATATGGTAAAATTTTGAACATCTTTTGAAGGTTGAGCCACATGGGCTCATGATAGAATGGAGGTAGTAACGAAATAAAGTATCAAAGGTAACTCCACAATTTAATGTGATATATGGGAAACACTGAGGGCAGAGGTGTTGGTTTAGGGAAGAAAATAAAAAATTAGATTTGAGAAATGTTGAGATGCCAATTCATATAATGAATCCAAGCAGGCATGTATGGTAGCCAGTTGGATACACATATCTGAATTTAGGGAAAATACTCAGGTTAGAAACTAAAAGATGAAAATTGGAAGAATATAGATTATATTGAAGGCCACAGTATAGGATGAAATCAACCTAGGAATAAATATGAAGAAAATAAGGGGCCCAAAGACTAAGTTCTGGGGCGTTTTACATTCAGAACTAGTAACAAGTGGGATTTGAGAAAGATTCTGTCCGTGACCAAACTTGGGCAGGCCTCCATAATGTCTTTGGCTTTTCCAGCCTAGTCTTGACAAGAATCTTGCTTGTCAGTTTAGTGGGGATACTTCCATCCTTGATACCTTATCACCCTTGATGTCTGATCAAGGTGTTCATCACCCACCTATGATGTATAAGTCCTTGACCAGGCTTCAGCAGGAATCATGTTAAGTCCGTTTTGCAAGAATCTCTCTAACCATAATCTCTCCTTTTAGTAATTTCTACCCACTGAACCCCCTCATTCTGCCCTTTGGCTACAAATCCCCAGCTGCCTTGACTGAATTCAGAGTCAAGCACAGTCTCTTTCCCCTCATGCATTTACCTCTATTACAGTAGTTGTGCATGAAATATTCCTTACCATTTTAACAAGTGTCAGAATAATTTTTTTAATAGCCTCAGCAAAACAACCTAAAATGACACAATCTACAAAACTGGAGAAAACTGAAAAGAAGAAGGTTCAGAAGAGTTGAGTTCTGGAAATTAAATACAGAAAACACTGCAGAAAATAAGGTGTGATTGATTTGTGGTATGTGGTGCCATTAGAACAAGGTAATGACAGACCTACTGGATGTGAAGTCATTGGTGACCTTAAACAGACCCTGACCTGACGGAATGCGGATAAAATATTTGGAATTTGTTCCAGGGAAAATGGTAAAAGATGAATTAGAGACAGAAGGTAGAAGTTTTATCTAATATTAAAGCAAAGGGATCTCTGGGTGGCACAGCAGTTTGGCGCCTGCCTTTGGCCCAGGGTGCGATCCTGGAGACCCGGGATCGAATCCCAAATCAAGCTCCTGGTGCATGGAGCCTGCTTCTCCCTCTGCCTGTGTCTCTGCCTCTCTCTCTCTCTCTCTCTCTCTGTGACTATCATAAATAAATAAAAAAAGAGAAAGAAAAAAAAGAAATCTATAATATTAGAGCAGGCATAGCCTTGTATGTAGAGTGGAATGTGGGATGAAGGAAGTATTTAACTTGGGGCACCTGGGTGGCTCAGATGGTTTAGTGTCCAACTCTTAATTTTAGCTCAGGTCATGATCTCAGGGTCGTGAGATCGAGCCCAGGATGGGGCTCCACCCTGGGTGTGGAACCTGCTTAAGACTCTTTCTCTCCCTCTCTTTCTGCCTTACCCCTCCCTGCCACTCACGCTCTCTCTCTCTCTCTCTCTAAAAAAAAAAAAAAAAAAGAAAGAAAAAAAAGAAAGAAATAATAATAAAAAAAGTGTTTTATAAAAAGAAGTATTAGGCTTGCTTTGAGATGGAACATCATAATACAGAATACTTTCATATCTCTAGTAGTGATTCCATAGGGACTAAATAAAAAGATGGTGATGGAAATATGGCAGACTGTTGTAAGAATCAAAAGTTTGTGTAGAAGAGAGGTTATAGGATCCCACGCACGAGGAACAGATAGGCTCTGGACTTGGAACATGACCTTTCTTACATTTTGCTAGAATGCAAGGCAGAGAAATACACATTTATATGTACAAGCAGGGAGTGTGTAGATGGGGTGTGGGAGAGTGTATAACCTTTCTTCAGAATGCTTCCTATTTTCTAGAAAACAGAGAACTCATCAGCCTAGGAGACAAGTACAAGAACCTTTTCTCTTTGGTAAGAAAACAGGTTCTGTGATTCCTCTCCTTTCTGAGAAAAGGAAGGAAATGACTGGATTCCAGGTAGCACTAATGGTCCACTTCAGGGAGATGCTTATGAATTGAAACTAAGAACAGTTACTGTGATTCTTTTTTTCCAACAAAATGTAGTTTTCCGGTTGCAGATGCAGAGTGGCAGGGATGTGGGATAAAATAAGAATTAGGGTTTTTTCAATGAAGCGTGAGGGAGGTACAAAGGATCATGGATGCCAAGGGCTCAGAAATACCTTGTACTCAACAGCTGAAATGGGGAGACATTCTATCTCCTGGTCTCCCGAATAATCTGAGAACATTATCCATCTTAAAAATGGAAAAGAATGATTGTATCAATTATTCATAAAATGGAAAAATGAAGAGCGAAAGAGTAAAAATTTTAAAGTACCAGTAATAGAAGCGCAACCAAATTAGGAAACCAATAGCTTGCTGTGACCTTCATTAGTTCAGGATTCTTTTAAGGTAGTTACATAAGGGGAAAACTTCGGAATCTAACACCCAGATCTTCAAGGTGCTTGCTAATCAGGGGAGGTTCCTTTTGCACCCTGAGATTCATATGGCACAGTCTGTCAGGGCTGGTGTTAGGAGCAGCAGGTTGTGCTCTGGGGGTCTCGTTAATTATTCATCATGACAAAGGCTCCCAGGCCTGAAGGCTTTACCTTGTCTTTGATCTTTTCACTTTGGCCAAGGCTAACACAGCAGTTTTCATTCTCTTGTCTTAAGGGTTCCTGTCTTCCAATAAGTAAATCCATACGAGACAGGCAGACTGACTTGTCGCAAATGGGAAAGAATTGTCTCACAGCTTTGAAGACTTATTCCAACTTGGAAGTTTTGACAAAAACAAATGAGAAATTTCTCAGAGATTATGAGAACTTTTTGTACTTCCTGTCCACAAAAGTGTCTAGACACATTCACCTCGAAGGCAAAGCCAGCCTCTCCACATATATGATTTTCTCATAATGATAGAGGGAAGAAAGTTGCGAAGTAAATGAGCGGTGAATATATCTCAATTAATAATTGGTAAATTTACATATAGATGAGTAATACTGGAAAATAAATATTTGTCTTTGAATTGTTATGAGTTGAATTGTGTCCCTTCCTTAAAATGTATTTGTTGGGGTCCTGACCCTCAGTACCTAGGAATAGGACCTTATTTGGAGATAGGGCTTTAAAAGAAGTAATCAGCTTTAAAAAAGGTAATTAGGCTGAGCCCCAATCCAATAGGTTGTGTGCTTTTAAGATGAGGAAACTCGGATACAGACCTGCATAGAGGGGGGATTAAAGTGGGTTAGGGAGAAGACAACTATCCATCAAGGAGAGAGGCCTGGAACACTCTCCCTTCACAGCCCTCGGAAGGATCAAACCTTGTTGGCACCATGATTTTGGACTTCTAGTCTCCAGAATTGTAAGACAATAAATTTCTGTTGTGCAAACTTCCCACGTTATAGTGCTTTGTTATGGCAGCCCTAGCATATTCACTTGGAACCCATTTACTTTTCAGTTGAAAACTATTTGTGTGCGTTCCACTCCACAATGGGTATAATTCAAGGTGTTCTGTGGAATGACATGCCTTTGAGAGTAGCAAGTTTACCTGTTTGTTTGATGATGACAGTTGTCCCAGCCACTCACTCTCAAGAATTTTGATTCCATTGGTTTGAGTTAGGGTCCAAAGAAGAGTACTCCAGGTAACTGTAATCTTCAGGCAAGTTAGGGAAATTATAATTTACTAAAAGTTGTATAAGTAATGTAAACAGTTACAAAGATTCCAGATGTGTGAAAGAAAGAAGAAACTGGTATATCACATGATGAAACTTTAATTATGTCCAATATATTAGACAGTGTAAACATTTCACTACTTTGGGGAGGATGTAAGAGTATGTATATCTGTATCTATACCTAAAATTCTATCTGTCATATATATATATATATATGTGTGTGTGTGTGTGTGTCCATGTATCTATCTCTGTACTTATTTATTTAAGATATATGTTGGACACACAATGTCTCACCATAAATTTCACACTGACAGAAAAATTATGATGAAAAGGTATTATTGTTTCAAAACTATATCCCTAATGCTAAAGACATCATTGGCATCCACAAGTATTAAAAACCAGGATACAAATGCTCTTATAAACATCTTAATAAAAGTGAAATGAGTTTTATTTTCATGAAGGAGGTGGGTATGTCATGAATTAATGATAACAATTGAGATTTCTTATTGTGTTTTCCAAATACTGAATGTTATATTTGGAGAATGAGCTACATGCAAATTGAAGCACAAAGGTGTTTCACATATTTAACCATGTTAGATGGTTTATCAAGAGTATATTTGGAAGCCTCACTATTAAACATAAAAGTTTGAATGATATACATGACTGTGTAATGACTGTCAAGAGCCTTTAAAGTGAGAAATTTGAAGATTAGTTGGAGAGCTATTAATATATTGAGTACTCTCTTTGTGAAAGCTTGATTATATAGTTACAAAATCACAAAGGCCCAATATGCCAAAGGGCCTAAAGGGGATGGCCAAAGCTTTCATTTACTTTAGCTCTGTGAACCCCAGCTATTCAGAAGAACCAAAGGTTGGGGCATGTGGCTGGCTCAATTGGTTGAGCATCCTGCAACTCTTGGTTTTGGCTCAGGTCATGATCTCAGAGTTGTGAGATCAAACCCCGTGTCAGGTTCCACACTCAGTGCAGACTGTGCTTGAGATTCCTTCCCCTGTCCTCCCTCCCCCGAAGCACATGCTTGATCTCTCTCTCTGTTTCAAATAAATATATAAATAGATTCTTCAAAAGAACCAAAAGCTCTTTAGATACTTTGAGATTCTTTAGATACTTAAGAGTAGAATGTCTACTGTTGAGGTGTTGAGCCTTAATTCACGGCAAAGCCATTTTGACTTGAAATATCCTGAAGACAAATGCTAAAATTAGGAAATTCTAATCTATATTTTGGAGGCCTACAATATCTGACTGAGGAATATGAGTTTTTCCATGTGTGGGGCTCTGTGCTCAGTGCGGAGTCTGCTTGAGATTCTTTGCCCTGCACATCTCAGTTCAGGTAGAGGGTGACCGTCCTCCCATAATCCCCATGTGCTCATTGCCTCACTAATTTCCAAGAACTAAAAAACAAAGGCAAAAACAAAAACAAACAAAAACCCCTCATATCATTCACACAGGAAAACAAGGAAACACTGTGTTTCAATTGTTACCAACCTCTGACCAAGGTATGTAGATGGAAATGTGTCCAGGTCCTAAAGCAAGAGAAAGCTTTAGCTGATTGGGAAAAAAAAAAATAGTAATAAGATGATCAGTTCAATAGAGTTAATTTAGACAAAATAAGAATAAAAACTGATCTAAATTGTGGCAAGAAGGCAAATTGTGTGAAGTCCTGTGAGCTATGGTAAAGAGTCTGAATTTTATGATGGTGGCAGTTAGGAGTTGCTGGTGGGTTTTAGTAAAATAATGAATTAATCTGGTCTGCATCACGAAAATGACAAATTCTGGTGTACATGTGTAGATACCAAGAAAGTTCATGGACTATTACAATTTAGGTATAAGTAATTGTATTTTGGGATTATGGTGATAGTAAATGTTCACAGTCAGCAATAGATGGACTTGTATATAGTGTATATAGAAGGTGGGTCCACTGGATCTTGGTGGTGAATCAGATGTAGGAAATTCAGGGAAATCAGGAATGAAGAATGACTTATAGATTTTTCACATGACACACTGAGTACATGATGATGCCATTTGGTGAGATGTGATAATGGTATTGGAAATAATTATGGGAGACATAAGTCTGGAGTTCTGCTGTGACATGATTGTTTGGAATATCTGTGAGGCATCTAAATTGGAAACATAAAGTAGCTGTTTGGATATTTGATCCAGGAGTTAGGTCAGGGCTGGAAATATAATTGGAAGGCAAATATATTAGATGATTATATCACTAATATATAAATTTCCAGCAAGCAATTAGACTAGATATATAACAGAAGGTCTGGCTGGAAATCAGTAATGGATTTATGGATGCAGGAGGATTCCAGAAACTCAGAGCTGGAAGAAGATTTTCAACTTTTTTGATGTTCACTCAATTTTTGAATGCAAATTGACTTTTCTCACTGCATGTCGGTAGGATATCTGGAACTACTCACCCAAAGTTTTTACATATTAGAGAAATGGGGGAACTTGAAGAGAGAACGACTATAGAGTTGAGGAAAGGGCTATCCTGGCAGAAAACTAGACAGAAAATGACGTCTGCTAACATGAAGAATTGGGTCCTGTAAGAGAAAATAGTCTTGTCACAAGAGCAGAAATAGAATCAATCCCACTAATGTGAAGGGAAAGAAGTTTAAATGAATGACAATTGCTATAAAAAGTGAGGAAGGATAAGAGCTGATGAAACACCAAAAAGAAATGAAAAATACATTTAAATACTTGTGGAAAATATTTGAATTTTAACATAATAGAATTTTGCTACATAACCATCACTATGGACTAACTGTGCCCTTCCCAAACTCCAACGTGGAGCCCATAACTCCTGATACAATGATGTTAGGGGTAGAACCTCGGGGAGGTGATTAGGATTAAATCAGATTATGAGGTTGGTTCCTTCAGGGTGAGACTAGTGCCTTTATGACTGGAGGAAGCGAACGAGGACTCACTCGTTCTGAGGAAAGGCCGTGTGAGGGCACAGCTAGAAGGTAGCTCTCTCCAAGCTAGAAAGACGGCCTTCGCCAGGAACCCAGTCCTTGAGCTTGACTTCCAACCTCTAGACTGTGAGAGATAAATGTCTTGTTTCAGCTACCCAGGCTGTGGCATTTTGTTATAGAAGCTCCAGCTGACTAAGACAACCATGGAAGAAAGTTAGACTGAAATAGGAACATTCAGGGGGAATTAGTGAATATAGATATATTTTTTTTTTCTGAAGAGTATATATTCTGAACTTTTTATAAGATTTTATTTATTTGAGAGACAGACTAAGAGGGGGAGGGGGAGCACACAAGCAGGGGTAAGGGCAGACGGAGAGGGAGAGGGAGAAGCAGACTCCCCACTGAGCAAGGACCCACCAGATGTGGGGCTCCCAGACCCTGGGATCATGACCTGAGCCAAAAGCAGATGCTTAACTATCTGAGCCACCCTAGATGCCCCTCTGAATTGGTCTTAAAAAATTATCTGCCTTTCCAGCACCTGGGTGGCTCAGTCGGTTAAGCACCTGACTCTTGGTTTTGGCTCAGGTCTTGATGGCAGGATCATGACATGGAGCTCCATCCTCAGTGTGGAGTTGGCTTGGGTCTGTCCCCTTCCTTTCCTTAGTCCCTCTGCTCTCTATCTCTCTCTCTCTCTCTCTAAAGGAAATAAAATCTTAAAAAAAATTATCTGCCTTTTTTATTGTCAGTGTAAAATTATACCTACTTTTAAATCATTAAACAGTAAAAGGGGTAACATTAAATGTATCTAAGTAAGTTAATTTATTAATATATTGATAAATAATTCATTAGGTGATTTACAATTCAATAGCTTTACTTTTAAGAACTTTATGCAAATAGTCTCAAAACTTTATTTGCAGTTTAGTTGGGGGTCTGATAGCTTTCCTATATTTCTCATCTAATGTTATATATACATATACTGCAAATATATATTCAGAAGAAAATTAGGGAAAAAAAGTCAAAAGGGTGGAAGGAAGAGTAATATACCGGGTATATATATTTTTGTTTGTATAATTTAACCTCATATTGTAAAACATTTTTTAAAAAATATTTTATTTATTTATTCATGAGAGACACAGAAAGAGAGGAAGAGACATAGGCAGAGGGAGAAGCAGGCTCCCTGCAGGGAGCCCAATGTGGGACTCGATCCCAGGACCCTGGTATCATGACCTAAGCCACCCAAGTGTCCCCATAAAACATTTTTTGTGTATATAGTATCACTATGAATACATTGGAATTTATGGAACATTTTACATTTCCAATCATTTTCATTAAGTATTGCTCAAAAAGGAATTAAGAAATTGATCATAGGGATCCCTGGGTGGCGCAGCGGTTTGGCGCCTGCCTTTGGCCCAGGGCGCGATCCTGGAGACCTGGGATCAAATCCCACGTCGGGCTCCCGGTGCATGGAGCCTGCTTCTCCCTCTGCCTGTGTCTCTGCCTCTCTCTCTCTCTCTCCCTGTGTGACTATCATAAATAAATAAAAATTAAAAAAAAAAAGAAATTGATCATGAGTATTTGGGGCTGTGTGTGAACATAGTGCAAGTCCTACCATTCAGAAGCGTTGTGCCATTTACACACATATACGAGCAATTAGGGAGTGATCTGTTAGAGTTGCATGTTGCAGCATGGGTTAGTATACTTTACTAATTAGATTAGAAAAACAGCTATTATTCATTACTTTGTCTCATGTTTCTCTACTTTTAGTTTAAACAATTTTCTTGATCTATTCCTAATTGCACTCTATCTTTTGCTAAATTGTATGTTTGTGGTCTGGCTGGTTCATATACTAGAGTCATAGCTGTTTTCTTCTTATATTGTTTCTTCACTTAATGATATACTATTCTCTTGGCATCTCTACTGAAACAAATTTCCCACCATTGATTCTGGTGGTGATTTTGAAACTCTCTTACTAATTCCCCAAGTGACTAAGTTAACAATATTTATATGGAATGAGTTGGTGGACATTTGCCTGGTAGTTTAGTTTTTTCTTTTTTTTTTTTTTTTCATTTATTTTCTTGTACTTCATGGGTTTGTCTGAAGAGTGTGCTGTGTCTTCTCTAGTGGTTTTGCAGGTGCCTTGTGTTTATAAACATTACTGTGGGCAGATTTTATTTTTAATTCTGATAGAATCCAATGGATCATATTGGTTCTAGTTCAACTTTTTATGTTAATGTCTCCCAAGACTCAGTTTTTCACAGGGGCAGGTTAACACCTGATGCTTTCTTGTGACTATTTTCCTACCTTTGGCTCAGGGGTATTTTTCTACTTGCCACTTAAAACACTGAAAGTCTCTCTCTTCTTAACTCAGTCTTGTGGAGAAAGCCCACTTTCATACCTTCTGAAAAATGGGCATAGCCTTATACCCCAGAGTTCCACAAATTTCAACTTTGGCTCTTACAGTGTGTACCTATTCCTGGTTTTAACTCCTCTCCTTCCCTCTCTCATGTCTCTGGCATTGATTCCCTCTTTGTTTCTGATGACTGGTTTGTGATTTTTGCTTTTCACTCAATGATACGTTTTCAATGTTTTTGTTTTATTTGTCAGACTTTTTGATGGTGGATTTTCCTATAATATCCCTAACAGTTTTTTATTGTTGTTGTTGCTCCAGAATGCATTGTTGTTGGGGTTATTTCTGTTATTTCTGTTAGACCTCAAAGAGTCATAAGCTATCATTCTTTCAGTGTTTGATAAATAATCCTTATGATATATTTCAGTTTGTTTTCAATGACACTTTGATCATCCGGAATGAATAGATACATAGTATGAGATCATTTTTACAATGAGGTAAGGTTTTGAGTTGGTTTCTCCCAACTGTTAAGAAATATTAGTAGTATTTATTGAGTACCCTTTCTGCACTCTTTCTTATGCTATCAATATTTTTATATAGTGTTTCATAAATTTGTGTAAAAATAGAAAGATATAATGGTAAAAACCACAAATCCCATCAAGATCATCTCCTAGTTAACCACAATTGAAATAAAAAGGTGAATAGATAATAAGAAAATAGAGGCCAAATAATGAAAGTAAGAAATGAAATTTCCTATCACCCTCCACTTTGGACCTTCGCAAAGGTTTATATGTGTCATTTATATTGAACTAAAAAAAATATTTTCACAAAGGCAATCCTAGTACACACACTGTTCTGTACCTTACTGTGTTCACTAATATGTCTCAGAATATATGCATTTCTTTAGCCCTTAAGATCATTCTTTCATGGACTCATAGTTTTGTTCTGTTTTATTTTATTTTTGGCTTTTGACCTATGGATGACCTATATCTTATTTAACTGGTTGTCCTCTCTTCAATACATGTTGCTTTTTCTAGCAATAGCCAAAAGATTATCCTGTCCTAACATCTTCTTATGATCATTGGATCAAAATAAAGCATACTGAAATATTGCTAGATACTGTCAACTGTTCTATAAAAATTATATCAGTCAATTTAAATTATCAACAGAAGATTGTGAACATTTCATTTCTTATGCCTTTGATATTACTGGATATTATGAAACTTCTTAAATGTATCTCCTGTAAGAGGAAAGTTAAAATAACATTTTTGTTATAATTTACATTTCTTAAATTATGAATAATTTTTAAGTTACACTTTAATAATTTCAATGAATGAGACCCAAAGTTAAAAGTAACATAAAACAATTTTTATTTTATTTATTTTATTTTTTTAAAGACTTTACCCATTTATTTGAGAGAGAGAGAGCGTGAGAGAGAGTATGAGCTGGAGAGAGGAAGATGGAGAGGGAGAGGCAGACTCCACTGAGTAGTGAGCCCAATCCCAGTCTCAATCCCAGGACTCCAGGTCATGACCCAAGACGAAGGCAGGCGCCCAATTGGCTAAGCCACCCAGGTGCCCCATATACAACAATTTTTAAATTCATATTTGGCCTTTCAAAAGAAACAGAAAAAACTTCTGTAGGTTTTCCAGTGTCATTTCTAAAATTTTAGTATTTTATACTTGATATTTACAATTGCCTCTAGTTTCCACTCTTGCCTGTTCCCTGTACTTGCTTTATCTAATTTTCCACTTTTTTTGGGGGGGAGGGAAGTCATCTATTTCTAATTCACAATTATTTCTTTGCTTTGTCTTCTATATCAATTATTTCATTATTTTTTTATTTTATAATATTTTCCTTATTTTTCTAATGTACTCCACAGGAATATGATTTTATTCTCCACATGCTGCGGTTTAACAGCAAAGTAATTTCCTGTTTCTATTATTATTGCAGTCACATGCATCTCATTCACCCATTTGAAAACTCAACTGAGAGATTCTTAGTCTTTATACTTCCTTTCAGCTACTCCTGGCTCACAGAGTAATTGAGTTGTTTGTATGATGTATTATTTAGTTACTTATTTATTATTTGATTAAAGGAAGCATAGATAGACAACATTTTAATATTGGGATATATTAATTTTTAATTACTTGTAGAAGATTGCATAAGATATATAATAATTGCAGTCTTAATTTTGGCATTAAAGTAAGAATAAAGTGTTATATGACTGATAATTCATTTTAAATTTTATAATAAAATTTAATTACATACATACAACAAACCAAGTAAATGATGGGTAAATAAGAAAATTTGTTTAATAACCTGTTATGATGAAATGTCTTTTTAAGATAAAAATGAAAATATGAGTGATATATAATTAATATTTAAATTATGAGGGAGTACGTGTTATACTGTGAAAATTCTTAGAGAAACACGTAAAACAGGTGGGGCACTAATTCTGTTGCTGAGGGTACAGTTTAGCCTCATACCATGATTATAGCAATAAAGTTAATGATATCATTACAGTCACACCAACATTTTTATAGTGCTATTAAATGGATATACTTACTCAAGGTGCATGAAAGGGAGCAGGTTTTAATAGTTTAAAAAAATGATGTTTTCTGCCATTTAGATTTTTTTTTTTTTAATTTGAGATGAACAGGAAGCATGATTAACTATAATGGAAATGGATTAAAAGGAACAATTGACTGGAAGCACTTTGGAGCCTCATGTTAAATATAATTTTAATTTGAATGTACAAAGTAAGTGTTACTGAAATATAATTATAAACTAACATGCAACATTAAAATATTCTAAAAAGATACATTTTATATTAAATTTGAAAATGTTAGTATCAATTTTGTGATGTTACCTTCCTTTAAAACTCAGACCTACTGGGGCGCTGGTGGCTCAGCAGTTGAGCTTCTACCTTCAGCTCAGGTCGTGACCCCGGGGTCCTGGGATCAAGTCTTGCATCAGGGTCCCCACAGGGAGCCTGCTTCTCCCCCTGCCTGTGTCTCTGCCTCTCTCCCTGTGCCTCTAATGAATAAACAAATAAATCTTAAAAAAAATAAAAATAAATAAAACACAGGCCTACTAACTATGCAGCAGCAATTGTGTCAGCTAAAATCTGTGATACATTCAAAGGAGGTATTTACTCTTCTAGAAGCAGAATGGGTCACACTTAGTAAGGTGTTGTTATAGGTTGAATTGCTCTGCAAAAAGATTATGTTGGATATTCCCCAGTACCTATGAATGTGGCCTTTTTGGGAAGAGGATTTTGCAGACATAATCAAAATAAGATAAAGTCATTAGGGTGGATCTTAACCCAACATGATTGATGTCTTTAAAAGACAAGAAAAAGGTAGAGATAAACTAAGGTAAAGGCAGCTCACATTGGAGTGACGCATTTGCATGCCAGCTAACTCCATGGTTGCCAACAAAGCACCAAAAACTAAGAAGAGGCAGGCAAGGATTCTCTTCTAAAGACTTCAAAGAGAGCATTGTCCTAATGTCTTTGATTTCAGACTTCTAATCTCTAGAACTGTGGGGCAATACATTTGTTGTTTCCAGCCGCCAGACCGTGGTATTTTTTTTGTCATGGCCTTAGGAACCTAATACAGACATGACACATTTGGCATATATCCCCTGGCCATTATAGGGGCACTTGTTTGACAAAGGAAAATGCCTTGGCTTTGTATGAATTCTACTCATGCCCAAAGTTTCAGAATCTAGGACTGTTTCTGAGGTTTCATGTGAGGAGGAAAACTCCGAATTTTCAGGAGATAAATTAACAATGTTTTTCTTTTACTTTAAAATCACTTCACCACTAAAAAAGGAGAGAGAGGGAGAGAGAGAGAAAGAGGGAAGGAAGGAAGGAAGGAAGGAAGGAAGGAAGGAAGGAAGGAAGGAAGGAAGGAAGAAAATCCATAAATGATTTGGTGGTTCAGACCCACCGGGTTGAACGACCGAGCTCACTTAATTCTGTTGTGCACCCTCTTGATCTACTTTGCTATGATTACTATACTTGTCTTTTTTTACCTTGAAACTCCAACAAAGGTCAACTGCACAGAGATCCTGTATTCTTGGGTGACATATATCTCAAGATGGAGAAAATGTGACAGGATTTTGCATAAATTTTGTCAGAATTGAAATTTGCATGAGCTAATTCATTTATATCATGAATATAACAGAGGAGATTTAACCTTCCTAAGTTTCAAAGTCTTGCACAGAAATGTTCTTTCCACTCAAAATCTTTAGAGTAGAAGGAGCTGGTCATAGATGCACTAACAAATGGATAATTTTATCAGGAAACTGTTACATGTTTAGATTTGTGCTCTTTGACTTAAGGATATATAATACACAGTGAGACATGACTTGGACTTTTGAACAGCACAAATTGAGTAGATGATACAGAGCTAACAAATAAGGTGTGTGTAAGTACACTAAGGGGTTCATAGGATTTGGAGAAAACCTCACTTGAAGCCTTATATATCTTAGTGATGATTGCAGGAGTTGTTTCCTACTGGCTTAGGAAAGATTAGTAAATTCTCAGAAATTTTTCAAGATTACTACATTTTCAGAAATTTTTCAAGATTACTAAATTTTCAGAAATTTTTCAAGATCACTAAATTTTCAGAAATTTTTCAAGATTATTAAACTTTCAGAAAATTTTCAAGGTGGGTGTCAAACACAGCCATTATTAAATTAACTACATATTTATAATTACATATTGTATAAAACATCAATTAATATTAAAAACACATTTGTTTCTAATTATTATACTACATTTTGCTATCATCTACATTTTTGAGGATATTTTGTATGTAATGCATATATATGGCAGAAATACTATATAATGGTCTGATATATATTTCTTGGCAACTCTGTAGCTTGAAGATCACCATTCTGGGAATTACAGAGTAGAAATTGGCAAACATTGCTAATTTGCTTTTGTTTTCCTTTTTTGCCCCCAGAGAGCCACTTGAACATTAACCAGCACCCTGCACGGCGCTTTATGTGGTGTGCTCAATTTCTCAGCTTCCATTAATACTATTTATGTTTCTCCTTTTAAAATCCTTTTCTTAAAAAAAAATAAAAAAAAAAATAAAAAAAAAAAAAATCTCTTTCTTCACTTAACTTTCATGGTATATATTACATCCCTCACTTTCCTCCTGTCTCTCTGGGGTGTTCCTTTTTCACAGACTATCAAAAATTAGAAATCTTGATGTCAGTCCTGGCACTTTTTCCTTGTCCTTCTCAATATAGGTCATTTCAACCATTTCTTTGCTTTTAAATGGTATTTATATGCTGATCACTTCCATATTCATGTTTATGTCTCAACCTTCTGCTTTGGAATCCTTAAATCATGTGTATGGATTTGTGTAATTGACGTTCTCTCAAGTTTAGTCACAGCATGGTTCTCAAACTTTATCTTGTGTTGAAATCAACTGGAATGTTTGTTAAAATTCAAACAGTGGGCCTCAAACCCCAGAATTTCAGACTCAGTATCTCTGGGGTTGGGCCTAAAAACATTCATTTACAACACTCCTCCACGTAATGCTAGTGAGCCAGGACCCACACTTTGAACAATACTTGTTTACAGAGATTAAAGTCTATCATTTCTAAAAGGTACTCAGTTAATCAGCTACTCTCTTTTAACCCATCTTGGGAAATGGTAATAAACTTATTTTATTTTATTTTACTTTAGTTGGTTTCATGCTGGTGGAAGCCTCCATCAACTTTCAACTGGGACAACAGCACTGGTTATTTTCCTGGATGTTTTACTTCTAATCCTGCCCCCTAAAAACATTTCACATCACAGCCAACATTAACTTTTAAAGACCCACATTTGATTTTATTTAATATTTCAAGGTTTCTCTTTCTTTTAAAATTGAAGTATGACTAACATTCAATGTGGTGTTCATTTCAGGTAACACTGATTCTATACATTACTTAGTGCTCACCATGACAAGTGTAGTCCTCATCGGGCACCCTGAAAAGTCATTACACTACTATTGACTATATTCCCTATGCTGTACTTTTCGTTTCTATGACTTATTCATTTTATAACTGAAAGTTTGTACCTCTTAGTCTTTACCTATTGCACTCATTCCCTGCCTCTGAATAAACCATCAGTTTGTTTTCTGTATTTAAGAGTCTATTTTTTTTTTCATTTTTTTCTCATTTATTCAAATTCGCTGCAGGAAGTAAACACTAAAAGATTAAAAAACAAAACAAAACAAATTCACACCGCAGTATGTACAGTTTCATGATAGCACATGAAGAAATTAAATTTCTAATAAAAATGACAAATTATATTACTAAGCCGATAGCATTAAAATTGGTTGTGTAAACCCCAAAATTCATATGAATGGTAATATCCCTGTATTCCAGCAGACTGGAATACTCTTGGTATAATATTACATTTTCAATGGGATTAAAAAATTCATGAAAGTAGTTGTGTGAACTCTTAATGTTGAAAAGTGGTTGACTTGATTTTAAAAAGTTTTAAGGCCCTTGTATTCAAAGCACATTCTTTCACAAAGCTTAAACCACAGAAGTCATATCCAGAAATGGAATACTGTCATGTTGGGATGAACATCTGATCTGACTTGTTAAGACATTTTGTCAAATGCACAGATGCACAGGGTCCCCCATGAACTTTTCATGCAGCAGGTAATCACAACCTAAATAAAAGGTTTATTCTATACATTTGTCCAGACTTGCAACTGTATACACCATGCACAATTTTTAAACCTGTCTGATTATATTTACACTTATACATGGAATATACAGAAACTGAAGAGGTTAAAAGGCTTTTCTGTTGCATTAGAACAATACAAAATATGTATTTTTCATTAAGGGAATCACTATTTACATCACCTTTAAAAACTGATTTTAACATCTTCATGTAACAAGTCAATATATATATATATAATATATACTCCCACCAGTTTACTCTTCTGTAACATGTACCAGAGAATAAACAGGTAATGCTACCTTACTGATGTCAATGAGAGCTGTAGTACCCTTTCACAAACGACTTCATTGGGAAGAAATTGTCTAGATATCTAAAATAGTCCTTGAAAATGTGTGTATGCGGGTCCTTGTAACTACATATGCATAAACAAAGTGAAGTTATGGATGTATGCCCTTTCTCACTGTTCTTCTTTAAAATCGCCCTAAAGTCAAACTGGGGACATTCTCTAGTAAATCAGAACATCATTTTTTGTTTGATTTTTTAGATACCACATATAAGTGAAATAATATGGTATTTGTCTTTCTTCATCTGGTTTATTCCATTTAGCATAATACCCTTTAGTTCTGTCCATATTGTTGCAAATGGCATGCCATTCATTTTTATGGCTAAGTATTATTCCATGGTGTATATATATTCATTGTGTGTATATATACATAATGTATATTTCTTATATTTATATATGTACATATACACACATATATACACACAATTAATATACCATTTCTTATCCATCCATTCATGGATAGATATTTGGGTTGTTTCCATATCCTGCTATTGTAAATAATGCTGCAATAAACATAGGAGTGCATATATCTTTTCAAGTTAGTGTTTTCATTTTCTTTGGTTAATTATGAAGTAATCGAATTACTGGATTATATAGCATTTTATTTTTAATATTTTGAGAAAATTTCATACTATTTTCCACAGTGGTTTACATTCCAGTAGTGCACGAGGGTGCACTTTTCTCCACATCTTCACCAACACTTGTTATTTCTTATCTTTTCCATCCTAGCCATTCTGATTCATGTGAGGTGACAGCTTATTGTGGTTTTGATTGCATTTCCCTGATGATTAGTGATGTTGAGCATCTTTTCTTGTGTCTGTTTGGCATGTGCCTGTCATGTTTGTATGTCTTCTTGGCAAAAATGTCTATTGAGATCCCATGCCCATTTTTTTAAGTGGCTTTTTTGGGTCTCTTTGCTATTGAATTGTATTTATTATGAATTTTGTTTTTTTTTTCTTTTTTTAATTTTTATTTATTTATGGTAGTCACAGAGAGAGAGAGAGGCAGAGACACAGGCAGAGGGAGAAGCAGGCTCCATGCACCAGGAGCCCGATGTGGGATTCGATCCGGGGTCTCCAGGATCGCGCCCTGGGCCAAAGGCAGGCGCCAAACCGCTGCGCCACCCAGGGATCCCTATTATGAATTTTGGATATTAACCCCTTATCAGATATATCATTATATTTTAAATAGGATCTACACAGGTCTTCATATCTCCACCCTTATTAACCTCTCAGGGTCCCTTTTTTTTTTACACCTCATTCCTTCACTTGACTACTGTAAAGCTCTTTTGAATAATTCAAGCATCTCTCCTCACTTAGAATCTTCTCACAGCTGTTTCTTCTCTTTTCTTGTAGGGTTCTCATTTGTATTGATAGAATCTCAAAGACGATTTAAAAATAAACACAGAATATTCTTATATCAAGGGAACTTAAATAATATTTTACTATTTAAAAGGACTATTAAAAAGTACTATTCTTTTAATACAGAAATCCTACTTCACCTTAAAATGCAAACTGGGCTAAAAACTTAATGTGGCTTCTTAATTTCTAATGACTAAAATGAAGACAAATTCAGATTTCCCTTCCCTATCATCACCATGGACTGCAAGTATTAATGAGAGAGCAGGAAAATTCAGGGAATAAATTATGTTTTGACCACAGCATTTTTCTTTATTTCTTTTTTTTTAAGATTTTATTTATTTATTCTTAAGAGACAGAGAGAGGCAGAGACACAGGCAGAGGGAGATGCAGGCTCTCTGCGGGGAGCCTGGTGCTGGACTCGATCCTAGTACCTCAGGATAATGACTTGAGCCAAAAGCAGATGCTCAACCACTGAGCCACCCAGGTGTCCTAACCACAACATTTTTCTTACAGTGAATATACACTTAAGAATTTACAAAAAGTGGCATTTTCTAATTTTCACTTCATATTTTACTTCTAAAATTGAATATCATATTCAAATATTAAATATCTTCCTTATTTTGGTTATGCAAAATATAGATTTTAAATATAGATGTTCATGGATTAATTAAAACTGCAATTGCAATGCCAAAAACTGTACCTTCCTTCAAAATTCTCATATATAGGTCTATGGTGCTAAGCACGCCTTCCCAACAGGTGATAAATCAGTCTTTGTTAGCCATGGCAGGATTGAATTTTACTTAAAATAAATGAAAATCATTGGTGGATTTGAGACAGAGAAATTATATCATGTAATTTATGTTTTAAAGAATCGTTTTGCAGGGCAGCCCTGGTGGCTCAGCAATTTAGCACCTGCCTTCAGCCCGGGGCATGATCCTGGAGACCCAGGATCAAGTCCCACATGGGGCTCCCTGCATGGTGCCTGCTTCTCCCTCTGCCTGTGTCTCTGCCTTTCTCTCTCTCTCTGCCTCTCATGAATAAATAAATAAAATCTTAAAAAAATAAAAAAGATCATTTGGCTGGGAAATATGGGGTGAGAACGGAGGGAAGATGCCAAGTTAAGGAGTTATTACAGCATTTCAAGTGCAAGATTCTAGTAGTACCAAGAAAGGAAATAAAAGGAGAGAGGAGAAAATAGGATTTGGAATTACATTTGGAAAAAATATGCTAAAAATTGATACAAATGATAAGGAAAGATGAATGATTATATAGTCTCTATATTTTTGTCTTGAGGAACTGGTGTTCTTTGTCAATAGAAGACTTTGAGTGAACAGACTTAGAAGAAAAATAGATCCACATTTCTGTTTTGGCCATGGTCATTTTTAGCTTTTACATGCTTATTCACCTGGAAATATCAAATATAAATCTAAAACCTGATGTATGGCAAGAACATGCTATATATTATGTGACCACTCACTTGGAAGGTCACTTGGCTTTGAAGAGCTAAAAAATAATACAAGATATGTTTGTAAAGTAAATATTAGCTGATTTCAATGAGCTTCGAAAGAGGCTATTATAAAAACAAGAGGTTATTATAATTTTTAAGTAATGTCATAGACATAATTGTGAAGTATCTCCCACCATTTTTTATGATTGAAGAGGGAAGTTGGAAAGGGTGTTTAGTTCATTCTAACTTCAATACGTTAGTATTATAATTTTATCCTTTTATAATGAGGCAGTTTTTTAAACATTCTAAAAATGGCTATATTAAATCATTAAGACAAAAAGAAAAAGGAAAGTGGGGCTTTCAATAAATAAAACTGCAACCCTGTCCATATCAATGAACTGAAAGGAATGTGTTAGTGTCCTCATGTAGCATGATTCCGCTCCTGTCTAACATGGCCAATATTTTTATTTTTGCAAAAGTGATTTATATTTTTATTGCCTATTTATCATTAAAAGTAGTAGGTATTCATATCTGATATCAAATGTGTTCTTTCTGTTTAGCCTTTCTAGTATTTTCCCCCATTAAGAAGGATAAGTGTTGAGTGAAAAGTTAATTACAACCAGTTTCCAAATGATCTCATTTGAATATAGCCAATCACCTCATTTTCAAAGTTATTTCCTGATTATGCATCTTTCGTTTCAAAGTCAGAAGGAGAGCTGGTTAGACACAGTTGGTAAGTTTGTATGTAAGGAGTCTGAAGACACCTAAGAAAAAGTATTATTTTGAAAAATACTTGTTATCCAAGCGCAATTGATATGACACTCCCGTTCTTACAGTTCAGCATATCTGAAACTTTCAAAAACTTTGAACCCTCCAAAGATCCTCGTACGCTTTGTCAAGGGAGTTAATGGGGTGGGAAATGACAGGAGAAAGCTGTGGTGCACTTTCCCGAAAGAGGCATGCTCACATTGCATTCCAAACAAGGAATTTCAGATTTCCCTAACTTGTATATGAAAGGGGTGCGCATTCTGCTCAAGGATCAGTGAAGACTTTCATGCATTCTGTCAGTGCTGTTTATTTCTTGTCAAGCATTATGCTGGATTTTAATATAAGCTAGACATTGTGAAAGGCCTGTCCTGTGACACTGAACAAAAAGAATTAATAAAACAATTAATATATTGAAGGCATTATATATTATCAACCGGACGCCTTTCGTCTTTATCTTTTAAAATTATTTTTCTTTTCGTTTTCTGCTCTTTGTTTCTTTTTGTTGTTGTTGTTATATGAAGACATTGAGGTAAACAAGAATTCTCCTTGTGACAGTCACACAACTGTACTTAGTACCCAGGTGATATTTATTGAAAAAATGAGCATCATAAGGCATTTATGGATCCATTGTTTCAGTTGCTGTGGCCTAGTAGCAAAAGAGACCTCAAATTCTTATGTTGTTGAAACCAAAGTAAATATCTCGAAAAAAGTATAGGAAATATACATTCTTTGCATCTAAGCTGAGCCTATTTTCTTTACTAAAGAATTAAAGTACTAATTTTTGAAAACTTAGTTGGAAAAGTGTTTTTATGATTTTTAAACATATCTTAGTGCTGCCTCATTCTAATGTACTTGGAACTGTACAATCAAAGGGAGTTTAAAATTAGTGTAAGAATTCAGGGATTTAGGCATACAGAAGATTAAGTCCCTTGCTATTGTTCTGCATTATTTAAATTTCTTGACCATATCACAATAATTTACCGGATAATGGCATTTTGATCTGTACTTCTACATAACTTAATTATTGTTGAGTGACCTTTTAAGAAACTGAAATTCATTCTGATTATCTGGCTTAGAATGTGCCTGTTTTATTTATTTTGGGGGTAGGTAAGGGAAGGATAGAGGAAATTGAACTCACTGATGTGATTTTTATGCATTGACTAATGCTGAAGTTGTATGATATGCTGGGGTGCCTGGGGGACTCAGTCAGTTGACTCTTGCTTTCAGCTCAGGTCATGATCTCAGATGGTGGGAATGAGCCACATGTTGGGCTCAGCGTGGTGTCTGCTTGTCCCTCTCCTTCCCTCTCTGCCTCTCCCATCTTCTCCCTCCCCACCTCAGGTGCATGCACATGCAGTGTCTCTCTCTAAAATAAATAAATAAATAAATAAATAATAAATAAATAAATAAATAAAATTCTGTAAAAAAAATGAAAAACCTTTATGATATATTAAGGAAGCTCACAGGAAGCTTCCCTATATTGACCTAAATATAAGGATTTAATTTTCCCTTATTGTTAATTTATTTTTTTTCATTTACTAATGCTTAAGTGTGTATCCTTTAATATCATTATTTTAAACGAAATGGCCTTATTTTAGATAAGTTAGAGCCAGTGGTAAACTTATTTCCCAGATATATTGTTGTTTTGTTTAATTTTGGTGGTTTGCAGATACCAAGACCAATCTTAGTGATAGCTCAAAAAAATTGATATTGGCCGTTTCAATTCACTGGTTATCTGGTGACCTAAAAAGGTACATTACTAACTCTTCCTATTCCATGATTAAAATCTGAAGAATACTTTCAGATTTTAAATATATTTATATTATAGGTATGTTGTAAATGGTCACAGCTTGAGTACAAATGATTCTGAAAAATATATAATTTGAAGGCATAAATCAATCCATTGCATGAACATAGCTATATTCAGCAAATCCAAAGGTTTGTTTCTTTTTTTTTTTTTTGCTTACCTATACACCATGTGTAGGTTTGATTCTTTTTGTTCCTTCTAGTCAAGAATTTTTCTAGACCATAAGGAAATCTTTTCATCTTTTCTTTTTTTTTTTTTTCTTTTCATCTTTTCATTGTTATATTTGCTTATAAATATCCTGTCCAAGCTACACGCAGATAACCTCCTACAAAGGAGTTGACCGAGCGTTGAGGCACAGGCTTTTTGATTTCCTTTTTGGTTGAAGAGAATGTAAATCAATTATCCCCATTTTCTCAAGTAAGACCACCCAGATAGTGCTAGCAAAACTGTTGATGGCGCTTTACCCATGGGAAGTTATAAAAAGATTCAAAGTTGAAGTAGTCAGAGAACTGTAGATTCAGAGAGAGGTATTTTGAAGCGCTTCGGTGTATTATAGGCCCACAAACCTGGGGAGAGTGGCTTTAATGTGACTGCTTGGGAAGACTAACAAGTGTCTCCTAAACTTCAAGGACACGACATATGTCAGACTCAAAGCATTCCACAAGCAGAGAGTTTAGGGTTGGCAATTGTTCCATGGATAGAGTAAATAGAGGTTGCTTGAGGGGGAATTGCCTGCTTGCCCAGCATTTCTCAGAACAGAGGATGCCTGTTTTCCAAGGAACCTTGGAGAGAGACACCCTGGATCGTTTGAGCAGGGCTAGGCGACATTAGGGGAAGAAGCTAGAAGTACCCTGAGATGTTAACAGGCTTACCAATGACATGCAAGTAACTCACCAGTTTGTCTGTGAAAAGACACATCTGTCCATGTAGAGGAAGCTTCAGGTAAGATCCTCAGGTGATTTTAGAATGGAGGAGGGAGCTCTGAGGAGTTGCCACAGTGTCACCTGAAGGAAAGGCCAGGCTTCAAAGAGCATTCATGCCCACAAGGTACCAATGCTAACTTACCAGGACAGCGCCACAGTAGAGCTTTCCTGCCTTCACTTGTCTCTCTTCCAAGTTTCACCCCCTTTCCATCTTCGGAGGTGTTGAGGGAAATTTGGATGGAGGAAGAAAAAGGTCGACATTTCTTTTTTTTAATTTTTGTTTTTATACATGACCGGATCTATTAATTACAAAAATAGACTGAACTAAAGTAAAAGTTTCTCTTGACTGAATGAAGCAGACATTTTAATTATCTAAACGTGACCAGAATATTCCTTGTGACATGCCCTCGATTTCATCCAAGGGGAAGGAAAGAATGAATTCTACAGAATAGTAAAGTGGGAATGGAGGTGGGGAGAGAAGAGAGTCGTATTCTGATAATGTCCTGTGTGGATAGTTTGTTCATCCGCGTTTATTCAGCTCCAGGATTCAACTGGACTCTTCATTCATTTGGGGTGTGTGTGTGTGTGTGTGTGTGTGTGTGTGTGTTCACAGCAAATAACTATTAGAAAATGATTATATCTGAATTTCAGTGGCATTCCATAGTAAACTGAATTTAGGCTAAAGTTATAGATTCATACTATTTCTATTAGATATTTTTTCCTCTTAGTAGTTGTGTGATTTTACTTGGTTATTTTAATTAAAAACCCCTATTATCATTATTTTATCTCTTATGACTCTTGATTTTGTTTGAAAGCTAAAAACAATCAATCCCATCACTGTTCTACAGTTTCTTGAAGTCATTCCAACCTTACCTCCTTCTTTTATATATGCCAAAATGCTGGCTTGCATTTCAAACCCACCGACACATACATATAGAGTATACATGTGTATGAATATACATCTGTGTGTATGAGGAAGAGGTAATCTATTATTTCAGAAAATGAAAAGACTTTGGAACCAAAACCAGTTTTGGAATATAATCATTTCAAATCCCTCATTTGATGGCCAATGTCTATTTAACCCGTACTAGTTCAACTAGTTGCATTTTTTCCTAATAATTATGCATTAATGTATACAAGCTAAGTGTGATAAATAAAACTTTACTTTATTCTAAAGTGTTTGTATCATGGATCGTGATAGCTTGAAATATATTTTAAATTAAATGCAAGCATGGAATCAAATCCCTTTACATTTTCTGGTTCATGTTTTGGAGGTTGAATTGATTAATAAATCTCTACGGCTGCTTGTCTTACATTCACAATATGCCATTTATTCGAACACTGTCATATGAAACTTCTTAAGAACCAACTTTTACGCATAACTGGTGCTACTTTTTATTTTCGTGATAGTTTTAGGATTTAACAAGTCACTATGGGCTCATTTTACATATGACAGCCTATGCCTCAGACTTCAACAATTAGTTATTTATTTTTAAGGCTGCCTTGAACCTTCTCCACAAGATAATTCAGAAATGTATGGCCTAGTGTTGGTGTGTTAGCCTGAATAGAGTGTCTATGGATAGGAAACACGTCACGGGAAAATCATTTGAAATTAAATGATAATTTTCAGCTAGTTTTCTTTTTTAAATAAGATTGCTCCAACAGATATGCCAACATGCTATCTAACATGGACTTTTTCACTAAGTCTGCTTCTGAACACATGAGCATTGTTTCAATGGTGAAGGGTTCCAGAAAAATAATGTTCTGTTTGAATGAACATGAATTAAAATTGACCTGTGACATGCTTATGCCATTCAACATGCTGTCTCAGATACACAGTGCATTGGGATTGCTCACATCGCACTAACTTAAAATGATTAGACTAATGATTCAGTTACCTTATATATACTCAAGTCTGGAACCAGGCATTTTCTTTACACCTTCAGCGGAACACTGATTCCCCTTCACTTCTCAACCACTTCCCATCAAAGATGACCTGTGATAAAACTCTAGACACTTTATCCATTCTCAAGACTCTGGGGGCACCTGGGTGACTCAGTGGCTGAGCATCTGCCTTTGGCTCAGTTCATGATCCTGGGGTCCCAGGATCCAGTCCCACAACAGGGTCCCTACAGGAAGCCTGCTTCTCCTTCTGTCTGTGTCTCTGCCTCTCTCTCCGTGTCTCTTATGAATAAATAAATAAATAAAATCTTTTTAAAAAAGACTCTCATTCATTGACTCTCACTGTGAATAAACCTCATTATCCTTTCCTAGTGGATGGCTACACGTAGAGTGTGGACTTAAATTGAGATGCCTGATTATACCCACACATTATCACAGCAATATTAACAGAATAAAAAGCAGAGAGAGCACAGAAAGTTTCTTGTGTCACAATGAGACATAAATACAAGCCACTGAGACCTTATTCATATCTGGGACTCATAGTCTTCATATGCCTACTAATAATGCAAAAACATAAAAGGAAAAGAAAGCAAAAAAATGAAGAGTGTCAAAGTAGAAAAATGTGTAAGAAGGGTCAGCAAAACCACAGCCAAAAGGTAGTAACACATATAGTGACTTTATGTCACTTTCATTCACCAGTGTTTTCCTTACTGAAACAAGCTTTTATAATTTAATGAATAAATGAGCAAGATACTATGAGAATGACATTTTAAATATAGCCATTCCATTTGTCACTTAGGATCCTATTTTAAAAAGCTCTTTGTTATTTTTAGACTTCCTTGGAGAAAAGATCTCTTGGCATTTCCTCTTTCTACATCTACAAACCGAGCATTTAAAGTTTTTATTGCTAACCCACATCTATAAGTAAAAATATGTCTATGTCCATGGTCACAGACATTCTCAGACACATCATATAGGCTAACAAAAATGCAAATCCCACTTTTATAGCAATTCCATTCTCCAAAAAAATGTACACCATGATATATATCAGTACTACTTGGTTGTTGGAAGCAATAATTCATCATTTCTTTTTTGGTGTTTGAGTTGCTTTCCTTTACTATGTAGTTATTTTGCTACAAAAATATTTAATAAGGAGACATTTTACAACTAAAATTATACTTGGAATCATGGAAAACACAACATAATTACTTGAGTTTGAAATCATAGCTAGAAAGCCAGAAGGAATCATGGAAAACACAACATAATTACTTGAGTTTGAAATCATAGCTAGAAAGCCAGAAGAAAATTGTCCTGATTCTCTAAAAAAAGACATTCACAGGAAAAATGCAAAAAAAAAAAAAAAAAAGGCAGTAAGTCATTGACTTTTGAAGGTATATTTGAGCCATATTTTCTTTTTCCTAGCAAACCTAGGTGTGAGTGCCAACTATTAACTAATGTCTTAACTATGAATAAATTATCAAAAATTAAAAGACTAATTTTGGGAGTATAATTATTACATGTGAAGCATTTTGGGACAGTTTTCCTGATAATATAAAATATTTGAACTTTTAGTGTTGTTTGACTATGGGGTTGTGAATTTAATCACAACTACAATAAATCATCCTTCATCATAGTAGCTGTGATTTCATTCACTATGGGAGACAAACTGATTTTCTTAAAATCTTAAATTAAGGGATAAACATCATTATTTAAACTAATCTCATAATATTCTAGAGGAATCAAATAGTGAATTAAAATATTTTAGAAAACGATTTTTCAGATAATTGGTTTCTATTAAAGCTGTGATAAACATCCATGTTTCATATTAATATCTGGACATTCCTTTATTTGTATTTCTTTAAATTCTCCTTTCATAATTCAGCAGTACATTAGAATAAAAATAAGGAAGCATAAAATATATACCTATATTATGATTTTACTGTTATGTGTGTGCTTGTAATAAATGGAGAACAGTAAAAAACATGTTAGTTCAATGAATGTTTGGTTGGAATGATTAGAAAAGAATGTTTTACAAGTTAAAGCTACTGACTGGTTTTCATTTATGCAATCAAAATCCACAATTAAAACATTATAATAATGTAAAAAATATATTTTAAGCCATTTTGTAGATTTTCAAGCACGTGGTATTGCTGTGTTCCTCTTATTCCAGCAATTGTATATTTGGATCATACAGAAAGAGATACCATCAGGTTATATGAGTTGCCTTCCAGAACATACTTTCAGATAAATATATCAGCATCTTAGCTTTAAAAATAACTCTCAGCAACGGAGTGGCTATCAGTTACTTCCCAACAAAGAATAAAAAAGTAAAAGCACAATAATTAAATACATGGGTACACATTAACAAATATTTGGAGGTCTGTATATTTTGGAGCATAGAGCAAATATTATCAAATTATTTACAGAATGAATATCAGGGGGATCCCTGGGTGGCTCAGGGGTTTAGCGCCTGCCTTTGGCTCAGAGCGTGATCCTGGAGTCCCAGGATCGAGTCCCACGTCAGGGCTTCCTGCATGGAGCCCTGCTTCTCCCTCTGCCTGTGTCTCTGCCTCTCTCTTTCTCTCTCTCTGTCTCTCATAAATAGATGAATAAAATCTTAAAAAAAAATGAATAGTAGATCCACCATAAGCAGTTGTACTCTTCTGACCTGCAAAAAGTCATGTGGCCTAAGGCTTGAAGCACCAGCTGAAATCTAACCTGTGCTCTGCTCCTGAGGCTTTGCATACTCATAACAACAAAATGAAGCATATTTTTCTAAGGTTCCTTTATGACAGGCTGAATAATGCCACATACCAGACGTCCATGTCCCAATCCCCACAGCCTGTGAATATTTTACCTTATGTGGAAAAGTCGCTTTGCAGATGTGATTAACTTAAGGATCTTGATATAGGAAGATTATCCTGGCTTTTCGAGGTTGACCCAACATGATCACAAAGGTCCTAATAAGAGGGAGGGAGAATGTCAGTGTCAGAGAAGGTGATGTGAGGATGGAAACAGAAGTTAGAGTGATATGGGAGCACGACGCAAGGAAGGGGCAGCGTTTTTAAAAGCTGAAAGAAGTTAAAAAAACAAAACCTGGAGACTCTAGAAGAAACACATTTCTGCTGATACACTGAGTTTAGCCCAGTGAAACTGATTTTGGAATTCTGACCTCTAGAACCATAAGATAATATACTCATGCTGTTTTAAACAGCCCATTGGGTAATTTGTTAGGCAGTGGAAACTAATACAACCTTAGAGACTAGAATTGACTTGTATGATAGAGGAGGTTCAAAAGGATAATGATTTCCCATTTTAAATGGACTGTGGCTGTCGTAATTAATTGTGGATAATATCTGTTCCAGCATCTTGCATTAGCAGTCGGTAAATCTTGATCAAACATACGTCTTCCTGCACGTTAATTCATACGTCACATTTCTCATTCATTGTAGTTCAAGGAACAACTCAGTTCCCACTTCTTTATGGATCTTTTTCTATTATGTAAACTTCCTGAAAGAATCCAATGCACAAGACTTGAAATTTGCTTCCTATTCTATGCTACATATACTTTGGTGGCACACCGTTCTACATATGTCCCCCACCACTTTCTATAATACTAGTCTATATTTAAGAAACCAGTCTCATGTTCATAAGGGTGAATATCAGACAAAACTTCCTCTTCTGTCTGATGTCGGTCTAGGGTCAAAATTCTTCCCTTCCATTTGCTGGCCAGTATGATAATTAATTTGACATAGGACAGATTAACAGGAGAAAGCAAATTTAATTATGTACATAGGAGAGCCCCCACAAAGACATAAAAACTCAAAATCAATCATGCATTTGAGGTTAATTAGAGTCCTGAGCTAAGGAGGAGAGACTAAGGGTCTGGGACTTCAAAGGAGAGGAAGACAATTCACAGGGAGTTGAGAAGAGGAAAGGCACAGTCAACAAATACATGCCACACCAGGCAGGTAAGTCTTTCTGATATAAATAACATTATCTCTGCTAATAGCTGTTTTCCTGGTATAGGCTCCCTATCTGAGGTCTTTTAGGCAATTAAAGGAGAGGTAATAAACTAAAAAAATAATAAAAAAATAAAATAAAAAATAAAGGAGAGGTAAAAAGTGTTTTCCTGAGTCTGCTGGGTCTTCAGTGCCTTCATCTCAAAATAACCCACGTACCAAAGCGATGCATTTCGGCATGGCACGTTCTGCTCCCCTTCATGGGTGTGAACTCTGAGCAAAGTTGGCGCTCATCAATATTGTAAGGAAGAGGTCAGTGATAATAGTTATTATTTTGCTGTTGTCTCAACGGTGACAGTTACAAGTCTAAGTCTAAACAGGAAAAGAATACAAGCAATGAGTTGTTTTCATAGAGCTGCTTTGTCACAGGAACATCAACATATGTTCGTTAATGAAGAGAATCTTAAGCTCCCTGCAAGCTCCCAGATGATACTGCTTAGTTCAGGTTACATTAAGAACCCATCAAATTCTTTCAGAAGACTTAACTTTAGACTCACATGAGGTTCTGAACATACTGTTCACCATCCTTTTAATTCTGGAGAATGCCCACCCTCCTGCATGCTAATTTGATGTATGCAGTTGATAACCAACTCAGGTTTTCCAAGTGATTCTTTTCTGAAAGGAGATTTCAAGGCCAAATTCTGAGAACACCATACAAAACAGGATCTAGACTTAGGTATTCCGGAGATGTATTGGAATGAGGCCTTCATATTTTGAAAGACAAAATGTTTGCTTTGCCTCCATCAAGGTTGATAGCTTTTAGTTTTGGAATGTCAAAGAACTTATCTATTTTGTAACATAGAAATTGATAGAATTGATTGTTCATTGTTTTTTTTATTCTGAATCATTCACTAAATATATACAAAACCCATTTGACCCATTAAATCATTTCCATGTTACAACAATTTTTTACAGATTCTTTAATGATCTTGAATCTTTTAAACATTTTCTTGAAACAATGAATTTTAAGGTATTTATTAAATGTAAGGAGTAATATTTTCCCATTATGTATGCCTCATTTTTTATTACCAGATAATATACCTTGTCACTGTCCAAAACATTCTTGGCTTTAACTCTAAAAATTTAATAACTGTTTGTATTAACCAGATAGTAGAGTCAACTTATATGTCCCAAATTAATATTGGAAGTTATCATTTTTTAATTCTTTCTTTTATTGGCTTATCCATGGTCATCAAATTAACCTGATCCTCAATTTACATTGTGCTTTGTAGACATAAGCAGTATTAAATTATTTGTCTTAATTAAATCTCTCCTCTCAAGATGAACCTAATTTCTTACTGTCTGTCACTGGCACAGATAAATCAGAGGTTCCTTGTCATTTTTACATTACAATATATTTATGATTTTTAAGCTGAATGGTAAGACTAACTAGATTTAAATTTACTTCTCAAGTAAATTTTTATTTTTGAACTTTTTGTGCATCTTTAAAAATAATAACTCTCTTTAAGAATAAAGAATTCCTGGGGAGGCTGAGAGGCTGTCAGTTAAACATCTGACTCTTGATATCAGGTCAGGTCATGATCTCAGGGTTTTGGGATTTAACCCTTTGTTGGTCTCCATGCTCAGCAGGGAGTCTGCTTGAGGATTCTCTCCCTCTCCCTTTGCCCCTCCCCCCAATAAATAAGTAAATAGTTTTTTAAAAAGAATAAAGAATTCCTAGATAATTACAGAAATATAGACATACCCAAATGGAAATACGCTTAGTATTTCAGTTTCAAGAAGTGCTATTTATTAGTTTTGTATGAGAGGTTTTGGATAAAATCAAGCATGAGCAGTGCTGTCTGGTAGAATTTTCTGTAAAATTGGAAAAATTATTTTGCACTCTCCAGTATTAGTCATTGGTCACCTGAGACACTGAACATTTGAAATATGCCCGGTGTGAATAAGGCCCTAAAGTGTTAACTATATTTAATTTAATTTAAATTCAGGTTCAAATACCCAGAAATACCTGTGGTTACCTGTGGTTATGTAAATCTAGAATAAAGAATTGTGAGCTACGGTTAAATGGTTTAGATCGGAAATGTTGCTTAAACTTTCCACTCACTTAGCCAGTTAGTTCTATTGAAGACACTCATATCACCTCTCTAAGCTTCAATGTCTCTATTCAATCAGTGTATATATATATTTTTAATTGAATATCTAGTAAATCCTGTGAACTATTCTAAGTGCTGTGGATACAGTGATCATTTTATCAGAATTGGCATCTCCAGGGGGAAATGATGCTAATGATGCTATAATTATTTGGTTAAAATTGTGAAAAAGATTTTGGAAAGAAAATACAAAGTCTAATGAAAGCATATGAGACTGGAGACCTGACTAGATCTGATGGATCTGAAAAAGCTTTCAAGAGGAAGTGATTTTTGAATTTAGCTTAGAATGAATGTTAAGATGTTTCTGTGTAAAGAAATGTATACCTAATTTGCCATGCACTTTTCTAGTTACTAGACATTCAAAGGACTTTTACTACCCTTAAAAAATTGTGGAGTAACAAAAAAATAAACAATTTAGGGATTGAGCTACCATCAATCCCAAACAAGTGTTACATAAAGTAATCTTTATGACAAAAAAAAGATGATTTTAATGTTCCAAAATGTTTAGAAAAGCTGGGATTTGACAAAGATAAATTTCTAAGTGCTAAGAATTATTGGAACCTTGGGTATATTTAATTTAAAACTTTATTGGGTAATACAAATCTTGGAGAATAACTTAACCTAGAATTTTTCCCATAAATCTTGTAACCATAGCAAATTTTTCTTCTCTTCTTTTTTCCTTCCTCCCTCTTATTCCTCCCTCTTCCTCCTTCACCCCGCTTTCTCCTCTTCTTTCACTTCTCTTCTTTCTCTACCTTCTTCTCAGTGAGGATTCTTAGCAGCATAGTTCCCATGGTGGAGTTCTCCAAATATAATTTCAGAAAACTCCATTATATTTACATTCATGATGTATGTAATTTGAAGGTGGGCAATGGAATTAAAAATGTGAATAAGATTTGATAAATCTTCTGCTAAGTGGCATTGTGTACAATCCATGATATTATATAAGTAATATAATGACAGGATGCAAGGAATATGAGATGGCATTATGATAGACTGTGTTGATGATTATCCTATTTGAAAATAATAGAGGTAAAAGATCATTTGGGGAGTTAATATGATGAGGTCTATTTTTTATTTTTTTATGAGGTCTATTTTGAATATGTTTTATTTAATGCTTCATTAATATTTAATGAATATGTTTTATTTAATTTATTTAATGTAACATACCCAAATGGAAATATCTAGTGAATCAATGGAAAAGGAGGGTCAATGTAGTCCTTTCAATGTAGGACTAGAAAGAAAATTAAAATGGAGGAGGAAATTTGTATTAGGTGTACATTTTAAGATGTCAGTGTAGGGGTATTTGTGGAGAAAAATATATGGAGAGATATTCTTGGTAAACATCAAACTCTAAGCTACGCAGACTATAATGATTTGAGGGGAAATTTCTCATCTGATTTGACTTTGCCTTTTCTTTCTTCTCTCCATTAATTTCCCCAAATTCTATCTAATATGTCCACATTTCAACAGATCTTAACATTTCATAGAGATTGTATATTTTGAGTAGCTTTATACATAGACATGGCATCATTTCTGATCCCCTTCTAATTCCTTGATCCTTTAAGAGGTATTTATTGCAAGCTTACTATAAAGGATGATTCTTCTAGGGCTCAACAAACTTATACCATGAGAAACGATTTTGTGACCAGAAAGACTCAGAACATAGAATGCATAGTCTATTTGGGGAAACAGATTCCTTTACAAAAGAGCAGAGCTACATACCATTTAAGTTTCATTTTAGGTTTCAAAGATTGTGATTCCAAATTCTGAGTTTTAATACTCATGCTCAGCTCATTAACCATTTGATTTTCAAAAAACCACTTCCAAACGATTAAAACATGTGCACACCCATTAGTTGAAGGGTACAATGCCCTGTGGCCAGACTGTCTGCATTTGAATTCCCGCCCATCAGTAAGTTTTTAGTTTCCTTGGTAAAGTCCTTAATTTTCTTAACTGCCTATTCACAAAACAAATGCTACTATATAACTTATTTTATAGTTTTGATGTAAGCTTAAATATATCTGTATAGATTTTGTGACATAATAGGAGATTGATAAATGTTAGCTATTACTTTTATTTTAAAATTCTATTGTTATACTACTTATTATTTTGTGGTTTTTCATTTATGCATCTGTTGAATTCATCAAGTTGTGAATTCCTTAAGCAAAGAATGCATTCATATGAGCTTTAGTATTTCTGATATCATACCCAGTACTCACTGGGAATTGAATAAATGTGTGTTGAACTAATGAACGATTGCACAAATATATAGCAGAATGATAATGAATGATATTTGAATGTGATTATGAAAAAAACTATTTTTGAAAAAAAGGTGAAAATATGAGCTTATTCAAGAGCTGGCTTCAATTCAAAACAGAGTTAATCAAGGAGAGTATAAGAAGAAAAGAATGGGAGAAGAACTCTAAGCATAGGAATAGAGACCAGGGGATCCCTGGGTGGCTCAGTGGTTTAGTGTCTGCCTTTGGCCCAGGGCACGATCCTGGAGTCCCAGGATTTAGTCCCACATCGGGCTCCCTGCATGGAGACTGCTTCTCCTTCTGCATTTCTCTCTCTCTCTCTCTCTCTCTCTCTCTCTCTCTCTCGCTATGTCTATCATGGATAAATAAATAAATAAATCTTAAAAAACAAAGGAATAGAGACCAACATAAGGGTAATCAAAAACAACAAAAAAATAATTTTCTCTATATCAAAAAACAAAGTATAAATTATTTGTTAAGCATTTTGTATCTATTAAAATATTTTTGAAAATGCAATCAATTAAAACAGCAATGACATACTACTAGGTACCTGTGAGAATGGCTAAAATCTGGAAGACTGACAACACCAAATTCTGGTGTGGATATTGAAAAATAAGAAGTCTCATTCATTGCTGGTGGGAATGAAAAATGGCACAGCCACTCGAAAGATAGTTTGGCAATTAATTTCTTACAAGAGTAATCAGATGGATCATATGATCCTGCAATCACGCTTCTTGGTATTAATGCAAAACAGTTGAAAATGTCTGTCTACAAAAACCTGCACACAGGTGTTTAGGGTAGAGAGATTGATAGTTGCCAAAACAGGGACGCAGTCAAGGTATCTGCCAGTAGGTGAATGGATAAATAAACCGTGATACTTTCAGACAAGGGAGTATGAAGGCAAAAAAGAAATGAACTCACAAGTCATTGAAAGACATGGAGAAATTTGGAGACGTATTACCAAGTGAAAGAGGCCAGTCTGAAAAGAGTACACATTCTGTTTGAGTCGAGTAATATGACATTCTGGAAAAGGCAAAACTATGGAGACTGCATTAACAATGATTTTAAAGCCACTGCAAGCATATGCATGTAGGAATATTTCTTAATATCATACATTCCTATGTGTTCATTTAAATAGGTCATGTTGTCATATGCCAGTGAGAAATGTTTACTTCTCACTCTCTTTCACTTAAAATCAACATACTACAAAGAAATATCTAAAGAATGCTTAATGTACAGGAGCTCAGAAGTGAGCTCCTTGCTAAGAAAAAAAACAGTCCCTAAATTTAGCTTCTTGGTAGGTGAAAAGCACAAAACCAAATCATTGCTGGCTGCCACATTATATACGGTGGTAAACAATTCCATTTGCCATCATTTCTACTGTGTGATAGCGGCTTATTCCTGGTATAGATTCTCAATTGCTTAGTAACAGTCTATTGCAGTATACCTGTGCAGAGTTAACATATGCAATAAAAAACCAGGAGGAGAGACAGCTGTGGTCTTGCAGTTGATTTTTCAATAACTGCAGCACTCAGAAAAAAAAAAAATACAAAACTGAGAAGGAAAAATGCAAGTTAAATAAAGCAACTTTTGTTTTATTTCTTACTTTTATTTTTTTAAAGAGGGAGAGAGAACCACAGGGGGTGCAGAAGGGCGGAGGGAGAGGGATGGAGAGAATCTTAAGCAGGCTCATATCCAGCCCAGCAGGGGTTCGATCTCACCACCTTGAGATCATGACCTGAGCTGAAGTCAAGAGTCAGACACTTAGCCAACTGAGCCACTCAGGCACCCCTAAAACTGGACTTTTAAAACCTTCTAATGAATTTCGCTTCTCTTAATCTACTCAAATGGGATGTGAGTTCTTACTCATTTTCCAAATGAATTTTCCAAAACTCTTTTATGTGTGACAATGTATTCTTTTCTCTTTTCTCTTTAATTTGCACGAGATGGCCACCAGTGTCCTGTTTTTCTTTACCTGAGAGATGCATCGCTGAAATTCTTTTGTCTCTCTATAAGCCATGAGGTTCAAGAGATCTTCATGAGGTTTGAGTGATCACCGTTATTACCATGAGCACTCTTTGAACACCTCAAATAGCTAAAGTTTCTGGAGCATGCAAAGAGTACATTGGAAGTCAGTGGGAGATTACTTCCAACAAATTAATTTAGCAGAAAATTACTTCCCTACTAGGATTGCAAGAATTTGAACTATTTTCTAAAGTAGTGAAAGGATCTTGAGGATATGTAAAAGACCAATGTAAAAATAGCCAGTCTTTGTCATGATAAATGGTAGATACTGTAACCAGAACATTACCCTGGGATAATTCTGGAAGTTTCTTTGCATTGAGTTCTTATTAGTGTCTTTCAGTCTTTAATATCTCATTATTTGGCTATCAGTATTAATTGGATACTCTTCATCTCTTATTCAAAGATGCTATGACTTTGAACAGTCCAATTAATTATGCAGAGTGTTTCAATGTCCTAGACAAAACTTAGTAACTTGCAAATATATCAGAAGAACTACATATAGATTTTGCAAAAACCACAAAATTATGTAAATTCCAATATGGATAACTTAGCATGAAGTATCTCTACTTAAAAAAAAGGGTAATCTCTATAAGAATTGTTACACTGGTCTAATAAATCCAACTACAGTGAAAATAAATAACAGAATGGTACAGACAGGAGAAAGGGAAAATAAAAATAAGAAAATACTAAGCATCATAGAAAGGTATGATCAACTAGTAAGAACTAAGAACTTTCTCTCTTTCTTTCTTTCTTTCTTTCTTTCTTTCTTTCTTTCTTTCTTCTTTCTTTCTTTCTTTCTTTCTTTCTTTCTTTCTTTCTTTCTCTCTTTCTTTCTTTCTTTCCTTCCTTAGGAAAGTTTTCTTTGGAGGGTGAGTTTATTTATTTTATTCATTTTTTTAATTGGAGTTCAATTTGCCAAAATATAGCATAACACCCAGTGCTCATCCCATCAAGTGCCCCCCTCAGTGCCCGTCACCCAGTCACCCCCACCCCCTGCCCACCTCCCTTTCTACCACCCCTTGTTCGTTTCCCAGAGTTAGGAGTCTTTCACGTTCTGTCTCCCTCTCTGATATTTCCCACTCATTTTTTCTCCTTTCCCCTTTATTCTCTTTCACTATTTTTTATATTCCCCATATGAATGAGACCATATAATGAGTTTAAAGCAGCTAAAAGAAGTTGGGATGTTGATTCACAAAAAGAAAATTTGTGGCCAAACAAGAGGCAAATTAGTAGTTTCAGATTATAATGAAGATATTTTATGTGAAGATTGGTATTAGGTTGGTCTGTTCTTGAGTTATAGTCAAGATATAATGTGACAAAATGGTGTAAGGTTCAAGAGAACATTTGGAATCTTGAAGAACATGTGATTTCGCTTTGAGATATTTGGTATTGCCAATATATTCTTAAGGGAAGTTTATCCTTTTAGCTTAATAAGGAATTGCATTAAGTCTGGTAAGTGGATTTACTAGAGAAGAGAAGAAAATGATTTTTTTTTTAATTTTATTTTTTTAAGAAAATGCTTTAAGGGATCCCTGGGTGGCGCAGCGGTTTGGCGCCTGCCTTTGGCCCAGGGCGTGATCCTGGAGACCCGGGATCGAATCCCACGTAGGGCTCCCGGTGCATGGAGCCTGCTTCTCCCTCTGCCTGCGTCTCTGCCTCTCTCTATCTCTCTGTGACTATCATAAATAAATAAAAAATTAAAAAAAAAAAAGAAAATGCTTTAAAACCAGGACAGACTTTGATCCCTCAGCTAGTCCATTCTGCATCTTGCATATTAGTGTGGTGGATTGACATCTAGCTGCTCTCTTGGACCATGAAGACAAGGATTGCACAGTAGCGAAAACAGACCATAACCTAGAAGATACCTTCACGTGTGAGGGCTTTTTGGGGAGCAAAGTTGCTATATCTTCCTTGGCTAACCTATATCTACATGTTTATGTGAGAGAAGAGTTTTGTGTTATGGTCAGTTGGGCGCATCTATTTCTCAGAGTTAAATATAATCATGAATTCTACAAATATGTTATGAATACTGGCCATTGTTTTCTATGTCTTTTATATATTTCATTATGTGCATTTATATTGTAATATGTACTACACTGTAGGCTTATAAAGTATCACATCTGTAATACTTTATAAACTATTACATCTTTACACACAAGAATACTGGTTTTCTTGCTCTATAATAACTAGAAAACTTCATGGAATAAATAGTTTCTTGAAGTTCTTTAAATGTAATTTAGCAAATGAAAGTCATTTTACCTACTAAATATCTTGCAGGCACTTACGATAGGAATACAAAACAGACAATTGAAAAAAAAAAAAAAAGAGAGAAAAAAGAGAATCCAAGCTCTGTGTTAAATGGTTTTAGTTATATGACTAAGAGATGTAAGGTAGGTCAGATGGAAAGTATCCTATTTATTCTCTGAAGAGAACCATCTTTCCATGAATCAATGGCAGCTACTTAATAGCTGCCTGCCTATTCAGATATCTCTACAAGGGAGCTGAAGAAGAGGGGAAGGAGAAGCACAGGGCAGAGAGGAAGGAAGGGGATGGGAAAAGTGAAAGAAGGAGAGAGAAGAAAAGAAGCTAGAGAGAGAGGTTGAAGTGGGGTGGGAAAGGTGGAAAGGGAGAAATTATGAAATATCAGGATGAATTTGCTTAGGAGTAGGATGCATCAGGTAAAATATCCAAGCCCTATGTGGTGGTTTTGCCTAAAAGTCCCATTTTCCCCAATTTTTTTTTAAAGATTTTATTTATTTATTCATGAGAGAGAGAAAGAGGCAGAGACACAGGCAGAGAGAGAAGCAGGCTCCTCGCAGGGAGCCTGATGCAGGACTTGATTCCAGAACCCCAAGATCACGCCTTGAGACAAAAGCAGACACTCAACCTCCTGAGCCATCCAGGCGTCCCTCTCCAATTTTTCTGAATGATATAATACAAGCGAGGAATGCCTGCGGTAATGTGACCAACATAATAGGCCTCTTGTAATGATGGAGGTCAGTTGTCTGGACACAGGTTGATTTAGATTCTTTTGAATGACCAGGAAGCTAAAGGAATTCATCTTCCCCATTGATAGTCATATCATCTTCATATTGATATGTATATCAAGATACATATCAATAAATATTTATATTTGAGGTTTACTATTTTTGTAGATAACTAGAATCTTTGGGATATATTATCTTATCGTTTTGTGTTGTATGTACCCCAGGGCATCTTTCCAGTTTATGAAGTCAAATAGCAAGTTATTTATAAATATAAAAGGAGTATAAGTGGACCATAGGTATGATTTATTTATTTATTTATTTATTTATTTATTTATTTATTTATACTTTATAAGAACTTATTCTTTAGTAGCAAAAAAAAAAAAAAAAAAAGCAATAGCATATAAAAGAAAATAGATTTGAAACATAGGTGAGACCAAACTGAATAAAATAACTTAAGAGGAAAGTAGCTTTTATGTGTCTTACACAATAGTTTTACAAATTTATATGTGTAGGAGCTAAATTTTCTAGAAAGTCTGTATTGATAGAAGAACATATGAATATGTGGCTAAATTTAAGCACATACTTAATGTGTGTGTATGTGTGTGTTCCCCAAAGTAAATTTGATTTTATGGGATTGGTAAATGAGAGTATTATTTCCTTTAAATGAACTGATCAAAATGATAGTTGTTTTACTTATATTTTCATTTGTAAGTAATACATATTAAGAAACTAAAAACTTCCCCGATATGAAAAAACAGAGTGGACAATCTCAACTAATACAGGTTAGCTAATATATATATTAGCTATATAATGGGTTAAAGCAAGTATCTTGTTCAAGTAAACTGAAAAACTGTTTTATCATTGGTTGTTACATTATATTTCATATTAAAAATGGATTTTGCACTTAATAACAAAATATTTCAAAGTATTTGTAGAGCACCTACTTTATATAGTAGCTCAGCTGCAAAGGAATTCCCCGCCAGATCTCTCAGTGATCCATTGCAATAGAACAGGGTATAAACAAAAAATGTTCTATGAGAAAGTAAGAGCTCTTTTAATAAAATAATCTCAATTATTGGAAGTTATTCTAGAAATATAATCCCCCAAATTATACAAGATGTATTTATAAGGACACTGATTGACACACTACTTTTAAAGGCAACTGAAACCACACACACGTACACATGCACACACACACACATCTCTCAAATTAAAAAACAAAACTCAGTTTCTACATCCACAAAACCATAGCAGTAACAAGCCTATACTATGATTCCTTTAAAAAATAAATAGATATGGAAATCCCAGTGTCCTAATTTCTTACAGACTCTAATACCAAGTGAAAAAACACTTTGCAGATATTACTGACATATAGTACATGAAAGGAATACTTATTTTTAATTTAATTTACTGGGCATTATATCTACTTGTTCTGTAGATCTCAGATTTTATATTGAAAATGAATTTTAATAGTTATTTTTTCTAGCTTGTACCTATTAGTAGTTTTAAATTGTTTATATTTTTCTCTGATTACATTATTTATGCTTGTGGTTAAAAACAAATCAACTAATATACATTTTCTATTAAATAGTATATAAAGAACAGAGACAGAACAGTGTAAGAAATTGAATGAGGAAGACTGGATAAGAAGGGCAAGGTGAGGATACTCCAGGAAGAGGGAATGCTTTGAAAGAGGAATGCAATCACATACAAAGAACACTGAATACCCTATAAAGATAGAGGGTAAAATGTGTATCAGCTTTTGTTTAGTAACAAAGCACCACATAACTCAGTGGGTGAAAACATAAATCATTTACTTACTTCCTGACTCTGCAGGTTGGCAGGTTCACCGGGCTCAGGTGGGCAGTTGTCTGGTACCATTCATGCTTCTGTTCTCAAGTGCCACTTAGTTGGGGTTGGCTGACTTTCAGCTGAAGCAGTAGGGGTGATTAGGTCATATGTCTCTCATCCTCTAATAGGTTAGCCTGGGCTTTTTCACCTGAAATCATTCACAAAGTTCTTAAGAGAAACGAGAAAGAAGACAAGCCTCACTCAATCCACTGCTTACATCCTGTTAACTCTGACCCCTTTGGATGATACAAGGCATAGTATCAAGCCCAGAGTCGGAGTAGGACCCCATTTCTAGGTAGATGGTGAAAGGATGTGGATGCAGGGAGAGAAAGAACTTGTGATCTTTTTTACAGCCCACAGCCTGGTCCTCTGGTCACAGATGTTTCAGGGACCCCATACAAGCATAATACCATCACCTCTTCTGAGTACCACCAAAGTGTCATCCAATCAAATAGACCTACCCCACATTGGAAAAGTCCAGGACAGTGGGAATCAGAGAGGTCCCTGGGCCATAACTATTCTAAAATTCCTCAGATCAGGATTGCCAGGCTTGCCTAGGCTGGAGACATGGATTTTTCTTGACTAGACTCTGGTTCTGCCCCCTTAGAGTGGCTTCAAATCCCTTGTCTTCTACTATTTCTTAGGATTGGTTCTTGAATCTAGCAATTCTCAAGAGTGATGCTTGGACATCTGGGATACCCTAAGACTTTTCAAGGGGTCCTGAAATCAAAACTATTTTTTAGGGATTTATGTTTTTAATTTATTAGAGAGAGAGAGAGAGAGAGAGAGAGAGTATAAAGCAAGCCTGTATACGCATTTCTGCTAGCATCCCAGTAAACAAAAGGAATCCTATGAGTGGACCCAGAGTTATTATGGAAAGCAAGTTTCCCAGAGGGAGAGATGGATACAAGAAGGGAAATAATCTGTTTCCTTTTTTGTAACCTACCAAGAAGTGATATTGATTTTGAAATTATCCCTACCATTTTTCTCTAACCTTGTGGACAGCTTGTTCCTTCTAAAACTGTGACTGGAATTACTTCCCATAATTGCAGTCAGTTTTCAAATACAAACAATAAGGTATCAATTTCTTTTTTTTTCATTTTGCTAAGGTTTATTTTTACGCATTTTGAAAAATCCTACCTACACTAGTTAAAGAATGAGCGAGAAGTCTAATCATTTGTAAAATTTGTACCATTATTTTTACATATTATTTTCATGGAAACTTGCATAGTCTAAAAAAAAAAAAAAAAACTAAGGTTATACTTGCATTAGACATTTTTTTTTTCCCAACCTGTGTGTGAACTGACATATATCTTAGTAAGAGAAAGGACTAATCCGAGATTTATCCGCTGAGGCAAGAACAATGCATTAGTTACTAAATAAGCAAGCTTCATTTTTATTATATGCCTCTAATATATAGTCACTAATTTTATTGAAAATATCTTCTTATTAACTCAGGATGTTTTTGAATGGTCTGAAGTTTTTTGGTTTTTTTGTTTGTTTGTTTGGTGTTTTTTTACTTTTCTATTTCTACTAAAGATGTTATCATTAGAAAAGTTAGAACTAAATAGACTACATTCCATTTGACTTTTGAAATATATAATTGAAATACAATAATTATGTGTGGGACATTAATATTAGAATTGTTAATGTGCAAGTGCCTTTTGTTTGTTCATTGAATCAGTGATTCAGTATAATAGGTATAGTGATTCCTATATAGTGTAAGACTGTTCATTCCAAATATATGAATTACCCAGAACAATATTAACATTTGGAAAATTTTGAGCTCATTGTGAAATTAGTTTTTGTGAGAACCTTCTTTTTTTTTTTTTATTTTGTGAGAACCTTCTAATTCAACCATACCCTGCTAAAATTATAAGCTACCCAAACTTCTTTGTTCTTGAAAGATTCTGCTATTGACTATCAATTATTGTGTAGAAGTATGGCATATATAATGTAAAATCTCTAGTTGAAATAGGAATTTGACTTTGCCATATTGAGCTTGTGAATCTTTATTCAAACTGCAATATCAGGGATCCCTGGGTGGCGCAGCGGTTTGGCGCCTGCCTTTGGCCCAGGGCGCGTTCCTGGAGACCCGGGATCGAATCCCACGTCGGGCTCCCGGTGCATGGAGCCTGCTTCTCCCTCTGCCTTTGTCTCTGCCTCTCTCTCTCTCTGTGACTATCATAAATAAATAAAAATTAAAAAAAATAAAATACCTTAAAAAAAAACTGCAATATCATAATCTTGGTGTAATTTGAATAGAGTCCCTCTGCCATTAAAATAGTGATTGAGAGGACCCTGCCTGGCTCAGTCAGCGAAGCATGTGACCCTTGATCTTGGAATCATGAGTTTGAGCCCCACACTGAGTGTAGAGATTACTTAAAAATAAAATCTTAGAAAGAAACAATAATTGATTAAAAGTTAATCTCACATGTCTAAAAATCAGTCTGCATCCTTCTGATAACCTAATCAGCGTGAAACTGAATGGCTTAGTTGCTTTCATGTATATCCATTATATTAAGTGTCTGTGTTGATTATTTAGGCTTATATGAACAGATTTTTTTTAAGGATTTTATTTATTTTTTTGAGATAGAGAGAGAGACAGAAATAGTGACAGAGAGTATAAGCAGAGAGGAGAGGGAGAAGCAGGCTCCACACTGAGAGGGAGCTCGATGTGGGGCTCCATCCCTGGAACTGGGATGATGACCTGAGCTGAAGGCAGATGCTTAACCTATTGAGCCACCCGGGTGCTCCATTAACAGATTTTAAATACATTTTAATTCCACATGTTCTCGCCTACCTGAATTAACTCAGATATTTTCAGTTTGAAACAAAGCATGCAATTATAAATGTGAAGTATGTCCATTTATGTATCCACATAAATTATATATGTAAATTATCTGAATTTGTATTTGGAGACCAAATATAATTAGTTACCAGGCTTAGGGAAATTTTTATTAAATAATATTTTAAAAGTAAAAAAATTTAAAATACTAGTGATATATGAAGAGAGAGAAAAAAAAAATGTAAAATGAGCTACAAAGAACAGAAAACTTAAATTCACTTGGAATTTTTCCCCCGAATAGTGACATTAACATAATCAAAAAAAATCCCAAAGAAAATGAAGCTGGGAAATGAAAAGACAGAGAGTTTTAAATAAAATAATAGAAAGTTGTTAAAGTAATGTGAAGATACACTGTCTGTGTTATATGAGTACCTGTATGTTTTGCTAATGTAAAGAAATATTATTACTGTAAAACACAACTTTGCCTTAAGCAAACACAACGTGCCATAGCTATTATTCTGTGACTTTCCATCACTGCCAGATTCCTTGAAATAGAAACGTGCAACTACTGTGTCTGCCTCTGCACAGCCCATTTATTCACATCACAAAGCAATATAATCTCATTTGTTCTTTCCATTGAGGCCTTTGTCAACAAGTTCACTGTGACTTCAAGTCGGTGTAGTCTATCATCCATACCCTTCATTTCGTGGGGCATTTTAGAGCTCTGATCATCTTTCCTCTGTAAGTCTGATCTCCCAGTGTTCCTCTACTGCTTCGTCCTAATTTTCTTGTAAATTCTCTAGCCAGGCATGCTTGTTCAAGTTTTCTGCATTATTTTTCCAAAACCTCATGAACTCTGAGTTTAACACTTTCTCCCCTGTCTTGTCATGACAGATATAATCCTGCCAAGACCCTTGCCCCTTTCATGGCTCCAACAATCATCTAAATTCTGATGAATTCAAATCTGTATCTCTGCTCTCACATTTCTCTTAATGTGTGGAAATTCTAATGGATAGGAATAGTAGAGTTAAGCAAATATAGTTTTGAATGAGATATTAAAACATACCAAGAGTGAAGAAGGATTTATCTATCTAAAAGAATGGCTATTAATGTAAGACCAGAGCTAGAATGATGGTTGATGGCTCTAGGGATGTAGGCTTGAAGGAGAGTTTTTGTTTCTTTGTTTGTTTATTTGTTTGTTTATTTGTTTGTTTATTAACTAGGTTCCATGCTCAGAGGGGAGCCCAATGTGGGGCTTGAACTCATGACTCTAAATTCAAGACCTGGGCTGAAATCAAGACTCTGTTGCTTAACCAACTGAGCCACCCAGGTGCCTCCTAAAGGAGGATTATTTTGATATTGGAATAACAAGCATTTTAATATTTTGATGAAAACAGCTAAAGGAAGAGAAGTACTGAAAATGCAATAGATTGTGTATGATTGATGGCATACCACAAAGAAAAAAAAAAATAATAGGAGCCTACACAGAGGTGGAAAATTGGCATTAGGCACAAGGAACATCATTTCCTCCAAGACAGAAGGATGAAAACAAGGATGATTGTCTATGTAGAGCCTGTATTATCAGCCAGGAGTAGGCATGGATTTCTCATCCTCAACAGTAGGCATCTTCTTATACTTACTTTTTCTTCCTTTAACTAAGCCACATTTTTCTTCTCAATAACGAATATAGTAAATGGACCCAATCCTTTTTTAGATGATGTTTGTTAAGGGTCCATCATCAGGGAAAACCTACACATAGTGAAGATATTTATAAACAATGTAAGCCACAGTTAAATGACTATTGTAGTAAATAAAATGTAGTTTTTAGTTTATATTTTAGTTTATATTTCTGGCAGCATTTTACTTTTATGCAGTATAAACTTATTCACAATAACTTTCTATGAAGATAAAATAGCAGATAACAGGTCAGCATTAATTTAATATGCATTACATTTATTAAGCACTTAGAATTTATAAAATATGATTCAAAATTGCATTAATATTATATATTAAAAGTAATGGTTAGCCTTAATTTTAGCTGTCAGTGATCCTGTAAAAGAAATCGAAAAATATGCACACATTTCTGAATTGCAATCAAACTTTGAATTCTGATTCAATTGGCTACCATATGGACCCAAGCTGGGATTTTTTCTACGTTTTTATAGTAATAGTATATGAATATGGTGATTGATACTTCATTTTAAAGCACAGCAATGACTGTGTGTGTGTGTGTGTGTGTGTGTGTGTGTGTATTTTATCCCTATTGGAATTAGAATAGTGTGAGCTAGCTGATTCTTATGTATAGTAAAGACTGGAAACTTTGATCAAGGGAATACTGATATTTTCTTTCAAAAGATGACGGAAATTTCAATGTTGATGGGCATCTGGGGATGGGGATGAAGGAAGACATTTTGAATTCAAAATGATCATGCTTTAAAAACACATACTACATGAATGTGTGCACTCTATTGTCACTTGTCAACTGAATACGTAGAATGCCTTTAGAGAAGAAAACCAAAACATTGCAATTGAGATAACATTGCAATATAAGATTAAATCATTATCCAATTAATCTAACCCAGTTGTCACCTCAACAAAAAGATTGATGAGGTGTTCCCTGAAGTCTTCATGAAAATGCACATCAACCTATCCTCCAAAGTCATTATTTTCCCAGGACGCTATATAAGAACCAGGGCTATTGTAATAAAGATAACATAAATTGAAACTGTCTTGTCTGAATTTCTAAAATATAGCAACCAAAACGTCAGGTCAAAACTACGTAAGTTAAAAAATAAGTGCACTGTTCAATAATATTAGTGAGTGAATTACATTGATTTGAAGGTTACAACTCATGCAATTTTTTTCCTGTTGCAGGAAATCATATTTAAAAGTAGTGACATAGAGTCATCTTTTGAGGAGATGTGTTAGCCAACATCTCCTTTAGAAGCTTTATGGCTTAAAATCACAAGGCTAAATGGGTGTTGGGTTTTAAGGAGGACATTTGCGATGAACATGAAAGGTTGTATATAAGTAATGCATCACTAACTCATACACCTAAAACTAGCATTACACTCGATGTCGACTAACTGCAATTTAAATAGAAACTTTAAAAAGAAAAAAAGTGAAAATTTAATAAAAAAATAAACTCACATGATGAAGTGAACCAAAATTACCTGTAAATCCGATGAACCATCAGAAAGATAAAAGTAGGAAGCCTGTCTTTTACCATTTGCTCATCATATGATGTGAATGAACCTGAGTTTATCATCTATAAAATTGATATGAGATAACTGGGTTAATTCCTACCAGGTTGATGCATTATGATAATCACTAGTACTACACAGTCACGGGACTATGTGTTATCAGTTGTTATAATACATCTATTAATGGAAACAAGTTTGTACTATTAAGTATATTTCATCCATTTTTAAATTATTGTAAAATGATTTTTAGAAACAAAATTCAGCATCTTATTTTCTCCCTTTTTATCTTCTTTTTAAATTGTGTATCTTTTCTCACAAATTTATTTCCAGACACTTTTCATAATTAGAGATGGCAACATTCTCCTTCAATAGAGTGACTTTATTCCAAAAAAGGTGTTCTTGCTCTTTAGAGTCCATCTTTATTATATCAGACCCGCTTTTCTTTCTAGTTTTCTTATCTATACGTTTTTTTAAATAACCTTGGCCAACTGGAAAGGCATATTGGTGTGGCACATTCAAAGTCTAGCACCTATTATGCTACTCCTTCCCTCATCATCCTTCTTTTGGCAGATGTTGTCTCTGTTTCATAAAATCTAACATAGACTATCTCTTCTCTATCCAAAATGTATTTTTAAAGAAATTATCATCTTCTAATCTAGCATTAAATTTCTTTATTGGAATGAACACTCTCATGTCCCGCCATTTTTACTATTCATAATCCAAATGAAATGTCAGTTTTAGTTCTGGTAAGTGAGATTGTAATAATAACAACAATAATGTTATCATCACAGTTTGCATAAAGTAATGATCATAGTCTGTGCTTTTATCTTACTTGCTGCGTGCTAGCCACTATTCTCAGCATTTAACTTCCAGGTGTGAAAAATAACACTAACTGAACTGACTCAGACATTCTTTAGCAGCATTACCACATCTTAGCCTCAACACTGTTAGTAATAGCATGCTCTAGGCAATCAATATTATGGTATTCAGGGTTTGGCCTACCCTTCTTTTTAATTATTTAGCTTATTTACTCTTATTTTCAATGGTCATCACACCGTTGAGCTTTTACTCATTTGTGTAAGAAACATTGAGTAGAGGTAATGGATTTATCTTCAATTATGAAATAGAAGAAAAAAATTCAAACCTAGGGTAAAGCAGAGAAGTGTACAATTCTCCATTAACATGGATTTTATCACAAAAAAGAGCAAAGATACTTGACTGTCATCTTGTGCTTTATTTTTTCAAATCAAATAATGTCTTTTCCTTAGCTCTGTAAAATACATGAGTTTTTAATCAGTTTTCTGTTGAAATAAGAAATATAAGTAAATAAAACATGGATATATTCTCTTTTTTTGTTGTTGTTATTCTTGCATTGGATCATGCTATGTTATGATTGTGTACCTCAAAGAAGTGGACTTAGACAATAGAGTGAAAGCATATGTAAGAGGTTTCTCTAAGAGGAAGAGAAAAAAAATTTCTAAGTGTCACAGTGGCTTAGCTGCTGTGGAAATATTTAATTTAGAGAATAGAGTTCCAAGACTATGCTCTCTTACTCTTTGAGAACTTACATAAAGGACTTTTACTCTCTTATTTTTTTCTTGCACAAAAGATACCTTGAAATATTTATAGGTGATCCCTAGAGATGTATTTTAAGTACTGTATGTGTAGGTAGCTTTCTGGAACTTTTCATTAGTGTGTTAGAACAAATATCCCAGCCTACAGTGTATGGCTTCGTACTTCTGGTGATAGGTAAATCAGTGTAGCATATTGTGGAAGGCTGATAATAGATATTCCAACAACTTACTAATTATCGACTGAAAAAGAGTTCACGACATCATGTAGTGGAAACATTATTATCTGTCACCATCGTTGAAAGAAAATGGGGTGAAGATAGAAGAATAATTTTGCCAGTGGAATCGGTTATCATTTCAGGGGCTTCTCAGAACGTGATAGAATCTGCTTCTTCTAGGTATTTTGATTTAAATGATATTGGATCCAATTTAGCAGTGAGGCTATAGTGCATATTCTACTATACTATACATATACTATGCTTACGTATGTGTATATAATGTTATTTTGTATATAATCACATAATTTTAAGTAACCCATACATATCATATGACTATATATTTATGTACATATAATATATTTTTAATAAAATATACAATGTGAATCTTACAATGCTCATTGGCAGCAAGCTGGTGTTTCTGATTGCCTCTGTTGTTCCAGGTCATAAGGTTGCCAGATATTTTGAGGAATGTATTAAAAATGATTTTGACAGCTAGAAACTTGTACATTGGATAGTTGACCTACATTGGGACTAACTATTTTGAAGAGTAAGCACAGGGGAGGAGGTCATGCATTTAGAATCCTTCTGTGCTAGATTAGACCTCACTAGAGTGTTGCAGAGATTGATTTCAATTATTCTTGAAATAAAGTCAAAAGTCTCTGAAATTCAAACTATCTGTAGTTTCTTAACTTTAAGGATTTAGGTTGTTTAATTAGTGGGGGGTCTGCTTGAAGATTCTCTCTCCCTCTCCCTCTGCCCTTCCCTACAGAACTCTCTCTCTCTCTCTCTCTCTCTGTCTCTTAAAATAAATAAATAATTAAAAAATTAAAAAGATTATGTTTATGAAAGCATTTTGTAATCTTCAACCACCCTATAAAGAAATGCTATTAGTGTTGGCTTTGCTCTTGTTTTTGTGGATTTCCAATTCATTAGATGAGTCTATGTAATAGTTGAGTCCATTCTGTCACTATTAAGTCACATTGATTGTAACTGAATTAAAAAAAAATACATTTTATTTGCCACTCTGCCTACCATTTTTCCACTTTCTATATCTTAGATAACCCTGGTAAGGATTTAAGTTTTAATTTTTTAATTAATTAATTAATTAATTAATTATTTCCATTCAGTTCCTGTCATTGGCTTGGCATAATATTTTGGTTGAAAACCAGCACTTTACTTCTGCATTGAAATAGGTGAGAGCTTCTGAAGGTTCATAAAGAGGTGTCAACTAAATATTTTTAGAATGCTGAATTAACTTTGTAAAAATTATGGAGAGTTTTGCTTATTTTCAAAATTTTTTAAATATATGTATTTTTTCAGTGTTGATTTCCAGTGCTATAGAACGAAGTCACTATGGGGATTTAAACAACAAAGTTAGTAAGATACCAGCCTTAAAAAAATAAATCCCTATTACCTTGTGAGCAAAAAGATTGTTAAATATTTTTGACACATGAAGTGAAGCAAAGTACTTAACTTGAAAATATTCTTCATGGAAAGACACTGATTTTGACACTTAATAGTTTGTGATATCTTGTAATTGTTAAAACACCATGTGGTTACTAAGAATGCAAGGGCACACATAGAAATACTGGCATTTCTTAGATGCATGCCTCTAATTGCAAAGCTGTTTCCTCAAACACACACTTCCTTTGTAATTATTCTTTCCTTGCTCATTTCTACAGGTATTGTAGTGTACAATATATCATGTTAAAGGTCTAGTCATTACTTTGATACATGAGATTCATTTTACTGGTTAGAAAGGCATGGCTGTTAGAGCAGTTTTAATCAAATACATAATTTAGGCAAGTATGTAAGAACATTTTTTTCTGCCCATTAATGTCCTTCTATGATGTTGCCTCCATGTATTTTAGCTAATAAAACAAACAAACAAAAAAGAGCAAAAAAGTCAGGCTGCTTGATTATAAGGATAAAATAAACTGGGAAGTAGAAGCCAAGTTCATATTTTTTTATATCACTAAAATGAATATTGAAGCGTATAGCGTATAAAAGGTGTAGAGACTGTAGAATGTACAGGAAGTACTGAAAAGGGAACCAAGGATTTTTATTCTAGTCCAAATTCTATTCTAATCTATATAAGTGAGCTTCTGTGTGTCACCTATCTGAATATCCTCAATTAAAAATGAAGGATTTAGATAGCCAGACCTCAAAAAATTTGTGATATTTACATATAATTTTGTGATATTATATATGTATATATAGGCATATATATTTTGTATATATATATATACATGAATATGTTTTATATAAAGACATATAAAATAAAATACGTATCATCTGTAATGCTAATCTGATCTCTAAGGTTAATTACTTAGAGCTTTCTAATATGTGCTTGAATTGATTCGATATTGCATGCAAATAAGTATGATAAAAATTGATTCTGTAATTACTGTTCTGGAAAGGTTCAGTTGCTCTTTCTTTCCTACCTGGCATTCACCTACCGGAAGGACTTCAAAACAACATTCCAAGTAGGTATTATTACGATGTAAGCATTATGTAGTAACATATGTAGTTGACTATTGTACTGCATTACACTGAATTATACAATCATTAAAATTTAATGTCATTTGAAAAATCAGAGGCTAGGTGAAGCAACTAATGCACTGAGGTATGTCTCTAATGACTGGTTCAGCAAGAACTAGAACAATTTGAAGATCCTAAGTCCCCATCATATCTTACCACCGTAACATACATCTTAAAAAAAAAAAAAAAAAAAAAAAAAAAAAAAAACAAAAAACATACATCTTAGTTTCTTTTTTTTTTGTTACATTCTAGTTTCTTTATTTATTTTATGCTAGCGATGAAAATCTAGTCATACTGATTATAGCAGATTCATAAACAGTACTAAGTCCTCAACATAAATGATGAATTACCCTGCTGCCTCTTGGTCTTCACAAGGCTGTGTGCACATTACTTCAATTAAGGTAGTGCCATTTATGATTGAGATTTCTGTGAAATCTTTATTTGGTGATATCCTGACTCTGATCATAGATACCACGGTTTGTTCCCTAGTCAAATGCATGTTGTAACTCCTCTGGGGATTGTGGTTGCTTAGATTTTTTTTTTTTTAGAAAAATCTGTATCAAGAACATATTAGAATGATTACAAACTGAATGAATCCCTTCATGATCTGTTCAGTCCATTGTTACACATTGAACTGCACAAAGAAGTAAAGTGTTTCTCCAGAGATTATTTGGAATATTAATTATCTGGTGTCTTAAATTCTTGAGTACAAAAGCTAACTTTATTTCCAAACAGTTGTGTGACCCCAATGAAATTATTTAAACTCTTCAAAGCTTCGTGTGCACACATGTAAAGAGAATGTACTGTGTATCACCTTGCTAGCATTGCCATAACAATTACCATAAATGAGGTGGTGTAGAAGCATCACTTACAGTTCTAGAGATCATAAGTCTGAAATCTAGGTGTCAGCAAATTTGATTTCCTTCTAGAGGCTGTCCTCTAGAAGTTGTCCCATGCCTCTCCCTATGCCCTTGGTGGTGGATCCATTTCTCTGGATACCCTTAGAGTTGTCCCTCCTTTATTTGAAGGTTCAAATAAAGGTCCCTCCTTTATTTGAAGGTTCAAACACATTTGAACACATGTGTTCAGCTGAGTAACTCCTTACCTCCCTGTAGAATCCCAGAAGACTGACAGTCTTCCTTTCATATATTGCATCTCTTTCTCTTTCAGTCTGGGCTGGTGGTGTTTGGGCTCGTATAACATTCTCAAAAACTTTGCATTTTCTATGTATGTTGAGGAGATCCACAGCATTAGAATGACAATTGTGCCCAAACCCTTCCTAAATAATGTCTCTATTACTGCCTTTATTAAAATAGTTAATTGGATACATTCATCATACACAGAATCTCTTCGACAACTGCTTATCACACTCTTTATCTTGTCTCCAGAGCAGGCTTTACAGTGACATCCTTTGCAATCTGAATAGGCTAAGAATCTCCTAAATCAATTTCTGGTTCCTTCTTCTTTAACAGTTATTCATCCATTTGTCTCTCTCTTCTATTTTGCTATAAGTAGTAAGGAGAAACCAGTCTACACCTTCATCGTCTTCTTTAAAAATATTTCTGACAATGAGACACAATGAGATACCACCTCACACCGGTGAGAATGGGTAAAAATTAACAAGACAGGAAACAACAAATGTTAGCAATGATGTGGAGAAAGGGGAACCCTCTTGCACTGTTGGTGGAAATGCAAAGCTGGTGCAGCCACTCTGGAAAACATTGTGGAGGTTCCTCAAGAAGTTTAAAATAGAGCTATCCTATGACCCAGCAATTGCACTCCTGGGGATTTACCCCAAAGATATAGATGTAGTGAAATGACGGGACACCTGCATCCCAATGTTCATAGCAGCAATGTCTATGATAGGCAAACTGTGGAGGGAGCCAAAATTTCCTTTGACAGATAAAGAAGATGTGGTGTGTATCTGTATATACAATGGAATATTACTCAGCCATCAGAAGGGAGGAATACCCACCATTTACATCAATGTGAGTGGAACTGGAGGGTATTATGCTGAGTGAAATAAGTCAATTGGAGAAGGACAGTTATCATATGTGTATGTTTTCACTCATATGTGGAATATAAGAAATAGTGAGAGGGACCAGAAGGGAAGGAAGGGAAACTGAATGGAGAAAATTAGAGAGGAAGACAAACCATGAGAGACTCTTGACTCTGGAAAACAAACAGAGGGTTGCAGAAGGAGGGCGGGAGGGATAGGGTAACTGGGTGATGGGCATTAAGGAGGGCACGTGATGAGATGAGCACTGAGTGTTATGCTATATGGTGGCAAATTGAATTTAAATTAAAAAAAAAAATCGGGACACTTCGGTGACTCAGTGGTTGAGTGTCTGCCTTTGGCTCAGGGTATGATCCTGGGATCTAGGATCTAGTCCCACATCGGGCTCCCAGCAGGAAGCTTACTTCTCCCTCTGCCTGTGTCTCTGCCTCTCTCTCTCTCTGTGTCTCTCATGAATAAATAAATCTTTAAAAATCATTAATTTAAAATATCTCTCTGATAAATGTCTAAGTTCATCGCTTATAGCCAACAGCGAATCCCCCATGAGTAGGTAACAGTCCAGCTAAGTTTTCTGAAATTTTATAACAAGGATCACCTCCCTCTTGATATATAACAACATGTCCTTTATTATATTTTGTGACTCACCAGAAGCACCTTTAGTGGTCATATTTCTACCAACATCTGTTCATAACAATCTGTGTTGTCTAAGATGATGGAAACTTTCCCAGTGATTCTCACCAGAATAGTCATTAACATCCATGTTTCTACCAATCATCTCTTCAACCTTGGGTTTTTCTATTATGTGCCCCCAGTTCCACCAGGCTCTATCTATTACCTAAAACCAAAGCCACCTCTTCATTTTTAGGTATTTTAAGTATTTGTTGGAGCAGTAGTCTACTTCATGGTAGCAAAATGTGAATTAGTTCCCTAGGGCCGCCATAACAAATTGTCACAAATTTAGATATCTTAAAACAACAGAAATATATTCTCTCAACATCCTGGAGGTCAGAAGTCAAAAATCAAGTGTTGGAAGCATTGGTTGCTTCTGAAGAATCTGTTCTATGCTACTCCCTAGCTTCTAGTGGCAGAGGCAACCTTGACATTCCTTTGCTTGGACACCCTAGACCCATTGTTCTAATCTCAACCTCCAACTTCACATGTCCTTTTTTGTATTCACAAAGGGAGGCTGTGTCTCCACATAGCCTTCCATTCTGTGTGTCTTTATACCCTAATTATCTATCTTTTATAAGGACACTCTCATTGGATTTAGGGTTTACCCTAATCCAGGATGGTCCACCTTGAGATCCTTACTTTGATTAAATCTGCAAAGATTTTTTTTTCAAACAAGATCACTCTCAGTTTCCTGGGGGATAAGACTTAGGCATATCACTCAGGGGTTCAACCCACTAGACACTATTATTATTTGTTGGTTGTATAATAGTTTGAAAGTTGAATAAAGTAGTAGAGCATTTGGCATGCGATATACCTCAATAAATGTTATCTATCTATAATTAATGTTTACCTCCAGTTTAGTTTAGTACCATCATTTCCTACCACAACTGTCAAAAGTATATATTCATAAAAATATGAAACTACCATAAAATATAGTTCCCTTGTGTTATAACTAAATCATAATGTTAAACAATGTTGAACTTAAGGAAGACATCTGTGATAGATGACATTTTTACTGAATGAATATTCTTATAGAAATAAAGACTAGGTTCTGTGGGTTTTTAATGAAGGGGGGAAATGTGATTGAGGTGCGGGTTCTAAGTTTTAGATCTTAGGTGGGAGGAATAAGTGATAGATGTAATTAAAACTTTCATATTATGGCTGTATTATATGGAAGGGATTTCATGCACAGAAGAAAATTTCCAAAATGTCCAAAAAAAATGAGAAAAGGTTAAAGGTTAAATTTGTCTATTTAATAATTTAATTTGCTAGATCCTTTAGTTATGATTAGGCTTGACTAGAAATAACAAGGATCACAGATAATAATAGCTTGATGGAATAGAACTTTATTTCCTTCATGGAGGAATTCAGAAATATAAAAATTGAGTGCAGTGTGGTGCTCTGGTCCACAAAGCACAAAATCCATTACTTTTATCTCATTCCACCTTATACAGCCTCCATTCCCAAGGTGAACTCACTTGCAAGTTGGTCGGTCCAACACAGCCATCTCATTTGCATTCCAGTCATTGGGAAGGCTTAGGTCAAAGAAGAAAGGACAGAAGTGATATGCTAACTGTCATTTTAAAAATGTTACTGGGTATAACTCCACTTACTTCCTGGTGGGCAGAACTTTTTTGCATGAGTACACCTGCAGTAAAGCTTAAAAAAAATTGCTACCCGGACGACAAAATATCTGACAGTCTAATGATATGAAAGAAATGAAGCAGGGCACCTGGGTGGCTAAGCCAGTTAAGCATCTGCCTTCAGCTCAGGTCATGATCTCAGGGTCCTGGGATGGAGTCTGCTTCTCCCTCTCTCTCTGCCCATACTCTCTCTCTCTGTCTCTCTCAAATAAATAAATAAAATCTTACCAAAACAAAACCAAAAAAGAAGTGAAGAAAATACATGAAGTTTCTGCCAATAGCTGTTTTAGAACCTTACACACATGAACATGGCATTTAATTAATTAATTAATTAATTGCATACATCCAACATTCAACTTCTCTTCTAAGGGCAAAAAAACAAAAAAAAAAAAAAAAAACCTTAAAATCTCAACTCGTTATTTCATTCAATTCAGTTTCCAAGATCACAGTGTGATAGACAGCCCCCCATCAGGTCAGATATACAGCTTTTTATTGTGCTCTGACCTCCATAAATAATGACCTCCAGTCGTTTTAAAGAACATACAATGAAAACAATTAATTATTTAATAAAAAAACAATAGCAGCAAACTGAATTCAACTCACTAGGCAAGGAGATACACCAATACAAAAAGAAAAAAAAAATTAAAGTACTTAATGAAGTGGACAAATTAAGGCATCTCATTGCTAGAAAGGATGGAAAGTATGTTATGTGACTTCTTAGTTATGCTAATGAGATTGAAAAAGTGTTGTCTGGTTAGGAAGAAATAAGTCTAGGGGTCTGCATAGGAAAGATTAAAACAAGAGCCATTGTTCAGTGGTCAGGCCAGTGAGGTTCTGGCATAGTGGGGTCAATTAAAGATCATTGTACTTTTAATAGCTTTTCTTGGTTATAATGGTTGTGATAAAACACAGCGCTCAGTTTCAACATTTCCTATTCAAGTACTGCTCTAGGTAGACACATTGACTTTATACATGTAAATTGAAATGCGAGTTATATGTCCCTAACACATTCGGTATCCAATTTTACTGAGATGGTAAGTAACGCATTTCAAAACCCGTTTTCAGAAAAAGGAAGAAGGGGAAACACAAGGCGGTCATTACTCTGGGAAGGAATTGAAGGCTCCTTGCACGGGCAGTGTAGTTAATTCCTGTTAGACCATCTGTTAATCGCTGGATTTGCTTTCTGGCAGGAGTTACCTTTTTCATTGTCCTCTATGGCCTCTGGATCTCTCTTTCTGCAAGGTTTATTTTTATCCATTATACGCTCTGTCCACATGTGAGGTTGGCAATGAAACAGATGTCCTTTTTAGAGGCTGAGTGACTTTAAAATGACAATTATATTGATGTAGGTTTGTTGGCCCAGGGGTTGTTTTGAAGGGTTGCAAACTACACTTGTAATGGTTTTATGCTTATTTTTTATGTTTGTTCTTTGCAATACATTTCTCAAAAAAAAAAAAAAAACAACTTAGAATACTTCTGACACATTTGCTCTTTGTCACATCCTTTTGCCTGTTCTTATATACCTGTTAAGTCTGAAACTAAAGAACTTGAGGTGTTACCATACTTGTAGGGATAGATAGACAGACCGATAGGCAGACTGATGGACAGGTACACAGACACACACATATACCAGCAGAAACACCAGATACTGATCCAAGATAAAAGAAAAAAAAAAAAGCTTTTTTATTTATTCCCAGAATACCTAGTGCTCTCTTGCTATTTTCCAACACCTCAGTCCCTCATGGGGCCACACAATAAAAGCCAAACGTACCCTTAGTGTACAGGGTGGTCTGTACCACAGGATAGACACTCCAAAATTATGAATCTTGAAGCTTATCTAGGTGCTGACACAATCCTCATCCCATCTGGAGTTAAGAGAAAGAGTCTATCTTTTATTCTGAAATGTCAACAGACCTTCTTTCAGGGAAGGAAGAGAAATTTCCACAACCAGGAATGTAAACCTTGGCTCCTCGAGAGATAAGAAAGGCTTTATTATATGTTGAACAGGAGCAGATGTCTCTGGTGAAAGGAGAAAAAAAAAAAAAAAAGACTCCGTATATCTCCCACCTTTAAAATCCAAAGAGCAGATGGTATGGAGGGAAAAGCAAAGGAGACATTTTCTATCATTATGGTATGTAAATGTCTGTTGCTGAGGCTGTCTAGACCAAGCAGAAACACCAGCCGACCCAGAACAGACTGCCTGAGGCTACCCCCCATCATCTCACTAGAGGAGACTTGTGTCTGAAGGCATACATGGTGTGGCCTTCTTTTTATTTTTTCTTCTAATTTTCTGATGGATGACCAGAAATAAGTTTCAAGGGGTGGTGGTGCTGGTGTGAAGCAGTCATCCAAATTAGGGGTTTCACCCAGGCTGACTTGTACTGTGTGGCTGAGAACTCCTAACCACAGGTCCAGGAAAGAGCCTGAGGCAAGGCCTTATCTCCTGCTGAGGCTCTATCTACCTTGAGAGCCAGGCTTGGAGCAGTTTCCAGGAGAGGTACAGCAGCTGTTGACTTTCCAACCTAGCAATGTGCCGTATTACTGACCTCTGTGAAGATGTAGACGCTGCCTTCAGAGGAATCCTTCATTAACACACTTGTATCCCTCTTCATCTCTCCCAGCAAGTGGTTATCTATGTGCTAAGTTTCTCTCTTTCTTACCAGGCTTGCCTCATAGTGGCAAGACGAGTTAGTGCACAGTATGATTTTGATTATCTCTGTGTTAGTTTTCTAGGACTGCCGTAACATGGTAGCTGGCTTACACAGCAGAAATTCATTTTCTCATGATTCTAGGTGCGGGAAGTCCAAGATCAAGGTGTCAGCAAGGTCGGTTTCTTCTTAGGCCTCTCTCTCTGGCTTGTAGATGGTCCTTTTCTTTCTGCGTCTTTGCATGGTCATCTCGCCCTTCTTAATTTCCTTTTGTGAGGACACTAATCATAGGAGATTAGAGGCTAATCTCATGACCTCATTTTAAATTAATTACCAAAAAAATAAAAATGAAAATAAATTAATTACCACTTTAAGAACTTTATCTCCAAATGCAGTCATATCCTCAGGTACGGGAGGTGAGTACTTCATCAGAAGAATTTGGAAATACATTTCAGCCCATAGCAATTCCTGATAATGTCTTCTTCTTAGACAACTTCACCAGTTATGAGATAACTGGTGTCTTATGAGTTAAAAGAGAGATAATTTGTCTTATGAGATAAAAGAGAGCCTTGAACCCTGTTTTACTACTGCACCATTAAGTCTGTGACATGAGTCCTTGCCATCTGCTGTCGGACAACATCCATTAAACCAATGACACACGTTCTGTTACCCTCCCAGTTGGAAATTATTAAGAAATCAATATTACCCAAGATTCATTTCATATATAAATGGCAAAGACTCCCATATAAAAGTGGTGCAAGTAATGCAATTCTCACTTACAGGTTCTGAGGCAAGTAGCACCATCTCCTAAACTGGCTCAGCTCGGTGTGTGCCAAGGGACACAGGTCCTTCTTAATCGCACTGCTTCTCTCCTAGTGGCTCTATTTCTGAGTGTGACATTATGTCTGCATTCCAGCCAGTGGGAAAGGATCAAGGGTGAAAGGGGCTTTGCCATTATTCTTTCAGAGAATGAGTGTGGGATCTGCTACATGATATTCTACTTATTTTCTATTGGCTGTGGCTTGATAACAGAGGCACACCCAGCAAGGAGGCCAGGGAGGCAAGACAGTGTTGCTTTTCTTCTGGGGGACTAAATGCCCCACTGAAGGAGAAAAGAATGAAAGTTGGGTGTTGGGAAGCAACCAGCAGACTCTGATACACTGAAGTTTGTGTGCACGTGGGAGAAGAGAAAATAACAATGATTATTCATTTTAATGCCATGGCGACCCAGAGAGAATTCGAGGAAATTAGGAGAGAGAATATAGTCATCTAGGTGAACACCAATAAAAATTAATTTTAAAAAAATCATTAGAAAAAACTGTATCAGAAAAAAAATAAAATAAAAAAAAATAAAGTCATCTAGGAAGACCAGTGGTGGTGGAGATATTTGGGGTTGGGTGGCAGACAATGAGAACGACTAGAGGTACCTTTGTTTCAGCCAGATTTCCTTAGTCCTCATTGCCTCCTAATGCTGACCTCTGTAGCTCATCGCTGTTCCTTCATACACCAGGAACACTGAACAGAAAGACTTTTTTTCCCCTAATAATATTGATATGGTTCTTTTGTTCCAGTGATATTTTTACACAAATCCTTTGTGGATTTTTTTTATTTTATTTTTTTGGGGGGGTGTAAAGAACAATAGCAATATACATTTCAGTTTAAAGAAACTCTACAAAAATGTAAAAACCAATCACCATCAATACAAACCAATCTTAACTTCTGTGAAGGTGAATTCAGTAGAAAATGGAGGACAGAAGTGAAGCGAGATTGGGGTGCCCCAGTGGCTCAGTTGGTTAACTGTCCAACTCTTGATTATGGATCAGGTCATGATCTCAGGGTTGTGAGGTTGAGCCCTGCATCAGATTCTCTATCTCCCCTTTTCCATCACCCCCTCTTCCCCACCCACTCCTGCATGCTCTCTCTCTCTCAAAAAAAAAAAAAAAAAGAAAAAAAGAAAAAAGAAAGAAAAGAAAAGAGAAAGAAAAAAGAAAAAAGAAAGGAAGGAAGGAAATGAATCTAAGATAGGAGATGAGGGAATTCAACCTCATGTTGAAGACTGGAAGGGAGTTGGGTGCTTTCTGGAGCACAAACCACATAACCTCATTACCTTTCCCTTCTTAGTCTCCTTCCCCAACTCATTCTCCTCATATGTGAAAGTCTGGAGTACTTCAGGCCAGCTTAACTAACACTTCTCATGGACACCGTTTGAAGTAGGATACCTCAAACAGCCCCTATCTTTAAATATCATCTTTGTATCCATGTCCCCTACATTTATTTTCCCAGGATTGGCCTCTCCACAGATCTTCAGACCCACGTATCAAACTGATTACATCCCATTCCCACTTTAATGTGCTGGGGGCATCTTATATTTAGTATACCCACAATAAAAATACTGATTCTCAGCTCCCGATAATCAAAAATATTCTATCTCAGTTATGTTAGCGCAGACCCTCACAGAAAGCGAACTCAATATAAGATTAAATTGCAAAGGTTTTATTAGAGAGGATTAGTTTCCTGTTGCTGCCATAATAAATTATCACTAACTTGGTAGTTTAAAACAAAATCAATTTATTCTCTAAATATTTTGGAGGGTATAAGTCCAAAATCAATGTGTTTACAGGGTCTCACTGCCTACAGACACTGTGGACAAATTCCATTCGTTTTCTCTTCCAGCTTCTAACGGCCATTTACTTCCTTGGAATATGGCCACACATCACTCCAATCTCTGCCTCAGTGGCCACACTGCCTTCTCCCCTTCTCCCTCTCTTTTTCTCTTCTATCTGGCTCAGGTTCCTGTGCCTTTCCCTTAAAATGACACTTGCTTTTTGTTTAAGTCCTATCCAGATAATCCAGGATTATCACTTTATTGCAAATCCGTATTATAATTACATCTGCAAAGACTCTTTTCCAAAATAAGTTAACGTTTACAGTTTCCAGGATTTAAGATGTGGAGATGGAAGTCACCACGGAGAACCCCTCAAAATTCCCATGTATCCCATACACAAAATGCACCTAGAACATCTACAAATTCCCGGAGGCCTCATCCCATTACAACACAAACTCTAAGTTCATAATATCCTCTACATATCCTGAGGTTAAAAAATCAAAATCTTATTTAACTCCTAAATCAGGTATAAATAAGACTCTGAGTATGATATATCCTGACGCAGAACTCTTCTCCTCTTGTGTACCTGCCAAACTAGAAAACAAATTATTTGCTTCCAAAATAGAGTGGGGGGACTAGCATGGGACACACATTCTCGTTCCAAAAGGCAGAAATTCTAAGTACTAAAAGGTTCACCAGTCCCAAGCAAGTTTTAAATCTAGCAAGACAAATTCCATTAGGTTTCAAGGTCTGAGCATAATCATTTGTGACTTACTGCTACGCTGTCTGCACTTGTGTCTCCACCTTTTGGGTCCGATGATCCATCTGTTTCTGCCTCAGAGTCATTCTTCCATTTCCTAGAAGGAAAAGACACAGCTTTGCAGCTGAGTATATATTCTTGTTGCTTGCCTGTAGAATTTTGGAAGCCCACCAGCTTTGTGCCATATCCCCCTATCTTGTTCCTTCCAGTCCACACTGGTGGGATCCCTGCTGATGTAACATTCTCAACAAATTTGTGGCTCTCCTGTGTATCTGCCAATAATCAGACCAGTAGACAAGAGGGGTTCCCCTCAGATCATACCTGGATAATCTCATCTTCACTCCTGGCTTTCGCTAAAGTCTTTGAATTGATCCATAATTTATAAACTTTCCACATAAGGTTGTCCAGCCCCACTCTCAGATCTCCCTCCAGAGTACACTTTCCTGCTAGTGAATTTCCTAATTTTAGCTTCCTTTGCAATTTGGACAGGCTGAAAACCTCTACCATCATCCATGGCTATTGCTTTTTGAACAGTTCCTTCCTCAGTTTATCTTCTTCTCTCACATTTTACTGTGAACAGCAAAATAGGTAAGTGAATCAAGATGCATCCTCAACACTGTGGAAATCTCCCCAGGGTATCACCTAAAAGTTGTTCTTTCCATGCAACGGGAAAACACAATTCAGTCAAGTTTCTACACATGAGATAACCAGGCTTGTCTTTCCTCCAGTTTCCAGTTATGTGTTTCTCCTTTCCTTCTGAGCCCCTCCCTGCAGTGCATTTAACACTCGATGTCCATCAATATTCCGATTATGAAAATACATTTATTCTCTAAAACATTACACACTGTCTCTACCATGCTCTGTAATTCCATCTATCTTTTGCCAGGATGAACTTTAGCATCCTTTTATCTGCCAACAGTCTTTTCAAAAGCAATCCAGGTGTGCTTCTCCAAGTTCTTCCTGCCTTTACTCATAATCTGAGTCCAAAACCACATCCACATTTTTAGGTATTTGTTATAGCAGCGCCCTACTTCCCAGTACCCAAAGCCTGTGGCTGCCATGACAAGCTATCACAACAAATCAGTGGTTTAAGACAAGAGAAATTCATTTCCTCACAGTTTTGGAGGCCAGAAGTCTTAAAACAATGTGTCAGTAGGGCTTCATTCTCTCTGGTAGCCCAGCAGTGTTACGGGTGGAGTGGGAGAGGCTGCTTCCAGTAATTTGGGGAACTCCTCCCACAAGTTGGGAGTGGGGAGTCTTTGACCCTACAAGATTAGTACTGGAATCATCATGGCACGCTTTCTTCATGGAGGTTGGGGGAAAAGGGGTTGTGCCCACAATGCAAATGCATCATAATGGGTCTAGACATTACCCTGCGGCAGAGGTGGAACAAGAGACCACTTGTTCCACGCTTTTGGCTCTTGATTTCTCAGGCCCAAGGTGTCAGAGGCCACAAGGTCAGGGTGTTCTGCTCCCAGGTTTCCAATATGTAACTTACTTATCACTGTCCTTGCCTCCAGCCCATGTCTCTACCATTCCCCTTCAAAGACTTGGGACTCTTCCTTGGGGTGTTCCTTCCATCATTCTTGCCCACCTTCTACCTAACTACAGATACTCTCTATTTCATCTCTTCCGGTCTCTGTTGGCCACTAGCATTTCTGTCATCTTTGGTTATAATCACATCACTCCAGTCATTGATTTGGTAAATGATGTTTTCCTCTTTTCTCTGTTTTCTTCTCTGCTATCTATCTCATATTGCCCTCTACCTTCCTGTTATAAGGGCACTTGTCATTGGATTTAAGACTCAGATAATCAAGAATAGTCCCCCCTGTTTCAAGATTCTTTTTCAAATCTGAAAAAAAAAAAAAAAACTTTCATACCTCAAAAGGTGATGTTCCTTGGTTCCAGGGAGTAGGATGTGCAGATATCTTGTTGAGAGGCATCATTTAATACACTACTTGTAAGAAAAATCTATGCAAGAGAAAATAGCCTACCTGCAAGTGATTGCAAAAATAATTGGACCACAGCCAAAATCTCTCTCTAATTGTTGCAGGAATGTGCAGTCTTTGGTGCTTGAGGTTCTTGACCATGCTGCTTCATAGAACAAAGAGGTAGACCGGAGGAAGACAGGTGGGCAGCAAAGCAAAGTTTATTGAACAAAGTATAAAGCTCCCAAAGAGGGAGGGGGCCTGAGAGGGTTCTCACTGGAGTTTAGGGCTTTTTATGAACTTTTTTGTGAACTCTCATAAGTGATCAGCATGCACTAAGTCATGCCAATTGGGGGCTTTGGTCCTGTATCTACCTATTAGGTTGGTTTCTAGGTGCTGATGGTCTTTTTTGGCTGACATCTGGGGGTCTTATGTCTTAATTGCCTCTTGCTCATGATAGGGACAAATGCTTTGTGGTTAATCTTCTTATTTCTTATTTCTTATTTTGCAGAAGTCATTTCTGCAAAGTCTGTAAAACAGAATGCTAGTGTTGTCCTGTCTAAGCTTCAGAACAGGATGTTAGTGTTGTTTTTATCTTAGCTGTCCTGACTCCATGCTTTCTTGTTGAGTACCCTGGCCCTGACTACCTAACTGTCCAATTAACTCCTAACATAATAGCGGAGTGTGATTAGGAAGTTTGAGAGCAATATAAAGATTTTCCAAACTACTCTCTCAACCACACTTGGTCTACTGCTGTCCCAGCTCATACCAGCATTACTGCTCATCTGGATGACCGCATATAACTCTTCTTCCTACTTCTCTGTAATCTAAATGATGCTTTCTATGGTCGTTTTTAATAAATTCTAATTATTTTCTTTGTTCAACAAAGACCTTACTGAGATGAACCTTAGATACCTCCCTGACCTCACAATTAGAGCAGTAAAGGGAGGAATAAATAATATTTCTTTAACATCACTGAAATCGTGCTCATTTTGTGCCATATGGGGCTAATTGCTTTGAAAATAATAGTAATATTAATTTAATGTTCAAAGAAGCATTATCTTCATTTAACAGATAAATACATTGAGATAGAGTGAGTTTTCATTTCTTGTCCATTACAAAGCCAGTAATGGTACAAAAGTAGTTGAGAGATAGACTCAAGGATCCAGCAGATTGAGACCAAGTGCCAGCTCTATCATCATTGCCAAAAGGTTGGAGAATGGAGCGTATGTGTGATCCTTGCTTTCCTAATATTTACGTTAGAGTAAAATAAGCCTACACAACTTGAGGCTTCTCTGCTGACTTGGAAAGTACCTAGAAGAGAAGAGAACCCAGAGGAATTAGTCATTCATGTCCAAGTTCCTTCCCCAAACACTGTTCAATGTCTCCCTTACTTTCCTGGACTAGACTGAACAAAGAGATAGAGCGAGAGACCTGAAAATGGTACCTTTGCATGGAAACATGAGGAGTGAAGAACACATGTTTTTGCCTGACAGTCCCCAAAGTTGTTCGCTATCTCTTCCTGCATTTAGTCATTGCCATTTGCTGAGTTCTCAAGTTATACGATGAAATTCCATTAAGTTTTGGCCCATAGTATTATTTTTTGTTTAAAATAAAAGAGCTTGCTGCTTAATAAAAAGTGGTCTGTTTTTTAAATTCAAAATATTATGTATAACACGGACATATCAACCTGAAGTTTCCTGCTATCATTGGTCTTATTTGATTGGGTTATATTGACCATGATATCTATGAAATGGATGCTTGAGTTTTTATATGATTTCTTATTTTTAGCTCTAAACTACACAGTGAAGGGATCCCTGAGTGGCTCAGTGGATTTAGCACCTACCTTTGGCCTGGGGCATGATCCTGGAATCCCAGGATTGAGTCCTATGTCAGGCTCCCTGCGTGGAGCCTTCTTCTCCCTCAGCCTGTGTCTCTGCCTCTCTCTCTCTCTGTGTCTCTCATGAATAAATAAATAAAATCTTAAAAAAAAACAAACTACACAGTGAAATATCAGAACATTTTTCTTTCTGTTAGGATTTTATCAGTAATAAATAAACATTTTATATTGGTTATTTAGGACGGACATTGATACCATTTGTAATGTATTTCATGTAACACATTTGGTATTTAAGTACATAGTTATAAAATAATCAATGGGCATAAAAATCAATCAATAAAAAAGAAAAATTATGTTATTAATGTGGAGTGAGAGGAGTAAGACTCAGGGAAGTTTCTTTGCACATAAGGCTCAAAATAATTTAAATAGAACTGGTGGATTCAAATTTTTATGAGGTTTTAAAAATATAAGTGCACTCAAATGACTGGCATTCAATATATATTTATTGAATAAATGAATTACTAATGAATGATAATAAATTACTTGGAGTTTATCTAAGTATTCCTATTTCATTTTGCCTTTGGGTTTTGAACAATCCGTTCGTACTATTTAGAATGACTTTCCCGGAGTCTCCCTATTTATCCTTCAGGTTTCATTTTGAATGTCACCTCCTGTGGTCCACATCCCCGACAATCCCAGGTCCTCTTTGACTACATTCTGTGCGTGGGTCTATCATAGAGAAAGATGCAGCACTCTGTTCCCAGCACTACCATAGAGTGACGTCACTCCGTTAATAGAGCTGCAATTCTCTGCAATTAACTGTGTCATAGGATTTAGCATCATCTCAACCAAACAAGGCCTAATCCAACTCTGCCTCTTTAGTAACTAAACTTTTTTTGCACATTAACATTTGAGTCATGTTTTTAAAGTCAAATATTAAGGTTGCTATTTTTAAGTTCCCACAGTTTGGGGGCATAACATATACTTAAGATTGTAGATTAAAAAATACTATGCTGCAATGATTTATATGCAGCCCCATGTGATGCTTTTCATGCAAGTAAGGTTTGCCCTTGTGTTCTTGGCCATGATTCTGTCTTTTCCACTGTTAATATAGCAACTGTCAAACCAGCTGCTGTCCTAAACCTGAAGGATACCATTTTTTAAGCAAGTTTTAACTTGCTTAAAAAGTGGCTTTCAGGAAAACATATCCACAAGTATATGCAGAAAAATACTGAATGATGTATGTCTCTAGGATGCTAGAGTATCTCTGAATCTGTATCTCTGTCTATATCTATCTGCGTTTTTATATTTGTTCTTTAATATTTTTTATCTCAAAACAAATTTTTACGACATTATCAAATATCATGATCATTATGTAGTTTTTTAAACATAAACATTATTTTTTAAAGGAAGAGAATTTAAATTGGTGTTCTCACCTACATTTTATTCGCATACCAAAGAATGTATTCATATTTTGCCTATACTGATATTTCAAGCAAAACTCACTTCTTCTTGGATAAGAATATCATTTGCTCTTTTACTTACAACAAATTACGAACATTACTTATTTTTCAAACTGAAATTAGAGCCTCGGTATGACCCTACATGGATTTCAACCTCCTAAAGATTGTATATGTATATCTAATGTACACATACATGAAACTTGGCAATACATAGTGTATTTTGTCAAACATAATCTATTTCAGCTTGTTCTTATCTATAAGGTCTTTTTCTTACTTGAAAAGTAAAATGAAGTAAGGAAAAAGTGGTATTGCTAAGGTCATATTAATCTATAATAAATTAGCTTTAATGTGCCAAATAGTAAGGCCACCCCAAAAGCTCATCACTTTTCATTTTATGTATTCAGGTAAATGAGTCTGGGAGACAGATAGCCACCTAGGAGGACATCACTCTTGAAAGCCCAAATGTAGCATAAAGGAAATGGACATTAGTTGGAGCTTACAGTAATCTCAGAGGATCTTTATAGATACCAGCTTAGTCGTAAATTGACAAAGAACCTTGTTTGCCCTCAGCTGTCAAGAATCATAAGAAAAGATGTTTAAAATGCTTTGAAAAACTTTAATGGATGGCCATTTGTTTAAACTCCAGCTGTGGTACTTTGCTTGTATGATTTCCTTTTCTTGGAAGTATTACAAAAAATAAATATAAGCCCTCTAGCTATAGATTTTCATAACTACTCAATGCTTCTGTAATCCCAAATATTGATCAAATTGCATTTAAGAGTTATCAGAAGAGTTATTTTTAAATAACATCTCTTCCCAAAAACATTTCATATTTAGATGTAGAGTTAAAGCTATTGTAATTTTAAGATGTTTTAAAATTAATTCTATTTTTTAAATGACTACTGTACATATGTCATAAAATTGTTGTTGTTGTTGTTGTTGAGATGCTTCAAATTGGGACTTACTAAAAAATACTTTGTATTAAAAAATAATGAATGCAGATCTTAAAATATACTTTTTTTTTCCTTGTCTTGGAATTTGTAATATTGATTAATGTTCTTATCAAATCTTAACATGAAATAGTTTTTTAACCTCTATAATCTCAGGAAGTTATGCTTCTATGTTGGACATTAATTATTTTTTTATTCTCAAATGAATTGTCATCTTATCTCTATTTAAACACCTCTTAAAATAACATGATTTTATTTTTTGACAAAATATATTATAAATTAATAGAATTTAGTTTTCCGATCTCTTTACCTATATTTGTTTCACATGTGAAAGGACACTTTTATATGTATTTTGATGATTTTGAGTGTAAAGTAAAATTCATGAAAGGAAGCTTTCAGAAAGTACAGAAAGCTTAGGCCAGTTGGAATGGCAGCATGTGATTGTGCCAAGCTAGGAATCAGAAAGCCTGGTAGAGGGCACCTGGGTGGCTAGTGTTTGAGCATCTGCCTTTGGCTCAGAGCATGACTCTGGGGTCCTGGAATCGAGTCCTGAATTGGGCTCCTCACAGGGAGCCTGCTTCTCCCTCTACCTCTCCCTGTGTCTCTCATGAATAAATAAATAAAATCTTAGAAAAACAGAAGAACCTCACAGATATGGAAGTACTAATTTTTGAAGTCAAATTCAAACTTCCTTTGTGTTCTGATCCCCCAGTGATGTCAACTTTCCAAATCCTTGTAGAAGTGACTTCCTAGAGATGCATGCAATTCTTAGTAGATTCCAACTATTGTTAATCAAAATTAAATGCACTGGAATTATTGCAGTAAGAATGAATATCATCCTAAACAGTCTGTTTCTTCAAATGGAGGTATTAGGGGAGAGTATTTATAGGATTGGTTTTAGAGCCTGGACTGGGATGCAACACTGATCATTTGCTGTATTAGGCAAAGGTTATCACACAATGGCTTTGGATTTCTGGGCAAGGGGTGAGTTAGGTTTTTGAAATGAATATTTTGAAACAAGTTTCATCTTGCAATCTGTTTAATTGGTTCATGCTGTAGAACCTAGTGTTTCTTTGATCAAAGCAGTTAACAGTTGTTTGGTTTGGTCTTGGGATTGTTTAACACAGGGACAAAATAATCTGTTTTTGTCAATTATCAGCCCCCTCCTCCCAAGCTTTTAGGATTTTTAAGCCTAAACTTAATGTATGGGATTGCAATGAGACCTAATCAGTATAGATCTCCACCATTGTATATTTTATGTGTAATGTATAGAATGATATTGTGGTAAGTTTTTGAAGGTAATTGTTTCAATATCTGTGTCAGGATTTTCTATTCTCTGTGCTGGAAGATTTTTTGGATCATTTGATCGGCTAGCAATTACATAGGAACATTGCATTCTCTTTGAGCATTGCAGCAGTGCACATACCTAGAGAAGGATTATAATCAGAATTTGTAGTTCACTCCTAAGGAAAAAGCCAAGAAAGCTCATATTAAATTACAAGAACCATTTACTTTCCATCAGTCCAAAGAACCCATAAAAGTCCATTTGGGAATATTAGCCAAATTACATAGTTTTGTAATTTTTTCTTTCATAATTATTTAGTAATAGTGCAACAGATACGTCTATAAGAAAGTAAATACAATTATCTTACTCTAAAGCAGCATAAACTCTACCTCAAATCAACACTATTAGTTCTTTAAATGCCCTATTGAAACACTGCTTATCCAACTTCATGAAGCTGTTTGATAGTATTTTGATCTTAGTGACAAGATCTAGTTCTACTTTTCTCTGAAATATAGCATGAAGTAGTCTGCTTACTTCCATGACTCATAAAACATGAAAAAGGAGCTTTGGGGACAGAAATGGGTAACACAAACATTCCCTTCAGTGGTTGAAGTTTGTGAATTCAAATGGAGGTTGTTTTGTTCTTTTTATAGGTTAAATTATGTAAAGAGCGCCCTCTTTCCCTTCTCTCCCACCACATCCACCCCAGCCCTCCCCCCATTCTCAATTACAAGAAGGAAGGGACAAAATAAATTCCAAGTTATATTTCAGACATCCTGAAACGACCATCACCCTATTGAGAAAACATCTCTGCTCCAATGTGTAGACGCAGCCAATAGGCTCTTATGCCACAAAGCCAAGGCCAGTCATCAGAGCCATCCATCAGTGATCTGTCTTCAGTCAAAGCCACTCCGGCAAAACCAAAGGCAATTCAGGTTTAAAAGACAGCGGGTATGAATTTTAGTAAAGCCAAAGCAAGGAGATTCAGAAGCAACAAGCATAACAAAAAAAGGAACACATACTTTCACAGACAATACCTTTAAAACAATAATTTTTAGGAATGTAACTTTTTTAAAGCACTGTTGGTCAAAATAACAGGAATATGTCAAAGTTCGAAGAGTTTGTGAATATTTTGGTGTTAAAGGGAACTTCTTCTACCTCTGCATAGGATAATTTGGCCAGTTTACAGAAAAGAAGCCCAAATTCTAATCTCAATTTCTATAAACAATCCAAATCATAATTTGTACTCAAGCCTTAATGAACATATTAAATTATGAATGATTCTTTCCATATGGAGTCAACTTTGTCAACACAATTTAATATAATTGTTTCTCCTAAATTAATAATAGTGTGTATTATAGACTAAAGTAAAAATAATTCACATTTCCAAAGTTTTTACAATTATGGCATGCTCTCAAATTTGTCTTTTATTATATTTTGGCTACTAATAATTTTTAAAATTAACCTCAAAATCCAAATATGCCTATGTATGTACACATACAAAGTTATATAAGTATGCAAATAGATGGCATAATTAAAACTTCTAATTTCATATTTAAAATATAGGCAATCTTGCCACAGAATTGAACAGTACAATGCATATACTGTATTATTGATTTTTATCTTAACGAACAATAATAGACTAAATATTTTATATCCCTACTGCAATTTCTCTGTGAAGATTTACATACTATTATATTTAAAGAAACTAATGAACTTCTTTTTCCCCAGATACAAAAGAAACACAGAGAGCAAGAGAGCAAGAGTGGTTCAAATAACTCTTTTAAATAAACACATATTACATACCACTGTATTTTTTAAGGTATAAGAAATATTGTACTGGACATAATTAAACAGACAAGGAAGACTTTATTCTAGAGGTCCAGACTATTGCAATAGAGGAGAGATACTGAACTCCTCTCTGCTGAAACAAGACGGGAGAGTTTTAAGAACTGGGATGAGCTAGTAAAGTACTGCAAGACCTTAGCTTGGAAGTTGATCAGTGTGATTAGGTCATCTATTTACTCATCCGTCCTTATGGATCTTAGCCTCTTTCTTTTCATAGAAATTGGCAGATAGGAGCTCTGTCTCCCTTGATTAGATTTCAAAGGGATAATCCCCAGGCCCTTGAAGGAGATATTATTCCTCATTTGTTAAATCTGCAAAAGGTAGAGAAAGGATTTACCCAACTAAGAGGGAGAGAAAGAGTATCCAACCAAAAGTTCCCTAAAATAAATGATCCTAGAAAAGGAAGGCCAGAGAACTAGAATCAGAAATAAACCTGCCTAAAGTTTAGTCAACCTGAGGGGGACATTAAAGCTATCTTGGAAAAGGTTGCAAAATAAAGAAAACTATGTAATATATATGGTGTGTGTGTGTGTGCATGTGTGTGTGTGTATATATATATATATATATAGTGAAGTATAATTATAATACATTTATATAAATATATAATTAATATATAAATTAATATATAAATATTTATATAAATATATAATATATGATGTCTAATTATATATGTGTATATATATATACATATATGTGTGTATATATATACACACACATACATTCCTGCATATATATATATATTATATATGTGAATATATATATTTAAAGAGATCTGGCTCATCATGGTCTATTAATCTTCAGCTAACCTGTACGTAGAGATAAGAAAGAAGAGCAATATAAAACTATGTACTGTAGCTAATATATATATATATATATTTTTTTTTTTATCTGGAAATTATCCATATATCCAAAGAATTACAATTTAATATTAGTTTAAGGTCTTAAGCTTGACATAAAACCCTTGAAATAAAATTTTAATTCAATATATTGTCTTTATGATTTGTAGCATTATAAGAATTTATAAGATTTCAGTCTTTTTAAAAAGACATCCCTCAAAAAAAGACATACATCATTACAATTGTGTTTAGCTTAACACAATTTTTTGGTTTGAAATAAATTTTATTTATTGCTTGATTTATCCAAATTGTAGAAACCATGATAGACTATGGAATGCATAGCACTCCTGTAGTTAATTTGAAATATTCAATTCATTAGAAATAAAATCTTAGTCTTATTAGCTAATGTATATTGTACCAACATTATTTTAACACTGTTCTACCATAACAAAGAAGAAATAGAGTTTTTTCTAAGCTAAAATCCAATCACTCTGATTTGCTCAAAAAGTCATATGTTAATCAGGATTATTGTATGAACTATCTTTAATGTAAATAAACCTCTGTGGCCGTGCATGAAAACTTTTGAAGACATGAATTCATACTAAGAGCTCTAAAGAACTAAGTATTACCAAGCTCACAGTTAAATTCTTCCTTCTGAGCTTCAATTTTAGTAATGGATAAAACCACTAGAGATAATTTCTTCTGGAAATTCTGTAATATTTATCCAAACTACAGAACAAAGTTTCCTAAGAAAAGACAAGAAAAAAAAAGTGAAAGAATTTAGAGAGAGCTGTCTTCAGACAGATATGAAATAATTACCATAAAAATCTAATTTTCTTTGTGCTCAAAATTTGGGAGAAAGCATACAGATGATAGGGATGGAGGGTTGGAGAGAGTGTGCACTTACATTTCAAATAAGATTTATTTTTTTTTGTTTTGCTTATACTTAGTCTCCTACAACCATTTTTATATGGAAAATTCCCCAAAGTAACCAATGGAATTTAATATTTTCTTGATTTACTCATGCTAGTTAGAGAAATATACTCATGAATTAAGGGATTATTTTGGTCTGGGATGTTTAGTTGTTAAAGAAAACCCATGAGAAGTAACTGCAATGCTCAGTAAGAAAAGAAGCTGTCAGAGACTGAAATATTATCAGAAATATTTTTCCTACTCTCCAAGTTCATCCTACACTTTAACCAAATGAAACTATGTGGTGATGTCAAAATACAGACAGATGCTCCCTTGCAAGGACTTTGCTTACATTCTCTCAAAACAATATCCCAAGCATGACCTTCTCCATCTCTACCATACAGTAGTTGTCCCAACATTCTCAACATTCATTATGATCGACACTTTTTTCCCCTAAGTTTATACCCTATTCTGTGTAACTCACTGGATTGGTATTGGCACATTTGTAATATTTCCCTCACTCTTCCTAACGTCCTAGTTAGGATCTAGGAGTTAATAAATCTTCCCAATTATAGTGCTAGTCTTCTGAGAGCAGGAATTCTTTTCAGTTTCATATCCTCAGTAACACCAATACACTTTTTGTAATTATTTGTTCAATTATGAAATTTTAATACTTGGTTTAGCCCAAGATTGACTCAGCCCAAGCTCTGGAAGTAATATCTATTTTCTTAATATAACACTAATACTAAATTCTGATTTTAACACTTTTATAAAATAAAGGAAGGCTTCTGGTTAAAAATGAAAGGTTGCATAGAGACATACTAGCTCTTTCTGCATACTAAGAAAGTCACTGAAATGTTTTATTAGTGGTATGAGTCAATTAGAAAGGAATTTGGAGAGGAAATATCATCAAAAAACTGTTTTTTTTTTTTTTTTTCCTAAAGATGCAATGTTGATGCACTAAGTAAAGCTTACCTAGGGGATCTGAGAAATTCTTAAGACTTGAAACTAGAGGAAAAAGCCAAGAAGCCTCAAAGTGCAACACACTCCGTGATTGACGTGGATGAGTGCCTCTGGAAAAGTAGTGACAGTGGATGTACAACAAGAGGATTAGCTGAAAAGTCATTCTTGTAATCTCCATTAGATTCCCTGACTCTCTTCTTAACTTCATATTACTACATAAAGGTCCTCCCTACTCTGGACAGAAGAATGAAGATTGATTCTTTGGAGAAGTTTCTTTGGTGTCTGTGACTTAGAGAGAACCAGATATATTTGAGGATAGATGTCCAAAGTAAAAACGAAGGGCTAAATTAAGAATGTATACACTGAAAATGGAGTGCCCCAAATCCATTACCTATCCAAACCCAATAACCATGATTCAGGGTATTACAGTCTCCACGGGAAGTCTTTTCTAAAACTAAATATAGCCAAATTCTCACCAAGGGGTGACAGTGTACCAGAATACCCAACATCTGAATAATAAGAAAGCTAATAAAAGAAAATAGAGTGTATGGGAATAAAAATCAAAGAACAAGAAAGATATAAAATGTCCTGGGAAAATGTGAGTTTTCACATTAGAAGAGATCACTGCATGGCCAATCCAAAGGTTGAAAGTGTTCTTTTCAGTAACAAATTATCTATTTACAGAATATTTTTTGAAAGATTTTCTGAATATAGCAGTTTTGATGCTTTTGAAATATTGAAAATAAAAAGGTTATGGACCGAAAGCATAATTTTTAGTTGACAACTTGAGAATTTGAATGTGTGCATAATAGTTTCACATATTCTGAGGGAGGAGAGTCAATAACTACACTTTTATTTCAATTCAATTCAATTTTGATGAGCATATATAAGAATGACACTTTTCCCCAAGGGAAAGATAGAATAGATTACAATTGTGATCAACTACATCAATTTTTATTCTCTTATGCTAAGATCAATTACCTTTTTTTTCCGATTTAAATGAACATTGTCATAATTTGTCTTCTTTATTGTCATAGAGAAAAAAAGGGGGGGCAACTGAGTATCATATCCTCCAGCATTTCTTATATAATACCTTCTTGAATCTCATTTACATCCTTTATGAATATATTTATTGTACTGAAAGCCGATTACCTAATGTTTTCTAAGTTGTTCAAGGCAGTGAGCCAGGAGTTTTCTAACTTATAAGCATATTGATTTTGACAGTTAAGAGAATTTGAGATTTCTGTATTAATTACTCTGTTTACATAAAAATGAGCTTTATGTCATTTGTGCATTCTTATTATGCACATTTGCAAAATTATGGGGCAATTATATGAATTGCTAAAACAGTAAGAGATGCCTAATTTAATTTAACAAGATGCAACTACATCATTATTCATATATCATAAAAATAAGATATATTAGAAATTATAATAAACTGTTCACTTTAAGAATGTAGTTCTTAATTTGTATGCTTATCTGAAAATAATTATTTCATGAAATCTATAGTAGTTTACATTTGTCCTATGCATGTTGTATCAGAGTATTACTTGATAAACACAGATTACTGTGACAGGCTAGTGTTCAAAGCATTATATTACATTACACTGTATACATGACCAAGTGTCAGCAAAGGCATTTTGAGTTGATGCCATTCTTTTCAGGTTTTTTGGAGAGAGGTATAGTAAAAGAAACTTTGAGAATAAATAATTTAGAAGGGAGAAGGAAATCTGGCTATGTTAAGGCTTTCTAAAGAAATAATTAGTATGACATACGCTAAGAAGTCCCCAGTGGGGCTTAATCAGTTTATGTTAATGTTGCTTGAGGAATAATGATTTGTCATAAGTGTGTTAACTCTGAAGTCTCTATGCCTCAGCTGTTCTATGAGTTTATATTTCTTTACCTTTGTCCAGCTCTTTATCTCTTGTAATATTTCATTAATATTAAAAAATAAATTTTTTACAAAAAAATAGCTTTTTTTTTAAATTTTAGTATTTCTAAAGTTTGGGTGGGCCTTCACAATTTAGCACATGAATCAAACACATTCCACCACAAGAGTCTTAATGATGGTCCCTAGGAAGGTGTGTTATGATTCCCAATACACTATTAAGGAAATAAATGCGGGCCAGAGGCTTAAGGTTGTGCAGCAGATAAATGGAAGACTTAAACTTTTAACCGCAGATCCGTTAACATTGATTTCAGTGACATTTCCGCAATGTCACAGGTGCTACTATTTTTATCTCCCACGTAAACAAGTCATTTAATCATGTCAAGGATCTGTAGATCTGTTTGTTTCTTGTCCAGTGGGGATTCAGAGTAACTTGAACCCTTGAGATAATGGAAATTTTGGAAATATTCTTTGTCATTCTAGCTAGAAATATCTAGGGTGCTAGTTTCATATCTTCTGACTTTATCTCTCTTGCACCCCCCCTTCCCAAAACAAATGGTAACTGAACATTAATTTTTCTCCAAAACATTTTCTCCTAGGATGTGATGACTTTTTATAAGTCATATTTTACCACAATTTGACAGTTTCCTTCTTAAAGGCAGCAAAACAGTGTTTTTTTTTTGGTTTTTCATTTGTTTGTTTGATGCTTTCCTAGGACCACAGTGAGTTTCTTTTTCTTTTTTTTTCACAGTGAGTTTCTTACTACAATTCTGTAAACCACCCATGACTTGTCCCAGCTTCTGAACAACCATCTATGTTTCTCATGCTACCTATGATATTTACTTTTATAATGCTAAGTGTTTTTTTCTTCTTCTTAGTTTCAATATGATACCAAAGAAATGACTGAATTTTGTGACCTGGCAAAATAAATATAATTTCTAAAGAGAATTTTGGTAGCTCTAAGTAGTAGCTCAATACCGAGTGAATTTGGGTCAAATGTGATAGAATTCTCCAAAAGTATAATGTAACTCATCTGTTGCTATTGATCTTATTCTTAAGTTTAAAAAATATTACTGACTCATATGGGGAGATGCTACCCAGCAGCAGTAAGCAGCAAAATATATACAAGAAAAGTTATTTTGAGTGTAAGTACTTACAAAATAATCCTCCCTTTGTTTTTGGAAATTGTATTAGTGGTCATTTTAGGTGATTTAAATCCTAATTTATAGTTCTTTATTTATATCCATCAGAACCAAAAGTTTATTTTTCTCCAACTCTATAAACTATATGATTTTACTTATCAAAACTACTTTTGCTATATATGTCTACTGTAGTTGAGTTATGATACCGCTTGTTCAGTTAATGGTAGCATTCCAAGACATTCATCATTAACCAAACCAAAAAATACTGCATAAATATTTGCAATGAAATAGTTTTGGGGCAAGCTGTAGTAATATATGTGATCTATATTTATCAGAGGAAAAGTATGCATTTTAAGAATGAGAAAAAAGTCCTTCAGCTGTTTCCCTTCCAATACCTTAACGCATTTTGTCTTGAATTTCAATAGCTTCTGAATAGCAACTGATTCTATCTACACCTTCAGTGGTTTTACATGTTCATGTTACAACTCCATTCTGGGATGATGAGGTTCGGGACCAAAACTAAAGATACTAAAATGTAAACATCATGCATGCTTTTTCACTAAAAGTAGTGGGGAGAGGGGTGGAGTTAAGTGTTATTAATTATAAAATTAGATTTTCTAAGCCTTAATAAATATTATACCCTCAAGACAATTTTTCTCCATTAGTGCATGAAATGATATTAACTTTATAAATTAATCTTTGCAACATTTCCAGCAAATTTTAGTAGATTAACAATATGACATCATACAAATTTCCAAATGCAGTAGATCACCTTTGGTATTATCATGACCACTAAATGAAATGAAGCATAGGCGAGCTCTTAGCGTTAGGAATTTAGGGTGTCATTCATGCCTCCTCCCTTATGCTTTGAGAAGGTATGATACAAGTGTCACTAGTCAAATGAGAAGTGATATATGACTTTATTAAGTATGTAAAATGCTCTGCATCACTGGCCATCAGGGAAATACAAATCAAAACCACAATGAGATACCACCTCACACCAGTGAGAATGGCCAAAATTAACAAGACAGGAAACAACAAGTGGTGGCAAAGATGTGGAGAAAGAGCGAGCCTCTTACACAGTTGGTAGGAATGCAAGCTGGTGCAGCTACTCTGGAAAACAGTGTGGAGGTTCCTCAAGAAGCTAAAAATAGAGCTACCCTATGACCTAGCAATTGCACTACTGGGTCTTTACCCCAAAGATACTGATGTCGTGAAATGACAGGACACCTGCATCCCAATGTTCATAGCAGCAACGTCCACAGTAGCCAAACTATGAAGGAGCCTCGATGTCCTTCAACAGATGAATGGACAAAGAAGATGTGGTCTATGTATACAGTGGAATATGACTCAGCCATTAGGACGAACACCCACCATTTACATCCACATGGATGGAACTGGAGGGTACTATGCTGAGTGAAGTCGATTGGAGAAAGACAATTATCATATGGTTTCATTAATACAGGGAATATAAGAAATAGTGAAAGGGACTATAAGGGAAAGGAGGGGAAACTAAGTGGGAAAAATTAGAGAGAAAGACAAACTGTGAGACTCCTAACTGGGAAACAAACAGAGTTGCGGAAGGGGAGGTGGGTGAGGGGATAGGGTAACTGGGTGATGAACACTAAGGAGGGCACTTGATGGGATGAGCACTGGGTGTTCTATATGGAGCAAATTGAATTTAAATTTTAGAAAATGTAAAAAAAAAAGAAAACTGAAAGCATCATATTGGAAATTTGTCGCAGGGAATGAGGTGTGAAAGGAATAGACTGTATTGCAATGAAGATGCTCAGTGAAAGAGGGGGAAATAACAGACCTTGACTATGCAGTTGTAAAACATTTAGCTCGATGAATTCAATAAAAGTAAAGCTCGTGACAGCATTTCGTGATTGTCCTTGCTATCTCTCAATCTAGATGCAATTGAGGAACCCGTTGGCCCTCGCTGCACTGGAAGCCATCTTATTCCACTCCTTTTAGACTAAAGTTAACATTGTTCATACCAGGGAAGTAATGAAACTGTGTCCTTGATACATTTGTTGAGATGATGAAGCTACTATGTTTTCGTAGACTTCTGTACCTACCCCTGGAAAAAAAAATAAAGAATATCAGTATGTCCTTGATATTATTGAATTGCTGAATGAACCCAAACTGAAACCCACAGAGTCACTCTGGGAGCACACTATGTATACTCACTTAATATACAGCATTAAGGAAACTGATAGGAAAAAATGTTGGAAGTTGTGCACTGAAGTCTGCTTACTATCTTTGGTAAGGTTTTATGATACCTCTAGTGGTTAAGTTATAGGCCAGTGCATTGTAGTTAATGACTCAACCGATTCAAATGTGAATTTCTATTTAACTGTGATGCAGTGCATGTTGGTTGATATTTAACCCCCCCCCCCCCATTAGTATGCTAGCCACCCTAACCTAAGTTAGCATCATCTCTGGACTAGTTGCTTGTAATAGGCCTTTTTCTTAACTAATTCCAAATTAGTCCTACAATTAATTTCTTGAATTGAATCCTAGGTAAGGAACACTAATCTCATCATATCTAGTTCCAGCTTAAAATCTACCAAAGGTGTTCCAAATCTCTAAAGATACAGGACGGAATCCTTTAACACCCTTCACAAAGTCCTTGAATGTCTGGCTCCTTTTTACATGCTCAAGCTCATTTTTTCTGAACTCTTTTACCATGTTCTTTGCTCTGGCCAAAACATTATTATTTTTTTTTTCATTTCCTTGAGGGTATCTGGATTCCTCATGCAATAGCTAGCTGCTTGCCACATGCAATTTTGTATATCTAAAATAAACATAACTGCTTTTAAAAGCCAGTTAATTTATTTAATGAGTAGTGCCTAAAGATGCTTATAAAAAGATCAGTGTCCATACAGATTAGCTACCATATTGATAAAAATTCTACTCAAAGCCCTAGCCAAGGTAGCTGTATTTAAGACTAGTTGGTAAAAAAATAAAAAATAAAAAAAAATAAAAAAAAAGACTAGTTGGTAATAAAAAATAATCAGAAGGGATCGCATGGAAGACTTAGTGTAAACTCAATCTCTTGTTTGAAAGTAACATCTCAAGTAACATCTTTTTTTACTAAAACAGTAAAATCATATTATTTTACAATTTGGAAATAGAACTCTGTTAATTTCAATTATGGGTTAAATTATGTTACTTACACAAGCAGCATGTTAAAATTAATACAATTTTGCTTTGATTGAGCTTTTAATACATATATATAAACATTTAACATGTGTTGTACATTTATTGGAGATCTTTTTCTGCTTTAAATCACAACTATTTTCATGGAATTTCTCAGAGATCAGTAGTTCATCAAATACTTCAATTATGTTCTTAAATTGCCACCTAGAATAAATTAAACTTATTAAATTCTCCTGCTACTAAAAACAAAACTCTTAGAGACTATTTCAACCTGCAAAGAATTTTCTTCTTCGTTATTAATTGTACTGTGTCCTGTGTTACTATACTTTACCTTGAATTATTTTCTGATTAGATTACTTCCTTACTATCCTTTTGTTATACTTCTCTTCAGTTCTTTACTATATTTTCTGAATAGAAGTCTAATTTGTGTCCATGTGTGCATGTGTGTGCGTGTTCACTCATACTGTTTCCCAGAATGGGAAGCCTTTTTGTTAATCTTGAAGGCCTTGTTAATTATTACATTTCCTAGAACTGGCCTGTTGTTTGCCTTTTAGATGGAGGCAGAGTAGGTCAGATTTTCTAGTTCTTGGTCACGTCCTTTCTACATGTATGACCTGCTGATTTAGAGTTGCCTTCAGCTTTTAATCTGTTTCATCAAAGTACACCAAAGTTTCCTATTAAACGTGGCCATATTTTCTCTCTGATGAGTCTATGATCTTGACTAGCACAAATATAGGCATATAACATAGGTCAAGATTTTTTTTTAATATGAATTATTTCTCTAGTAAGAAAATACTTAAGGGCACCAGGGTGGCTGAGTCAGTTAAGCATTTGCCTTGGGCTCAGGTCATCATCTCAGAAACCTGAGACTGAGTCCCTATCAGGCTCCCTGCTCAGCGGGAAGTCTGCTTCTCCCTCTCCCTCCCCCCCCCCCACTTGTGTTCTCTCTGTCTTAAATAAATAAATAAAATCATTAAAGGAAGATGAAGAAGAAAGAAGAAGAAGAAGAAGAAGAAGAAGAAGAAGAAGAAGAAGAAGAAGAAGAAAGAAAATACTTAAAAGGTGTTATCCAAAGAATTTGAGAAAAATGATTGAGGATTCCATAAAATGTTGATTTTTAGAAACCCAGACATTATAAATCCTGACCAAGGAAGCTAGAAATGGTTTGAAAATTTATTCCCTGGCAAAAACAAAACAAAACAAAACAAAAAAAAAACAAACAAACAAAAAAAAACCAAATGATTCCCAAATTCATTTACATGACAAATTCTATTGTTTGTCTACTCGAAAACCATCACTCAACTGTGTTCATCTCTTCTTTGCTCATGGTTATCAAGGGACCATGTTACCCAGGAGTGAAGGTTCAATGGTCCAAGCCCATTATGATGATCTACTTTTTCCTGGTGGTGATTGGCTGAAGAACGTAGTGCAAGGAGACACGCTTCTCTGGTTAGCAGAGTAAGCAGCAAATAGACTTCTGATTTTATGGCAGAATCATTGGAACAATGTTCCTGAGGAAATCTTTCAAGTACATTAATAACTCCTGCTGATTAAGTCATTTTATTTGGGATATTTTTCTGTTATTGCACCTGAAGTCACCTAAACTGACATTCTATTTTAGGGAACATTATGATTAATTACAAGTTTTGGTTAATAGTAGTTAGTAACTAGTTAATAGTAATAGTTTTTTAAGTATTATTATTCACTATTTTACCTTCTAAGACATTTCACATACTCTGATGGTAGCTGTGAGTGATTTTGAGTGTTTGAAACTAACACAGAGGACAAATTTAAGTTTTAGTAATCAAATTCATGAGTTGAGTGATGGAGATTTCATGTTTGAAGATCATAGTGGGATGGTGGCATTTCTTCAGTCCTTCAAAGGGAGTGACACTATCCTTTTGTGTAACAAAAATTGATTACATTAACTTTAAAGTGCATTTAAGAAGTTAAATAAAGCTGTGTCCTTATAATCAGAAATCTTAAGGACACGTGTTTATTATTTTTTAAGAATCTTATTATATAGGAAATTAAATATGATATTCTCACCAGGATGATACTGTTATGGGGTTTTTTATTTTTATTTTTATTCTTTTAGAAAAAATATTGGGAAAATATATTCTAAGTGTATTTAAACAAAGGCTAATTTTTCTTTTGAGTTATTGCAATTTTCATTAAATGCTCTTTACATATTAGAGATGACATTATATTGTTTTCTAAAATAAAGTTAAGCAAAAATGTTTTCTTATTAGCTTTGGCATAGGAAGCAGAAGACAGTGTTTTGCCCTTAGATATTTAACAGAAGTTTGAGGGATACCTATTTGCAAAAAGAAAAAAAAAAGTAAAGAAAGAAAAAGCAAAGGAATAAAAATAACTTGAGAAACTATTTTAGAACAAAAGTTCTGTAAATGATTTAAATATCTGACAAAAAATATAAAATTCAAATATATACCATAAATTTTAAGTTCAAGTGTTTATATGATTGCTACTGATTAATAATGAATATGTATTTGCTTTTAATTTCACAAATACAAAACAATTTGTCTTAATATGTTTCTACAGAAACAGAAGTTTGAAGAAATTATTTCATGTTTTCATGTAGTATCAATATAAATGTTTGGAGGTTTAAATTAATTTCATATTTCTGGTGACAATTCATAGAGAAATAAAAGGCTAATAAATGTAAATATATAGTTCATGTATTTGTAGGGTAAAATAACATGTTCATTTGCCTCATTTATAGAAATATTTGTTTTCATGGATATAATATGGTGTATGAAAACAGTGGTAGATACAAATCTGGAAGGAACCTCCAATATTTAACACATTTTACAATTCTTGAATCCAAAAAGCAACATCATAATAATGAATTCTACGAGCATTTATGAACCTTCAAGTACCTGAAAAAGAAATAGATGAATCCTTATATGACAAAAGTGCTATAGTATAATCTTTATTTTCAGAGAGGAATGAATTCCTGTGTTTGCCTGATAAGAACATTAAAACATGAAATATAAGCCCATAAATAAACCAAATAGAGGAGGTAGGAAGATATGGAAATGTCCGACTCTATCCTAAGTATGGACAAACCTGTGAACCAAAATGTGAGAGAACCCTTGGTATTCTCTATTGTCCCAAAGTATCTGCTTTGAGGTCACATTTAGAAGTAGGTTTCCTTCCAGGGTAATACAAATCTTTTTTTTTTTTTTTTTTTTTTAAGATTTTATTTAATTTATTCATGAGAGACACAGAGAGATAGAGAGAGACAGAGACACAGGCAGAGGGAGAAGCAGGCTCCATGCAGGGAGCCTGACATGGGACTCGATCCCAGGTCTCCAGGATCAGGCCCTGGGCTGAAGGCGGCACTAAACCACTGAGCCACCCGGGCTGCCCAAGTAATACAAATCTAATGCTGAAGCTACCACCGACTAATGTGTGTTTTATTAAGTATTTGCGGGAATACAGGATGAAGGAATACATAATACCGAAGACAGCAAACTTTATCAAATATCCCCCACAGATATTGCTAATCACTGCTTTCCTGCTTGTCTCCCTAGCACTGAGTTTCCTTCTCCACCAGCACTTCAGCTTTCCAGCACTTCCTTCTCCCTGCCCAGAAGAAGGACATAGAAGTAATTAGGTCAATGAGGTCACGAAGTACTGGGAGCAAAGGTAGGCAGAAAGAAGGAAAAGGTATAAGAAGGACAAAATAAGATTTTACTGTGTGAAAAGATTAAAAGCAAAATTTTTTAAAAATGCAAACAAGCAAACAAAAGAGCTTAATAGTGCCCTCTAAATTATTTACTAGAAATAATTCATTTGGAAATTTTTTTTTTTCTGGATAAATGCACTGAATGTTATTTCAGGCTAGTTCAATTAAAAATAACTGTTGGATGCTTGTTCAACAAAGAATAAAAATTTTCGTGTCTTCCTGCTTTTTTCCTTTTTTTTTTTTTTTGTAATCAGTACGATAGCTTGGACTAATATTCTGTTTCTTTATTTTTTTTTAAGATTTAATTATTTTATTCAAAGAGAGAGAGAGCATGAGTGGAGGGGAGGGGAAGCCGAGGAGGGAGAGAGACAATCTCAAGTGGACTCTGTGCTGAACACAGAGCCCTAGGCGGGACTCGATCTGCAAAACCTGAGATCCCGACCTGAGCTGAAATCAAGAGTTGGGAGCTCAACCAAAGCCACCCAGGCGCTCCAGTTTCTTTCTTTTCCATTTGACTCTAACAAACTGAAGCTAATTGACAGAATAATGATGTTGATGCATTTTCCTTGATGAAGGAAGGGGTTAAAAATAATAGCTACAAGGGAGTTGCTGAATTTTTGTAGATCAATCAATTTTGAAATCAAAGTTATGCTGGATTTCTTCAAGAAGAGAGCTTTTCTCCGCAGAGATTTAATTAATCTGGCCAGTTAACTTTCTCTATGCATTCATAGAACTTCTGTCCTTTTTCTCATGTTGTGACATTTATTAGCGTCTTTTTATCATATCCTTATTTAGACATATTATTTATGTCCTTGAGGCATATAAACTCTTTGAAAATGACAGATTTACCTTGTGTAATCCAGGAGCTGGGCATCTAGAGGTCATTTAATAATAACATTGAATAAATGTCTCTCAGTGAAAAAAATTGCTTTCTAAATATTACAAACCGAATATATCATTGAAAAACTAGAAATGATATGATTTTACTGGAATGGTAACATTTATCAGCTAGGCCCAATTTCTGTAGATATTTGAAGAGAGTAGATCCCGGGTTTTATATTGTTTCCAATTTATTTTCCCCTGATAAGGAAAAGCAAGATCCTCACCTTCAAAATTGTATATCCTTGTATCCCTAGAATTCTACCCACTGGCCATATCTATTACTGGAGGGAGGGATACACATATTAATCAATAAAAAATGAAATGCCCAGTTATTGTATTAAAAATACAAATATTTGAGTTTTGAAGTTGAATAAATTCAATCATCTTGAAGAAACGGAGTCAGTTCCACTGTTCACATTTTAATTTTAAATGTTGAAGAATATGTTTGTATTTAGGAAGGAGGTAAATATTTTTCTACTGTTGCTTTCTCTCCTCAATAAGTATTTGCATTGATATCAGTGTAGACAAAAGTTTGAAATACCTGAATTTTGTTATTGGCCAAATCTCATCTGTTTGAAGCACCCTCTCTGACGTAGATACACTTGTTCAAATTCTGCGCCATCATCACATTCACAATAGAGTGATTCACAAAATTCACAGACCAAATTCATAAAATTCATGGAGACAGCAGATGATGAGGGAACATGAATGAATTATTATTTTATGAGATTATCTGAAACCATTCATTCATCCATTCAGTTGTTGAGGAGTGACTGTGACTAGCAGTCTTCTAGGTACCAAGAACCCACTTCATGGCTATGCTACCGCTGTGTCTTGGTTTGACCCTCCCATTCTTCTCCATTTACTCTCTCAAATGTAGCGTTTTCTATGAATGTTAGCCTCCCGATTTCCTGCTGTAAATTACCACATAGAAAAACTCCCATGTGGAATCCCAACCACCAAAGGTTCTTCACAAATCTGTCATGAACTAGATAAGTGATTTCCCAGGAGATACACAAAATTAGGCTTGTAAATCAAATCTCCTTGCATTATATATGATTCACCTAGAAATCTTTTGGGTGACTATTTTAACTCCTTAACTACAGTTTATTAAACCATAGTTTGTTTTTTTTTCTTTCCATCACTCCTGTGTTAAGGTACATAGGCTTCCCTTTTTTCCTCTTCTGTTTTTTCCTTCCTCATCTATCCTCTTTACCACATAATGGGGAATATTCTGGGAAAAAAGAAAACAACAACAAAGTTATATAATTTCATTTCTTCTGAGTCATGCAATACCTTTTTTGGCCCAAAGTAAAATACTTTTGTCTTTTAAACCTGGACTGTATTAAATTACAAGCCACAAATACATTTCTTGGTATCAGTTTCAACACCTGCTTTATTGTGAACCACAGACCATGAGCATGAAGGCAGTGCCTTTATACTGCCACAGGATAAAAGTGATTTTTTTATGAAAACCATCTGATAAAAGCAGCATGGTGGTTGGCAGCATATGAGAAGCCTACTAAGGAATATCTATTTTCCTTTGTCTTATTTACTCTCTAATAATAGATGTTGGGTTTTACTTGGATTGACTAAAGATGATGCAGATATGGACTCCATTTCGACTCAATATATTTTGTCTAAATCAATATGATATTTCCAGTTTCCAAAAGATGCACTTTTTAAAGCTTTAGACCTGTGAAGTTCTTGTTGTTTTGAAGAATTATTCAAACAACAAATGTATTTATGAGCATACAAATGCAGCACTTAATGGGTGAATGTTTGTGTCCCCCCAAACCCATAGATTGAAGCATTAAACTCCAAGTGAGAGTACTTCAAGGTAAAGCTTTTGGGAAGTATTTAGGTTTAGATACTGTCCTGAGGGTGGGGCCCTCCTAATTACATTAGAGACCTGATAAGAAGAGACCAGATCTCTCTGTGCCTTGTACAGGGAGACATTTGCTGTCCTGCAAGCCAGGAAGAGAGCTGCTCCAAGTACTGAATCCGCCTCCACCTTGCTCTTGGACTTGTTAGCTTCCAGAACTCAGGAATGAATGTCTGTTGTTTAAGCCATAGTGTATATGATATTTTGTTACAGCAGTTCAAGCTGAGCAAGACAGCAATGAATATTTTCTGCCATATAATGGCAGCAGTTCTTCAGCTTCCCAAGGACATCCTCCTACCTTTGAAGGGGGAAAAAAGAAAAAAAAAAAAAAAAAAGAGAAAGAAGGAGCTTAGTAAGTCTCAATGTTTTACATTTTTGGAGATAATTTCAATCAATAGAGAATATCTATGAGAAAGACTTTTTAGAAGAATGGAAATGTCTTCTTCATGCCTTTTAAAAGACATCACACAAATATTTTTCATACTCTGCCTGTATAACAGGCCCAGTTGGCATATAATTAAATGGTTGTTTTCATTCTCTAAGATAAGTGTTTCTCAAATGAATTAACTGCCATTTAAAGATCAAAATATTTAATAAAAATGTAAATACACCTGGAAAAACATATGCTGATAAAGGCCATCTGCATTTCTCCATTAACTTTGCATATTGATAAATTTAAGAAACTTGTAAGGATATTTCCATTATTCATTTACAGACTCAGTTAAGTGTTACATTTTAATTATTTAGCTTTAGTTATCAATTTTCTCTTCACAGTCTCTAAAATTTTTCATTTGAAAATACATATCTATTTAACTCAGAGTTTCATCTATTGGTATATTATAATGTTTTGGTATATTATAATTTTAAACATTTATTTAAATGTCTTCTAGGTACAAACATAAGTGCATAGAAATTTTTTTTTGAGTAAAATGTTCATATTCTACATTAATAGCAACTTTGTCAGTTTCAAATCTGATGAGCCATCATCAATATAAGCAGAATTCAATGATTCAGTTTATATATACTACCATTTATTTATTTATTGATATGGGAAAGCAGCATATGAGACTCTTGCTTAATTAGTCTTACTGTTACCACGGGTGGAACAAATAATACATTTAGTTAAGTGGTAAATGAATTTTCTCTGTAAACACTTTTTTCAGTTTTTGCTGAATTTAGTAGTTCTGTGCTATAGATGGCAGGCCACATGATATTTGGAAAAAAATAGACTATTTTTATTAATCTTTGTTTTGAATCATTTATGTATATTGCAATTGTCAAATTACCCAGATTTATGACACTCCAGACATTAAGTCAGGTATTAAATATAGAATAGGCCTGAGAACACCGGAATTTGTCAAGCTCATTAAACGGAAGAAATTTTTATATTAATTGAAGTCTCTTTTTTATAATCATGATGATGGTTATTATTTTATGCATTACGATATCTTCTATTTGAAATATGGAGTTTATGTTTGATATGGATCTTTTGTGAGCAGACAACTTTGAGATCTATGCAATCTCTTTCAATATGTCAGTTTTAATATATATATATTTTTTAAATTTTTATTTATTTATGATAGTCACACGCAGAGAGAGAGAGAGAGGCAGAGACATAGGCAGAGGGAGAAGCAGGCTCCATGCACTGGGAGCCCGACATGGGATTCGATCCCGGGCCTCCAGGATCGCGCCCTGGGCCAAAGGCAGGCGCCAAACCACTGCGCCACCCAGGGTTCCCGGGGAATATGTCAGTTTTAAAACAGTTGTCAACTGCCCACCTAGATAGAAACAGAGGTATAACTAAATACCAGAAATCAGAAATAATTGACAGTAGCCACAAGAGTAAATAATGCACTTATCTCTCACGGGAATGCCCAACCTAGGCAGTTTTGTAATTCTGCTGTTTTTGTCTGTTTCTGCCATTCTCACTCTTGGCTTATCAGAAATAACTATATTATCAGTTTGTCTTCCTTCAAATGGCAGAAGGAATAAAAAAATGTTTCTATCTCTCTGCACATAGACACATATTTAGAAAAGGCCCATTCAACCAAAGTCTTCCAATTGCTCAGAAATTAAATTAATTAAATTAACTCCCCTGAAGCTGTTTTTCTTAATTATTTTAGTTGCTACTGATATTTTTTTCCATTAGAAGCAATCTTTTTTTTCCCTTATAGCATTAATTAACATATCCAATATGGTCTCTGGTTATTTGTGTATACAGTTCATGTCTCCAAGAGAATCACTTGGTCCTTGAGATCTGAGATTTCATCTCAAAGCTAAAATAGTATTGAGGTTGTTTAGAGTGTAGTTAATAAGGTATGTACCAAGATATGCTTGGAGTTTATCAAGGTTTGACACTAATTTGCAATATGATCTGAACCAATATACCAATATATGTAAATTATTTAAGACTCAGTCTGATATACTCACACATGTGTGTATACCCATTATGTTTGTATACATAAAGGCCATAGTTTCCTAGAAGTGCTATGAAGATTTCTTAAAAAAAAAAAAAAAATGTGGTAAAGCACTTAGTTTAGTTAAAAGGAAGAAATATTTTTGAGTAGTCATCATGACTAATTTTGTTGCTTTCTTTTTCTAAAGTTACTCTCTCCTGATAGTAGATATTCAGTAACTATTTATTAATAACTGATGGATATGTGTATATATTTGCCTAGTATAGATAGTGCTTTAAAATAAATAAACACCATCTGCTTTTGGCAAGGGAAAAATCGAAGACATTAACATTTGGGACTAATTCTGCAAAAATTATGTGGCTTAGTTTTACACAAGCCATTTCGATAGTGGTAAATGACCTAAAGGCATAGTTTGGCTGGAGAGAGCAAAACAAGGAGATGGAAATAATGAAGGAAGGATGGAAAGCACAATATGTGAAAAGACTTGGAGTTATGTAGTGGGAGATTGGCACAGATAAGGATACAGACATATGGTTAGTGATAAAGTGGTCAAACTTAATATTCAGTTTGACTTGTTTGTTATTCTATGTGTAGACTTCATCTATCTTCCCAGATAGGTGAAGTTTGCTATATATCAAATATGAATATTTGTATGTGTTTGCCTGAAAACTCTAAAAAAATTGGGGTAATATAGATAATTACTATATGTCAGCTGTAAGAGGGAGCTCAGCAGTTACTGTGATTAAGAAATTTGAGTGACCCTGAAAATTAGTCAGTCTGAACATTAGTAAACCTACTGTGCAAGCCAACCTACACTACTCCAGAAAGTGAGATAAGAGATTCAAGAAAAGTCTATTTAATCCAAAGGACAGTGCGAATTCAGGTGATATTCAGGTTATATATACATTGTAAAGAGAATAATAAACATATTTTAAAATGATCCTTGATTGATTCAAGTAAGTGGTATAATGAAACCTGTGTTCATCTAAATGTTATATGACTATTTTTTTTTTTTACTTTCGGTGTCATATATGTAAAGTCTTAAAATATGCATGGTTTTATGGATCATTATGAAACGATATGAGACTTTATGGATCTTATTTAAGTAATATTACTATTCTCCTCCCCTAAGTTTACAGAAATAACACAAGTAAATTGCCTTGGTTTTACTAAGCTTAAAACAAAAACATTTCTGAATTTGGCTTTAGTTTATATATAATCAGTTTTAGTCTTTGGAGAGGAATGATTTGCACTTAACCATGCTGAAAAGTTGTTTGATCATTCTAGTTACTTTTATTTTATATTTGGTTAAATTAATATTAAGGGAATGATCAATGGTTTCCTGATTTAATAGGACATCCTCAGTAAGACAGTAATTTGATATGTGAGCTGATGATCTATTTAACTGGTGGGAAAATCCAATCCAAAATTTATTTCTGTGCTTTTATATAAATATATTCCTCAGGTTCTATTATGTAATCAGAGAATTATGGCTCCTTTAATTTTTTTTTTTTATTATGAGCATTTGTTGCCTGATTCAAACCTATGCTCATGTACAACATCCTAAGGGATGCAATGCCAAGAATGCCAAGATTGAGAAGATTGGATACTGGATGATGATCTGTATAAGATCTGGAACCAGGATCTTTTTTCTTAGGCCATTGACATGGGAGAGCCAGTGCTCATTTATGTAGAAAAAGACAGTTCATTTAAAAATATACAGCTACATTTTCAATTTTTAAAAAATACAAAATACACTTAAAAAGATGGTATCTTTTTAAATCAAAAGGGTAGATGGATGCCAGTATTTAATATGTGAAATTCTTTAGAAAAAAAAAATACCCAACGACTTAGCCAATGTTTTATTATTATTTATTTGCTTTTTATTAGGACTTCAGAATTATCAGGAATCTTTCTATGTGACAATTTAACTTCACTAAAGGCAAACTGTATTCTGATTTCCAGTGTTGCTAGAGCAAGTTTAAGAGGATTATTACTGTAGAATGAGAGAATCTCCCCTGGCAGTAAATTACTTGCAAACAGGAAGATATTACCCATGTAATCTCTACTTCAAAATGCAAATTTGTTTACTAATGCAAGTAATTATGATGTCCAAGTGGAGCAGACATTTAAAATAATTTACAACAATGAAATTAACTCTACTTAAAATGAATACCTGGCTATAAATCATTCTTTTTATAGCCTTATATGGTCTTGCAAGACAGCATGGTCCATGTATTGAGCAAAAGCCACTAGACTGAGAAGTCTATGGTGTGAGTCCAAGCTCTGTTGGGACTCAGTTGCCCTTAATTCATTCAGTTAGATTTCAAGTGACTTAGCCTCCCCCTTGTTGAACATTGATATCCCTAATCCTGATGATAAAGAACAAGAGAAATAATGCTAATGAAACTGTTTGAAAATTATGAGACATTACATGGATGATATCTGTTTGTTTTATTTAGGATTGTGAAGTACAGTGGGAAGATTAAAGAAAAGCTTTTAAATACTTTTATATGAATCTATAAACATCTCTTTCTTTTGGTCTCTTAAAAAAATATTTCCCCCCTATTAAATTCATCTGAAAATGCTGCCTTGGGAGTTGGCTGTAACCGGTGCTACTAAATTTGAAATAATATACTTCTCAATTCTTTCATTATTCCTTCCTACAAGGTCAGCCATCTAATACAGCCCGAGTATCCTTCAGAGAGCTTTGCTTAGTGCCAGGACCAAGCAGATAATCTTGCTATCAAGAGTTCTCTTCTCATTTATATGTGCTTTCTGAAATAATCTGTTATCTTCTGTCTGAGTGTTCAAACATCTAGGATGTGCTTGTAGCAACTTCCCCAAACTACTGATTCAGAACTTTCTTTCCCCATCGCTGGTGGTAGTGATGGCAGGTAGCCTCATGCAGGCTGGGGGGCAGAGGGGACGATGGTCGCAGGATATGGTTTATTCCCTCTCGGCAAAGATTAGTTCAGGCCTTTGAGGATGCCCAACCACCTAGGTTTCTGGTGGTTGTGTAATAAAAATCTACTTCTTACTTAATTCGTCAAACTCATTTCCACTTTTTCTTTACCTTCTCTCTAGGAAATAACTATAAAATGATACAGATTGGCTTTTGACAATCCAATAGCCACCACTCTGAATTCCTGAATATAGGAACATGGTCCTTTTTTAGATCTAAAGATTCACATCAAAGGAGCGTGCTTTTCAAGGCTTGAATGTGAATTTCATCATTTCCCAAGGGAATTTGCTAGCTGGTCTCTCCTTTGTGTTAGTGGTTGGTCGTGGGATAAAGGTTTCAGTATCTGTAACTTTCCACCATTCACATTCGTAATTTCTATGTAAATTCCTTCTGTCTCTATTCAGGTAACCCATATACAATCCATATACCAGAGTTGTAAGCATATGATGCATTTTGCTTCTCAGAGATACCTATAGTTTAAATGTATGTCACTAAGATAGGTCGATCTTCAATGAGTAAAAGTCTCTACACATTTGGTGCAGAAAAATTAGAAAATTTAGATAAGCAGAATTAATAAACCAAATACAGAAAATAATTATTTTTCTGTATTTGGTTTATTTCAAATAATTTTGAAATTGTCAAGCTTTTGGACTATATTCTTCTGAGACTTTCATTTTGCATATATCTGTATATTTTTTTACAACAATAATGAGTTCTAATAGTATCCACAATTTTGAAACTTGTCTCTGTGGTTAGTAATATATAGCACTTAATGCACTTACAAATATTAAATTCTTGAATAAGAAAATACCAATTTCAAAGATTGACTAAATCCCGCTGTGTGTATATACCATAATATTTTTAACCATTCCCAAAATGTGAGAACTTTGGGAACTATCCAGTTTATTGCACCTGTAAGATCATGTATTTGTTCTTGTGAGTAATAACTGCTAAATATACAAAGCTGTAAGACCATACAGGTAAGTCTTAAGAGTGGTGAAACTAGGGTCTTTGGGCAGATTTCAGTAGGTTTATTCACTCCCTGTAATTAAATGGAAAGTGCATAGATATGTGTCTGTGCATAGATAATTTATTCCTAGAAAAGAATTCAGCATCTCATCAAGTTTTTAAAGGGTTTAAAAATCAATTATGTGATGGCTTTATTTTTCTAGAAAGTGCATCCAATTGATAGAAGCAGGTAAGCATTATTGGGAAGATCCTAATGGTGTAAGACTTCTGATGTCTGTAACAACATTTATTTTCCATCTGGGTCTTAGTACTCCAAAAATCATCACACATAGGCTATCTTTCATAATAAATGAAGACGTGTTTGATACGTAGCCTGGCAATACCACTACTGAATGTGGATTGCGTGGTTTGCAGGACTGATTTTTAGTCTCTACTTTATGCTAAGTTATTTTTTCAGTATATATTCTGATCTATCCCAAGTCTTTCAATCCTGGGGAAATTGTTACTAGTTCTCACACTAGGTAGACTAACTCAGTAGTTTTTACATGTGTTTTACTAGTTCCAGTCCCATTTAGTATAGTTCCCAGGTGTCAGAAGGGAGAAGAGGTCCATGTTGTTCTGCTGCACTTCACATAAGTGTTTGACAAAACGCCTCACCTCCAGTGTTAATTTTGAACCGAGAAGCAGATGCCAAACTGATTCTCTTTGGTGACATTCTAACCATTAATGGTATCCAGAACTTTTTATTTCCCAACCCTTGGTAAAGAAGTCTGTGGGTGAGATTTATAACATTGTCTTCCAGCTTCTATTTTTTCTCTCATTGGTATTCTTTACAGGGCTCATAAACTCAGCAAGTCAGCAGGCTAATCCTGTCAGATTTCAACTTTTTCTTTTCTCTGTAATTCTGTTGCTGCCAGAAAGCAACTTCTGCATTGTAGGCTTTATTTTTTCCCTTCCTTTCCTGTTATTTTATTTTTTTCTTTTATAATTCCCTATATCAGTGTGTCTCCTAACACTAGACAACGTATAAGAAGAAAAAAGGGTCAGAAATATGAAAAGAAGACGAGCAACTACTAACTCAAACTACTGAGTAACAAAAGACCAGTAGACAAGAATGGATTCAATTTTATTGACAGCAGATACTAGGAATAAAATAATGCAGCTTTCTGAAAATGTAAAGGGAGAGCTAGATAATAAAGGGAAAAAATCTGCTGGATTCCCAAGTACAAGAACATGGCTAAAAATATTAGACCAAATGCCAACCAGGGCTTTCAATAGCAAATATTTTGATTTATTTTATGTTACTTGATAAGTTGGAAAGTAAATAGGGACATCAAAAATCAAAGTTGATATGGTGGTGAGATAAAATATACTCTCCTTCATTCAGAGAATTTTTCCTTTCTTTCCCAAGTGAAATGTTTGATCAATTATTTTCTATCCAATTATTACTATCTAGGTCATTGAATCTAGTAGTAAGAAAAGACGTTATTTGTCAAAAATATTCTGAAGCATTTCATTTTTACCATGAGTGTAAATTTTAAAATTCTAAATTAAACATATTTTTGAAAATAATTTATGCACATTAAAAAATTGGAAAGACCCTGCCCTTGTGGAATATATATCACTAAGTGATTATAATAGATTTCTATATGGGGGACTATCTTAAAATAATATTTGATATGAGTATATTAAAAACCATTGCTATTATTCTAAGTTTTATGATGCTGCAACTATGATTTTTGTAATGTATGTAAATTGGTAAGACATTTATATGCAGCTTTGAAGACTTGCATTTTAGAAAGTATTATGGCATCTTATTAATTTATTAACTAATTAACTTAATTTTTAATTTAAATTTAATTAGCTAACATATAGTACATCATTAGTTTCGGATGTAGTATTCAATAATTCATCAATTGCGAATAACACCCAGTGCTCATCACATCATGTGCCCTTTTTAATGCTCATCACCCAATTGCCCCATGCCTCTACCTACCTCCCCTCCAGCAACCCTCATTTGATTTCCTTCAGTTAAGAGTCTCTCATGGTTTTTCTCCCCTTCTGATGACTTTGCATTCTGCTTTCCCTCCCTTACCCCATATTCCTCTGCACTGTTTCTTATTTTCCACATGAGTGAAACTATATAATTTTCTTTCTCTGATTGACTTAAAATGGCATATGCCATGCCATTTTGAAATATTATAACTTTTGATTCAACTCCTCTTATCCTCAAATGAGAACTAATAATCTTAAGCCAATGTGATAAGGCACCTGTTTTTATTTCATTCTTGCTAAGCCAACTTACTATTTTAAAAAACCCTTCTATACACTAACTATTCTAGTTGAGCTCTTTTGACAGGACCACCATCTTTGCTTCACTTGTCCCTACCCATCAGTGCTCAAAGCATGACTTTAGCTCACCCTCATTCTCATTTTTTCTCTGCTTCCATTGTTCATCAATCTAATGTACCTAAAGACCCGGCCTTTATTTATTTCTGTCTTTGTTATTTTGTGTTTTTCTTCATTAAAAAAATCAATTTAATTTAGGAAGCTCTTATAGAAAACTCTGGTAATTTTTGTACAGTTTTGCTGCCATTGAGGTTTTACAGCTACTTGGATATAACATACCACTGTGCAAGCACACAAAAATGGTTGAAGTTAAAAACCTTACCCTATAAACCCAGACTCTTTGCCTAATTCCTTATCTTGAGCTTCCTATTAAAACCTTGTTCAACATGTAACTTAGGCAAAGCCTCTTTAGAGGGTGTAGTTTGATAGACTTTAGAACCCACTACTCTGTGAAAACCCTATCCTCTGTTTAGATTATCTCACCGTTAGCTACAAATGTAAAACCTAAAGGAACCTAAGATAATAATTCAATAATAATAAATTAGATTAAAATTAGATTTCACATTAATTCTCAACATTTTGACTGTCTTGACTGCGTGCTTAGCCACTTGTCTATCTGCATTTTGATTTTAAACTGACTATAGCTGTGAATGATTAGCAGTAATTGTACATGCAACAGTGGGAGAATGTCAAGCAGTATTTGACAGATAAAAATTAATTAATTTTTTCTCCAACTTTCTTTAGTAAATAAGGTCAGATTTTGTAATAATATTCAGTTAAACATGGCTAGATCCTGTACAGATCCTTTGACATTGAATAAAAATATGCAACTAAACTGTCTTATGATACTGAAATTTAAAAGAGAAAAGTAACCCCTTCTGATTTCCTTCAAAATCCATTCTACTCATAAGTTTACATCCTAGTACATCGGTAGCTGTGCCGTTCTAATATGACATACATTTTAATAAAAGAAATGGAACTACCATTATGTAAAAATACAATAAAGTCCAACTCTTTTTTTTTTTTTTTTAGTTTGTTTAATTTTATTTATTCTAAGAGAGAGGGAGTGGGAGGAGGAGCAGAGGGACAGGGATAAGCAGACCTTGTGCTGAGTACAGAACCCAACATAGGGCTCAATCTCATACCTTTGTCATCATGACCTGAGCCGAAACCAAAGTTGGACACTTAATCAACTGAGCCACCCAGATGCCCCAAAGTCAAACCGTTTTTCAAATAAATTTCTCCAATCTTTAAGAACATTACTTATCAACAACAACAAAAAAAAATTGGTTAGTTAATAAATTTAAATCTTTTATTGTGATATCTGCAATTTATATAATTTCTGGAGTAGAATAAAATGAAAATCCTAGTAAATCAAGTGTCTGGAATCATAGATTCAGTATTTTCTATGTGTTTTCATCTGTTGTTGAAATTATGATTTTAAACAGAGTTAATTAACCAAGTAATTCAATTTATTTAAACTAAATTAATTAATTAATTAAAATGTATAAATGTGTGTATATGCTAATGGTACTCTGTATTAAATAAAATAATAGGAAAGGGGCCCTTGCTTTTGGGAGATTCATAGTCTAGACCTGTGTGTGTACTCATTTATTTATTTGTTAATTTTTTAATGAGCTCTTGATTCACACATTAAAAGATTAACTAAACTAGGTTTATGGGGATTATAAAACAGTGGCATATAAATGAAAATGCAAGGTTTCAGGAATGCAGAGACCATATTTGGGGAAGTGTAAATCATCAATCTTGTCTGATGTAGTAGGAGCAGAGAGAGATAAAGAGAGAAAGACTTTTGAGAAATGCCTTGAATGTCAGGCTAACATATCATATTGATGTCATATTGAACCAGGACAAAAGGGAATTGAAATTAGGAATAATCATACTCACTGAGTAAAATGTAACTTAATATATGAAACTAAAGGAGCAAGTCCTATAAATAGAATTGAATTGTGAGTAAGGCATATATAAATAGAGAAAATAAATTATAATTTCAGACTGATAGAAATTCAGATATTGTATGCTTTACACCATTAACAAGAGATTACCATTCTTTTAATCTGGAAGGACCTCCACACAGTGGTCCCCTATGGAGGAGATAAAGGCATTTATTGAGTGCCTACTGTCTGCCAGGCTCTATGCTAACTCTACTTCCTGAGATGTATGCCCAGGGTACCCCTCTGGTTATTGCTGAATTCTGTGTCCCTGATGAGTGCCTGGCATAAGGGACATCTCAGGTATATCTGTTAAATAAGTAGATTAATTCAATCCACATACTATCCCGCTAGGTTGATACCATTAGTGCCAGTTTACATATAAGACAACTAAAACTGAATACTCGGGGTAAATGAACAAGCAAATCCTAGGTTAATGATTTGATTTAAAAACATCCTTGTTTTCAAGTATAAAAGTCTGTCTCTTCATGGTTTTACATGCACGGAAAAAAATATATAGACATGAACAATCATTTAACGTTGTTTAGTTTATTCCCACACTATCTAGTTCCAAGGAAAAAAATATATTTCTGAGTTGAAGCTTGAAATAGCAAGCAGAATCTAAGTAAAAACCAAAGCCTTTTTATTCTAATCGAATTAGTGTTGCGCTGACTTGGTTCAGCAGACAAAACAACTTCCCACACCATAAATAAATGAAACTGAATACATGATTTCAGGAAATTGACAGTAACCTTTTTGCCATCTCTAATGTTTCGGAGAGGGGTTGTCACTCTCTTTCCTCTGCTTCAGAAGCTCTCAGGCTTAAAGGAGGCTGCGAGGTTTATTTCAGCAAGACGACAGGAGCCAGGGCTTTGGGCAGCCAGGTGAGATTGTCCAGATCCTTACTCTGTTAGAGCTGTGGTGGTTTCTGCTGCCTATAGCTTGGTGCCGGACTAGACCATACTGTACCAACGGCCTCCTCCACGGTAGCAGCTTTCAGATTTTGTCCCTCGCCACAGAGTTGTCAGGCCATCAGCTTCAGTTCTGGTTATTGGAAGAGGAAGCATTCTAAAGCAGCACCAAAGCTCCAGAGGCAGAAAGCTTAACCCAACTTCATGACCTGCAGTGCAGCAAAGCTACAATCAGTGCCGGAGCTAACAGTACTGCAACTACAAATAATGCTACAAAAAATGTGAATCATCAACCATCATATGCCTCAGATAATGTGTAGGTTGTAAATAAACAATAATAGTACTCGTGCGCCTGGCTGTCTCAGTCAATTAAGCATCTGACTCAAAGTCATGGATCTAACCCCATGTTGGGCTTCATACTCAGCATGGGGTCTGTTTGAGTTTCTCTCCCTCTGACCCTGTCCCTCCTTGTGTACTTCCTCTCTCTCAAGTGAATAAATAAAATTATTTTTTAAAAAAGCAATAATAGCAGTAAATATTTATCCAGTACTAAACATGGCTCTGGTAGCCATAATCTCTTTTATCCTTTGGAAATGAATCCAAGGTACATATTAAACTCCCTTTATAAATGAGGAAAGTCCATCTGGAACTGATTTTCTGGATTATTCAAAGTAAGATAACTAGCAGATGGAAATGGGAAACTCAACTCCAGCTTTCCCCCAGTTTGATTCTTTGTTGTTGTTGTTTCCTTTCCAGTTACCTAGAGGTGATCTGAAGTATACGCACTCTACTCTGTAGTGAATAACATTTCAAAGAATCATTAAGACATAAAACTCCCCGGCTTTAAGGGTTTTGACTTTCCATTGACCTTTTCCAGCAGGTTGTACTATACATGAATAGATCCCTTTTAAAAGAGCTCATAGTGGGCAACCGACCCCTGAACAACATTCTACTATCAGGCAATGTCAAGGGCCCCTGGAGTGAGTGCCATGTTTCATGTTCAACTTTCCTGTGATGCACCAATTCCCAGGTTGAAATTTCCTAAACGAGGTATTTTTAGTACATTTTTGAAGTATTATTTTATGTCTCTAAAACCTGGAATCTATTAACTGAGGGTTACATTCACATACTTTTGTGTGGAAAGGTGACCTATCTGTGACATTTTTTAACAGTAATTTAGGTGGTGTTCTCTCTCAAAGTATGTGAAGCTAATGAGAGGAACAGTTTGTCCTAAATAGGGACCACAATGAACCAATTACTGAGGTAGATGGGAGGGAGAGAAATCTGGGGAGAAAATAAACTTGGCATTTTAGAAATTCTTTAAGAAATCATGTAAATAAACACAAAGATATGAAAATGATACCCTTTTCAAAAGTGGAATAAAATGGATTTGGTGAACTAGGAACAGTTGAGATTGATGTTAATTTAAAGTAAATTTCTACAAGGTCAAATTTTTTCAAAAGTATGTGTAGAACCTTAAGATATAGTGCAGCAGAGGTGCCTGGGTGGCTCAGTTGGTTAAGCATCTGCCTCGGGCTCAGGTCATGCCCCACACCGGGGCTGCCTCCTCCTCTCCACTTGTCTTTCCCCTCACTCATGCTCTCTCTTGCCCTCTCTCAAATAATAAAGAAAGTCTTTTAAAAAAAGAAAAGTTGCAATGCCATAACCACTAAAGCCAGTGTTGGTGTCAGAAGAACATTATTGCAAAAGTTCCATCCTCCTTTTTGATAGATTCCATAGAGCACACAATCTTGAAGTTGCTATGGTTATGTGTAGTGTATCTTGATCTCAGTAAATCTTCGACAAAGTTTCTTTTAATATTCTCTTCTGAAATATGGAGAAATGTGAATTTACAATTAGGTGGTTTTAATTGGTTGAGCAAGCATACTCAAATGGAATCAATTTATGAAATTACAGTCATCAATCAAAGGTTAACAAATAAAATGTCTTTAATAGATTCATATTTATTAATGCTAAATAATATATTTAACATTAGCATTAGCAAGTTACATGAAGATCCAGTACAGTTTTAAAAATCTGTAGCTGAGATAAATTTAGTTAAGACTCTCATGTCTTGGACTTTAGAATTGTGATGCAGAGAATTTCTCCAGATTGGAGTGATTTATACTATTAAACAAGGCATAAGAGATCTTTCACATTAAATTTCAAGAGGACCAACTTGACAATTACAGGACAGGGGCAGGACTGGTTTAATAGCATTTCCTGTGAAAAAGTACCAAAGGTACTAGGATTAATTGACTGCAAGCTCAGTGTGAGCCAACAGCATGATATGAAGACCAAAAGAAAAAAAAAAAAGAAAAAAGACATTTGAGCTGCATTAATGAATGAATAATTGTCAGAATAGGAATGCCATGGACCTTTTTTACAATTTCCTCCAGACATTAGTGCTAGAGTGTGTTCAACCTTCTGTCTAATTTTGAAATTAGCAAATTTCAAAATCAAAATTAGTAAGGATGCTGGTAATTTTAGAATCTATGTCAATTAGAGAGATGAGTCATCTTGGGAAAGATCATGTTAAAGAGTTTTGATAACTTATCTAAATGACTCTCAGATACGTAGTAAGGAAAGGATAAAGAGAATTTTAAATTCGGTGATACACACATATATCTCTGTTCAGGGAGGAGAGGATAGCACATTGCCTTGTGAACTGGTTGTCACTGGAAATATCTACAAATATCAGAGATGTTAATGACATGTCTTACAATTATATGATATTTTATGCCAGAATCAAAATAACCTTGGGAAATACATGTGACTGTTCATGCTTTCCTTTTTTCCCTTTTTTATCCTTATTGAGATATATTTAACAAATAAAATCATAATATATTTAATGTTTACAATATGATAATTCATATACGTATACTTTGTGAAAGGACTTTCACCTTTGAGTTCATTAACATATGCAGCACTTCACATATTTGCCTTTTTTGCAGGTAAGAATACTTAACTTCTCTCTTAGCAAATTTCAGTTATACAATACAGAATTGTCAATTAGAATCATGTAACACATAAGATCCACAGACCTTATTAATCTTATAACTGAGAGTTTCTACCCTTTTACCAATCCTTCCCTATTTCTCCCACCCTCCGGCCCCAGGCAACCACCAAATCTACTCTATGTTTCTATGAATTCAACTTGCTTTTAGATTCTACATATAATTGATGCCAGACGGTTATTTGCCATTCTCTGTATAGTTTACTTCACTTACCGTGATGTCCACCAAGTTCACCATGTTCTCACAAATGGCAGTATCCCCTTCCTTGTAAAGGCTCATTACTATTCCATTGTATATAAGTCTCACATTTTCTTTATCTGTTTGTCCATTAGTGGATACTTAAGCTGTTTCTATTTCTTGGCTACTGCAAATGATGCCTCTGTGAATATGGGAGTATAGATACCTCTGAGATCATGATTTCATTTCTTCGAACATATACCCAGACGTGGGGTAGCCTTAACACATAGTATTTCTAATTTAGTAGTTTTTAATGTCCTGAGGAGACTCTGTGTTGTTTCTCATTATGGCTGTACCAGTTTACATCCCCATCAACAGTGTACAAGGGTTTCCTTTTCTTCACATCCTTGCCAGCCCTTGTTATCTCCTGTCTGTTTGATGATAGACATCCTTAAATGGGGTGAGGTGGTACTTCACCCTGGCTTTGATTCACATTTCCCTAATGACTAGTGATATTGAGCACTTTTTCATGTACCTATTGGGTATTTGTTTTTCTTCTTTGGAAAAATGTCTATTAAGATCCTTTACCCTTTTCTAAAATTGGGTTCTTTTTTGCTATTGAATTGTACAAACTCCTTGTATATTATTTATATTAGCTCCTTATCAAAGAGGCAGTTTACCAATATTTTATCACATCAAGTAGGTTGCCTTTTTTTTTTCACTGATGGCTTCCTTTGCTATTTCTGTGAAACATTCCCTTAGGACTTTGAGAGGGACTGTATTGAATCTGTAGATTTCTTTGGATAGTGTGGACAATTTAACATTATTAATTTCTTCAATTCATGAGCATGGGATATCTTTCAATGCATTTGTGTCTTCCTCAGTTATTTTCATCAGTATTTTATGGGTATCAGTGCAGGGATCTTTCGCCTTCTTTGTTAAAGTTATTCCTGAATATTGTATTGTTTTTGATGCTATTGTAAACACAATGGGTTTTTCTATATTGATTTTGTATCTTGTAACTTTACTGAATTTATTTATTAGATCTAATAGATTTTGGTGGAGTTTCTGGGTTTTCTATATAGAATATTATCTCATCTGCAAACAGAGACTGTTTTGCTGATTCCCATTCCCTTCCAATTTGCATACCCTTTATCTCTTTTTCTTAACTGATTGCTGTGGCTAGGACTTTTAGTACTATGTTGAATACAAGTGGCAAAAGTGAACATCCTTACCTTTCTCATTGGATGAATTTGAATCCCATGTGTTTGAATTTGCCAGTCCTTTCTTCTACTTGTTATAGTCCAATGTTGAATCTGTCTGTTGAATTTTTCAGTACTTAAGCTTTGACTTCCATTTGATATTTTCAAAATACTTTCTTTCTCTTTGTTGAAAGTCTTATTTTGCGCATGCATTAGTTTGCTGACAGGTGAGCATCTTTCTGAGTGTCGCTCAGAACTCTCTACTGGGTCATTACATCTCTCCATTTCATAAAGATTGGTTTCGGGATCCCTGGGTGGCGCAGCGGTTTGGCGCCTGCCTTTGGCCCAGGGAGCGATCCTGGAGACCCGGGATCGAATCCCACATCAGGCTCCCGGTGCATGGAGCCTGCTTCTCCCTCCGCCTGTATCTCTGCCTCTCTCTCTCTCTCTGTGACTATCATAAATAAATAAAAAATTAAAAAAAAAAATTTAAAAAAAATAAAGATTGGTTTCTGGAGATGTATCTTATTCTTATGTTTGAAACATATTCTTTGTTTCTTCATTGTCCTTAACTCTTTGTGTTGATTTCTGCACATTGGAGAAAACAGCCACCTCTCCTTGTCTTAGTACACTAGTTTTGTGTAAAAGCTGAACATCATTACTCATCCCAATTCAAGCTCTCAGTTAGAGAGCTTAGTCCTGATATGACATGATATGTCCTGATATGATACTTAGTCCTGATATGACATTTCCAACATTGAGGTAAATGCAGAAACAAATTCAGTTTTTTTTTTAATTTATTTTTTTAAGATTTATTTATTCATGAGAGACACAGAGAGTCAGAGAGGCAGGCAGAGGGAGAAGCAGGTTCCCTGCAGGGAGCCTGATGTGGGACTTTATCCAAGGACCCCGGGGTCACGACCTGAGCCAGAGGCAGATGCTCAACCTCTGAGCCACCCAGGTGCCCCCAAGTTCAGTTTTCTAGCTTTTCTAATGTGGTGAAGATAAGATTATGGTATAGGGATTTAAAGTGATTAGTATGTATAATACAACAAGAAAACAAGTACTATTTCCTTGGGGTTCATAAAAATAATTGAAAATGTATATGGTAACTACACATTTGTGAATAAGCTATCTTTGATGTCAAGGACCTGAAGCCCAATTTTTCCTTGTGACAAGGCAATTAGTTTTGGATGGCTTCCTCTAGACATTTTTCCCCGCTCTTATTAGAACTTTATTTCCACCAACCAGAAGACCATAATTTATTTTTCAAGCCCTTCAAGTTGTTTTCAGGTGATTTCCTATATTTAGCCTTTCCCAAAGTAACATTGCTTTGGGTATTTACAAAGTATGAACAGTTTCAACTTGTTATCCTCTTGAATGAATAATGATGCAGTGCACTAAGGAGAAAATTAACCTACAACATATGCCATGGTAAATTGAGCAATTAACACTAGATTTTTGTGTTTAGAGAGATTACTGTTGCTGGATAATCCTGAAAAATTGGAAGTGACTTTCAAATATGTTCAAGATGTGCTTTAAAAAGAATTGATACTTATATGTGCAGAGTTAGGTTTTTGACCGACCCATAGTAATCGTTACCAAGAGAGAGGTATACAGCTTATTTTTCCTCTCATCATCCTTTATTCTGTGTTTTGTATAAGGGATATATTTTCCCTCTAAACTACTTTCTTAGATTTATTTTGGTCTGATTTAGAACTCTTAAAAGATGGAGGACCCTGAGTATATAGAAAACTTCCCATTTTACTCTATATCCTACCTTGAGAATACCAGGGAATGTAAAAATTTGACAAAAATCAGAAGTAGCGGGCCTATCTCCTAAAGTATCAAGAACAAACAATAACAAACATTACTGAATTCTGTTCGATTTGCCCATGTCTATTTTCCTACAAGACATGAAGACACATCATTTATTAATAAATAGTGTTATTGAAATCTCTGATACATACTCGAGTATGTACAAGAGTTATATAGCAGTTCTGATCATCTTATGATGCAATATTAAGTAGAACAGTCCTCTTCTTTCCTTCGCCTAAGTCCTGCTCCCAGACTCAACAGTGGTCCCTCTGTCTCTGTAGAATGAAAGGATTTGGAGAAAAAAAGCACTAAGATCGCATGAAGAATTCTGGGTTTGGTTCCTGGTTCTATCCAGAGGTATGATTGCCTGAGAGTGAAAATATCTTATGAAGTTTTTGATATAATGAAAGGTAAAAGCTGCACTACTTAAACAACTTTTATCTGAAATAGTAGCTTCCTTGATATCGCTCAGGATATTTATCACCTTTCCTCAGTAAATACACCACTGCTACTGTGCACCTGAATAGCCACAAGAAGATGAGTAAATGGGAACTACTAAATAGCAAATGAACCTACTTTTACAACAATTTGTCATTACAGCTTTTTATTGTGGATCCATAATGAAAACCATGTTTGTCTTTGTATCACATCTTAATATGTCCAACACAGTCCTCCTTTCCACAGTCGAAAGGGCATTCCTTATAGATTAGCTTTGCTAGCTCGAAAACGTGTTCATTTATCTTTTCGGTAACTACTCAAATACAACATAGTCTATATTGTAAGTCTGATCATTCTTTATGTTGAAAGATTATCTGTTCGTTTTTTTTTTTTTTTTTTTTTGTGGACAGAGAGACACCACGATATCTGATTATTGAGAAATTAAGCAGCTCTTAAAATGGAACAATTTACATTATCCAAAACTCAAAAATACACAGGTTATAGTAGGACTCATCCACACAGGCTAATAGAATGTTTTTAGATTTGTAAACTAAATGACAGGCTGCATGAAAATCTGGAGACAAAAATTAACCTCAAGTAAAATCTCTCATTTATATCACAATTATAAGGAGACCAAGGAATTGATTATTAGGACCCCAAAAGAGGGACACCTGGGTGGGTCAGTGGTTGAGCATCTGCCTCTGGCTCAGGTCATGGTCCAGGGTCCTGAGATCGAGTCCCATATCAGGCTTGCTGCAGGGAGCCTGCTTCTCCCTTTGCTTAGGTCTCTGCCTCCCTGTGCCTCTCATGAATAAATAAATAGAATTTTTTAAAAAAGGACCCAAAAGATTCTGAATAATGGTTTTTGTGGGAAATTGTATTTTTAGAATCCCAAGTCATTCAGAAGAATAAATGAAAAATAGACTCCAACCCTTCAATAAACTGAGATGGAAAATGTCTTGGTGACATTTACTGTTCACATCTATAACAGTTTAAAATACTTTAGAAAACTTTGCAAGACCAATATACAAAATAGCATTATTGTCCATAAATATTTGACTTAGCTTCTCAAAAAAGCCTTGGGAGGCACTCAATAAATATTTGGGAATACCTGAAAGAATAAGTAAATGAATATTTTCACATTAATGAAGACCCTTTGAAGAACATTTTCTAGTTTGAAATTAGTAGAGTTTGGAAAACAGTATTTTCAGAAAATGTCAATAAATATATTTAATACATTAATGAATACATTAATGCATAAAAATATTAACCATAAGGTTTGAAAGGGAAGGCTTTGGGAAAAAGCATTTTTCTTAAGAGTGCTAATGCCTAATATACATATGCATTTCAAGTAGTCTCAAGAAAGTTGTTTAAAAGACAGTCTGTAGATGTAAAAATCTCTAGAGTAAATTCATTTCAGTGTTTTTCTTTCTGAGTGTTTAAAATAAGATAGTTGAACAGATGTCTTTGAAAAAAATATGTATATATACATAGACAACTATATGTGAAGAATATAAGTAATAAATAATTTTAAGTTTAAGGAATCCCAAAAATCTATTTTGAAAAATCCTTTGTATTTATATGTGTAATGCCTCTCTCTCATTCCTCTGCTCTTTATTTTAAAGGAAAAATAAATGTTCAATAATATCCTGATACTGGCAATCTGTTTTCTTTCATCTGTTTTTTGAGGGCCTGCTGGAGGCTTGTGAATTTTGTTTACTAAAATCATTGAATTATATTTTCACTTTTCCAAATGAAGTAAAGCCAGATTCTGGTGGTTTTTTGTTTTTGTTTTTGTTTTTGTTTTTGTTTTATACTTAGGTTTATTTACCTCATTTTTTACTTTGCATGTTCTCTGGATCAAATTTCTTTCAGGGTTATGTTCCTTAATGATTTCTTTCTCACAAATCATTAGTTTCATCTGCTCCTCCTCACTCTCCAAATTAGCTCAATTATTTCTCCTTAAAGAAAAACAAAACAAAAACCACTCCCAAACCAAACATTTATAAGCATAACTAACATTTTTTTGCATCCTTACTATGTATCAAGCACTTAACCTGAATTAACTCACTTGCCTTTCACAGTAGTTGTACGAGATAGCTATAATACCTTCTTTGCCTGATAAAGTCATTGAAATACAGAGAATTTAAGCAATGCTCACCACACTAAAACTTGTCAGAGCTAGGACTTTGAACCCAGGCTCAGATGCATTTTCTGTTTGTTGAGTCACTTAGCTCTGCTTTACCCAAGGCAAAAAGAAAAAAAAAAAAAAAAAAGAAAGAAAGAAGAAAATTGCCTACAAGATTCCTTTCCAGACTGGGCTATTTTTATACAGTTCTATGAAAATGTATCACAAACGTAGTGGCTTAAAATATGAGACATTCATTATGTCACAATTTCCACGGGTCAGGAGCCCAGATATAGCTTGGTTGGTTCCTCTGCTGAGCAATCACAAGGCGGCAGTGAAAGTGTCATGGGACATTGTTTCTTTCTCAAACTCTACATCCTCTGTGAAGGTCACATGAATGTTGGCAGCATTTAGTTTCTTAAAGTTGGAGGACGGAGGCCACTGCTTTTTAGCTGATGTCAGCTGAAGATTGCCTTCTGGTCCTACAGGCTGCAGTAGTCTGTGTCTTCCCCTGCACATGGGCTTCCATGGGCCTCCTCCCAACATAACCGCTTCCTTCTTTCAAGCCAGCAAGTGAATGTCCCTCTCCAGTCAGCTACTGGGGGGTCATATACCATTACATAATTCCAGAGTGATGTCACCCGCCATATTCTATTGGCAGGAGAAAACCCGGGATCTTAAGGAGAGGGGTTGTATGAAAGTGCAATTTCATTGGAAAATATCTTACGATTTTGCCCAACCCTCAGACCTCCCCAGCCTCCAGGGCTTTGGGCCTTTTGGTTCCCTTGTACTTCAGCCTCTAAAGGAAGAGGCTCTATGTAGCCTTAGACTTTTTTCAACTTCTCTGTGAGTTCCATCCTATTCAGATCTGACTTCGACACTCAGTTTGGTAGCCTGTTCTGTTTTGGTTTTAACCTACATTCCATTTAACCTCCCTCTAGCATTAATTTTGTGATATTATTGGACCACCCTAGAGAATCGATTATCAAGGTCGGTTTTATTCTAAATTGAGTGTTAATTCATTGAGCTCAGAATATATTAACTACTCAATTTTCTTTGAAAAATCTCTGTAGATTCTCACTTCTCGTATCCTAATTTATCTGTCCCGCCATTCCTCCTCAGTTTTCTTTAAGAGCATCCTGGTGTGGATTCAAGTATCCTTTCAAGTCTCTGGGGCTTCTCACTCTTTCTGCTTCCTTGGAAGATTCCATATGCAAGAATTCCTACAATCTAATCCCTAAACCCAGATTTCTCTAAAAGGCTGCCACAGATCTGACCCCAAAACCAGTTTAGCATCTTCTCTGTTAATCCTTCCCATGACCTTCTCCTCTCCTGTGGCATTTTTTTGACTGCCTTCTTTTGCCAGATGTACATATTCAACACCTCCATTTTTTTTTTCTATTTATCTCCTTCTTATCTCTATGCAGACATCAAATCCAATAGTTTTACCACACAATGGCTCTTCAGTCTTCTTCCATATCATTCAGTCACTCTTCTCAGTTGTATATGTTTACCTTGTAAATATAAACACTACCTCAAAAATATTTGGAATTTTTGTTTTCCACATGTAAATATTCAGTTTTATTTTTAGAACATGGACACAAACCAAAGTCTCCCCAATCATCAATGACTGAAATGTATGGCTCTCTAGGAATATGTATTGGCATGAGTTGTCTTTAATAAATGTGTGTAGAACAAATAAAAAAAATATCTATACAAGCCTGATATGTCTTATAGAAACAGTTTTTAAGAATGTTGAATATTGAAACCATTTGACAATAACTAGTAACCACATAATGAACAGTAGTAGAGCTAAAAAGTCTAACCATATATTAAAAAAAAAAAAAAAAGGGTAGCCTGGGTGGCTCAGCAGTTAAGCATCTGCCTTCCGCCCAGGGCCTGATCTTGAAGATCTGGGATTGAGTCCCACGTTGGGCTCCCTGCATGGAGCCTGCTTCTCCCTCTGCCTGTGTCTCTGCCTCTCTCTCTCTCTCTCTCTCTCTCATGAATAAATAAATAAAATCTTAAAAAAAAGAAAACTGATTTGGTAAGGTAGAAACAATCACTTAAGTCTCAAATTAAACTTTAGGAAATAGTTTGTGAGCCTCAACTTTGTGTGATTTAATAATCTGTGGAAAGTAATGCCCATTAGGCCTTTCCCTTTTTTCCATCTAAAGCCAACCTTCCACTCCCATTTCCAAATACCATAAATTAAGCCATAGTGACTATATTATTAAATTAGATGCTCATGCTTTACATTACAGTACATAAATCTACTTTCAAATGTACGTACGACTAACCTACTAACATATTAAACCATTATAATCTATTTACATTTATTACAGAAACATATTTTTGGAATCTATTATCAGATTGGAACTGAGCAATAGCTCTCAAGGACAGGTCCCAGGACAGGATCATTTTGCTTAGGTCAAGACTGCTAAAAGTCTAAAACGTATAGCCTAGGGAGAGGAGAGAAGAGTGACCCAAAAAATTTTAGCAGGAGATGACTCATAACACAATAGTAAAACAGAGAAGGGTATAGATTTTCAAAACTTGAGTGGTCATGGTAACAAGAGGTTAAAGGAAAAATCTCTATTCCTTTATTTTTGCTGAGGATCAGCCTTCTATGACCTTCCAAAGGCATGACTTATTTAACATGGATAAATCTTGAGAATATACAGAAAGTGTCAGTCTATTTTATGTAAATTGCCTCCAAAATGCAATTGCAATTTCTCATAGGAAACACACTTTACATACACATAAACACATATAGAGAGATACACATAGACACATATTTTATCTTTCAGTCAGTGGTCCTCTGGGTAAACTACTATTTTAATACAAAATAATAAAATACTGACAGTTCATGAAGAATATTACCATTTTAATGGATGTCACTTTTTTTTGCTTATTTTTATAATAAAAAAAATGACTGTGTGTGTGTGTTATGCGGGGAAAATGCAATTCTTCCCTGGCAAATCTGGAGATATTACACGTTGACCTTTCATTTCACGGAGTCCCTGAGTTGGGGGACAAAGCCTCTGACCTCATGTGACACCAATTAGACATTTCTATTGTATAAATGTCTCATGTCAACCAGAAAAAATATTTTTCTTTATTCTTTTGTGCCCTTTAAGAGAATGATGTCTTTCCTAAAAGGAAGGAGAAATAAACACTGTGAAAGGAAATGGTCACTTCATAAAAAAAGATTTTGCTTTTCCCTCCTCAATGCATTTTTTCTCTTTATTAATCAAAAAGAACAAGATTCCAAGACTCCTTAGACAATATGATTTGTTTCAAGTCTTTTCTTGCTTTGCATACCTGAAAGTTATTTTTACGACCAGACTTTGAGACTGCATATGTAGCTGGAATAAGTGAAATGCAGCCTATATTACAGTGTCTTGAATATCTTGAAGCATTGAACCTTGCACTTTTAATATGATCAGTAACCATGGTAGAGCTAGAAATATGACTTGATGCACAGTATATTTTCATTGTCAGATATAGAGGCAGTTTTGTCAGGGTTTCACAAGTATAGCTTTTCACAACTGAAAAGGAAACATTTATTCCTTGTGTCTCTTTCTTGTTCTACAATTCTGTCTGTCTAGGAGAGTTTGGGCCATGTAGTTGATGCAATGTGCTGTTAGATGCCTGGAATGTTAACACGGTTATTCTTTGTAGTTTCATGGGTTGGAAAGCCAACTGGGAAATTAAAATCCTGCACAACTAGATAAATCCTTGATTAAGGGCGTGAGTTTTATTTTGCTTTGTTTCCAAATACTGACATTAGGAGGGAAAGGGGAAAAAAAATACCTTAATGTATATAATGTTTCAAAAAATGTAATATTTCACAGTGATATATATGATATTAACCACCTGCAATTGGATTTATTACTGCCCATTCCCTGTAGGATCATCTTCAGTCTGAATTTCTCACTCATTAATCCAATTTATTTATCTTGATGAGTTCCATTGCTTGTGATTACCTGTGTTTTGGGGTTAGTTACACAAGTGAAAAGCTTCACTCAGATTGGAGAGTTGGTCTACCTTCTAGAATGCCGAGAGATGATACTATAAATTTAGATGTTTCAAATTGTTTTGTCTAGTTAATGCGATATGATGGAAATAGAAATTTAGATTACTTTCTGGATGCAACATATATACTTTCTCATAATGATGTTATATAATATCAACCTAATAAAACTATTATAATTTATATTTATAAACACTATCTGATTAGATTTTCCTCCCCTTCTAAAACTAGACTTTAATGCACTTTCTAGCTTTTTGTTTTGTTATTTAGTATTATGAGTTTTATTTCCTGTGTAACATAAAATTAATACAGCCTTAGTACAATCAAAAGATTATTATTATAAATAATATAAATATTATTATATATAAATATATTATAAATAATATAAAGATTATTATTATAAATAAATAATTATTATTATTATTATTATTTTGTTATGACATATTTTTACATTATTTGTATATAAATACAAAAACAGTTTTTGGATTTTCGCCAAATTCTAAATGATATATTTTTAGACCATCAGCAGGTATAATCTTTCTCCCCAGAAAAATACCACTATCATTTTCTTACAGGTTAATTTCTGCTGCTGAGACATGTGCACTGGTTTTCACTGACACTGAATTATTACCTACAGCTATAAATCTTGAGTCAATTTTCTATGAATGGCATTTTACAGATATAGGTTATATTAAGCCTACCTCCCACTTAGATAATGGTCTTCCCACTATGCTTTATTAAGTTGGCCAACTTTGGTTTATGTTGTTTAATATAAACTGATCCTCTAAGTTTCCTGTAAATTGTTATATTTGATTATAAGCTATAGTGAAAGAAACCTCATGATCAGATTTGGGATAAAGAAACTTGTGTTCTATTCTTAAAGGACAAATCAGCAATGAGGGTTTAAAAATAAAAGGTTATATCCAGTTATAATTATTTCAATGTCCTCTTTTAAGCTGAAAATAATAAATATAAATATACATAAATATATTTTCCCTGCTGTTTAAAGTTAAGCAGTTAAATAAAACACTTAAAATATATTTTATGAGATAATACCATTTGATTATTTATTGCATATGAAAGTTTGAAGTATTTTCATACATATTATTTTTTGTTAGATTAGGGCTTGAGATCTACTCTTAGTAAAGGTAATCTATGGACTCGATAATTAAGTAACTTCTCAAAATCCGATTTACACAAATGTTTGTTATACATTTCAACTTATAAGGATTACACTGTCACTCCATAAATGAGGTAGTGTAAACAAAGGTGAATTTAGAATATTTCTTATGTGAGACACCTGAGTGGCTCAGTAGGTTAAGAGTCCTGCCTTCAGCTCACATCATGATCTCAGGGTCCTGGGATCGAGCCCTGAGTCAGGGTCCCTGCTCAACAGGGAGCCTGCTTCCCACTCTGCTTCTGCCTCTCTCTCCCCTCATGTGCTTTCTCTCTCATGCTCTTTCAAAATAAATAAAACCTTTTTTTAAAAAAGCATCATATGGATGGCTGAATAATATTCTATTGTATCTATATACCACATCTTCTTTATCCATTCATCAGTCAATGAACATCTGGACCCTCTCCATAGTTTGACTATTGTTGATAATGCTGCTGTAAACATCAGGGTGCATGTAGCCCTTCAATTCTGTATTTTTGTATCCTGTGGGTAAATACCAAGTAGTACAATTGCTGGATCATAGGGTAGCTCTATTTTTAACTTTCTGAGGAACCTACAAACTGTTTTCCAGAGTGGCTGCCCCAGTTTGCATTCCCACCAATAGTGCAAGTGTTCCCCTTTACCTGCATGCTCACCAACATCTTTTGTCTCCTGTGTTGTTAATTTTAGCCATTCTAACAAGTGTGTGCTGGTATCTCACCGTAGTTTTTATTATTTCCCTGATGATGAATGTTATTGAACATCTTTTCATGTGTCTGTTGGCCATCTGGATGTCTTCTTTAGAAATGTGTCTGTCCATGTCTTTTCATTTCTCACCTAGATTATTTGTTTTTTGGGTATTGAGTTTGATAAGTTCTTTATAGATTTTGGATACTAACCCTTATCAGATATGTCCTTTGCAAATATCTTCTTCCATTTCTTAGGCTGCCTTTTAGTTTTGTTGACTGTTTCTTTCCCTGTGCAGAAATCTTGGTGGAGTCCCAATAGTTCATTTTTGCTTTTGTTTCCCTTGCTTCCAACAACACGAAGTTGTTGGAATAAGAAGTTGCTACGACCGAGGTCAAAGAGGTTTCTGCCTGTGTTCTCCTCTATGAGTTTGGTGGTTTCCTGTCTCACATTTAGGTCTTTCATCCATTTTGAATATATTATTCAGCCATGAAATGAAAATCTTGCCATTTGCAATCACATGGATGGAACTAGATTATGTTAAGTGAAATAGATCAATCAAAGAAAGACAAGTATCATATGATCTCACTCATGTGAAATTTAAGACAGAAACAGATGAACCTATGGGAAGGGAGAAAAGAGAAGAAAAAAAAAAAAAAAAGAAAGGAAAGGGGGGAAATAGGGAAATAAGCCATAAGTGACTCTTAATGATAGAGAACAAACTGAGAGTTGATGGAGGGAGGTGGGTGAGGAATGGGCAATATAGGTAATGGGTATTAAAGAGGTCATTTATGATGAGCAGTGGGTGTTGTATGTAAGTAATGAATCACTGAATTCTGCTCCAGAAACCAAAATTGCACTGTATGTTAAGTAACAAAATTCAAATAAAATAATTTAAAAATCAAGTAAAATACTTCAGATAGAAACATAAACCTGGGATATCTTTTTCTCAGAAGTGGTAAATGGTCTTGCTTTACACAAAAAAATATGTGTTGTTTTGCCAATAAGATAACAATTTGGCAATTGTAAACAAAATGTTGGAATTTACTGATCTATTTCCTGACTTCCTAGTTACCATTTAGTTTATAGTAAAATTTGTATCTCTGACTTTTTTATGACCTATGAATTTTTCACAAAAATGAGGGGATAAACTTTCTTCATTATAAGATCATCATTGCAATAATTGTCTTGACTAACGTAATCTGATCATTACCGTGAATTTTTTTGCTTTGTATAGAGAAAACAAATGCATTTTATGCTTATGCAAAATGAACAAAGTGATAAAACAACACTTAATTTGACTATTGGAGGAAAAATTACAATAATGGTATGTTTATTTGAACTAAATTATTAGGAAGTGGATTTCATGAGAGTTAATTTGATGGGCTTCATGACTCTGAAGTTAACTCCTATTATGTACATTTTCAGTTGAAGAAATGAAAGATGTAAGAAAGCAAGTAATTGATCTAAACTTAAAGCAATGCTCTGGAATCTAAACTGTTTTGTTTGTTTCAAGTTTTTATTTTTATTTATTTATTTTTATTTTCTAAGATTTTATTTATTTACTCATGAGAGACAGAGAGAGAGAGAGAGAGAGAGAGAGAGGCAGAGACACAGGCAAAGGGATAGCAGGCTCCATGCAGGGAGCCCGACGTGGGACTCGATCCTGGGTCTCGAGGATCACGCCCTGGGCTGCAGGCAGCGCTAAACTGCTGAGCCACCAGGCTGCCCTTTATTTATTTTCTAGTTAATTAACATGTAGTGTAATATTGGTTTTTAGGAGTACAGTTTAGTGATTCATCACTTACATTCAACACCTGGTGCTCACCATAAGTGCCCTCCTTAATATCCATCACTCATTTAGCCCATTCCCCATCCCTGTCCCCTTCAGCAACCCTTAGTTTGTTCTCAATAGTTAACAGTCTCTTACTGTTTGCCTCCCTCTGTTTTTTTTTCCTTCAACTATGTTCCTCTGAGACATTGAGATGTGTAACACACATATGAAAGATGCTCAGCATCCCTTACGATCAGAGAAATACAAATTAAAACCACTATGAGATATCACTTCACACCTGTCAGAATGCCTAAAATTAACACAGAAAACAACACATATTGGCAAGGATGTGGACAAAGGGAAACCCTCTTGTACTGTTGGTAGGAATGTGAACTGGAACAGCCACTCTGGAAAAGAGTATGAAGATTCCTAAAAAAAATGAAAATAGACCACCCTATGACCCAGCAATTGCACTATTAGATATTTGCCCAAAGAATACAAAAGTACTGATTTAGAGGGGTACATGCACCCTGATGTTTATAGCAGCATTATCAATAACAGTCAAATTATGGAAAGAGCCCAAATGTCCATCAACTGATGAATGAATAAAGAAGTTGGGATCTAGACTATAGACTTGATGTATGACACATTTCTGCTCCCTCTCCTCTCCATAATTTATTTTTTCTCCTCTCCATAATTTAAAGCAAAAACCAATCAACACTCAATTTTGTATTTGTTGTGATTCAACTCCCTATCTTTTTATTTTAATCTTGTTTCATTATTCCATCATTTTCTGCCTCTCCCAGATCTTATGCATACAGACCACCAGTTAGTTGGAGATACATAGCTTGATTCTTTCCATAGACACTCATTTCAATTTAAGACTTTATACCCTTAGTTTCCATTTAGGGTTGAGGGTTAGGGTTAGGGTTAGGGTTAGGGTTAGGGTTAGGGGTTAGGGTTAGGGTTAGGGTTAGGGTTAGTTTCCATGTTTCATATTAAATAACTTATGCCAATAAACATAGAACTTATAATCTTCTATTTGAATTTCTGAAAAGATGAGTATTTATTTTTTTTAAGATGAGTATTTATATTCAAAGACCAATAGATAAAATTTATTTAAAATAGATAAAATTTATTTGATTTTTATTGTAGCTAATGAAAAAAAAATCAGTGTTCATGAATCTAAAACTGCTCTAAAAAAAAAGCCCTATAGAAAAAATGTAAAAGTCCATGTAAATAAGTGTTCCTTCTCTAATATAGCTTAGACTGACATTTTTGCGTGTCATGAATGGTGTTAAAATATTTTATAAGACTTGCAATATACCTGATTAAATATTTGTATTTAATATAAGTTTTTATTGTAATACTTTGAAACATATGGTGAAGTAGGTCTAGTTTAATTTCTATATTTTTAAGAGGGAAGAGGCATGTAACATTTCTTATGAGTATAGAAGTGTTCTAATTCTGAAATGTTTACAGATTTGAGGCCGAATGTACCACTGTATAAGTTAAGCTTTCTGAAGTGATACACATCTCATGAGTGATAAATCATCATGCCGTTGCTGATCAATTACAAATGTGACTGTATTGCAGCAAGCAATTGTCTCTTGCTTAAAACTGATTAATCTTCTTACCTGACAAGTCACTTCACAATTTTAAATGAGAACCGAGGACCAAATATACAGATTGGTTGCACTCTTAGGGTGATTGATAAGGATTTAATTATAAATCATATTTTAATTCAGTTACTCTGTTCAACCAAGTATAACTTATGAAATTTAATGTATAAAATATTAATTCATGCTATAATTGAGTTTGTAGTTTTACAAGGGCTCATTGCCCCAGAATGCGGTGGGTGACATCAAAAAAGATAGCTCACTAACCTGCCCAGTGAATGAGCCTAATAAATAAATCCTGCATCATCAATAAAAAAAGCCTGTGTCTGCAGTTTTCTCACTGCTCATCAATATATAGCAGAGACAAAACCAAAATAAATCTGACTTCAAGTTCTTTAGGAAGACAAATCCAAAGTTAAAATGCATATGGACTTAGTAACTGATTTTTCAAACTGTGTTTGTGTGTCTCAGGGAAGTTATCATCATCATCATCAATTTATATGTATTGAGTTCCTACTGGGTATTTGGCACTGGAGCAGACCCAGCCGAGAAAATGATGATTTTAAAAAAAAATTTCTGGGGTCCTAACCTTCACGAGAGTATTATTTCATGCATTCATAAATAACATTAAATCAAAGCAGATTACCATTTGTATTTTTAAACCAAAATACATTTATAAAACTTGGAGTATTTTTTTAAAAGGATTTTTTTTTCCTGCTTCTGATAATATTTTCTTTTAAAGAGTGGCCTTAACTCCATGAGAAGAATCCTAAGCTGATGCCTTGGAGAATCTTTTGAAGGCATATTGTTATGCTTCTCTTTCAGCGAACCTAAATGGCCTTTTTACTTTTCATTGTCTGCTATGGTTTTTAAGTGCTTTTTAAGTTTTCCTGACTCGCATCCTACACAGGAAGCTTCAGTGAATACACAATGTGTGGTTGCAGTCAGGAAAGTCACACTCATTAAAATGATTTTCTGAGGTTGCCCATTTATTTGCTATTTATGAAATGCATATCGAATTTGCTTATTGTGTAAAAGTCAAGGACTGATTGTTCCGTTAGGACTGGAGACAGCTTTTGATCTGAAATTTAGCTCTCTACCTTCTTTTGTCCTATCATCATAAAGATTTTCTTATTCTGCTCTTAACCTATGTTTGCTTTAAAGATAGTGTGCTGCTTGCGATTGTACAGCAGGAGGCTGTGTGGATAAAGACCTGCTCTGAGCTACTAAAAAAATTAAGTTAAAAATTAACTCAAACTATCCATCAACCAAATGCTGTTGAAATATAAGCCTGGAAGGTAGTGATGCCTTTAATATTTGAATCTGTTGTTCTGTAAGACGATAATTTTCTTCTTGTCCCCTATCGGTTGTATGGCCCTTTTACTAAAATTCAAGTCTCATAGAATGAGGGCTATTTTATTATGAACCTTTAGTCAAAACTATTTATTTACGATTTATTTTCTGCAAGCTAGTGTGGGGTAGTATGTAAGCATTTGGAATAATTTCCTTGCTCCGTCTGAAATTATTGTACAGTTGGACTATGATGTACTGCGTTAATATTATTCAAAATATGTCCTGACCCTCCCTTCAAGAATTATAGGCTTACAGCATCTTAGATGGGGGCCCTTCTACCAGTCTGGAACCTAGAATGAAGATAATGACTAGCGATGGGCATGAGCTGTAGGCAGGAAATAGACCTTTCTCTTAGAAGTCCCAGATCATTGTAAAACTTAGCCTCACTAATTAATGCTGGGAGAAAAGTCAAAGATTTCATGTCAAATGTTTAACCTTAGATCTCTTTCTGATACAGCATTAAATACTAAGTACATGTATCTTCAGTAAATAATTATCAGTGATTTGATTCCTGGGATTTTACTTGTTTGTTTGTTTGCATTCCACTTGGCTATGTTCTACTTTAAGAATATTCAATATGTGATCATTCTAATTAATTAATAAAAACTTGGGATCTTGGGATTCCTGGGTGGCTCAGTGGTTGAGCATCTACCTTTGGCCCAGGGCATGACCCCGGGGTCCTGGGATCAAGTCCCGCACTGGGCTTCCTGCAGGGAGCCTGCTTCTCCCTCTGCCTGTGTCTCTGCCTCTCTCTGTGTCTCTCAGGAATAAATAAATAAAATCTTAAAAAAAAAAAAAAAAGAAACAAAAAAACTTGGGATCTGTATTTAATAAAATACTTTAATGAATTTATTTTAAATAGAAAAAAAAAAAAGCCATTCAAGTTTTAAAACAATGGACGTACAGATACTAAAAAAAAAAACAAACAAAAAAAAAAAAACACCAAAACCTGCTGATAGATTGGACAAGCCCTTGCAATTTTTCCATCCTAAGGTAATCGAATACATGGACTTTATATGTAACATCTTTTAATTATTATAATAAAATATATCAATTTTATATCTCCTGTACCTGAAACATAAAATCACTTATAGTTAATTTTTTCACTTTTAATATATTTTCTGGTCTCTTCGTAGATGTCAGTTGATCATTGTCACTTTCTATTTTTTCTCATTTTATTTTCTTAAAGACTTTATTTATTCATGAGAGACACAGAGAGAGAGAGAGGCAGACACAGGCAGAGGGAGAATCAGGCCCCACGCAGGGAGCAAAATGCAGGACTCGATCCCAGGACTCCAGGATCACACACTGAGCCAATGGCAAGCACTAAACCACTGAGCCACCCAGACATCCCCGATTTTTTCTCACTTTTCCACTTTTTCAGGTCAAATTTTGTGAAACTGATCAAGAAAAACAAGTCTCAACCCTTCCTTCTGGGTCAGAATAAGGGAGGACCCAAGTGGCTTTAGTTCTGAAGGAGTTGCTTTAGTTTAAGGTTGAAGGCTTGAGAATATGGTACCAAATATCTACCTACTGCTCAACAGATGTAAGCCTCAGTACATTTCAATCTCCTTTCCCTTCCTTCCTCTTCTTTTCTTTCTTTCTCCTCCTTCTCCCCCTCTTCCTCCTCCTCCTTCTTCTCTCTGTCCCCATCTCAAGAAATCTAAAATGATCACAATGGAAAGGGGGATGTTTTATTAGCCTAGTTCATGTGTCCTTTGGTATGAAATGAAAGTTGAAATTAAGGATTTATAAATATAGTTTATGCATATGTTTGCAGAATGTTTTATTACCTAATTGCCATATGTTTCTATTACTTTCCATTTCCATAATTAAATTCATGATTTTATTTAGTTCTTCTGATCTACCATTCTCTGTGGTCACAGCCCTGAGCAGTGGATGCCTGTGATGCCAACTATATTCTTTTTTTTTTTTTTGTTTCCCTGTAGTGGAGTTGACACACAATGGAACATAGTCCCAGGTGTACAACATAGTCATTGGAAAAGTCTATACTCCATGTATATTCTTATAAGCTGAGAAATGTACCATTCCAGACAGAAAAATACTAAATGCCCATAGAATGCCACTAATCTGTGTAAAGTCTTCTGTCCTAAAAGACACATCCCCTTTCCTTCCCACATCAGACTTTGATCCTGAGCTATTTTCTTAGTTCTCTCATCTCCTTTCTAAGGACTAAGAGACCTTGACGTCCTAACTTCCTTGGGAATTTTTGTTTGTTTGTTTCTTCTATACTCCACTCATCATTCTCTCCTATTTCTAGAGTATCATATGATTCTATTTTTATTCTAATTCATATAATTGGGGCATCCATCTGCATTACTTATCCTTCCTTTAACTCACGGTGCTGAATTAGCATCTCTAAAATATTTCCTGATTTGCTTTAAATCTAAGTCAGTCTGACATTTCCTTTGCTGCATCACGCCAATTGGGTGTATGGTGAAATATATATATTCCTCTGAAAACCAAGGTTATGGAGAATCAGTACATGAAATTGTCGTAAATAATCTTATATTTTTTCTAGGCCCTCAAAAATTTGAGATTTGCCCCCGCCCCCCTGAGAGCATAGACATCTAAAGTGTATGATTGGTGTATAAGACCATTAACAACTTTTTTTCCCCTGGTGGATATATGTTTTTTTTTTATGATTGATTTACACAAGCCTGAGGATCTCCATGTATAAATAATTTTAAAAGTTTCAACATTTAAGAACTATGTCTGTGCATATGTAGATGTACGTATATAAGTGTATGTGTATGGACAAAGGGCAAGTGGAAAGGGATCCCTTCTATAGGTACAGAGCAAGGTTGGCCTGGAAGAAAATCTACCCTGAATAAGAATCAAATCTGGCACAGCCCTTGCTGGCCTGAGGGCCGAGAGGACAATGGCTTCGGGTCCAGTTTGAAGCCTATTACTTGAATTGCCTCAATCCATACGCACTAAATTTTTGTGAGCATTCACTGGAGGAAAAAAAAAATGTAATGCTTGGGAGGCTGTGCAATCTTCAAATGGAACTTTGATAAGTGATACTCATATAGGACTAAGAGGAGCTCCCCCTGCACATTTCACATGGAATGAACTTTGATTCCGAGCTGACAGTTTGATGCAACAGTGTGCACTCATGCCTGGATGGTGGGTCAGCAAAGGCAGCGTGCTAATCCTTGCAGGAGGCGGAAAGCCAGGAATTGGTGATATCGGAGGCAGCCTGAAACAAGGCAAATTGGCCAGGTTTATTTGTGCCCTGTGATCTGTCTATAGACTGTGAAATACCAGAGTCAAAGTGAGCTGCATGCGCCTCCTAACAAGAATCCCTTTGTTCGCTCTGATTAATGAGACCTAAACACAGGAGGGCTGCTTTCTAATATGACTTGATTTGACAGTCTGCTTGGCTCAAAAAGTTGCTCTACTGACCGTTTTCAAAATTAAGAATTGAAATTTCAGTCCTTTAATTTCCTCAAAGCAATCAAAACAATTTTTCCCCCTATTAAAGTATTCCGGACTGAGTACATTAAGATGGGGAAAAAAGAGGAACCTGTAAGGACAGATTCGGACAGTGCAGCATCTGCTTTAGTTCCTTAGATGGTTATGCGACTTGCTTAAACACTGAAGTGCAGTTCTAGGCCAAAGTGAGTTTTGCTGTGTGTCAATGCATTGGTGCCAGTCACAGCTGCCTTCGGTAACCTCTTCACTGTGTGCGTAGCAACGGAATCTGAATTCGCATCTGGCCACTTTGCATGGGGGCTTTTTATATCATTAATTTTATTATAATTACATTAACACTGTTAATGGCATGAACAAGGATTATGTGTTGCCCAAATGTTTATTATACCTTGAGTTTTCCTTACGGCGACAAGGCACAGAGTAGATAATTATTTAACAATACACAGGTATCCCCCACTTGTCAAAAGTCTCTCTTAAGCCCCTTGGCTCTTATGAAAGACCTACATTTAATACCTGTTTTCACCAACCAAAAGGAATTCAAAGATTTCCACGTTTAAGAAAGAAGGTGAAAAAGCAAAAACAGTGTGCAGCCATTAGTTTTGGGGGGAGCCTTTATAAAGGCAGTGCACACCCGAGCAGCAAGGTGGCCCCGTCCAGCTCCTCCCAAGGATGCTACACTTAGTATTTCAGCATCTGGCCACCTTGTTTTCACTGTGTCTGTGCACTTAGCTTTATCTTGATATATTTTGTGGAAGCATTAGTAAGACATGTCCTGAGGTATCAGAAAAGGCTAAAAGAGGTAATTTTTTGACTGAGGATGTCCAAAAATTTTTCCTTTAATGTAAATTAATGGCAATTGCTTCTTCACTTTACACTATTCTAGCTTACAAAAGTTTTTGTGGGAATATTGTACTTCAAATGGTGTGTTGGGGGGGATCCTGTATGTAAAAATTTCTCATTGTTTATATATATAAACAATATTTGACATTTATTTGACAGAGAAAGAGAGAGAGAGACAGAGAGTACAAGCAGGGGAAGCAGCAGAGGGATAGAGAGAAGCAGGCTTCCCCCTGAGCAGGGAGGCAGACTCAGGGCTCAATCCCAGGACCCTGGAATAATGACCCAGCTAAAGGCAGATGCCCAATTGACTGAGCTAGGCAGGTGCCCCATACATATTTTTTAAAAGTTAGAACAACCAGCATTTTAGGAAGTAGGCATCCAGATTACAGTCAGTTCAACAAGCACTAAAAATGTATGACATTCTGGGACTTTCTCTTCTTGGTATTTGCGGTTATATTACTATTTATATACGTGTGTGTATATGCGTATATATAGATACACACATAAATATATATGTGTATATATAGTGAGTGAATATTTATTTTTCAATTAAAATATGTAAATAATATGTGTAATAAATTCACTTTTTCGCTCTAAGAGATGGTGTCTTCTGACTTGTAATCTCCCTAAGCTTCATCCACCTTCTTCCTTTCATTTCTTATTAAGTAGTTGGAAAACCATGTAAATACAACCTCATCAACCTGATATGCAATCTAAACTCTTTGCATATGCTGTTATTTCTACTATGATAAAGGGGTAAATTATTTTTTTCCTTATACAAAATATTAAATGAGAGTCTGCTTTCATTCACCATACTGTAAACAAATATACTATAAATATTTCCTTCTTTTTTTAAAAAAATATTTTAATTATTTATTCATTAGAGACATACAGAGAGAGAGAGAGAGAGAGAGAGAGAGGCAGAGACACAGGCAGAGGGAGAAGCAGGCTCCATGCAGGGAGCCCGACGTAGGACTCGATCCCAGGTCCACAGGATCACGCCCTGGGCTGAGGGCAGCACTAAACTACTGAGCCACCCAAATATTTTCCTTCGTAAACCAAAAAAAACTCAATGATCCCAATGACCTCAATGATCTCTCACATTTATGATCTTTCTTCACTTGATACTATTTTTTTTTTTTTTGGAAGGTTCTACTCCATCTCATCAATATAAATTTTTTATCCTCTTGCGAACCTTCTGCCCTTCTTCTCACCTTTGCATTTTGGAATCCCCTTCACCCACACTCCAATAGCTATAAGCTCTTCTTCGATGAGGTAGCATCTAAAACCATATGCATTAGTGTGTGAGGGCTGCTGTAATAAGATACCACAGACCTGGTACCTTAGCGGAAATGTATTTTCTTGCAGTTCTGGAAAGTGCTGAAAGTTCTGGATCAAAGCTTGCAGATGACGGCCTTCTCACTGGGCTTCACATGGTGTTTTCCCTGTGCAAGTGCACCCTGGTGTCTCTTCTGCTTCTTATAAGGACCCATTATTCAACCATATTGGGTTAGTGTCCCACCCAAGGTACTGGGAGTTGGGACTTACAACATATGCATTTTGAGGGGACACAATGCAGCCTATAACAACATCATTAAAAAAAAAAAAAAAAAACTGATTATTCTGGGTTTATGTCCAGGCTATTCAGATCCAGATTTATACACATTGTCTCTTGCCATTGCAAGTTTGATATGTAGTGCCCGTCTCCTACTCAGTATCTGCAAAATGGAATAAAACAACACCCAGAATAGCATCTATTCATCTCTTAAATAGATTATTGCCATAGTGTCCTAATAGCTTACACTTTCTGCCACCAACCCCCACCCAATCATATATTCTTCTAAAAGCAGTGAGAGTGATCCTTTTTTTAATATTTATTTATTTATTTATTTATTTATTTATTTATTTATTTATTTATTTATGATAGACAGAGAGAGAGAGAGGCAGAGACACAGGAGGAAGGAGAAGCAGGCCCCATGCTGGGAGCCCGATGTGGGACTAGATCCCGGGACTCCAGGATTGCGCCCTGGGCCAAAGGCAGGCGCTAAACCGCTGAGCCACCCAGGGATCCCCGAGAGTGATCATTTTTTAAATAAAACCTATATAGCCTGATCAATCAATCTGGTTTGCCTGAGGCGAAAAGTTCATGGAAAAACAAGACTTCATTGGTGCCTGCGTGGCTCTGTTGGTTAAGTGACAGACTCTTGGGTTCAGTTCAGGTCCTCATCTCAAGGTCATGAGATGGAGCCCGCCTCAGGGCTCAGGGCTTCAGGTGGAGTCAGCTTGGGACTCTCCCTCTGCCTCTCCCCACTGATCCTCTCTCTCTCTCTCTCTCTCTAAATAAACAAAGAAAGAATGAAAAGGAAGGAAGGAAGGAAGGAAGGAAGGAAGGAAGGAAGGAAGGAAGGAGGAAGGAAGAAGGAAGGAAGGAAGGAAGGAAGGAAGGAAGGAAGGAAGGAAGGAAGGAAGGAAAAAAAGGAAAAAAGAAAGAAGAAAGAAAGAAAGAAAAGAAAGAAAGAAAGAAAGAAAGAAAGAGAAAAAGAAAGAGAAAGAAAGAAAGAAAGAGAAAGAGAAAGAGAAAGAGAAAGAGAAAGAGAAAGAGAAAGAGAAAGAGAAAGAGAAAACAAGTCTTTCAAGGCAAAAACAGAGCATTCCAGGCAACCAGGATGAATTGGTTACCTTAAATTCATATTATGTCACTCTGGTCAAAAAACGTCCCAAGGGCATTCATCTGAGCAGAGTTGCCATCAGGATTATTTTAAAGGTCCATATACCGCTCTCACTTCAGCTTCTGCTTTTCTCTTTCTCATTTGGTTTTGACAAGATATTTAGGAAAGCAGGGAACTTCCTCTCCCCACAGAGGCTAGCTTCAGAACTTATTGCCTCGATAAACAGTGTTCGTACCCACCCTGCGCCTTCCTGGGGCAGAAACCTCAAGAATCTCTCAGGCGATGCTTTGCAACCATGGTCTTCCTCCCGCCCAAGTGACACTTTTCTCCAGAAAACTGGAGACACTTGGCAAAGTCTGTTAACAGTTTCTGTCGCCACAAGTTGGGAAGGGGCGCTACTGGTAGGTAGTGGGTGGAGGCCTGGGTCGCTGATTATGGGCCCAGTCAGCCCCCCAACAAGCTCCACAGCCTATGATAACAAGGGTGCCAATAAACACTGTCCTAGGAGCTGGAATGACACAGCTCTAAGAGAAGGGTAAAATATCTCTTAAGCATTTGAAAATACATTCTTGTTATTCTTGTTGACTTATTACGCGCCGACCTCTCCACCTCTATACCTGGTGCTTCTGAATATGAGGGGAAAAGACTGCATTCTCTCCACTACAATGTTCAGAAAGTAGGTGCTCCACAAATATCTGTTGAATACACGTATGGAGAAAGAAAACATACATTGACATTTGGTAGGAAGCAGAAAACAACTAGTTTCCAAAGAAATAAATAGAGAATCCCCCCCCCCCCTTTCAACTTGACAACATGCCATACATAAATTAATCATCATTGTCATTGGTTTGGAATCCCTGCACGATCCCAAATGCACGATAAGGCACCATGAATGAAATTCAAACGAATAATCTCACAAAATACCCTTTTGAGTTCGTAAACCCATAAGTAGAGTGAAAAGCCAAAAGCAAAAAAAAAAAAAAAAAAAAGCCAAAAGCATAAGAACACATGAATTAATGAATGATAATGAACATTTGTATTAATGAATAAATAGGAAGATACAATATGAAAGCTAGAATATGAAGGTACATTTATTATTTTTTTATTCTTTTTTCCTAGAGTCATCTAATTTTTTAAATTAATGGCTTTAAGCTAATCATCGATTTACATTTGATTGTAAGAAATAATAGGTTCCATGAAACTTTTACCCAGTTTCCCAAAACATCATATAATATTACAGTAAAATGTGACAGTCAAAATATTTTGACAGGAGGGCACCTGGGTGGCTCAGCGGTTGAGCATCTGCCTTTGGCTCAGGGCGTGATCCCGGGGTCCTGGGATCGAGTCGCATGTCAGGCCCCCCTCAGGGAGCCTGCTCCTCCCTCTGCCTGTGTCTCTGCCTCTCTCTCTCTCTCTCCCTCCCTCTCTCTCTGTCTCTCATGAATAAATAAATAAAATCTTAGGAAAAGATAATTTGACACACACCACATACAGAACATTTCTATGATCTCCAGGGACATTCATGATGCGCTTTTATGGCCACTCTCGCTTCCAACCTGCCTCTAGCCCCCTTAGTCAAACCTAGAATTATCTATTTTCCATTTCAACAATTGTGTCATTTTTAGTTTGAAGATCATTATATAAATGGACTATGAAATATGCAAACTTTTGGAGTTGGCTTTTTTTTTTTTCCCCACTCAACATAATTCTCTGGAGATTCACCTAAGTTGTGGCATGCATCCATAGTTTGTTCTTTTTTTAATATTCTATGGTATGGATGTACTTCATTATGTTTAGTAATTCATCTGTTGCAGAACATCTCAGTTTTTTACAGTTCTGGGCAATTATACGTTGAGTTGCTATGAATGTTTATTTGCAGATTTTTGTTTGAGATACATTTTTCCTTTCTCTTGAATAAATGCCCAGAAGTCCGGTCTTTGGTTATGTGATAGTTCCATGTTAGTTAGTTGCTTTTCTATATTTATTTTCATTTTTTAAAAAATTGTATTTATTCAAGACAGCCACAGAGAGAGAGGCAGAGACATCGGCAGAGGGAGAACCAGGCTCCCTGCAGGGACTCGATCCCAGATCCCGGGATTGCGCCATGAGCCAAAGACAGGTGCCCAACCACTGAGCCATCTGGGCATCCCATTAGTTACTTTTTAAAAAAGATTTATTTACTTATTTATTATTTGAGGGGGGAGAGTGGAATGAGGGCAGAAGGAGAGGGAAAGAATCTCCAGCAGAGACTCTCCGCTGAGCATAGAGCCTGACTGCAGGGCTCCATCTCACAGCCCTGAGCTCGAGACCTGAACTGAAATCAAGAGTTGACGGTTAACCCACTGAGACACCGAGGTGCCCCATGTTTAATTTTATTTTTTAAGAAACTGCCAGTTGTCTGGAATGATTATAGCATTTTACAGTTACACCAGCAAAATTTGAATGTCTCTGTTTCTTGGGAGCCTTGCCAAAATTTCGTACTATCAGTGTATTTTATTTTAATTTATATAGTTTTATTTTTCAGCTCTAGGGAGGTGTATAGCAAATTGCACGTATTCACCATATACATTTCAGATGATTTGGGGCATATGGATACATACCTGTGATGCATTTCATCATTACAGTCAAGGGCATAAACAAACATATTCATCACTTCCAGAAGTTTTCTTGCTTCCCACTACCCCACCTTCCCCTTTATTTTTCTTTTGATAAGAACACTTAGCATGAGATCTAGCTTCTTAAGAATTTTCAGTGAAAATTGCTGCATGAAAATGTTAACTCTAGGCACCATGTCTCAGAAGATCTCTACATCTTACTCATCTTGTACAACTGCAACTTTATACCCATTGAATAACAGCTCCCCATCCCCATTCTCATGGGTGCATAGTGATAACATATTATTATTATTTAAATATACATTCCCTAGTGAGATAGGAATTAGTGCTTCTTTTAACATTTTTTTTTTTAATTTCTTCACTGAAACTATCTAGCCTTGGAAACTTCTTTTGGGAGAGAGTTTTTAATTATACATTCAATTTCCTTAGAAATTTAGAGGGCTATTCAAATGATCTTATATTGGATAAGTTGTGGTAAATTACGTTTTTGAGGAAGTGGCCCATTTCATCTGAGTTGTCAAATGTATGGATTTAGAGTTGTTCGTAAAATTTGCTCATTACTTTGATGACTGCGAGTTCTGATATGTTATCCCCTGTTTCATTCATGATATTGATAATTTGTGGCCTTTATTCTCCTGTCTTTGTCAGTTGTGCTGGAAGTTTGCAGTCATTTGATTGAATGTGTCAAATAATCCATTCTTGCTATATTTATTTCTGTATGGATTCTGTTTTCAATGTCATTGATTCAGCTTTTATTCACATTATATCTTTCCTTGTGCCTGTTTTCCTTCTGTTTGGGTTTATCTGACACTTCGTAGTTTTCGAGGAGACAGCTTAGATGATCAATTTGAAGTCATCTTCTAATATATTTATTCAGTGCTGTACATTTCCCCAGTAGCAATGCTTGCCCTGTTTCTAACACGTTTTAATATGTTGCATTTCATTTCAACTTGGTTCAATATATTTTGTTATTTCCCTTGAAACTTCCTTTTCGCCCATGGATTATTTAGAAGTGTGTTGTTTAGTTTCCACCTGTTCTGAAATTTTTATTCTATTTCACTCTTGATTTCTAGTCGGATTATTCTCAAAAACGCATTGATATTAGCAATTTGAGGAAGGTTGATTTTATGGGTCAGAATATGCAAATATAGATGTCTTGCCCTGTCATACAGATAGATCCTGTTGGTTGGTGGTAGTGAGTTCTATTCGGTTTAGATATTCTATCAAATTTTGAGAAAGGAATGTTGAATATCATGGCAGTAATTGTGAATTTTTCTATTTCTCTCTTAGCACTATCTATCAGATTTTGGTTTCACATATTTTTGCAGCTCTGTTTTTTGTTGCATAAAAATTTAGAATAACTGTGTGTTCTTGTTGGATTGATCCTTTATTCATTATGTGTTGTCTTTCTGTCTTTGTGATTTTCTTTGCTATAAAGTCTTCCTTATGGGATATTAATATAACATTTACTATTTTAGTTTGATTAATGTTTACATGATATTTTTTCTATCCCTTTAATTTTGACCAATTTAAATCACTATACATAAAATGAATTTCTCATAGGATATACATGTTTTTAAATCCACTATACCAATCTCTGTATTTTTATCAGTGTGCTTGGATAATATACATTTAACATAATTATTGACATTATTAACATGTTAGGGTTGGCATTTTATATTTGTTCTCTTTCTTTCTTTCTTTCTTTCTTTCTTTCTTTCTTTCTTTCTTCTTCTTTCTTTCTTTCTTTCTTTCTTTTCTTCTTTCTTCTTTCTTTCTCTTTCTTTCCTTCCTTTCTTTCTTCCTTTCTTTCTTTCTTTCTTGTCTTCCTATGGGTTACTTCGATATATTTTAGAATTTTACTCTATAGTGTTTTTAAGTGTATCTTTTTGTATAGTTTTTTATTGCTTGCTCAGGGTATCAGATTATCTATTCATAACTTATCACAATCTATTGATGTGACATTTTACCAATTTAAATGAAGAAATCTTACCTTCCTTTGTGTCCCCTAGTTTCCTTCATTTATAATATAATTGTTTTAAATATGTCCTTTCCATGTGTTTAGAACCACTCCAGACAATGTTATACTTTTTGCTGCAACCATTTAGAAGACTGTTGAGGAAAAGTTAAATGTAATATATTTTCACATACTTTTATCTTTCTATTGTTTCTTTTCCTTCCTGATGTTCAAAGATACCTTCTTCTATCATTTCTTTTCTAGTTTAAGATCTTCTTTTAACCATTTTTGAGGATGTGTTGTTGACAACAAATTTTCTTAGTTTGCCTTCACCTAAAAATATTTTGGTTAAAAAATATTTTGATTTCTGTGTAATTCTTGTGATATATATTTTACTAGATATAGAATTCTGAGTTGATAGTTTTTTTTTCTGTCAGGGCTCAAAAACTTTTCTGGCCTCCATGGTTTCTAATGAGAAATCTACTTCGTTCATCTTTGTTTTTTTTTTTTTTTTTTTTCTTATGCGTAAGATATCCTTTCTCTCTTATGATCTTTTTTTTCCTCTGTTTTTAGTTTTCAGAAGTTTGGCTGTCATGTTTTTAGGTGTATTTATTTCAGTTTATGTTGGAGTTCATAGAGCTTAGTGAGTCTGTAGGTTTATGCCCTTTGCCAAATTTAGTTTTTATTTTTTGTCTTTGTTGTTGTTGTTTTGTTGTTGTTGTCATTGTTTTAAGCACCTTTCCAACCTCAACTTTTTCTCTCCTCTCCTTATGCGACTCAAGTGATGAGAATGTTAGATCTCTTTATATAGTCCCATAGGCTCTGTTCATTATTTTTTTTAGTTGATTTTCTCTGTCCTTTTTAGGTAACATAATTACAATTGTTCTGTGTTCCAGTTCATTGATTCTTTTATCTGCCATCTCCATTCTGCTTTTGAGCCCAGCCATTGCATTTTTGTTGTTGTTGTTTCATTTTTAGCAATTTTTTTTAAGATTTTATTTATCTATTCATGAGACACACACACAGAGAGGCAGAGACAGAGGCAGAGGGAGAAGCAGGTGCTATGCAGGGAGCCTAATGCTGGACTTTATCCCAGGACACGGGGATCATGTCCTGAGCCTAAGGCAGATGCTCAACCACTGAGCCACCCAGGTGTCCCAAGTTGTTTAATTTTTTTAATTGCAGGGACTTTCATGGGGGGGGGGGGGGCTGTGGATGGAGTGGAGGTTGACTTCATTACCATCAGCAAGGATGAAATCCAGCCCCCACTTAACCATTTCTGACCCAAAACTCTGACAGGATGATTGGGGCACCTCATTACAGCCTGACAAGTTTAGAACTCCTGAGCCCCTAACTTGGTCTCTTCTGGCATGGATGATACAAGGAAACTCTTTCTTTCTTTTTCTTTCTTCTTTCTTTCTTTCTTTCTTTCTTTCTTTCTTTCTTTCTTTCTTTCTTCTTTCTTTTTCTTTTTCTATTTCTTTCTTTCTTTCTCTTCTTTCTTTCTTTCTTTCTTTCTTTCTTTCTTTCTTTCTCCTTTCTTTCTTTTTTTTCATGTTGTTATGCCAAAATACAAGTACTTATTACCTAAGATTTTCTGTCTTAGCTTACTCTTTCATGTACTTTGGATAAAAAGCATGGGTGTTTTTTGGGCTTTCTCTGTACCCAGTGGCCTTTCTGGGACACCAGCTCCTTCAGCTTCACTCTAATATATATGAGGCTAAAAGAAAATATTAAAAAACATTAAAAAATTAAAAAAAGAAAATCTAGAACACACATCATTGTGCCATTTCTTGGGTTCTGAAATCCGTAGTTTATCCTCCTTTTTTCTATCTCCCTTTCAAGGGTCTTCTATATTCATTTCATATATAATGCTCAAGACTTTTAGTGTACTCAGTGAGAGGAATAGGAAAGCATACATCTACTCTATTTTTCTGGAATCAGAAGTCCAATCAAGTCATTGAATTTTAAAACTTGACATTACTCTAAGAGTTCAACACTCCAAAAGCTGAAGTCACTTTATACCTTAGAAAAATCTATAGCAGTGAAATGAGCTGCCTTGACCAGGGACCAGGAGGAACTGGCTAATAAAAGATCATAAAATCAGTCAAGAACTTTTTTTTTTCTTCATTACCATTCTGCTTCTTTAAAATCTAACAGAAAGATAAGTAAAGATGATTGTATAGTTCTACTAAAGTCAGTTATCATCACAGAGATTCAGATATAACATATGTAACTTTCTTTTTCTTTGTCCTCTTCTTTATTGCCTAGAATAGCTATGGAAGGCAAACACTTGATCACTAATACCTTTAATAAACCTTTAGCGTAGTCCTGCACACCTGTCCTGATACCAGGAGATATAAACCTGAGCTTCTATTGTCTCTTATTCTGTAGGAAATAAGCAGTACCATCTAAAGCCACTTAGAGTCTATTGGAATAGCAGCTTGATTTGTTTATGAAGCATAGTATAATAGCTAAGACCTGGGTTTTAGTTCTAATTCTGTCTGGGGTTTAATCATGATTATTATGTAGACTATGAACTCCTCCAAAGGTTTCCAGTAATGACTGTCTCCAGGATTATTAAAATTATTAAATGAAAGGATGTATATTAAACCCATACAATAAGTTGTGTACTCAGTAAATAGCAGACATCAAATATTATAGTACATATTAGGGGATTTTTAAACTATCTGGAAATTGAAACAGTACATAATGTGAGAAGCTTATGTTTTTTAGAGACATCATCTGTGGTCCCTGCTGCTGACCACTGACCAGTCCTGCAGCTGTGCATCTTGTCATTAAAAAGAAATTACGTTAAAAATTAGAAATCCATTATATCCATTCATTCAGGGTATACCCACCCCCATAATGCAGTCAACATTTTTGTAAAGAACATCCAACTTGATGACATATTCACAAAATAATCCATTTTAGTTCATCACCTCTAAGCATATAATTTATTTTTATTAACTACAATATTAATCTTTTTGCCAGTAATGTTTTTCTGTAGATTTTTTTTTTCTGAGGCAAGCAGCATATATCTACTTCTAATAGGGTATTTTGATATCTGTCCTTGAAAAGTTTCAAAACATAACTAATCCAAATATTTATGTATTTACTACTTTTAGCTTATGTTTTATAAGTTGGTCCTTTATGAACATAAAAGTTTTGGGGACATATCATATTTAGATTATAAATACCACTTACAAATATAATGAAATTAATTTAAAAAAAACTAGAATATATATTTTAAATATATATTAGAGCCTGCCTAATTACAAAAATAGTTTTGGGAAAATTTAATAAGTTCTTAAAATACAAAAAAATAACATAAAATAAAGAAATAATATTTTAATAGAGTTGAAAAAAGAGAGCTGGCAATAAAGTAGAGGGCTTTCTAGCTATAAAATATGCAAATAATCCAAGAATTACATCCACATAATTAATCAGAATACCATCTGAGTTGCCAAGGAAAATAATTTTCATTTTCATTACTGGGTGGGAAGGAACATCTGAGACTTCAGATGGTGAGTAAGGGTGACTTTGCCCTAATTCATGAAAATCAGGACAACACATTTCAATATGATCACATTAAAAAGAGCCCAGGGAGCAACCATGTCGATAAAAGATGACTACGATTAAAACTTGTATTATTTAGACATTGTTATTGACACCATAAGTATCGCCATGTGCTCTGCAAGCTGCAGTGTGCCCTCAAGGTGGTCATATGGATAACAAGATCCATTTTTTTTCCCTTTCTATTAGATGGATGCCAGGGGACAAGCTTGCCTGAAATAGAAAGGAAATTTCAACATGTCAAAAAGGAAAACATCAAACAGGAGAGTTATCAAATTAGAGACAAAAGTTTTGGTCAAATGAGCTACAATAGCATGACTTATTATATTTTTGCCTTTGTTCTTTTACTGTTGTTTATTTGTTTATTAATGGGAGGACTTGGGAGCCAGAGGATTCAAGATAGGCTTCTAATTTGGTTCATTCTCCCCAAATTAGAAAGCTTGCTGAAGTAGTTTACTTTAGAAGAATGTTTACTGGCAGAAACTATATAACAAAGTTAGTCCTTGAGGGACCCACTTGGAAAGAAATCCCCTTGATGACCTACTCTAACCTTAAAGCATTATAGAATCAAAAATTATAGTTTGAGGCTCATCAGTTGCATCTGAGAGTTTGACACGTGCACTTTAAAATATATTTAAAGATACCATACTTTTATCCATTTTTATCTACCATTTCCTCTCTTTTTCTCTTTTTTCTTTTTTTAAAGATATCTATTTATTTATTTATTTATTTATTTATTTGCTTATTTATTTATTTATCTTTGACAGAGAGTGAGAGAGAGAGAGCACAAGCAGGGGAAGCTCCAGGTAGAAAGAGAGAGAGAAGCAGGCTCCTTGCTCAGCTCGAGGAGCTTGAGAGCTGAAGGCAGAGGTCTAACCAACTGAGCCATACAGGCACCCCTGTTTTTTTTTCTTCCTTTTCATTTTCTATATTATTATGATTTAAAAAAATATGTTATTTTTTGAGAGAGAGAGAGAGAGAGAGAGAGAGAGAGAGAGATTGGAAGTGAGCAAGGGGCAATGGGGAGCGAAAATTCTGGAGCAGATTCTATGCTGAGTGTGGAGCCTGATGAGGGGCTTGATCCTAAGACCCTGAGATATTGACCTGTGTTGAAATCAAGAGTTGACTATTTAACCAACTAAGCATCCCAGGTGCCCCTCTCTATGGTATGAGTTTTAAGCCTATGCTATTTTATTGTTGTCCTGTTAATCTTCTAAATTATTGGGATATTTAGAAAAATACACACTCTTGTATTTCTTCTTCCCTGTTAGTGTCTGTGGTCCTGGACCATTTACAGTAACACTTTTCCATCTAAAACACCCATTAATAATAAGAAATCCAGCCCAATCTTGGAATAGAAAGGAAATTTAGGCAACGTCTCTTTCTTTCTATGCATTTTGCTTATTCCAGAAAGAATCTTAGATGATTTCCAAAGAATCTAAAATAAAAGCAAGAATAAAATTATAGAAATTAAACTTTCACTACAAACTATAACTGGGAATTGAGCTGAAACTGCATACTGTAGTGACCCATATTAGTGATCTGAGTTAGAATAGAATTTGTTACCAACCTTTTGAAAATTGATGAGAGAGGGGACACCCGAGTGGCTCAGTGGTTGAGCATCTGCCTTTGGCTCAGGGCATGATCCCGGAGTCCCGGGATCGAGTCCCACGTCAGGCTCCTGCATGGAGCCTGCTTCTCCCTCTGCCTGTGTCTCTGCCTCTCTCTGTGTGTCTCTCATGAATAAATAAATAAAATCTTTAAAAAAAAAAGTTCCATATAAAAAAATTGATGAGAAAAAACTCTTATTTTCATCACAATCTTAAATGGCCTTGCTATAAAAATAAACTAATTGTCCAGGGAAAGCATAATACTTTTTGTGTAATAATTAGAAAATAATAATCCCAATTAAGGCACTGTAATAAAATGGAATCATGCTTCCACAAATACTTATCCAGCCTATTGTGTGTCAGACATGAATACTACATGCTTGGGATTCATAAAAAAAAAAAAAAAAAAAAAAGAAAAGAAAAGAAAAGAAAAGAAAAGAAAAGAAAAGAAAAGAAAAGAAAAGAAAAGAAAAATGTAAAACTGTCTTCACTCTGGGCATCCAGAATTTTTCAACTCACTCCAATGTCCTCTAAAGGGACTTAGAATGAGTTACCTAAAGCACCACCCCACAATCACAACTTAGCGAAAGCAATTATTATAAAGACAGGCTAGACTGTGTCCTTGAAAATCATTTAGCATCACAATTCTTATAGTAAATTTTGGCTGACATTGATTTGAGATTTTACTCCTGGCAAATGCCAGAAATACAGCTCGTCTATGTAGCCATGAGAATTGAGAGCCATGTTCCTTAGGAATAGTCAAGGTGGGGTTAGGGTTATAATCCTTTTATGGAGGCTTAAAATTTCAATAAAGCCTTCAGGGTGAGCTGTGGGCATGTCCACATTTGGGACTCAAATTCTCTTTAGAAGATTGTTTTGAATCAGCTTCACCCATAGAACAGTGGTGAGCAAGGATTCCAGATTGACTCTATAAAGTAACTTAGTTTTACTTAGAAATAATGTTCATATTAGGATGTAACTAAATACACTTGAATGGAAATAGCATCTTAATGAAACACCCATAGAATTTTACACTGAAGAGTGATATTCTCTATATATTTTTTAAATCAGACAATTAAAAAAACCATGGCGAAGATTTTAAAGTTGTAAGAATTTTAGTGCAGGGGCATGGTACATCTAATTTTTTTTTGCCATCATTTTATTCTTGATATTTAACTTATTAGCTTATGAAGCACCGAGGTACTTGATTTTCACACATATCTTCGAAATAACTTATTAAAAAGAGGCTAACAATGTTGCCAGTAGGTAAAAGAGACAAGTCCATTCAACTGATACCAGAACACAGAGTTGTAATAATTATATTTTATTGAGCACAAATTGTCCAGAAACTATAAGTGACTTCCCTTTCTAATGTCTCTGATGTGTTATCGGCAGTATTTTATACACTAGGTAAATAAAACTCAGGTAAAGTAACTTTCTTGATGTCACGTGGATGATTATTTGGCAAGTAGGTTATTTAAAAATACTTATGTGACTTAAAACATCTCATTTTTAACCAGTTGATTTTCCCCTCCTCCTCTTCCCCATTCTCTCTCCAACCTCCCATTGTTTTTCTTAAATCTCGAGACGAAAGTTATTGTCAGTGCCCACATGTACTAGGCACTTCACCAGGAACTGTTCCTTCAGATGTTAGACTTATATTTCTAAAGAATCAAGGTAAGAGGTGCCAACGTTTTTGCTTGGTATGGAGCTAGTTCAAGGAAGGAAAGTATAAACTGCTGCTGGTGGGCAGTGTTGTTTTTTTGTGTGTGTTTTGTGTGTGTGTGTGTGTGTGTGTGTGTTTGCTTTTTGTTGTTGTTTTTTTTTTTTTTTTTTTTTTTTTTTTTAGGCAGTGTTCTTATAAGAGAGTGAACCCTTACCAGGCCAGTATGAAAGGATGTGAGAAAGAGCCAGAGCAAGAGGATAAAACCTTGAAGATCATGGCATAGAAAGAATTATTAATTTGAGGGGACAGTGTTTAGAGAAATGGGAGTCAAGGGTTTGGGTTCTCCCTCTGACCCTCTCTCTCTCTCTCTCTCTCTCTCTCTAATAAATAAGTAGAATCTTTAAAACAAACAAAGAAAAAACCCCCAAGGATCTCACCTCAACCACCATCTCAGTGTCTACTTTCAGAGAACCCCGGCTATGATAAGGCCCATGTAACTCGAATTGAGGCTTCGTTATCAAAATTGGAAATACCAAAGGGGAAAGCAGTAGTAAAACATAGTTCATTCGGTTTTAGAGAATTGTGTTGGGAGGGAACAGTGGGTGAACAAGATGACCTCTTGCACATGGAAAGATATTCAGGGCTCTAGCTCACGAGTAAAGGGTGAGTGGAAATTTGCATTTGGGAAATTATTTTAAAAAATCCAAAATATCTTTCATATTTTTATACACCGTAGAAGTATTTCCTAGCCTATTTTTCCAAGATTCTAATTAAAAGCAACAAAAAATTCATTCTGCGCTTACTATGCGAAGATTTTAGAAATCTTCTCATTGTCTATTTGAATATTTATAAATTAATTCTGCTGTGCCACTTGGCATCGTGGAATGTTGTTGATGGCTTACAGCAGACAAGTCCAAACTGAAGTCAAGATTCCATTCCCTGAGCAGCTCTCTCAGGATGTGGCATCCCTTATGTCAAGCTATTTTCTTTATTGCCCAATTTATACATAACTGACAAGGTGTCCCAATTGCCTGGTTATGATATCCTTGCTTCTTCTTTGATGGGAAAGTGATTATGTTTTAAGGGGCTTTCTACACACACATTTGTCAGCTTTTAGCTCTCGCTCATGTCCTCAGTTAGTTATAATTGATGCCCAAGGGTAACTTGTATATTTAAATGAGAACTGTTAGTGATTATTCACATCATATCATCTATAAACACAGAAACAGATACAAGAAGGTTTATTTCTTCACCTTCATATCTCCTCCGTGTGTATTTGAATGCTGAGTGGCATCCTCAAGCTGCCTTATTTTCTATTTAGCCCTTTTATGCCTTTTTGATTTCACATTTCATTAGTTAATAGTATTGGATTGGGGCCAGGTAAATAAGATATCCCTGTATGACTTTGAAGTTAGACGTAAGAGTGCATAAGATGACAGGCCTCTGATACTAATAATCAAATGGAAATGACTTATGTGGACATTGCCATGCACACACACACACACACACACACACGTGCACACGCTGTGTCTTAAAAAGGTGATATGGAGAGATGGAGCCTATAAATGGTACTGAGTAGTTAGATATTTGACAGGAAGAATTAGTGTAAACAATGCTATGCCCTCTTTTAGCTCTTTTATCTAATAAAACAGGCAAAGATATTTAAAAGAATGTAATGGAGACCCTGTGTCCTAGTCTGCCTAGAATAGTCCTCGTTCCCGAGTATTGTCCCTACACAGTCACTTATAGCATCCCTTTAATCTTCCCAAGTATCCTGGCTTGCTTATTAAGTCCTGTGGCCACTTTACCTAGAGTACTTCTAGGCTATCTAATAATTTAGTCTATCAGTAGGCTGGGTAGCATGTGACCTGTCACAAACTTTTTTATTAAATGATTCTAGGGGCACCTGGGTGGCTCACTCTGGCGACTGCCTTCGGCTCAGGTCACGATCCCTGGGTCCTGAGGCCTAGCCTGGCATTGGGCTCCCTGCTCAGCGGGAGTCTGCTTCTCCCTCTCCCTCTGCCCCTACACTCCTCACCCACCACCACCACTCATGCTCCCTCTCACGATTACTCTGTCTCCCAAATAAATAAATAAGTTCTTTAAAAATAAATAAATAAATGATTCTAATCTATGAATCAAAATATTATTCCTAGAAAGCAATAATGGTTTGAATGGTTTGACTGTTACGGAATGTTTATTATAGTTTATTTTGGAAAAATGTGACATTTACCATTTAAAAATTAAAAAGGTCTTAAAATATGTTAGTTTCTGAGTCTTACGTCATCAACGTGATGGTAGCACAGTCCCTGATCCACAATGCGGGAGATTGTGGTATTGATCATTTGCTCTGACGCTTCGTTGGGACAGCCCCCTTCCGCTTCAGTATTGTCCACCAATGCGCTTGAACATAACTGAAACATGATTTTCTGAAATAGTGTCTAGGTGTGTAAGATAAAGAGTCAAGAAATCAAGGTCTTGCTTTATTTCTGTGGCACAAATCCTTTCAAAATACCCATGATTCTGGAATGCTTGGAAAACAAGGATGTTAGTGATGATAAATGCCATTGCGTTTGCGAATTCATACTGGCTTTCATTACTGCTGACTTTATAATGTAGAAACCATGATACTGGTAATAAAAATTGTATCTCTATAGTATGTATTTACTCAGAGTTCTTCCTTTAATTCTGTAATCATCACTCTCCAGTAGAAATATGCTCTATCCTCAGTCAGTTTGTGCATTATGATTTTCAAGATTTTAAAGTAAATATTTTACTGACATTATAAACACTCTCAAGTGTTCGATGATTGTACCTTCGTGAGTCATCAAAATAATGTGAATGAAAGTATTTATTTAATTTAGAAGTAATCAATAAACCTAAGTAACAGATGTTTTTCAGTGAAATGACTTTTAGACAGAAATAATAATAGGTTTGCATTATGTAGACAAGAACCATTTGTGTTTTTTTTATTTTTATTATTTTGAAATCACTGCAAAGTCTCTGACCTTTTAAAAAACATGTTTTTTTCATATATTTGAGACATTCCTTTCTCAAGGAGTTGTCGTCCTGTCAATTATGACAGTTAAATCAAACTTACTGTTTTCCTGTATCTAATTCAAAATATATTGCCTCAAAATACTTGTATCCACTTAAAAAAAAATCTCTAGTTTTCTTTCTCTTCTTTCCTTCTCAGTCATATATTGACAAAAGCAGTGTATACTTCTTGTCTCCCAAACCTCAGCCACACTTAGATTTTAACATTTATGATCCAGATTAGCCTTCAATGTTTAAAATTGAATGTTTAAAATTATTCCAATGTTTAAAATTATTCTATTAGAGAATTAAGAGAAAGAGAGAGAGAGAGTTGTGAGTGCTCTTAAGTGATTTGATATTTCTAGAATATTTGCCATTGATGGATAATTTCTTCTCAAAAGTTTCTCCTCTTTTCCATGTTATTGAAGTGTTCAATTTACTCTTATTTCTAAAGTCACTTTTTAAATTTGCCTTTCTCTGTTATGTATATTATTGAAAAACCTGTGCCATATTATTTTTACTCTTTTATAAGCCTATCCTCCTTTGAGGATTTCACACATTCTGAGGTTTGAACTTCTATGTAGATTATTTCAAACTCTTTAAACTCTCTTAAAGTGAGAATTGCATTCCCAGCTACTTCTTTGACATCTCCTTCTAGAGTCCCTGTTAAGCAACTTAAATTCAATAATATATGGAAAACTCAATGAATGTCCCTTTCCTAGAAAAAAAATGGCTATTTAATCTACATTCATTACACGTTTTCCCAGTGTTCCAGGAAGGCTCTCTTGGAGTCTTCCTTGATGACACCTTTTCTTTTTCTTATACTTTTTTCTCTGCATACCCTGTGTATACTTAATTGACAACTTATATAAACTCCATTATGCCATACTTGGTTTAAATATTTCCGTATTTGTAATTTCTTGACATATAAACTAATTTGCCTATGTCTCTGTGTGTATGTGTGTATTTTCCCCCATACTTATAGAATCTGCAAGGTACTTTGTACATTTCTTTGTTACTTTTTTACTCTTGTTTTACTCCTATTCATTTTTATCTTCTTGACTGTTTAACTGAATTCCCCTTTTACACATTCAACTACAAGCATTTGTATAATATATAAAATGGACCAGATAATAATATCTTGTATCTTATGAATTCAATTATTTAATTTGAATAAATCATCTTAACATATGCTTGCATAGAGTGAAATATGTTTCAGTAGTTAATAAGCCCCATTATTATAAAATTAAGCAAGTTATTCACATGTTTATGTTCTACTGTATTTTGCACTGTATTTTATCACGAGCTAAACTTCAGTTAGCTATTTTGTAGAAAGTGATTTTCTTCATAATCTTTCAATGATACTTTCTTCCCCTGGTGCTTTAGTCACATTTGTTTATGCATCCACACTACATATTTGATGACAGTAAATGCTTCTTATTATCCTTGTCATCAAAAAGGACTAAATGAGTTCTGGGCATGGCATCACAACCAGTTCCAGGTGCATAGGGTGTCCTTGAAAACCGTTTGTTGAATAAATGGATGAATGATTTTTTTTTTCTCCTGGTAGTCTCCAGAGGACAAGGACAATATTTCTATGTGTTATAATAGCCACTGTATTCTAACACCTAACAGTTTTCTAATAAGCATGTGTAGAATTTAAATAGTCTTTGGTAGAAAATCTTGTTCAATAAAAATATTCAAAACAGTCTCTGAAATAAAAGGCAAAATTTGGGAACTCTAAACAAAATTTTTAAAGGACAAACAAAATTTTTAAACTTTTATAACTGCTATTGAGAATGAAATTAATTTTAGTTTTCATTGTATGGCCATGGTTAATGATGTCAAAATACTATTTACCCTATCCAAAATAGTCAGTTTTATTATTGATACATTTAAAAGTTGTTATATAAATACTATTTAATTGAAATTGTATGTCTCTTTATATATAATTTTATATATATATATATATATAATTTACCTTGGAAAAGAAATTTCAAAAGAAAATTGATAAAGGTCAAAAATGCTATTAATTTTCTACTTCAATTCTATACATCAGCACAATATTAAACATATTTAAAAGATGAATGAGTTTTATACCTGGCCATTATGAACTCTGCATGGAAACAGCATTACTCATACAAAATACAAAGATCAGATTGTTAATGGCCACGTTCTTGAATTTGAGAAATGTTTTGTAACATTTCACAACATTATGGTGAAATATATTATACTGAGAATTGATCATTATTGCAGAAAGTTGAAAATGTATAGTTTCAAAATGAATGATTGTGATTCACATTTTCAGTTGGAATCTGGAATAAAGTAGGGCTGATAATCAGTTCTCTGAGTCACAGCTGTAATAACCTGGTAGGAAATTCTCAGAGTAGTTCACGATCTTGACCTTTGGAAGGTGTGGATTTAAGGGCGAATTTAATTTGGAACTACAGATGGAAGATGCATCCACTTTCCTTGGCTAATATTGGAGAGTAGTTTAAAAAATCAAGAGGAACCAATTATGAGTTTTGCACAGAAGAGAGGAACCAGTGTATACATATTGTGGGTTTTTAATAAATGTTGTTGTCATAGCTGTAGCTCTCACATAGCCAGAGTGCACACCACAGACCCAATGGCACCCACACTTTTACTTTGTGGCTTCTGGCTGTCCACATCTTTAATACAAATAGATGTACCTTTTAGACAAGGCTATTTTTGTGTGAAGTAATTTCGTTTTCATCCAAATGTCATTCTCTTCAGCTTCTATTCACTCCTACCACCATTCCAACTTACTTAAAAAAAATGAGTTCCATCTAGTTTGGCTTAAGTGAATATATGTGGATTTTAAAATGTAGGATTATAACTTCTCAAACTATTACCGTCCTTTGTACCTGCATACTTCAGTGAAAGTCAGTTGAAAATCTAGCCAATTTACTTGGGATTTATTTTTCTAAAAAGTGTGTGAATTTGCAAAAGAATAGGAAAAAGAATAAAAATGAACTTCAAGTTATTACTACACTATCTCCTTTCAGCAAATTAAAATTGTTTCCTACTCTAGTATCAAAAAAGGTAGAAAAAAATACTTTCCTCCCAAACAACAAAAGACAGTTTGACAAAGTGAATAAAACACAACTACTGATTTCTCTAACAACTTGAAAACCAGGGTATAAGGAGTTGACTCAGAGTTCAGAGTCCTAGAAATTTAGACCTGAAATGGAAGAAGCATTAGAAGTCCCACCTGGCAATCTCTCTCAGCTAATAGGAAGCTGAGGCCAAAGAGACCTAGTGACTTACTCAGGTTCACAGTACCACATATTCAAGGTCTTTTTAAAAAAATTATTTGTATTACACTATTCTACTTCTTATGTAATCATTTAAATGGAATTTATTTTTATTTTTTACTTCATTTTAATGACATTTAAATGCATTTTTAATAGCTGTATTTTGTAATTTTTACAAATTTGTTCAGAAGTAGCTTAAGAACTCCAAAAGATTTCTAAGTCCAACTTTACCTCTTCTTTACCGCAAACCATTCGCTGGCCCCCCATCTTATTCAGAAAAAAAGCCAGGGTCTTTCCAGTAACCTGGTCAGAGATGATCCATTCCACCCCTGTTTTCTTTTAGCCCATCTCCTATTTCTCCCTCCCTCCGCAATTTGCTCCAACTATATTGGCTACCATACTTTATGCAAACATCTAATCACGCTTCTGATTCTAGGGTTTGCACTTCCTCCTTTTCCTAGAATGCTCTCCCCACAGATATAGGTGTGATTCAATTCCTTGCCTTCTAGAAATCTTTAAGTCTCACATTCTAAATGAATCTTTTCCTGACCATCCTACTTAAAGTTTCTCTTCTATTTTATTCACTGATGTATCCTTACCCTCAAAAACAATGTCCGGGTCATAGGATGCCATCAGACTTTTTGTTGCTGGATTCATAAATGAAAAAAATAATTATTAGTTTTTATTAAAAATAAAACATGAATTATGTAAGTCCAATAGGGAGTGTCAATCAAATACTCTCTTTGAAGACATAGAAGAATTGCGTATTGAGTTGTTGGCAAAAACAAATGAAATCTTGGAATATTTAAAACCTTACCAATAACGGAATAAACTATTTCCTATTTTATTCTATCCTATAACATTCCTGCCACCTTTGGTCATTAATGTGGGCATCCAAGAGATATTTGTATCTCTCTTTCATCACTGGTATAAACAACTAACGGAAGGAATGAGAACAGTGAATACTTAAAATCTTAAGAAGCTATAAGTTATCTTCTGTAAAAGCTGTATGTACTCTGGAACTTAGTTCAATCTTTGGAGAAAAATAAATAAATAAAAATAGTTATATGGAGATAAAAATTCATTCAAAGCTTCCAGCTCCTGAATCCATCACTGGAAGAAGAGTAAATAGACCAAATGTAGTAGCTACATCTTAAAGGAGCATTATGCAGTAGTATGGAGCCGCAGACCAGACCCATCCATAGATGTATACATAGAAACATGGACAGAACTTTAAAAGACGCTAGTTATCAAAAACATAAGAAAGAAATTATATCTATATATGCATATATATGCCATTTGTATATTTGTGTATACATATATGTGTACATACATACGCGTAAACACATATATGTGTGTCTGTGTATACATGCATGACATGCATACATATGTATATAATTATATATAAACAGATACGTAAATATATGATCTTAAGTTTTAAATGTATATATAGGTATTTTTAATAAAGGTATTTTACGTAAATTTATGAAATTTAAAAACATGATTAAAAAAAGCGTGGTTTCAAAACATGGTTAAAAATGGATTTTGAAAAATCCTCTGCAAGCAAAACTGAGTTTAAAATAAATCAGAATGTTTCCCAATGATTGGAAAAAGGGACAGAAGATAAAGAGATAAAAGAATAAACAAGGAAAGGAAGACATTTCAAGGACAAATGATGACAGTGTGCCCTAATCTGAGAAATGTGATAAACTAAAATCAATTAATCAATCAGTGTTGCCAGTACAATTAGGACATTCTTATTTCTGAGAAAGAAAATATCAAATGTTTGTTAATGTAATTTTACACTTTCATAGTTATTTCTATTAAAAACAGTACTGTTGGCCTGGCTGGCTCACTTGGTAGAGCATGTGACTCTTGATCTCGGGTTTGTGAGTTTGATCCCCACATGTGGCAGAGAGTTTACTTAAAATTAAAAAAAAAAAATTAAATACAGTACACCAAAAACTATATTTAATAACATTCTCCATTTTTTTCTTTTCAAAACATGAACTAACCAAATGAGTTTGATGTGTATATACCAAAGTTTTAATACAGATTTTGAACCTTTTTTTCTAATTTTCTAATTACTTTGTAATTAAATATTTAACACAGACTGTGACCTCCCAATTTATTGGTGCCCTCCAAAACAAATGAGGGAAGTTTCTTATCTTCAGAAAGTATATATGAAAGTTAACAAAATAAGAATATGCTATTAGAAAGAAAAAGTAAATTATTTTGGAAAAATAAATAAGCAAAGTTTTGTTAGATAGTTGTATAAGAAAATACCTCTATAAAAATACCTATATATGCATTTAAAACTTATACATATATACATAATAAAATGTAAGATATATATGTGTGTGTACATATATATATATACATCTACACATATATGTATATAAATTTTGAATTTGGTTATTTTAAATTTGTCTCCTGAACCCGATCCCCTGAACCAAAGGAAATAACTAAATGGAAATGATTCTTAGAAAACTGGGTAACAGTTTAAAAACATCCTGATTCCATTGAAAGTTCTCTGTCCTATAAAACCCTTGTTTTACAAATGGTATATTTCTTCCATAAATTCTCTGGTTCAACTCTCTCTAACAGCCTCACCATGGAATAGGTATCCCACCTTTTTATTGCAAGCAAGGTCAGGGCTCAGAAAAGATACAATTGTTCTGTAAATAAATAAATAAATAAATAATCAGGGTATTTAATTTTGTTGGTAATTTCTAATCAATATAAGCTCATTCTACAGATAAAGATTCTAATTTTAATCTTACATCAAATAATATTTTAGATTATTTAAAATAGGAATTAATATTCAATTAATTATACACCACTATTTTTACAAAAACAGTTATAAACTAGGTAGACAGAGTAATGGAAGTGTTGCTAGAAGTTGCTGAACACCAAATAGCAAGGTTTTGGTTTTCTCTTTTTTACAACCAACAGTCAGGGGATAATTTCATTGTTTAAAATCAACATCTCCCATCTATGTTTAGATAAAAGATTTATTTCAAATTTGAAGATAAACAGCAATTACACAGAGATTAAATGATTTAACTTAAAATCAACAGTCTCTTATCTGCATGCTAAAATCTCTTTCCATCTTCATCTTCAATCCAGCAATTGTAAATTGATGTTTGGAAAACATTTAAATTCCATTCAATGTACTTAATAATTGAAGGTAAATTATGAATGCAAATACAATTTGTGTATTATAAGTCCGGTTTAGAAGCAGCTGCAGGAAGCACTTTTTCACTGTGTATGTTATTGATTACCTTAGATCAAATCTAGGAGCATGGAAGGAATGCATAAAAGTACTGAATCATGGTTGTGTTCTTCTCAGATATCAGTATAAATACACATCTTCTTTTAAAAACTACGCATAATCTAACTGATTGGTATCATTCAACTCATTCAGAAATACACGCACATGCACATGTCACTTTCCAGTCAAAACATAAGCACAGAATAATCATGTGCTTTTCAAAAGGCAATATTGACATTTTGTATGCTTTAATAAAGCTATTTATTCCCTCTGTGATCATGCTTTCATAGTATTATACATAAGAGTGAAGGCCTGCTGTTTTGTCCTCAATATTTCTTTGTCTATTGAGTAACGTGGCAAAACTTTATTGCTTATTATGTTTACTGAGGGGGCACCTGGGTGGCTCAGTATGTTGAGCTCCTGACTCTTAGTTTTAGCTCAGATCATGATCTCAGGGTCGTGAGATAGAGCACTGGTCTCCATGAAGGTGTTAGGTGAAGAGTCTGTTTGAGAGTCTCTCCCTCGGCCCCTCCCCACATGCATGTGCTATCTCTCTCAAATAAACAAATCTTAAAAAAGAAAGAAATATTTGCAGAGAATGGTTTTTCTGAAATCATTTGAAAGCTCTTAAGTCAGAACTACACTCTCCAAACAGATAAGCACAACTTAATTTTCTCTATTAATACTCAATTTCTCTAAGATGAATAGCACATGTACTTGAAAAGTCAAATTAATTACAACAAACTAATGTCTATCCAATAGTTTGCTTAGAAATATCTCATATTTAGTAGTTTCAAAACTTTTTTTTTCTACTTTGGAACTTATTCATTACAGGAAGTTATAATAAACTACAAAATAAAACCTCTCTGATTTGACAATGATCCATCACAAATTGAAAATATTTCACCTTTAAGAATATTTATGATCTAAACCAAAATCATATTGAATTGATCCTAATTCAGCTAATAGCCCTTATCCATGATGTAGATATAACACATATTTATTAACCCTTTGCCATTGAGTGGAACAGTTATTTGCACATACTAGCCACTAAAATAACATTTTAAAAATATATTTGTATATATACCCAGAGGCATTTATGCTTTTATTTTTATAATTTAAGTTACTAAGTGTGGTATAAATTTGCAATTTGGAGATAAGTCTCAGATTTACTTTCAAAAGCAGTGTGGCAGTTTGGACTCTACTAAATAATGCCCATTTCTCTGCATCATTGTGCACAATAATAAACACACAATAATAACCAGATGATGTTTGGAATAAGGAAACTTGTGGTTTTCATTTGTAGAGTCTTAATCAGGAATGAGGTGAATTCTAATATTACATTATTTTCATGACTTAAGTTTCATCCCTTGAAATTTATCATCCATCAATTAAAAGCAAAAGAAAATGAAACAAAAATTGCACCAGATGGAACAGGAAAGAAAGACTTTGCTGAAGACTCTTACAATACCCAAGAGACACTGATTTCAACTTTAATAAGACAAAGGAGGAGAATTTTTAAGCACTAGAGTGAGCTACTTGAAAAGTACTCGAGGACATTTCTGGAGAGATTAGTCAGTGTGATTAGACCATCTGTGTTTAATAATGGATGCTTATGGAAGTTAGGTTCTTATCTCCCCACAGAGACTGGGAGAAGGGGCCATATCTCCCACTCCCAACTTTATTGAGATATAATTAACATATGATGTTGTATACATTTAGGGTCCACAACCTGTGGATTTGAAACATATATATTGCACAGTGATTGCTACCATAAGATTAGCTAGCACCTCCATCCTGTCACATAATTCCTCCCCCCTTTTTTTTCTGGTGAAGACATTTAAGATATACTCTCTTAGCAACTTTGAAATATATTATACAGTATCATTAACTATAATCACCATGCTGTATATTAGATTCCCAGAGCTTTTTAACAAGTCCATCTTTCTTAATGATTACGTTTCAAAGGAGTGGCCCTCAGGTCTTCGAGAAAGGTACTCCTGGTTGTCAACCTAGCGAGAGGCTGGGAGAAGAATCATTTCTCAAAGAGACAGAGAAAGAATTTGCAACTGTAAGTTTCCTCAAGTAAATCTCTAAAAAAAAAAAGAGAAGCAAGGGGGCCAATAATCAGGGAAAACTTGTCTAAAGTTTAGTCAAGCCAAGAAGAACCATAAGGCCAACATCGCCACCATGGACAAAATGACCTGTGACTGTGACTACATCCTCTGAGTGTAATGTATTTGCCTAAACCTCTCCCCTCAACCACCATGTGGATGAGAAATTACTATCTTTTAGTCTTTGTCCTAGTTATAAATTTTGCTCCGATTGATCTAGCTAGCTGCCTACCTGCCGTTACCTACCTACCTATCCATCTCTCTAACCTTTTCTCTCACCTACTTTTAAGTCTAGACTATTAAATATTTACTAAGAGTGTAACTCCTCTAGTTCACTTTTAAATAATACTTATATGAAAAATTCTAATTATATTATTGACTAAAATGTGTAATTATAAATATCAAATTCATGGTTTCCTACATGGTTTTTGTATCTTTATTCTCTATTTCCTAACATCTCTGGATTCTATAAGCTACTAAATTAAAGTCTAAATAAATCAATCAATAAATAAATTAATTAATTAATTAAAGTACTTTCCTTAGTGTTGTCCAAGGACACATGGGAAAGCACAAGCTCAGCGTATTTCAGTGTTTGATATTAGCTTCCTCTTTAGTTTAAATATAGAATTATAACAATTAAAAAAAAAGAATTATAACAATTTTAATAATCAGCTGTTATAATTGGAATTATAACAATATAGCTTTTTTGAACAGCTGATACCTTATTTCCATCACCCACAGACATCCTTCAATTACCTTTATGTAGATGACAAGTTTCATGGTGCATATTTTGTCTCTTTTAGGAAAACTTTTCTTTCTACCCCAATTATTTTAAAGATTTCTTTCCCTTTTGTTTGGATTAAGGATTTGTGTCAGGATATTCTGTAAATTGTGTCATTTTTCATTAATCTTGTCTGGGACTTGATAAGCACTTTAAATCTCCAGGCTCAGAGAAAATGTATCTCTTGTTTGATTTTCCTTTTTTTTCATTCCTTTCTCATTCTGGAACTTTTTCCTCCATGACGTGTTATTACATGTGCTATGTGATACAAGTCTCTTAACATTTCCCTATTACTTTCCATTCTTTGTTTTTAATTTATGTTTATTTTTTAATGTTTTTATTTAAATTCAATTTAGTTAACATGTGCTGTATTATTACGTTTCAGAGGTAGAATTTAATGATTCACCAGTTACCTATACCACCCAGCACTCATTCCATCTTGTGCCCTCCTTATTGCCCATCACCCAATTACCCTATCCTCCCCCCCCGCCCCTATCCCCGCCTGCCCTCAGCAACTCTCAGTTTGTTTCCTGTAGGTTAGGGTCTCTCATGGTTTGCCTCCCTCTCTGTTTTCAACTTATTTTATTTTCTATCTCTTTTTATACTTATTCAATATTAAGTGCTCTATGATGCTGCAGAACATCAATTCAGGTTTTAGTTGTGCTTATCCTACATTTTATGTAGTTAAAGACATTATAAATTCAAAGTTTATTATTGCTAAATATTATGCTCACATATGTGGTCCATTTCTTCTGGGTAAAAATGGCAGGGTCCTCCTGACTACGAAGAATGTAAGCAAGTCAGTCCACTCTTGTAGCTACCAGCAGGTGCTCAGGGTCAGTAGGCTCAAGCAGATCTGCCCAGACTCAAAAGTCTAACCAATAGGGATCCCTGGGTGGTGCAGCGGTTTGGCGCCTGCCTTTGGCCCAGGGCGCGATCTTGGAGACCTGGGATCGAATCCCACTTCGGGCTCCTGGTGCATGGAGCCTGCTTCTCCCTCTGCCTGTGTCTCTGCCTCTCTCTCTCTCTCTCTCTCTCTCTCTCTCTCTATCTCTCTCTCTGTGACTATCATAAATAAATAAAAATTAAAAAAAAAGTTAAAAAAAAAGTCTAACCAATAGCTCTTCCACAGGTGGCAGTTTGCACCCCAAGTGTCCTTAGACAACATGAAGTTTGTCTTTATACCTCCAGGAAAACCCTCTCCCCTGCTTCTAGTTTTAAGTCCTAATCTTAAATCTCTTCTTAAGGAGAAATCTAAACTCTTCCAGGGAGAACAAATCCTTTTCTAGAATATCCTAAGAATACTGTACGTTTAGATATGCATTCCATAGAAGCAAAAGGAGTCACAAACATCCTACCCTATCCCTTTTCTTTCCAGAATCCAGATTACTATAGATCATCATTATAACATTAGAAATGTTGCCTTGGAGCGAGATGGAAAAGATTTTCTTGACTAATGTTGGAAAATGTTTGTTCAGAGCAAGGAGAGCAGAGTGGTCAGATTTTTCAAATACCTATTCTGTTTGTACTATAAATAGATGCGAGATAGTTTTCAAACTACCTGGCATAAACACAGCAGGGGTATTTCTAATACTCAGGGTTATGATAGATCTTTAGTTTAACCCATGACAATTTCAGGCCAGAACATGACATCAACCAGCAAGCCTTCCTCTAACCAGCTCCTGTCTATATATCTCAGCAACCTGTCAAAAACACAAAACATGCACAAAACAACAGCTCACCCAGATCTGTCATTAACTTCTTATCCTTCTTTTCTCCCAAACCCATCTGACATTCATAAGTGTAATAATATAAGTAGAATAGAAAAGAGATGCAGATGGAGATATAGATACGAAATTTAATTTTTGTTCAAACAAATGATGACATTATTTTGAAGGAGCATCAGGTAAACTATGTATATATCAAATGCATTCAACGTTAATACCATAACTGTACACTTACATCCATATGTAATTTTAAAAATGGATAATTTTTACCCTACATATCTTTCACTTCTCTATTAAGCAGCAAGATTTTTGCTAGTTCCTCCCGCCCTTAAATCAAGACAAATAAGATTTGAATAGGAGACATAGGGAGACACATTTGCATGTGTTGTCAATGAACCAGAAAATGAATCTGACTTTTACATAACAATCAAACATTTTAATCATGGAATCCAAGGAGATTGTCTTATTGTGCAGTAAAATCTGAAATTACATCTGAGGGTGCTCAGAGAGTCATGATTAAATAGAACTTGTACATAACCCTCCATGCCATCCAAGACTCATTTAATTGCATGGGTCAAATGTGAGTATTCAGCACTCAACCAGACATTCAAACATGGGCTAAACCAGAGAGCCTGCACAAAGAGAAGAGCTGTGTCCTAGAAAAAGAACTGAGCACTGTTCTCTAGAAACTCATTAATAATTATTGTCTTGGTAACAGTTTCTCAGAATATACTATTATAAACAACCACAAACCCAAGTTAATTTAAAACTAGTTTATTTCATATTTTATATAGGGTATATTTGACATACAATATTCTTATTGTAAATTTTACTAAATTAATGTTTATTTGTACTAAGCAAAATTTATATTTTGAAATATAAATCGGCATTTATATGATCAAATTTAAGCCTCTTTCTGAGTTAGTTCAACAAAAACAATGTCAGAACACCTAGTGGAATATTAATGAAGCCGAATATTATTTAGCGTTCTTTGGATTGTAGGTAAAAGACAATAAAACGACCAGACTTATGGCCAAAGGAAAATATTATTATATGGATTTAGGGATGTGTTGTGGGACCCATGGGCAACTTTGCCCATGTAGAAAGGTAGAACAAACCAGAGGCTGTTTGTCTTTAATGCCTACGGCTGTCTGTATCCCTACTTCGTTCTCCTCCCATGGCCTACCTGCTTCATTTGTTTCTCATTGACATAACACCCTGAATGGTAACCCCAGGGTCAAGTATAAGTCCTCTTCCATTGCAATGCTTGTTCAACTTTCAGCTCCTCCTTGAAGCCCCACCTGGTTATTAAAACAAATTGGATTTTTTTCCTTTAATGTCTCACGAGCCACTGAGGGACTTTCTAACTCGCAGGGACAGGGAGGTAGAGCGTCCAGTATAAACTGCATTACATCTCAAATGTGTCAGTATCACCAAATCCAAAATATGTGTATAAACAATGGCTTTGTTAGAACTGATTCAAAATACCTTTTCTTTCAAAGAAGCCAATTCAGCCAGATATGTGATCATATCAACTCAAAGGGTCAAATTAACCCTTACTGCAAATTATTGACTCACTAGTTGATCTAAGAGCAGAAAAGAATGTGTGATTTATTGGTTGAAAATGCTGTGTAGACTAACTTCTTTCTATGAGAGGATTTCTGTTATATTCATCATTCCTGACATCCCTGCTTCACATTTCTTGTAGACCTCACAAAACATGGATATTACTTTTTGTTCCTCACCTTGACCATTTAACATCATTGCAGAAGATGAAACCTGACTCTGCTTTTCTTTAACCTCGTATGTCTAGAATTCCATTTTATACTTTTAGGTTTATATAGTAGAAGTGTTATAAGGTAAAGAATGGCCCATCTACTTTAGGTGCCAGCCAAGATGGATGACTTGTCTTAGATGATACATATTTTTTTCAAGCCAATTGAGTGTCTGATTAATTGAAGGGGGAGCATTATTGCAAAAATTGCTAGCATGCCATTTATTCTCCTTCTGTTTCGCGTGACTTGCCTTTGTGAGAATTACACTTTTGATTTGATTTCTAGCTGTATTGTTTTGTCCAGAGCATTACATCTAAGACATTTTGATTCTGCAGAAATTGGCAAGCAATGTGTAAGGTAAAATGCAGAAAGAAATCTCTGTGGCTGCAGAAAATAAACAACCAGCAAGGTATCTTATGAAGCAAGCTAAGAATATTTATATTGTCAGTATAGTATCAAGTTTCTTATTAATGTTATAAGATAAATGACAAAGTAATAATAAAGGTTGAGATAAAATCATAAAGACAATTTGAAGAAAAGTCTATATGCTTACACACGTGCAGGAAAGTCACCTCCGTGACTTTCACTGGCATGCCCTTCTCTGCTTCGTTCAGAGACAAGAAAGGGGCTAATGCATAGCCCCTTTCCATAAATAGCTGGTGAATAAAGGAGGAACCTGACAATCTTTTAATGCCCTTTTCAACATTTTCAGGATACAGTGAAAAAAATTGAAGATTTTTTTTACAACTGAAAATTGACTTTGATAACAAGATCAACATTTTAGAAACTAGATTCTTCCTTTGAATGCCAATTGATATGGGGTTTGCATAACTCCATATAATACTAATAATCCATGCATCTGATTGGTATTTAGTAAACATTCCTTAGTAAACATTCCTTTAGTAAACATTCCTTAAGGGGCTAACAGTCTTATTGTTAGTTTTCTCACTACCCTAAAATAATTATTCATTTTCATATTTCTACATGTGGGAACAAGGCTTAGCATATCTCTTCCAAAGTTACACTGAATAAATCAAATATTTGCCAGGAAGCATGTAATTAAAATATTGAGCAAATGTATATCTAGGTTTCCTACAGTGTAACCATTCATATACATGAAATTCTGAAATTAAGCTGTGAACAAAGAAAGAACATGTACACCCGACTTAAAAATATTCGCTTATATTTATAAGTCTTGGAAAAAATTTATTCCTCCTGTAACCATGACCAAACTTTTTGGGGAAAAACCACATTTTCTCAATTTTTAAAAATAATGGTTATGATGGTTATAAAACACATTTTCCCCCATTATTTTTTAAGTAACAGAACATTATTTACTTATAAATAACTGCCCACAGCCTCTCCCATTTGGAGTGAGAATTACTTGATTTTTGGGTGACTTTATTCCACAACCTTGTAAGATAAATAACCTATTTTTTCAATGCATGCTATCTTGGCCTCAATAAGAGGCTTTAAATTTTAATTATTCACTTTTTTTCCTTGATTTAATTTTAATTGTACTTCCATCTATTTTTTTTTTTCATTTCTGATTTCCTTCTTTCTTTCTCCTTTTATTTACTCTTATTTTCTTTTTCTCTCCCAACTTCTCTGCCTTTCTCCAGGCCTTCTTTTTGTTGTTGTTGTTGTTTTATTTTGTTTATTTGTTTGCATCCCTTTGTTCTTTCTTCTTTGTTCTACATTTTTTTAAGCAAATCCTTAAATAGAATGGGGTTAAGTCCTGGCAGGCTGACTCTAAACTGTGTCTCAATTGTCCCCAACTCATGAAACTCACACCTTTCATGGAATCCTCTCCTTGTGAGTGTGGGCTGACGCTGAAGTTTGTTTCTCACCAAGAGACTATGGTGAAAGTTTGGAGTGTCATTCTCATAATTAGGTTACATAAGATTGTGACTTAAATTTGCTAGCAGACTCTCTCAACTGTCCCCTTGGCTACCATGCTTTGATGTAACAGGCTCCATGCTGTAGGGGCCCATATGGCAAGGAATTGGTGGTGGCCTTCAGCTAACAGCAAGCAAAAACTGGAGCCATTTGTGTAATATCCTTCAAGAAACTCAGTTGTGCCAAAAATCAGGTGAGCTCATAAGTAAATCTTTCCCTAGTTCGGTTTGAAAATGAGACAACACAGCTAACCAATGTCTTGATTGTAGGATATAAGAGGACCCAGTTAACCTGCACCTAAATCTGCCAACTCAAAGAAATTATAAGCTAATAAATACCTATTGTTTTATCCCAAGTTTTGTGACATAATATTTTAGATGGTAATAAATAAAAAATACATATTTTTTCTGTGTTACTTCTACATTATTTTTTTATCATATTTTTAAAAGATAAATAGTCCTTCAAAGACATATTTTTTACATCTGTTTGATAGAGACAAAGAGAAAATGTTGGTACACTGCCATGCTTTAAATTTTTAATTATTCTTTGCACTGAGTTAGCTTGAACACAAAATTAATTGCCAATAAAAAAGGTATAGTCAGTAACTCAGTTTATGTATTAAAACACTTATAAAATTAACAATACTTTTTATTTTGAATGATAATCATAATTTATATAGACCTGATTGTGAGTTATGTGTGCACACAACCAATTCTAATTAAATTCTTAATTCAAAAGAATACAACTTTTGCTCCCATATTATAATCCACCTAATTTTGTATGTGTGTCATTGTTGAACAAATAATTTTATATTTCATGTTGAATTTTGTTACTGAATATCCACTAATACCAGCTCTGTTACGTATGAAAGATTGAAGTCCTGAATTTTTTGATACCATGGGCTGGATGGAAATATTGAATTCTAAATCTGATTAGCAAATTTTCTACTTGAAACACATAATGACCAGGGCGGGGACCAGGGTGAGGCAAATGAGGGGGCTCTAAGGCACAACATCTAGGGAGACACTCACACTAAGAGTCACACAGGTGTCAACTTTCATTTAACTGGCAAGATCTAAAAAATTTTTAAAAATTAAAAAAAAAAACTGGCAAGATCTTTTTCTATTACATGGTTTATAACTACCATTACTTCACTTTTTGTACATCTATCAGAGACTGTAAAATAAAAAAAAAAAATTAAAACGAGTGTATTTAATTTAGAAGAAATATTTTTGGTAAGGTATGGACTTGCCCACAAGGACATATATAAATATATCTCCCACGGCTGCATATTTTACAGGTAGTCTTACAACATAACCTTCTTAACAGTAACTGACAACTTTTGAGTAGATGTTAATGCTTCTCCTACAAATTTTTGTCTTGCGTTTTCCATGTTACATTATTGTCGAACCCCTGGTAGATGTCATACAAATAATTTGTGCAAGTTTTATATTCATGACCACCTTTCTTAATAAATAAAATCTGATACTTTCTTTTTCACCTAACATGTGCATATTTGAATTATTGATGCCAGATGGTTTATTGTAATTTTTAAAAGGCTTAACTGAACAAAATAAATATATAAAACAAATAAAGATTTGGTTTTTTTTTTTGGAGATTTATTTATTTATTCGAGAGAGAGAGAGAGAAAGAGAGAGCATGAGCAGGAGGGGCAGAAAAAGAGGGAGAAAGAATCTCAAGCAGACTCCCTGCTGAGCAAGAAGCCCCACGCAGGGCTCCATCTCACCACCCTGAGATCACACCCCGAGCTGAAACTGAGAGTCCCAAGCTTGATTGTCTGGGCTCCCCAGGTGCCCCAAACAAATACAGATTTAGATCTTCCACTCAATGAATAAGCCATATGGAAGGAACATATCCATCATGTACCCTATCTGTTCTGTTCAAATTAGTTTATTTTTTCAAGTGTCTCTACTATGTGATTCAGCCCCTGCTTCACTCATCTATTTAGGTAATCTAGCACTTCACACTTTTGCCACTGACCTCTCCAAGTGCAGCCTGAGTCCTTCTTGTATCCCCTGGTTTGCTACATTGGGTTGCAGATATGTGTGTCAGACATCTGCTCCCCAGCCCCGGAGAGCAGAGAGCGTGCATACCCACGTGTGTTTGTGTTACCAGCATGTGTCCTCCATGGTGTCTTTTAAAGTGCACAACATTTAGAAAGGCTCAGGAAGAGATATGGGTTACCATGGGTCGTCATTCACCTTCAGCCCTGTGTTAAGGTGAAAACCGTTTTTGGCACATGTCTCGCAGACCACCAGGCAAGCCTGTGCAGAACCTGTTAGTACAAAGGTCATTTATTAATAGGAAGTGACGAACCATTTTAGATTGTTCTGTTGAAACTATATAATCCTTTGTTTAAAAACCCTGTCCAAATACATAAAGCCACACAGGACGCCGTGACAGCAGGCACAAACGTAGATTGCTGCAACCACACAAAAGATAGTTTATGAGATCCATAAAGTGAGTCTGCTTATGCCTAGTTTACAAGGAAAGTATCTTAGAGAAACTACACATCCAGATAATTAGTAGTATAGCTAATAATCGAATTTAGGTTATATAGGTCCAGAACCCACATTTTTTTTTACATCACACTGTTTTACAAAAACTTGAAAATTTTTTAGTAGATGCAAGTTTATTGCTTATTAGTTTTTCTTTAACTGTAGCTTCCATTTCTACAATATCGCGTTTTCATTGCTTTTCATGCATAGGCATTGAAAATGATCATACATAGCATATGTAACAAGGTGCGGTGCATATTGTGACTATTTGTCTCACACTGAACTATATCCTCAGAATTATGTCCTTTAGGAATTCATGAGATGTAGCCAACATTTTTTCTTTACCTTTTAGATTTAGAGAAATCATACACGCTAAATTAATATAAATAATTTATCAAAAAGACTGGTTTTTATTACCTCAATATAATGGAATAAATTGTAATTTACCATCCAAGTTTACTTGACTCCACTAGTTCGTAGGAAATATTAATAAAAAAAAATAGGGAAAAAGCATTAAAAATAAAAATAATTAAAAATAATTGTTAACATCAGAGATATTACACATAGTTTCATCAAGGCATAACTCCTACTAATTCTAAAACCTAACACCTGCTAAAAGTAATCTGCAAAGCTAACATATTATATAACTTCCATGGAGCCTAAAGCATGCTTCATATTCAATTTATAGTACTTTTCATGTGTTTCCAGGTTTTAGTCAGAATGCCAGAATGTCTATGGGTGAGGAAACATATGAATGTTTAAGTGCAGATAAATATTTATATTATTATGAATATTTGTCTACAAGTCTGAATATAATATATATCAAAATAATATATGTGACTACTTTTTTTGCCAGCTATTTTAAATAACAAGGGTTCAGGAAATTTGAAGTGAAAAGATTTTGTTTGTAACTTGTGCTGTTTAGCATCCTTGGAGGTACACTCAAAGACCTTGTAAACTCATCCAAAGAGATTTGAAAAATGTTTGTACGTTTCTTCTGTTGCAATTTTAGCTTTCTCTGGTCTCTTTAGATAACATAATGACCCCTACAGCTGCTTTCGCCTCTGTTCTTTGAAAAGCAAAAAAAAAAAAAAAAAGCAAAATTATTTAGTCTTTAAAAGTAGGATAGGAAACTATGCAACTAGAGAGTGAGGTATATGTTTCACAATCCATCAAAAATTATGTACGTTAAACTAAAAACTAGAATTATATCGTTGAATAATACGTATATTATATTTAAGAAGGAAGATATCCTACATAAGTGAATTTTCAGATAACTGGATTTATCTGTTCAAGTGCAAGAATCTAACTGAAAAAAATTATGGCTATGAAAGATTTCTAAAATGCCTTACACTCCCCTACTTCTCTTTCAGCAGAGTCAAGTGATTTGTGTCTTGTCATTTGTGTAACTCAGCATTTTGCAAGGAGGGAGAGTTAGATACTCATTTGAACACTGTCTACATTGTCTCATTTATTTGATTCATTTTGCCATCCTTCTGGCTGACACAGGTTCAGTAGTTAGGCCAGGTGGTAGAGCCAACAAATCTTCCATAGAATGTAAAGTGCTGGCAAAATCAACAAAGCTCAAATCTTAAATGTCATACTAGCATTATCATTGGCCTCATTATTTTACTTTATTCAATTAAATGAAAAGTGAGTTGGTTTGTGCATTACTGATTTCTATGATCACCTGTTTCATTTTTTAATTACAATATACAAAATACCCTTATCTTGGGCAGCCCGGGTGGCTCAGCGGTTTAGGGCTGCCTTCAGCCCAGGGTGTGACCCTGGAGGCCCCGGATCGAGTCCCACATCGGGCTCCCTGAATGGAGCCTGCTTCTCTCTCTGCCTCAGTCTCTCTATCTCTATCTCTCATGAATAAATAAATAAAATCTTTAAAAAAAATACACTTATCTTTTAGTAAGGAATGTTGTACTGTTCTATCATTTGCTATTTGGCAATTAGGTCAATAAATATTCTTTCCTCTCATCTATTTGTAAGTGAAATGCCCCGTCTTTCAGTTTCATATTCAAGTGCCCACATGCCAATCATTAGAAAAAGTGCAATCTTTATTTCTGCAAGGTCATTCCTGTAAGTTTTAATATCCAGCTAAACCGGTGTGCTGCACACTTGTGTCCAGGATGGGGGAGGGATGCCCGTATCACATCAACCTTAGTTGGGTATTTTAGCAGAGCATCCATCTTTTATGAAAGTGACTGGCCAAGGAGGTGTCTCAGAGAAGGTGCCCCAGAGAAGAACTCTGGGCAGAATGACCTGTCCTACCCACACCACCTTCCCAGGATGTGTTCAATGATGCAAGATTTCTGCTAAACCAGCCAGGACCTTCATAGCCCAGGTCTTCTGTAGTAGGACAGGTTGAATGAAGAAGGTTGTGGGGTCCATCATGAGTGATTGGTGACAGGAGAAAAACGAGCTCATCTGGAGCTAGTTTGTGTGCCACTGAGAGTATAGTTGGCCAAGAAATACAGGTCATCATCATAGAGAATCTCACCAGCTTTAGCAGAGCTATCTAACAAGGCTCAATAGCAGCAGTTGGGAGCAGGTTTCAAAGTTTATTGTCCACGTGGTAGTTAGTGGGATCAGTCTGCTGCCTCAGCCGGCAGTACAAGTGTTAAGGATAATGAAGCAGACAGACCTGAGTTAGTTTACAAACACTGAAAACTGACTTCTTGAGTTGAAATTCTAGCAGTATAATTAAGCTCCCCTATCCTGGGTGAGCAATTTAGTCTTTGTCTCCTTTTTCTCATCTACGAAATGGGTGTAATATTTGTAACTATACTCATAGGATTATTGTGAGACAAATTGATAAAATGAAGTATCACAACAGTCCCTGGTACATTATAATTACTCAGTAAATATAACAATAATGATGATTTGCTCACATGTGGCATTCCTGGTGTTAATGTTCATTTGCAGAGTGAATGGTTATTTCTGCTCATGGCAAGTGAGTAATTCCTTCAATACATATCACCTACATGATGAATTGCAGATTATAAATCTTCCATCAAGAGCATGGGTTGCAACAAGTGACTTGCGGTTGCTTCTTTTGATACCGGTACTTGTTTATACGAAATCAGATATCCCCAAACATGCAATATTAGTTCAAAAATTTTTGAACTGATAAACACATTTTTATGGCTGTTTTTGTTTTGACTGATTTATCTTTATTCCTCCACACTTCAAACAATTATTCATATTTGAGTTTAAGGTACATTATGAGGGTTCTTTTATCATCCATCTCTTGAATCTTTCTTTTAATCTTCTTGAGTATCTAAAGATAATGCTTACACTTTGTAGGATGAAGGGAATCATTTAAACGGCAGTCAGAAAGTACAATGATGCTTTTCAAAACAATTTAATCTCAGAACACTTAAAGCTTGATTAATAAAACCTCAGTCTAAATTACTTAGATAGTTATTAAAAGTAATGAATGTGGTCCAGACTCTACATTCAGTTCCAAGAATAGTTGTTGTCATATTGAAGATCTGTAATATAATATGATCCTTTTACGGTTCCCCATATTTCATTATGACACATGTTAATTTTAAGCATGAAATACGTTTGCTTTGTAAGGTGCTTCTTTGTCATGGTGAGAAGAGACAAGCAGGCAAAAAAAAAAAAATGATGCAGGGATTTCTCTTCATCTAAATTAAGTATTACACCTTTTTCACTGGCTTTAGGAAATCTAATCTCTGTAGTTCTTTCTATGCTTTGATGGAAGCCACATAGTAAAAACACTCTCATGCCTTTTTAAGTTACTCAACAACATGAATGAGTTTGAACTGGTTGCTTAATCACTGAATATGCAGATGAATAAGGATGTGTGTGTGCCTAGGTTACAGAAAATAGCAACACAAAAATAGTAACAATGATACACATAAATTTATATTTATGTTTAATGTATTTGCCATAAAAATCTATTCATTAAAAAAAAAAAATCAAGAGTCCAAGTCTAGAGTCTAAAACTGTGCCAAAATTTCAGGCTTGTCAAATAAATCTTATATATTAATTTCAAGAAAGGTTCTAAACAGTAAAGTGTAAAGTCAATACGTAGTAAATTTTTTTTTAAATAAATGAAAAGTTCAATGAAATTCAATTATCAAAATGGTAATATTTATTTTTTATAGTTTGTAATGTTAAAATTACCTTGGAAATATTTAATTGGATCTTCCTTTACTTTTTTCATATAAAACTCCATGTCCTGCTTTCAAAATGTATACTTTAATTGAAAATATATGGCAAATACTTAGCACAATACTTGGCATATTATAATAGCTAAATAATTTCTCTCAATTATTAATTGCCATTATTGTAGGAATAATCGAAATAATGCATATACAATGCATAATAAAGTACCTGGCATAACAAAGTCTCCACAAGTATTAGCTATTATATTCTTGTTAAGGATTTATAACTGTGGCTCTAAATTGAAAAGAGTTTACATATTCTTTAAAAGCCCCAAGTTAATTCTGGTTGATGAATATTTCTGATATCACTTTAGTGCTATGATTTTATACAGTATAAATCAAGAAAAAATAGAATGCCTAACTGAAACAGATTTCTATTTCCTTACTTTTTAAGATCTTATTTTAGGGGAAGGAATATAAATGAGTAGATACAGTAAGGATGAGGAAACAATCTAATCAGTCCTCTCATTTTGTTCATAAACAAAAGTGAAGCAACTGATTTTGGAGACATTCCTGGCACAAACTAAGAGGAAGTAAAAGATTATTTCTGTCAAAACAACTTATTGGGGTAATAAATGCAAAGAGAAACAAGGCACTAAGAATTGTCACTGTTCAAATGGAAATATACAAACTATATCATAGTTACGATAAGGCTTAATTAATGGAATTGTGTGCATAAAATATCCAGAACTGTAAATAGTATTATTTGGTTTCCCACTCTTCTTAAGGAGTGAGATGGCCATTGCTTTCATTACTACTTGAGCTGTTCACATAATGTGAGACAGGTGAAAATCCTTTGTAGTCTGTAAAAATCCTGGTAATAGGGATGTGAAATTTCTGCCAATCATGAGAAATATGACCTTCCTTCGTGAAATTCAGAGCCTATTCAGAGCCTTTTACTAATTTTTTATTAGAGTTTCAGTTAAGGCAAGGATTTTCTCAGGGCCAGAAACTGCGAAGTTTACCTTGGATACACACTGTTCTTTGCTACTTTTGAATAGGAAAGCATTCCTAAAAGAGCAGAAAGCTCCAAGTCTAACTGAAAAAAGAAAAAAAAAAAAAAGATACATTTGAACATATTAGAAGAATGATTTAAAAAGTGAAGCTTCAATAAAATTTTATAAATTCTTCAATATAAGATGACACTATATAAACAAATTTAAAAGTCAAGTCACCTATGCATGGTCTCATTATGCACCTTTTCTCCAATTTCACTTCGGTAATTATATTAATTTACCAGAGCTTTCATAACAGAATGCCACAGACTACACAGCTTAAACAGAGTTTACCTTCTTACCCCTTCTGGAGGTTAAAAGTTCAATGTCAAGGTATCAGCAGGTTTTGTTTCTTACAACACCCCTATCCTTGGCCTGCAGCTGGCCACATACAGAGAAAAAAAAAAAAAAATGAAGACACAGAATCCCCACTCCATGTCCACATTTCCTCTTCTTACAAGAATTCAGATTGGATGGGGCCCACAGAAAGGGCCTCATTTCAACTAATTTACATTTTTAAACACCATATGTCCAAATACAGTCACATTCTGAGGTTGGAGCCTAAGGGTTAGGGTATAAACATAAATGCACAATACAATCGTAATTTAAGATGATTCAGAACATAAAGATATATTTGATTTCCAAGTTTCAGACAAATAGTGAGAAAAAACAATCCAACACTGGTAAGTGGGAGAGTAGACTAAATAGGATCTAAAACACTCAATCCTATGTCCAGTCCACTTAAACCCAAATGAAACTAAGTTCAGTACCATGGTACTAGTGCTGGTACTACTACTGGAGGTAGGAAATAGTTGACAAGAGGAAATACTTCAATGTTTCCAGCTCGTTGCTGATGTCGTGGTGAGTAGAAGCCCAGACTATTCCTCCAGAGGGTACGTGGGGATCAGAACTGAATATCCCAGGCCCTAGAGCTTCTGTGGTCTGCAGTCACCATGGGCTGGCTATGACTTCTCTCTTCTTTGCTGTCACCAGGACATTTTTCTGTCTTTCAAACTTGGCTATTCAACACTTCATATGTTATATTTTATCCAGCACATTCCATGTGTCTTTAGCAAGATATGGATTTTGTGTAAGGGCTTAGTCTTCCTAAGTTGTCCCAAGTGTGATTTCTCTTTCTCTCTCTCTTTTTCCCTCTTTCCTTTCTTTTTCCCATGGGTTGCTTAATATTCTTTTCTTTATGTTTTATGGTCAACTGGAGTAGTATCGAGGGGCAAAAACCCATGCCACATAGCATAATTTGCACTTTTTGTTTTTCCAATTACTTTTAATGTGTTATTCAATATACAGGTTGTCTTTGAATTAAAGAAACCGTTAGTGGAGATCGTGAGCACAGGATTAAAAGTATAGGGAGTTATTTTTCTCATGTTGAAAATCTGGTCTTGAATCTAAAAGTATATTTCACTTATTAAAGAAAATTATAATTAAAAAAAATACTTGTTCACAGTACAAAGAGCAGGCTGTTTGGCAAAGAGAAAGATAAAATGAAAAGAAAGTATTTTCAAAACTTTTGCCATCAGACATGAAATATACTCGAAACTGATCTCTAGCATCCCTTTAGTTTCAGCAATAAGAATGGAAAGATGGGAATGTCCTGGCAAGAGGTCTTGTGACCTTCTGTCATTTCCATCCTGAAAACGTCAAGTTGCTAATGAGTAGAGTGGGATCCAGGACGAGAAAAATAAAACATTAAAACAATAAGCAGAATTCCAGATTTCCAGCCTTTCCCACAGATGGCTTTAATTTAGAAGATACCTTTATGTAAATGGTGACTCAGACGACAAAATAAAACGCTACTTTAAAACATATGAATATGTATGCAATTATCCATACTGAAATAAGTAGGACCAATCACAATTTTATAATTTGAAGTATCCTTCCAGGAAATGCTTCTGTCCTGATGGTGGTGATTTGTTTTTTAAATGAACATTAAAATCGGTCCCAAGCTTGTACTAGACATTTATGTGGTATGAACTTCAGTGTTTCTGAACTATTTCCACTGAACATATTTAGTATCTTTTTGCTTTTTATTTAATACCAAAAAATGAATTATTCATCCAAAGAGAGGTACGTAATTGATCGCATCATGTTCTGTAAGCAGAGGTTCGTTTCCGATGAAGGATGGGGACCTTGTCTGGAGTTTCTCATGTCATCAGCAGACTGTCTGCCTTGCTCCATCAAAGATCAAGGCATTCGATTCTATTTTGGTTTTTGTGGCTTTACATTGGTTTGAACATGGAGTAAATTGCTCTGATATGGATAATATGAGAAAAAGTCTAGGTAACAGAAGTTAAAAAGCAATATGCGTATTTGAGAGAGATGCTGTATATTTAGGGGAAAATCCTACTTAGGATGCAAACGACCAGGCACAGGAGATTCAATAACACATGGATGAAAACAATGACTTTAAACTGAGGGTTAATAGCATAGAAAAGTGGGGAGAGGGTAGAAACAGCTATGATATCCTGTGCATTCTGTGTTAGATACTATGAAGAATGGAAAAACCTAAACCACAGTTACACGTATGAATTTTGTGTTGTCTCAAAACACTATTTTTAATCAAGCAATAATAATAACACAGGCTAAATGAGAGATGGGAAGAGAATACTGCGAAAAAGGGAGGCTTGCAAATTCACCCGCGATCACGAAACATCTAAGTGGAGAGCTAGGACTGAGGCCCAGCAGGATGCTCCAGCGCTGGTGCTGTCAACCACTAGCCTCCCCAGTCCTTCCAACACACCTGCGTGTGCACCCACTCACTCCCTCATAAAATGTGCATAAGGAGATCACATTTAATATAATGTACAATATGATGCAAAGAAATACCCCATAATTATTTAAAACATGTGAATTTTATGTAAGAGGTGCTCAATAATTACAAGCTGTCATTTTCCTGGAAAAATAAAACCTAGTTATTTTTAAAAGATATTCTACTTGCCAAATAATACTACCCTGTGTTTTGCAGATAATAGACGTTAAAGAATTAAGAGCAACGCATAATATAGTTTGTATAATTAAAATTGGTTATTGCCTGTACCTTAACATCTTATGAGAAGCGATAGATTTTTTTTTCTAAAAGGAAAATTAGAAGTGTATGTTGTTTTATCCTGTTCAATTCAGACATACTATGTCTTCTTATATATTTTATAATTTGGACTAAACTTTAAAACTTTTCTGACTATACAGATAATATTTCTGTTCTCCATTAGAGTTGGGCATTTGCTTTCTTTTTCCCATGCAGTTCTAGCAAACAGTCTATTGCCCACCAGTTCCTCCAAAAGTTTATCTCTAAAATGCAGTATACCCTATTTGTCCAAGATGGTGTGTGTAAATCCATAAATACATATACACACACAAATGAGGATGTGAGATAGAGAGAGAGGTGGCGGGTGGTAGAGAAAGAGAGAGATTACTTTGAAACTTCTCTTCAAAACCATCACTGGGTTCATTTTGAATGACCATTAGGATTTAAGGCAATGTTTATGGATTTAAGGCAATGTTTAAGGATTTAAGGCAATGTTTAAGGATTTAAGACAATGTTTATGACTCTACGGGAATTCCCCTCAAGTCCCTTTACACACTCCCCATTCCCTGTCTACCAAATACATGTTCATCATGCCCAAGAAGTGAAAAAGGATTGTTTCACTTCCATAGATGGTCTTAGAAAGCACTCAATTTATCTTACCTAAGCACAATGTTTCTGTATAATGGTTGGAAAACTTAAAATTGTAAGAAACGAGAAATGCAGAGTAAATGTAAACAATTTTGGTTTTTTCACATGGCACATCTACTTCCAGGCTCCAGCTCCACTTTCCGTGTTTCGCATGGTTTTATCCACTGTCATGTACCATATTTTGATATCTTCATTCAGGTGGACCTGGCATATCCAGAGATTAAAAAAGTCTTTCTTGCCACCCTCTTTTAAAGATCTAGGGACCCTTATGCACAAACAACAACAGAACAAACAAGCAAAACATCTTTTTGTCTGCCATTCATTGGTTAGAACTATAAATAGGGACCACTACAATTGGTGAACGTCAATCAGATTTTTCCCCTGGAGCATGATATACTATATTCTAACCTGAATCAACTGATGGACTTTCCAGATGGCCTATACCTTTTGAAAATAATGAGTTCCCCTAGGGAAAAAAAAAGGGGTCACTATTTGGCAGGCAGCATAAAGTGTCTGAAATGAGATATTATTCAGTGGTATTAATGGGTTTGAAATAAGTTTGTCTGCATCAGTCTAGAACAAAGCAGCCTAATTTAGTAATCGTATAGATCAAATAACCAATGTGTTAATATTTTAATTTTCACCTGGTCATGTTGGATTCTAGATCTCATGACCTATTGACCAACATTCACTATAGATTTTGAAGTACTGAGAAATTAATTCAGATTCCTAATAACCAGTCAATCAATAGAATGAAATTATTCAGCTAGTTCCTCCAAGAATAATGGATTTTCCTCCTTTATTGCTTTTCCAATCTCTCCTTCCTGTCTCTACAAACACAAATACAATAGTCATGCATTAGTAGTGAAAGATATGCTGCAAAACAAAGCAGCTTCAGAGACACTGGAGCTGGTGATGGGAAGGGAGTTAAATTGACTAAATTTCCTAACTACAAGTATTTCATTTTTGTTGAGAAATTGCAGACATGTATATAACTGGTGAGGTTTTTTAAAAAATTTTATAGCTTGGAAATGAAAGTGCATAAAAATAATATATATGATTTACTCTGCATGCATCTCAGACAGTCTAAAATATGATTCAAAGAAATCCAAATTATGTTTGACAAAAGAAAAAATGTAGTGGCTCTTTGAGATAATGAAATCCTTTCTTTTTTTTCCCAAAGTAAATGGAAATGTAGCGAGTTGAAACAATTCTGTAGGAAAAGGAGGTTTTACTTTTGTCTAAGTTGCATATAAGTACTTTTCTATTAGAAATACCCACTGATCAGTAGAACATATGAAATATGTTCCCTGCAATGATTAAATTGTTCTCCATAATCTAAATGTTCATTCATTTTTAAAATAGAATGGATGCATAATTTAAATCTCCAGAGAAAATATGAATTATTAAGACTTTTACATATTTCTCCTCTCAAAAAAATGGGTTTACATAGTAGTGGCATGCAAGGAAAGACAGTAGGCTTGTGCATATTGAAGTGAATTTAATTCTAGTGTGAAATGTTTGGCGCTCTTTCCAGTATCCTCTCATTTCTAGTTGAATCTATGCAGACTTCCCAGAATAATACTGTCTCCCTGACAAAAACAGTAGAACACCCAGATCACCCCTAGCTGTACCGTCATAGGAAAATGTTCCTGAGACACTGCATTAGATATCTTAACTTCTCTATCCCCATTATGAGACGATGAGCTCCTTGGTAGCACAAACTATTTATTATCATTTTTTCCACAGCATTCATAGCACAATGTTGGATATGTGTGTCAATAAGTGAAATGAATGTTTGTGGAAAACATGAAAGAAAAAAAAGGAAGAAGAAAGAGACTTACTTAATTAAGGATGATCATTTTTTTATAGCCAATATCATGTGACTTATTAAATATAAAAAAAAGTCTTAGAAAAAAAGTCTTAGACACAGTGCATTTCAAATATTTTCTTCATGGTTTTAAAAACTAAAATGACTCGATTTTATAAGAAAAGTAAAGTTGGGGGGCACCTGGGTGGCTCAGTTGGTTAAACATCTGCCTTCAGCTCAGATCATGATCCTATGGTCCTGGGATTGAGACCCACATTGGGCTCCCTGCTCAGTGAGGAGTCTGTTTCTCCCTCTGCCCCTCTGCTTGTGCTCTCTCACACTCTCTCCGCCAAGTAAATAAGTAAAATCTTAAAAAAAAAAAAAAAAAAGAAAAGTAAAGTTGGGCCACATTTGGGAGATATTAATTCCCCACATATATTTAAGCCCAACTACTGAAAATATTGTGCAGATAAATAGCTGTTTATAGTTATATTAATTTTAAAGAGATGTGTATGGACCGTGGTGAATTTTATAAGTAACAATTGATGCAGCTGACAATTAGTAGGTAAGCAACTTGATTTTTAGATAATAACTATTCTTGCTTTGAAATTGTCAACAATTTTCCACAAGGTCCCAATTGTATAGAGACTCCATAGCTTGGCAGTCTCACTGAACCATGCATTTCTCCACCAGCACAGCCTGCTGTCCATGAGGCTTTGTCCGTGCAAGTTCCTTGTCTGGGGGTAACCTCACATTTACAGGCAGCTCCATGCAACCTCAGAAATCTGAGTCTGGCTGAAAGCCCACGCACAACATGATCACACCAGTCCTCAGTGTTGTCTGCTGGGTGTTCATCCAACAGAGACTTCAGGAGACAGGGCCTAGGGCCTGACAGGTTTGCATGGGGCAAAAAAATATTCAGACTCTGGAAGAAAATCCAAATGAATCTACAAATCTGTGATTAACGTTTAGTTAAAAGTGGAGAAAGCATAGATAGCATTATGTCAGGTGGCACACACATCATGTTTAATGTGAGGTGTAATACTATATTAACATGTTAGATATGTCACTGACTTAGCCTCTAAATTTTAGTTAGCTCAGGGATGAAGGAAATATTTATGTGACCCTGTTTGTAAGCTCCGCCATCTTTAGTCGCACTAATTCTATGTGCATGTATTTTATTTTGCTTTATCCATCTTTATATCTTACCTTCTGTAGTATCTTAGAACCCTTTGAGAATAGGAAACACTTCTTAACTCCTGTCCAGAGTAAGTCGAGGCTATCGTCCAGACACCCATTGAGTTAATTTCTCATTTAGCACATATTTTCCCAACTCGTATTATACAAGTTGTTTTCATATCACCCTTTTTCAACTGATTGAGGGTTCCTAGAAAACAGAAGACACATCCTCCATCTAAGCCAGCATCCTTTAAAATGTATAGATTTCAATGAATTAATTCATTGTAAAAATAATATAGCTAGATAAATGTAGCTGAGTATTCTCTATCAGTTCTATTTCTAAATAAGAGAATTAAATGTGAGCAAAAATAATTTTGCTCTTTAAAGATAAGTTTGCAGTGTAATTACCACAAAACCAGTAGTTAAGTATTCCAGAAGTTGAGGAAATTATAACAAGATTGTTAAAAATATAATGAAATTGCATCTTAACTGATTATTTCAGACAAAGAAAAAGTGTTTGTGTTAGAATCAGTCACTGTAATTTCTGCTTGAAAAGTATCCTATTTCTCCTATTTTCAATTTTCTTCCCCACAGATATTTCTCCTAACATTCTAAACTTGTGCTGACTGATGTTATACATAATGGTCCTCCATTGATATTTTGTGTGTTGCATTTTGTCAGAGACCAATTCATGTATCTCCAATGTCCTTTGCCCACAACTCTTGTCTGATTTAATTTGCTGTCCTTGAAGTTTGGTGGCTAGCTTCTCGAGTAGCTGGGAAAACTGCAGGCTAACAGAAACTATTCAGAGAAAAGTTATTGTGAAAAGATTGCTCTCAGTTCCCAAACTGAGGGTCATTTACAGTAGCATGACCTTGACAAATGTCTATAAGTCAAAGAATGCCTTGCCATAAACGATTAGGGGTGACAGGCCTATAACACATTACAGACACAGATTGGATTCCCAGCGGGGCCCAGGGCAGCGCACACATCTTGCCTTATGCAGGCGATATCAGGACAGTTAGAGTTAAGGAAAAAGAAATTTATTTGTGATGTGAAGAAAGCAAAATTTTATATTACAACCAAGTAAGTGAAAGATGATTTTGTAGTCAACTCGCTATCACATTTTAGGTCAAAATCTACCACCACATACCTCAGAGGGCATTCACTGATACCCATTACATTATAAGTGATGACTTTCTTTTTTTTCTTTTTTTATAGGTTTATTTATTTGAGAGAGAGAGAGAGTGTGTGTGAGTGAGAGAGCCTGTGAGTGGGGGGAGGGGCTGAGGGCAAGGGCAAGAGAATCTCAAGCAGGCTCCCTGCCAAGTGCAGAGGCCTTTGTAGGGTTTGATCTTAGGACCCTGACGTCATGATCTGAGCCAAAATCAAGAGTCAGAAGATTAACCAACTGAGTTTTAAAAAAATCAGGTGCCCCTGATTTTCTTGATATAATTAAATTTCTGGAAGAAAAAAAAAACAAAAAACTCTCCTGGACTTTGAGAGCTAAGCATGAAATAGGATTGGATTTAGCCTTTTTGTAATGAATCAAGACCCCAAATGCCTACTCAGACTTCACTAAACCGACTAGAAATAGAGTGAGAGAGATAATTAGCTCCTGTACCTTCTTTATGATATATGCTGTCATCGCGATCAGGACACTTCCTTTCTGGTCAGGGCCTCATTGTCTGAATATAATAAAAATCACACACTTCCTAGGGAGCTTTTAACTTTGTGGGATGCTGACCTTTTCTCAAAATAATATTTTTAAACTCATCAAATGAGATACTTTGGATTTTTAAAAAATAATCTAAAATAAACTTGGCAGTATTTGAAACGTATGACACAGTAAATAATATATGCATGTCATTACTAATATATTTTTAGAAAAATGCAGCCTAGTGGTGGGCCTAAGAATTACTATACATGACTATCAGCAGTACTTTGAGATAGTTGCAATAGCTTTAAGTGAAACGAATTAACTGGGGTTGTTTTAGTGCTAAAGTCACAGGCATTGACACTACTACTATGGTTTGTTGACTAAATATTTAATTGAAGGAAACACTGAATTTCAGTTGGAGATTACTGAGAACAAAGATGTGTTTTCCAGCCAAGGTCATGACCTCTCAGTTGTGATCCATGGACCCATGGAGTAGGAGACAAGCCTTCACATTTAGATTCACTTGGAGAATCAATTCTCTTCCCCAATGCAATCACCATTTACCATTCACAATCTGAGCTATGATTATGTCTTTAATAAGTTCAGTGAGGTGTGATTCATTATCAACCTATTCAAATGTTCAAAACGATTGGCATGTGAAGATTCACGATCTAGCTGTCATGATCATTCCGGGCATCTCTTCTAATGATGGCCTCTGACAAATACCTCCACACCTTAGTCAATAAAATTTAAGCTGAGTTTCTGAATTTTTCTTTTATATACCTAACATTTTTATAACTCTGTACCTGATTTCTCTATTTGTGAATATAATTTTGCCATCTCTAAATCTAATAAATTTTATTATAAATCCAAGTTAATTTACTAAAGAGAATATGGAATTAATAAAACAGTATGGAGATAGGTTATGAGCAAAATGAAGAAATAAATTTATTTAAACATTTAAACAATATTTTACTTCACAAATGATTAAAATATGAGTGAGGTCTCATTTCATTACTATTTGGTTAGAAGTGCATATTTGTACATGTGCATACTTACACACATACCTAATTTTATATTGGCAGGGATATAGATTAATAATTACATTGAGTAAATAGAATACAATCAAACCATATGCAAAATAACATTTTGTTTCACTAATACGACTTTCATTCCCTCAGTCCTGAGGGAGTAATAGGAAACCAATAAACATATTATGTGAAAATGTTCAAAGCAATGTGGTTTCTTAAAAGGAATGGCAGGAAATAACCATTATTTCTAATAGCAGGGAAATAAGTTAAAACAACAGCAACTAGTGAATGGCATCTTAAGATGAGAAATATGTAACATAGTGGTGAGGAACACATTATATAGATCTATTGCCCTGCTCTGAATTTTGGGTTTACTGTCTCATAATCATGAGACCTTGAGCTCATTTCCCAAACTCACTAACTCCATGTTTGCTCTTGTGTATAAAGTAGAGTTAATAATAATACTTAACTTGAAAGCTGCTGTGAAGATGAAATAAAGATGCGTGAAGCACAGAGTAAGAGCTATGTAGGTTTTAGCTATTATTACGATTATGATTTTTTATCATTATTATGGCCATGTAAACACTATAAAGCTTTCAAATAAGGATGTAATAAGATCAAAATAAAAATTGTATCATTACATCTTTGATAAGAACATGGATGCATGTATTTCCAAAAGGAATGGAATTACAAAAAGACACGGATGTGAATACGGTGATGAGATTTTGTTTGACTGTTAGTATTCATGATGGGGCCTGACTTCTATTTAATAATAAACTCCTGACTTGAAATTCTTTAATAATATTAGCTTCTCTATGTAAATGGCTTCTCTTGAATTTTCCGGAATGGCAATACTCTTGTTGCAATGGAATTCTCTCTCTCTCTCTCTCTCTCTCTTTTAATTTTCTCTACTCTTTTCATATCTTTCCTGTATTTTCTTTATTTTTATTTTTTTCTGCTGTTGCTTTACACACAAATAAACATTAGTGTGGTTTGAGAATACTTACCTACACACTCTGTGAATGATTTTAGTAGGAAGTATCATGATATAGAACATTTTTCTTTCCCAAAACGTTAATTCCTGCATCCAAGCATGGTATATACCTGCTTCTAATTGACCATGTCTTTGCTTTTGGATGAGTATCTAAAGAAACACAACATTGATATAAAACCATGCAGTGATATCATATAAATTGCTCTTTGCTGGTGAATTCAAAATTGTGTAGAATTAGACAAACATTTGTGGATTTTTTACAGTATTTTTCAAGTGGTTTTAGAAGGTTGTTGACACGAAAGTTTCTTTCTCTAAATAGAGGCTTAACATATTTTACATAGTTGTATATGTAAAATACTGAGATACTGGGTTGTTGTTTGAGGGTAAACCACCTGCCATGAAGGATATTTATTTTATGACCACATATGTTAGTGTTGGTTGTTTGGAGGAAAGCCACCATTTTTTTGCCTTCCTTCTCTCCTAGAACTATTCTTTCAACACCTGTGTGGGACATATGCAAATTAACAAAGACAACTCAACCAGTTGAAAATAAACATCATCCAAATGGTTGTTATTATTATTCTGGGGGTATATATATCTTCAGTTTTTGATTTATGTTTGCACCGTTCAGAGGATTGACTACATTAATTTGCTTGGAAATTGTAAAACAAATTTGCCTCAGGCTATGACCTTATACGCCAAGATGATCTCAGCGTGATTTTTACAGTTGAGTTATAAACCTTTGAGAAGTTTTTATTACAGAAATGCTAACACCACTTCAGTTGTAGCAGTGTGCATGATCTGGCTACAGTTTTGTTCAAGAACAGATAACAGGCAAAATAGCTATTAAGAATGAGTATATCTTGAAAATAATAAGACAAAGGTAGAGGGGAAGAGCTGGGGAAAAATGAGGACAGGAAATAAATTAACAAGGAGAAAAATGAGATAACTGAGAGGATACGTAATCAATCTTTTTGATATTTACTTTTAAGTCAAATTATACATATGAGCTATACTCTTCAACTTTTGGGAGGGAGTTATATGCAGTATTTTGTGTGAGGTCTGTTGAAAGATGGTCATCTTGGAGTTTGTGATTAAAAATGTTCTGTAGCAGGTGACACATTTGATTGTTTGGAATTCTGTTGAAGTGCTAAGGCTTTAGCATTTCTACAATTGAATCATTTGTCACAATGCTCCTTGCTTTATATGTATACAGTTTTACTTAAGTAGAGTACATGTGTACATATTTTTTGTGGGAAATAAATTTAATTGTGTATGCACCTGTGATATTTGCCTAACCAAAATTAGACTCTCAGTTTTATTCATGAGAGACACAGAGAGAGAGAGGCAGAGACATAGGCAGAAGGAGAAGCAGGCTCCCTGTGGGATACAGGACTCAATCTTAGGACTCCAGGATCATGGCTTGAGTCAAAGGCAGATGCTCAACCACTAACTCCCCCTTTATTTTTATTTTTCCCCTTTATTTTTAAAAAGGTTTTATTTATTTATTCATGAAGGACACAGAGAGAGTAGACTCTCAATTTTTGTTGTGCTATTATTGTAAGAGAAATAATAAGCTAGGTATCTACTTTAAAATTACATTCTATGGTCAGAGTTATCATCTCCTTCAAAACATCTCCCCACTTTATAAAAATAAAATTTAAATTTCACTGAATGATGTAGAATATATCACAATCGTAAGGCTTATGCATTTCACATTAGTCAATTCAGTGTCTTTCTCGTTATATATTTGTATCCCTATTCTCTAATGAGTGAAATAATTTAGTTTCTTTTTCTTTACTCCCTTAACTCTCCAGCATTTGCACACTTCTAGCAAGTCACTTTTTAAAATTCTTGATTAATCAATGAATTTTATAATTCCTTATTTTCTTCCCATTAGCAAGCCCTAGTTCACTGTTACAGGTGTCCAAGTAGATCTGAGTAAATGCTAGGCAAGTACACACTCTTCTGTGTTTATATGTCTATTAAGACTTGATTTTACACCCAAAGGATAGGTTTCATCATACCTGAAGTTGAAAGGGTCTTTTTCCAAAATTAGTCACAGCTTTTATTTACTGGGCACTTATTATTTGTTTACTGGGCATAACATTTACTCTTTGATGAACTTTATCTTATTTAAATCTCACAATAACTGGATTTCCAGATGAGAAACCAAAGGCCAGAGCAACTTCATAATACACTCATGACAAACAACTGTAGGTTGATATTGTCTGGATTTTAATTGATATCTGTTAATTATTTCCACACCGTAAGTTTATTAAAATCCAAAAATTGGTTAAGTATTAATACATTATAGATAGTTTATTAAACATTTAACTCTCAATTGTTTTAAAAACTGAAGGTGTTTATCTGGAATAGTGAAGCATCTTTTAGGTTCCCAAATATATTATAATCAACCACAGGTGTTTAATATATAAACATCTGAAAATAATTGTAAGTATGCAATTATAATTTTATGCCTATAATGTGTTTATCTTAGAAGCACCTGCATTCCTTAATATAAACACAGAAATACTGTACTCTTTGGCATAAAAAATGAAAGGATAATTAAAGACAAAAAATGAAACCCTGTCTGAAGGATTAACTCAGTGATCTGATTGATCTTCTATGTCTTTTATGATGTTAAAATATCTCCTTTGAAGGTAGTAACAGGTACCTGTCTTGTTTTAATCCTGAGAAATTTAAAATTAACTCTGTGCTCGAAAGATTTACATTTTTAAGTAGTTCTAGGGACGCTTCTAAAAAGAACAGGGTATGCTATAGGTAAACTTGGTTCTTTGTTTCTTTTTTTTTTTTTTAATTTATTTATTTATGATAGTCACAGAGAGAGAGAGAGAGAGAGAGGCAGAGACACAGGCAGAGGGAGAAGCAGGCTCCATGCACCGGGAGCCCGATGTGGGATTCGATCCCGGGTCTCCAGGATCGCGCCCTGGGCCAAAGGCAGGCGCCAAACCACTGCGCCACCCAGGGATCCCGGTTCTTTGTTTCTTATGTATCTCTTCCTAGAATAAAAAATTCCTAGAAATTTACGGGGTCACTTTTGGATTAAAAAAGATACACATATTGGATGGCTCAGTGGTTGAGTGTCTCCCTTTGGCTCAGGGTGTTACCCTGGGGTCCTGGGATCGAGTCCCACATCCAGCTCCCCACAGGGAGCCTGCTTCTCCCTCTGCCTATGTCTCTGCCCATCTCTCTGTGTCTCTCATGAATAAGTAAATAAAATATTTTTTAAAAAAGGATACACATGCTAACTTTTGGAAGAAATATTTCTAACTATGTATTTTTAATGGTGCTAGTGCCCTGTCTCTTCCATCTGTTAAAGAACAGCTTTGTTCACCTTTAGGGTCTTCTACTACTAATCTCTGTGTATGTTTTATTATTAATTTGCCAGAATTTTGATCTGAGGATCTTCTATTCGGTCAACTTCAAAGATTACCTCAGCAGAGGCTGAATTAATTACACTTGAATAGTGTGTTCTCCAAGGCCAATATCTTAAAAAATACATCAGTGCTAGTTAAAAAAAAAAAAAAAAAAAGAAAAGAAAAGAAAAAAAGAAAAAAGAAAAAAAAGTACTTTGCATATCTTAAATTACCTGCAGATCAAGGGATAATATGAAAGAAAAACAGCAACAAAGCAAGTATCTTAGGTATATTTATGAAAAGGCAAAGATAGTTTCATTATTCTAAATTTCAGCTGATAAGCATAGTTGTTTCCTTGGGTTTAATAAATTAAAACCCCAAAATGACAATGTTTATATATCCACTGTTCCATTGTGATAGATAAATTGCTCATAATTAGAATAATGACTACTGACATTCTCATTGTTTCTTTTTGAAATGTTTAGAGCTGGGAAAGTATTTCTAAAATCTGAAATAGCCATCTTATTTATAAGAATAAAAGTTATTTTTTATAACTGTGATTAGACCAGACCCACTCTTCAAACCAGTATTAGCAATCTACTGGGGCATGGCATGGAAATTCTAAAACCTCCCACAGTATATTTTCCCATACATTTTTCTTCTTGTTGCAAATAATAATAATCACTTGTTTATAAAGAATATATATACATCTAATTTTTTTGAAGTCATATACTGGGCATTTGAGAGTCAAAATTAATTAGATGAGTACTTCTTAGATTATCTGGGTGAAGGACATTTTGCTTGTTTTGTTCTAATTTCCTATTTGTCATGAGCTAATAATTGGGTTCTATATAGTGTTCAATGAGAGAAGTCTACTGATCACTGTAACTTGTGCTGCTTACCTAAAATATGTAAGTTAAGCACGTTTCAATGTGCATTTGTGGGTAGAAAAAATATTCAAATTGAATGAACCCATTGATACTGATTACATCCAAGCTTTGACTGAGGATAATACAGTATGTGATGTGATATATTCACGTAAGACTATTTAATAATATTTTAAGACAAAATATAACATTTGGAATATTACATGATGTTTGAAGTATAGCCTAGGATAAATGAAGGTGACCTTCTTTCCTTCACGAATACCACTATTTGCTTTAGTTTATAAGTGATAAAAAAAATAAAACTGCATATGATCTACTTATCTAGGATTCTTAAACTAAAATTAGGAAATTTTCAATAATGATACTTAAAGTCAAATGAAGTGACACGAGTACCAATTTAATTGAAATAATTATAATTTATCACAAAAATGCTTGTCTGAATTATCTAATAAATTATATGCTTTAAATAATTATGTATCTCCCTCCCTGTGCTTTTCTTCCTTTGCCCAAAGGCTTATTTTTATATCTCATTCATATAGTTCCTACAAACACATCTTATTTACACTGAATCCCAAAATATTGACTGTAAATTCTCACCTTCCTCAACAGTCTTTCAATCTAGTTCCAAAAATTTCTGAGATCCAAATACTCTCTTCCCCTCCTCTTCAGTTTTTCCTTGTCTCCCTTAACCTTTCAATTCTTATGCTCTTCTCTCTGGGTGGAGGAGGATAGAAATTGTAATTAGTAAACAATGATGCATTAATATGAGAATAGAGTTTTAAAACACAAACTTCAAGGTCATTAAAAGGCAGTAATTACTGAACACGTGTACTATGCACTTACAAATATTTTATTGTCTTTCACAAATATCCACAAATTAGAATCATAATGAGAAATCAGTTACTGGAGGGAAAACAAACTTGGGAAGCAACTTGTCTGGATTTTGCAAAGAAGCTACCTCTTTGGTTTCTAGGCCTGCCCCAGCTTTTTTCTTCTCTTGCTCTTTGATGTAACCTGATTCTGCAGAAACTGTTAGGCAATATGCTTGAATAATTAGATTTAGATAAACAAGAAAGAAAAATACCATAATTTCAGGGATTGGACTAAACGAAGGTACAGAATGAAAAATTTCTTTAAACTCTTCTCTTCAAACCAACGGATAGGAAACAATTAACTAAGATCACAAATGAGGAAGAGTTTTGTTTGTTTGTTTGTTTGTTTGTTGTTGTTGTTGTTGTTTTTTTAAGAAAAAGAGGGCAGAGGGATAATCCACTGACACTGAATAGGAGCACTGAAGCACTGAGGCCCCTGGAAAGGAGGACTACTGGGACACATCAGAGAGGGAAGCCAGTGGGGATACAGTCCAGAGACCCCTGAGGTGTGTGGAGCTTGGGGAGGCTCAAGATTGAGGCAGGCAGTGGTGCAAGCAGGTGAGAGTCCTTGAAGTTGGGAAGCAGGGAGGTAACAAAATTAGATTTGATATTTGAAAAATAAATAAATCATTCCATCTAAAGCTGGGAGGATGATTAGAGAATGGTAATGTGTCCAAATGTAGCTGTAGGAGGATTTGCTGTGATCCAGGAGAGGCACTGGTGGATCTGATGGAGAAGAGAAGAAATGGCAGACAGTGGGGGAGATTGGTGGAGGGAAGGTTGTTAAAGCTTGTGATGATCTGGGTCTAGGCTGGAAGAGGAATAGTAATCTAAAAGATAAGCCCTGGGCTTCTGATGATTATTTGGAGGTTGACCATGGCATTCAGCGAGAGAGGGGTGTTGAAATAACAATTTTGGATTAGGCAAATAAAAATAAAAGTCCGAATAGAAATCTGTATTAACTAAAAAGCAAGTGTTGGAATCTAATCTCTAATATCTTCTTAATCTTTCTTTTTGATATGCAATGACATATACATAATGATGCTCCAAAAAATTATAGTCATCACACATGGGCCAAATAATGTTGTCCCATTTACTATACATGCTCATTCTAATTTTTTTCTTACTTCGACATTTTAGAAATTAAGGATGCATCTGACATTAAATAAACAACAACATTAATATTGTAGTTTTTTTTTCTTTTTCTGTGTTCTTTTACTCCCAGAAAGCTCTTCTTCTTCTTCTTCTTCTTTTTTTTTTTAAGATTTATTTATTTGTGATAGAGAGTGAGCACATGCAGGGATGGGTGAGGGGCAGAGGGAGAGGAAGAGAGATAAACATAAGCAGATTCTGTGCTCAGCATATAGCCCCCCATGGGGCTTGAACTCAGGATCAGGAGATCATCACCCAAGCTGAAACCAAGAGTCAGATGCCCAGGTGCCCCTCCAAGAAACCTGTTCTTGAGGATGACATTCTTAGGGAATATGACAATTGAGAACCAAGAAATTTATTTATTCATCAACTCACTTGAGTAATGAGAAGTTAGCATAGAAATCATCAAATCTATTTGGTTAGATACTGTTTCAAAGAAGGAACTTAATTGTAGCGTGCCTGCATATTAAAGAAAATGTGTTATTTTTAAGCTCTGATTATTTCTAGGATGGTTTAAAAACTACCCAAACGTTCATTATTCTACACTATGTTTGGGAATATGTTTTAAAATATTTTAATCACAAGAAATGAATCTGGGTTTTCTTTTCTGCTGTTTGAACAATGTCCAGCTCACTTAAAAATATTTTGCTAAGTAATATTTCCCCAACGTGCTGAAGTAACACACTTCTACTAAAATTATTAATGTACATTATTAATGTACAGTGATAGTCGATGCCATTGTTTTCTGTGGTCGGAGCACTTTTGGTTTAATACAAGTATTTTTTTTTTAAGAAGATTGATTAATGTTTATATGGATACACCATGTGTCCCACACCAGCCTAAGTCCAGTCCTTAAATCAAGTCATTTAATAAACCCCATCCCTGCTTTCCAGATAAGGGAAGTGAGGCAATGAGAAGTTGAGAAATAAACTCATTTTTATGTAGCAACTCAGTGGCAGGGTAGGAAGAGATGAGGAAAGCTCCTGTTCCTGCACCTTACTTGCCTAGGTATGTACCCCAGCACCAATGTACACTGACTGATGGCTTTCCAAACTCAGTAATTTGCTTCCTAGTCTTGACCAGATTCTCTACTTCACCGAATCGTGTTCCTCTCTCACCTACACCTTATCTGAACCTGTGCACTGTCCATCTGTTGCAGTAGAAGACTGTCTAACACCCTTCCTCTGGAGTTAGGAATCTCACACAGAATCCTACACGTCTACGTCTTACCCTTCCAAAGTAACTTCAGCCTTTTCCAGTGAAATCTCAGCCTAACCCGTTTTAAGACAAGGAATCAAGACACATACAAATAAAAGGAAGTGTCAGCTCTCATCCACCTTCTCCAGCTACTTACTATGTAGTCTTCTCTCCTGCCTTGGGTCATTAACCTCTATGTATTTGCACTTCTCAAGTTTCCAGTGCTTTGTTAGCCTAAGAAATTGTTTCAATTTGGCTTCCTCTTCCAGGATTTTTTATGCTAAGTTCTTTTCCAAGATGTATTACACGTTTTACTCATTTTACCCTACCTCTCTGCAGCACCTCCCTTCCTAGGTCTCTTCGTCTTTCCTGAAAGTGCATTGTCATCTGACATTTTCCCCCTTCCCCTGCTGTAACCCATTGTGTCATTGCTACTTTCTGCAATAGTATTTTTTTAACTGTTCCCCCTTCCATTAAATGCAAGCCCTCTCTTGCCTTTTTACCACAAAGCTGCTGAGACATATCTGATAGTGCCTCTTGTCTGTTTGAAAATCCCCAGGATGGATATTTTTGCCATTTTAGTTTAGAAACAAAACAATAATATCAGGTTTTATTTTTCAAAGATGACGATGTGAAAATATCTCTTCCAACATGCTCTTCTTCCAAGGTGCTCTTGACATTTATTACACTGAGAGATGAGGTCTAATTTCCCTTCCTGTGCATATAGACTAGAGTGAGTGACTAACCTCTAACGAATAGCATGTGGCAAAAGGAACAGTGCATGACTTCTAAGGCTGGGTGATAAAAAGGTGATGCCCATCATTGGAATTCAGCACCGACCTGTGAGGGTTCTGATCAGAGCCCCAGCGAAGGTCTCAGCTGACAGCCAGCATCACCTGTCCAATGTGGGAGTACAGGAGCCTTCAGATGATTCTGAGTGCTGAGGCCAAATAGGCAAAGATAGGTTGCTCCTTTCAGGCCCTGTCCAAAGTGCAGATTCATAAGAGGTAAGTCCTTTTACTGTTTAAAGCCAGTAAGCTTTAGAACACACACACACACACACACACACACACACACACACACTTTTAGCTTAATCCGATGCTCTCTAGTGCATCCTAAACTCAAATTATATTAAGATCATTAAGGTCTAAAATTCCCTATAGACAGCATATTTATTCAGATCTCAAGGATTTTGAAAATTCTATTCAGTTCTTTCTGAAACACTTTCCAACCTACTCCATCCACTTCATGGAGCTGTTATTAAGGTCTCCATTCATGATACTTCTTCTAAGTGGCTTCTCATTCTCGTCTAATACAGTTTGCATTAGAATTCCATTCTTTCTTTCATCTTAGCATCATACATAATGCAATGTAGATGTTGAATTAATACAGAAATTTTCATTGCATTGCAATTAAAATATGTAATGTACCAAAATATGATAAAGATAATATAGCAAAATTTCTTTGTGAGTCAACCTTAGTAATTAACATTAATTTCAGAATCGTAAGTACAAGCTGATAATGACAAATGGAGTGATGTTAGCTCTGCCGTGTTTATGTTTCGTATCCTCTGGGGAAATAAATTGGTTGATGATTCCATTCATGAACTGTGATCGTATCATTTCAGATACCTAGCAAGTAACTATGGTACTGGCATTTTGTTGTTGCTTTTGAATTGTATTAAAAGGAAGCCATCTCCTTGAGGCTCTTTGATGTGCAGAAATGTTCTTCTCCTAGATTTGAGTTATTACAGATCTGGGTTTGTAAACTTAATCTCTACACAGTTGGTCTCCCCCGCCAGCACTTTCATTATTTCCCATCCCACCTCCACTTTGACCACCTTATCTCTTTTCCCCATGCAGCTGTGTCCAATCACACTTGGGAGTGACCACTCCATGGTCTTCTCTTCACTGTCCTAGGAGTTTATTCCCTCTGGGTATACCTGTGACAAATTGTTATGCTTCCTTAAACCATGACAGATAATTCACAGGGGTCCAGGGAAGAGCTGTACGGCTCCAATATTCACAGCTGTTTTATGAATCCAAAATTAATTGACACTATGGTTCAGTGAAACTTTTTTTTTTCAGGTTTTTTCTTCAGTAAAAAGGGATTTCGGTCATGGAATCACAACTGCATTGCAATGTAGTATTTTCTTTGGGCATTCACAGAAAAATCATAAAGAGTTTATAGATTCATTACTACATATAAGTCCCAAGTTTTAAATTTCATATTTATGGAGTGGAAAATTATAGAAAGAAAGGAAAAATAAAATGTTGAGTAAAGTTGCATATAATGAGATTGGATTTCTGTATAACATTTTTATTGAGAGCATTCTTCTGCTCATTGGAAATATAAAAGATTAAAGAAAACACAGTATTTCATGATAATGTTTGTTATTTTTCTGATAAGCAATAGAGCATAAGTCCAAATTTGGAGTACATAGTAATTTATAAATCAGTCACAGTTAACACAAAGCTATCAAATTTGGCGAATGTGAAAAAAAAAAAAAAAAACCTCCAAAATACTATTGACTAGATTCCTCAGCAAACATAACAAAAGTATGATTCCAAAAATGAGTATTTTGGTCTCATCTTAAGTTTCTCTTTTTTATTTTCATTTATATTTCATTATTTGGTGTTAGTCAAAAATGTGATATCCAGAAGTGATCATGTTCCATGCAATCAAGTGAAAATAGACTTTTCTGCATGTATTTATACACAAATACCCTTTGTATAAGACAAAGGACTACAGAGGTTGCAGACACATTATTTTCTCTCTGATTTGTAATATCTCCTGAAATTGTTCAAAAACTCTGAAAATACTCCTGGGAGTCTCTTGGTATTTAGGGTTTGAAATATTAATGATTAAAAATAAGCCAAAATTGGAAAATAAGATATTCTTGATATTAAAATGACCCACCTTACAAAAGGTATATTGCCAAGTTTAAGCTCTTGGGGCTTCATGGAAAGATGTTGAATTTTTCATGAATCTGTGCAAGATTTGTTCATTTAAATTTTGAGCGTGTATCTGCTGATAGACCTGTGCACATTAGTTTAGAACTGGAGCAAACATATAATTTTTGCTTTGTTTAACTATTCCATAATAATTATAAATACTCCATAATAAAAGAGTGTACTAGACACTAAATGATATAAAGAAGTTTCTCAGTCATGGTATTTATTAATATGGAGGCAATTTGTAAACCAAAGTTGTCAAACTTTTTATTAGGCCTATGTGAATGTGGTAGCTTTGCCTGATGCTCAAAGAGGTGAAGCATTATGAAGCGTTAGTCTGAGTGGAAGTTGGAATCACTCAGAGTAATGATTCCATGGGAAGAGAAGGCAAAGTAGCTGTGTATTTAGTGGATATTTGCTAACCCTATTAGGTCATATTTAATTTTCCACTTTAGAATTAATTCTGGTGCAACCAGCAAATGTCTTTGAATGAGGACGTCATATAAAGCTTACTTAACCTCCCTGAGTGTACTCTGAACTGATATCGAATGTCTTTTTAGCATTAAAGGTATATATATATATATATATATATATATATATATATATATATATATATAAAATCTATCTTAGGTACTTAATTGTGTATAACCTTGGGCATATGTTACAATTTAAATATAGTCCAGAATTTTTATTTACGTAATTGAGATGATATGATTAACTCAAACAGCTTAATCATTCTATTAAAGTCTTCGAAATATGAAATGTTAACCTTTTATTTCTTTGCATGCTAATTTTAATAATCAAAACTTGACTCGTTTTTTTGAAGAATACAAAAATACTTAAGAATAAAATAATCCAAATAATGTTTTACAGGTAAATGATATTTCTAATAAAAGATAAATATGACTTTATTTGGGAATATGTATACTTAAAAACCTATCATATGTCATTACCAAAGCCAGGTTCATAAGTCCTTAGGGAGAAAAGGCATTGTATTCTTTGGAGCACAATTAATAATCACCTAAGGAGTTACGGGTTTAGCTGAAATACACAACTTGATTTTTACAAAAAAATGTTGAAATTTTAGCATTTTTCTGTTTTCTCTTCAAAGATTTATCCAAAATGACTTAAACATTTTGTCTTTGAAAATAATGCCAGAAGAACTGAAATTACATTGTATTTTCAATATTGTCTTCAATCTATATTTCATTTTCTTCAGAAATGTAGTTAAACGAGCTACTAAAGTAGAACTGAAATCTCAAAGTTTACATTGTAGAATGGGCTTTTTTCTTCTTTATTAGTTCAATCTCTTTTAATTTCTGTGACTTATGTGTTGTTCAGATTACCAGACATTAGAGCTCAATGTCAGCTTTATATGGAAAATTGAATAAATAATCTTAGACTCTAAAAATGTTAAGGCTGGCATTATGTCTTACTGATCAATGTATTTTCTTTGGCATCCTATACAGTGTCATTAATAACCATTTATATTTGAATTAATTAGCACTGAAATATAATGACAGACCTATTCAACTGGACTTCAAAAATATAATTCTTCTTTAAAGCATAAAGTATACCCTATATGATTGACATCCTCAGAATGGTGACATAGGAGTTTTCTGAATCTCTCTTCTCCTATAGATGCACTGATTATACAGATACACTCTAATCAGTTCTTTCTGAAAGAAATTCAGAAAACCAGTTGAGTGATTCCTACACATCTGGTGTTTGAGAAAATACCCACTTTGAAAGTAGTAGAAAAGCTTGACATGCTCCCTCTATAAACTTTGTTCCTCAAAGAGGGCCTTACAATTGGAAGGTAAGGGCCACCTGTGTGACTCAGTGATTGAGCTTTTGACTTTGGCCCAGGTCATGATCCCTGGGGTCTGGGGGTTGAGTACTGTATCAGATTCCCCACAGGGAGCCTGCTTCTCCCTCTGTATCTGTCTCTGCCTTGCTCTCTGTGTCTCTCATGAATAAATAAATAAAACCTTAAAAAAAAAAGCAATTGGAAGGTAACCCTCAAATCCCAGCTTCTCCCTAAGGAGCATAAGATTTGGATCATACATACTTTTAGGATCAACTTAAAAGCTCAACTTTTAAGTCTGTCACCTAAGCAATGGGTCTCCAGTTCACCTATTTCTGAGAACCAGGGAGGCTTGATTTTATGAAACCCACAGCACTATAGAGAACAAAGAAGAGGTTGCTAGACAGTTGTGACTATTTATAAAGTATGATGCACTCCAAATTTGGACTTATGCTTTATTACTTATCAGAAAAATTAAGTTGTTAAACACTTCTCAGAGCTATGCCCCCTTACCTTAGTACAGAAGGAAGAGACAAAAAAAAAGCATGTATTACATAGTTTGTTCCTAGAAGGAGTTTGTATCCTACACAAGCTGCTGCCTGACAGTTCAGCTTCTAACCTGCCTATGTTTTAGAACTAAGTGGGATCTTCCAAGGAACCTGAAAAAGCTGGTGGGCACTTCCCCTGCCTTTTACTTCGAACTGGCTTCAAAAATAAAATGAAGCCCACCATGGTCTCCCTGAAAGGAGCATATCCACACAGCTGTTGCTCCCACTTTTATGACTGCCACCCAAGGAAAGACCCTCTGATCAGAGTGTAAATAAATGAAGCAGAAACTAGAAAAACAGTAGAAAAGATCCATGAAATTCAGAGCTTTTTTTTTTTTTTTTTAGATAAAAATGGACAAATATTACCTGGGTTAAGAAAAAAGAGGGAAGATAAATCAGAAACCAAAGAGTAGACATTATAACGGACAGCATAGAAATACTAAGGATCATAAGAAACTACTATGAACAAATTAGATAATCTAGAAGAAATGGCTAAAGTTCTAGAAACATACAATGTCACAAGATCGAATCATGAATAAAAAAAATGGAATAAACCAATGACTAGTAAGGGAATTGAATTACTAATCAAAAACTTTCCAACAAAAGAAAGTCCAAGACAAAATAGTTCCACTGGTGAATTCTATGAAACATTTAAAGAATACCAAACTTTCAATCTCTTCAAAAAGATTGATTAGGAAGGAACACTTGCAAACTGATTTTATGAGGCCAGATTTACCGTGAAAACAAAGTCATACAAGGATAGGAGAAAAGAAAATTATAGGCCAGAAGCTATGATGAATGTATATGTTCTTCAATGAAATAATAACAAACTTAACAAATTTGGGATGTACCTCAACATAATGAAGGCCACATGTGACAAGCCCACAGCTGCACCACAGTCAGGTGTGAGAAGCTAAATGCTTTTTTTCTAAGATCAGCAAGAGAACAAATGCCCACTCTTACCACTTTTATTCAACATAGCACTGAAACTGGAATCCCTAGCCAGATAAATTATGTAAGAAAGTGAAATAAATCATCCAAATCCAAAAAAAGAAGTAAAATTGTCTCTGTTTGCAGATGACTGATATTATATGTGGAAAGCCCTGTAGACTCCACCAAAAACTGTTAGAATGAATAGATAAATTCAGGAAAGTTGCAGGATACAGAATCAAAATAAAAAATCAGTTGCATTTCTGTACATTAATAACAAATCGTTGGAAAGAGAATTAAAGAAACAATCCGTTTTAATAGCATAAGGAATCAGATATTTAGGAATGAGTTTAACCAAGGAAATGACAGATATGTGGACTTGAAAACTGATGAAACAAATTAAATAGGACACAAATAAGTAGAAGATATTCCATACTTGTGGATTGAAGGACTAAGTGCCTATACTACCAAGTAGAGTCTGCAGATTCAATGCATTCCTTATCAAAGTTCCTAGGGCTTTATTTTTTATTTTTTCACAGAAATAAAGAATGCAATCCTAAAATTTGTATGGTATCATAAAAGGTCCCACATAGCCAAATAAACCTTGAGAAAGAAGAACAAAGTTGGAGACATCACATTTCAGACTGTATCACAAAAATATAAAAATCAAAATATTAAAGTTATTGACATGAAACCCTTAAACACATAACAGCTTAGGTGAATGTAACACAATAGAGGGCCCAGAAATAAACCCATGCATATATGGTCAATTAATATGCAACAAAGATACCAGGTATACAATGGAGAAAAATAATATTCTCTTCAATAAATGGTGTTGGAGAAACTGTGTAGTCACATGCACAAGGATGAAATGGGGGCCCCCATCTTACACAATAAACAAAAACTAACTTAAAAGAGATTAAAGAACTAAATATGAGATGTGAAACCACAAAATTCCTAGGGGAAAAAAAAAAAAAAGAAAGGTAATCTCCTTGACGATGATCTTGGCAATTAACCTTTTGGATCTGACACCAGAAACAAAGGGAAAAGAAAAGCAAAAATACAGAAAAATAAAAAAAGGTGATCATATCAAACTAAAAGGCTGCAAGCAAAAGAAGTCCTCAATAACAGCAACAAGGGAAGCTCTGGAATGGCAGAAAATATCAGGAAACCACATATCCAATAAAAGGTTAACATCCAGAATATACTGGGAACTCATATAACTAAATAGCAAAAAAGTGAATACCGCATTTCACAAGAGGGCAAAAGACTAAGAAGACAAGCAAAGGGCCAGCAGGTACATGAAAAGGTGCTTGACATCACCAAACATTAAAGAAATGCAAATGAAAATCACAATGAGATGTGATCTTTCACCTACTGGAATGACTATTATCAAGAAGAAAAGAGATACCAAGTTTTTTGTCAGGATGTAACAAAAAAAAAAAAGGAATCCTTCTACATGGGGTGAGAATACAGATTGGTGCAGCCACTGTGGAAACAATATAGGGGTTTCTCAAGAAATTAAAAATAGGAATACCCCAGGATCCAGCCATCCTAGCTATCCTAGCTAATCCAGCTCTCTGAGTAGGTATTGGAAGAGACGAAGTTGTTGTTTCAAAGAGATATCTAAACTCCCACATGCATAGTAGTATCATCCACGATAGCCAAGAAATGGGAACAAGCTAAGTGTTTATTGATAGACAAATGGATAAGGAAAATGTGGTATATATATATATATATATATATATATATATATATATGTATATATATATATACATATATATGTAAAATATATAATATATGTATTATATATAAAATATATATTATAAAATATATATTATATTCTATATTCACAATATATATGTTATATATAATAATATTATATATTAATTATTAATATTATATAATATACATATATATATTTTTGGGGCCTTACACAAAGGAAGTGCTGCCATTTGTAAGAACATGGATAAATCTGGAGGGCACTACGCTAAATGCAATAAGCTCAACACAGAAAGATGAATACTGTGTAATTTCACTTCTTTGTGGAACCTTCAAAAGAAAAAGTAGAAGAGCACTTGCCGGAGATTTTGGCAGGGGCTGGCGGAGGTTGTGTTAGATGTTAGTCAAATGTAGAACCTTACAAAGGGTATAATGTCTGGGGGTCTAATGTATAACGTGGTGATCCAAGTTGCTAATATAGTTGTAACTGAAATTTGCTGACAGTATGCTTAGCAAAAAAAGAGAGAGAGAGAGTAAATACATGAGGTGATATGTTAGTTCAAAAAAATCAGGAATCCTTTCACAATTTATACATATATTAAATCATGATGTTGTACCTTTTAAGCATTTTACAATGTCATTTGTAAATCACACTTTAATAAACTTTAAAAAATACCTATTGTATAATTTGGGTGTAAATTGGTGTTAATCATCTTATTGCAAATATAAAAACTGTATGCTTAATGAGACATTAAGATAAACTTTCAGGTTCAACTGTTATGTCACCGATATAATGCTGCCCCTCTTGCGTAGCTACACCACCAGTCTCCCATCTCCACACCAAAGCTAAGTTGCACATTTATCATTGGATGTTCTAGGTCATAAATCCTCTTACTATTCTCATTCAAAAATAATTGATTTAGCTTATGTAATAGGAGGGTGGTGAATCTGGACAATCTCCTTAGTATACAGTTACTATTCATCTATGCACTTGCTAATTCACACCTATAACTAAAACTGGGGCCAGATCTTGCTGGAGAGCCCCCAAAATGAAAGATCCTCTCCCTTCTCAGATATAGATATTAAAAATGTGTTTACCTCAGAAGCACAAGGTATTGATATATATTCAACTCTAGCTTTCATGAATACCGTGCTCTATAAGAAGAAAGTCTTTCAAAAGAGAAAATCTTTTGGAGTGCCTCCATCGAGAAATAAAATAAAGACAAGTAGATCTAAGAGAGTGTTTATAGGAGATTATAGACACCAGACAACTGGAAAAAAAAAATAGGAAGAGAAGTCAGAACTAAAACTTGGCAGCAGGAAACCTTTACCAGAGGAGACAAGACTGAAGAAAAAAGGAGAAATAGTTGATTGAAGCCAGTAGCTGCGTAGGGGGTCCTATAGAGTCGGTGCTCAGCTACCTGCGGAAAGAACATTTCCTGAATGACTGGAGTCTCAGAGGGCTTGATAGGAGGATAATGGTTGGTTCAGATGGAGCTGGAAAGGGCTGGAGGCTAGTAGCACCTGTCATTGCTTGGGATATCCTGCCTATGCTGGAAGGAAAACAAGGAAGACATTCTTTTACCCCTTTTCCAAAGCCTGCTAAGTGCTCCCAATCGTCATTGGCTAGAAAGTCAGCTGGCAAGAGTTAGGAAATGAGGATCCCCAGTGATCCTGGTCCCAACATCGCACGCAGTACAGACTAGGGAAGAGTGGATATAGAGATGAGGGGTTCGAATATGGGCACCTTGGCTTTCTGTTCTTTGGGTAGGACTATATTAAATTCAATGAGCAGAAAGCTAAGTACCTGAAATTTATTGGCTCTGCCTCTTGCCAAAATGCCTGCAGAATTTTGATTTAATACACAGCCTCAAATGAAAAACAATGAAAGAAGTGGCATCTTAGAATAAAGGAAAATGCATGCATACATGTCTGAGAATCCATGTATACAACTTGCCAAAATAATTTAAGTATTTAGTGGTTTAATAAATATCTTTATAAATGTTGGAATAATTTCATATTTTTCATAATAGAGCACCCACTATTTACCTTTTAAAACATTCCTAACTACTGATTGACTCCTATTTAATACAGATGTAGGAAAGTGTTGACTAGGAGTATGATAGTAAGTTTGGTAAAAATACATAGAAATAAAACAAATAATGGATGTCAGTGATACTACTTTTAGAGCTTATTATAGAAACAACATTGGTTGTTATAAAAAATTAGGTGAGGAAATATGAGTAAAGATATTATCACTATACGTATCCCTATAAATGATGGTAATAGCTATGGTTAAACCTCTTCGTATATAATGTAAATATTATGCAAATTCGTAATGACCCATGAAAAGAATCTGCATATTTCACACAATTTTACGAAATTAAATATACAATTTATGCAAAGGTTCTTTATTGTTTTCTTTATTGTAAGTCAAAGGCTAAAAATTTGGTTGGAATTAATTTAAGCTATTTATATAATGCATTTTATAGATATTTATCAATAATGTTTTAATTAACCCTCTTGTAGCCATAATGACAAGTAAACTAGAGTTAGTTGTGTTGATAATGACTCTTGTAATCATTCTGACACGAAGCAATGTTAACAGGAGGGTCTTTACTCTTCCACTATGATTTAGTTGTAGCACAACAAACTATGAAATGCTAGAAAAAAAAAATAGGCGCATTACATAAAATACATTCCGAAAACACCATTTTCTAAAAATAGTAGTCACCAAAGCATAGACCATAAAGATATGTGGCAAGATTAGATTGTATGATCTGATTTCATTATAAGGCAACAATTCAAACACGCGTGACACCAAACCGTTCCAGAACTGCTCTGATCATAAGTTTTAGTTAAGCCATTCATTCAACATGTGGGCCCTGATGACCAAAATTTCATTTAAAGTTGTTTTAAATCTGAATTTGAAATTATGATGAGGATGAGCTGGAATAAAGTTGTTATTTCAATATCAAATAGGAGTTTAGTTTTGAAAATGTGGCCTTTGTGGGAAAATGTATTTTTATATGTCACCAATAGTTTAAATATAAATAGTCTTTATAAAAAAGAATGTATGCAGTAACGCTTTCAAACATTAGCTTCCTAATGTTATAAATTGCAATCCACAATAAGAAAAACAGTTTTACTTGGCGTGTATACAGTTTTTAAAGATTATGCAAAATAATATTTACCCTTATAAGATCAAACTGTTACTGAAATGTCTTTCTATTCTAGTCTAGTGTAGTCTACACTACTGTGTTCTACTCTGTTCTTTCTATCCTCCAACTATTCCTCTTTCCCCCCTCCTCACTACTACTCCCTCTCTTTTCCTTCTGTATTTTTTTCCCGTTGATCACAGCCTATGATGTGAAAAATTACTATTGTAAGTATATGCTAATAATTACTTCAGAAATGTTATTAGTTCAATTTCTTGACCATAATGATACAAATTCTGCTTAATTTTTTAAGTGAATTAGAGGAAGGATTTTCTGTGTTTGTTTCTGTGTTTATGGCTTCCATGTTTTGAATTGTCTTCTTGCTTATCACAGACCTGGTGACCGTTACTTTATCATTTTTGTGTCACATAATTAGATGACAGTTATATTGCACTATTATTCTAGTGCTCATTGCTGGGTATATGCAGGTAATATTGGTGAAAATGATCATAATTTAGTTGTCTAAACAAAAACAGTAAGGTGTCAAAAATCATATTAAAAATTATTGTGTATCATTTTTGTAAGTTTATAAGTATTTCGGAAAGAATTGATGGAGGTGACTCTGGAGTTAAGAAATCCTAAAATGGGGTTGGAAATTCTAAGAGTAAATGAATTTTCTTGAAATTTATGTATGCTTTTGTCTATAATGATGGGAAGTAATCTTCTTAAAGATTTATTTATTTATTATTTATTTGTTTATTTATTTATTTATTTATTTATTTATTTATTTATTTATTTATGAGAGAGAGAGAGAGAGAGACAGCACACAGGGAAGGGCAGAGGGAGAGAGAGAAGGAGATTCCACTAAGTGCAGAGGCCTTTGTGGGGCTTGATCCCACCACCCTATGATCATGACCTGAGCTGAAATAGAGTCAGGTGCTTAACTGACTGAGCCACCCAGGTGCCTCCTATGGGAAGTAGTTTTTAAAGAATTCTTTTAAGTGGGTGTATGCTACAATAAGTTTTTTTTTTAATTTTTATTTCTTTTTAAAATGTTTTAATATAAGTAAAATTAATAGTTTATATTAGTTTCAGGTGTACAAATATGATTCAACAATTCTGTACATCTCTCAGTGCTCATAAGTGTACTCTTAACTCTCTTTATCTATTTCACCCATCCCCTCACCACCTCTCCTTTGGACCCACCAACTTGTTCTCTGCGCTTTGAATCTGGGTTGTTTTTTTTTTGTTTTGGGTCTATTTTTCTTTGTTTCTTAAATTCCACGTATGAGTGAAATCATATGGAATTTGTCTTTCTCTGACTTATATCACTCAGTATTATTCCCTCTAGTTTCATCCATGTTGTTGCAAGTGACAAGCTCTCGTTCTTTCTTATGCCTGAGTAATATTCCATTGTGTGTGTGAATGTGTGGGTGTTTGTGTATTATACACACTTATCCTGTCATCTATCAATGGACATTTGGTTTGCTTCCATAATTTGGCTATTGTAAATAATGCTGTAAATAAACATAGAGGTACATATATCCTTTCAAATTAGTGTCTTCATTTCCTTTGGGTAAATACCTAGTAGTGGAATTACTGGATCATGTGATAATTCTATTTGTAATTTTTTTTTGAGAAGCACCAGTACTATTTTACACAGCGTCTGCATCAACTTTCATTCCTCCCAATAGTGCATTAGAGTTCTTTTTTCTACGCATCCTTGTCAACCTTTGTATTTCTTGTGTTTTTGAATTTAGCTATTCTGAGAGCAGTAAAGTGATATATCATGGTGGTTTTAGTTTGCATTTAACTGATCATCTGTGATGTTTTTAATATTTTGTTAAACTTGGTTTGCTAGTATTTTGTTGAAGATTTTTGCATCATATGTGTCAGAGATAATGGCCTGTAGTTTTGTTTTGTGTGTTTGTTTTATTTTTATTTTTATTTTTTTGTAGTATCTTTATTTGGTTTTGGTATCAGAGTAATGCTGGCCTTGCAGAATGAATTTGGAAGCTTTCCTTATTCTTCTAATTTTTGTTTGAATAGTTTGAGAATAATAGATATTAACTCTTTAAATATTTTCTAGAATTTACCTGTAAAGCCATTTGGTCCTGGATTTTTTTTCATTGGGAATTTTGGATTTTTGCTGGTTTGTTTTTATTACTGGTTCAATTTTATTGCTGGTAATTGGTCTGTTCAGTTCTTTTTCTTTTCTTTTCTTTCTTTTCTTTTTTTTTTACCTTTTTCTGATTTGGTTTTAGAAGGTTATGTTTCTAGGAATTTCTCCATTTCTTTCAGGTTTCTAATTTGTTGGCATATAATTTTTCTTAATATTATTTTATAATCATTTTTGTGGCATTGGTTATTTCTCCTCCTTCATTTCTGATTATTTTTTGAGTCCTCAGTCTCTCTCTTTTTTGATGAGTTTGACTAAAAGACATCAATTTTCTTGATCTTTACGAGGAAGCAGCTCCTAGATTCACTGATCTGTTCTATTGTTTTTTGTTTGTTTCTTTATTGTTTCCATTTTATTTATTTCTTCTCTAATCTTAGTATTTCTTTTCTTCTAGTGGCTTTGAGTTTTCTTTGTTTTTATTTTTCTAGACCTTTTAGTTGTAAGATTATATTGTTTATTTGAGATTTTTCTTGTTTCTTGAAGTGGGCCTGTATTGCCGTAATCTTATAACTTGGAACAGCTTTCGTTGTATCCCCAAAATTTTGTTTTTTTGTTTTTTTTCTTTGTTTGTTTGTTTAAGAATTTATTTATTTATTCATGAGAGACATATACAGGTAGAGACATAGGTAGAGGAAGAGTCAAGCTCTCTGTAGGGACCATGATGTAGGACTCGATCTCAGTACTCTGGGATCACGCCCTGAGCTAAAGGCAGCCACCCAGGTGTCCCAAGATTTTGGATCATTGTGTTTTCATTTTCATTTGTTTCCATGTATTTTTTAAAATTTCTTCTTTGATTTCATGGCTGTCCCATTCATAGTTTAGTAGCATGCTATTTAGCCTCCATGCATTTGTGCTCTTTCCAGATTATTTTTTGTGATTGATTTCTAGTTTCATACTGTGGTGGTTTTAAAGATGTATGATATGATTTCAATCTTTCTGAATTTGTTGAAACTTGTTTTGTGGCCTAACATGTGCTCTGTTTTGAAAATATTCCATGTGTGCTTGAAAAGAATGTATATTGTAGTGCTTTTGAGTATAACGTTCTTATATTTGTTAGGTCTATCTGGTCCAGTGTGTCATTCTTTGGTGGTTTTTCTCTCTGGATGGTCTAGCCATTGATATAAATAAGGTGTTAAAATTCCCTACTATCATTGTATTACTGTCAATCACTTTATGTTTGTAAATAATTGCTTTATGCATTTAGGTGCTCCCATGTTGAGTGCATAAATGTTCACAGTTATTATATCCTCTTGTTGGATTGCTCCTTTTATCATTATGTAGTGTTCTGTTTTGCTTCTTGCTACAATCTTCATTTTAAATCTTCTATTTTGTCCAATATAATTACTGCTATCCCAGCTTTCTTTTTATTTCCATTTGACATGCTATAATATTTCATATCAAGGAAGATAATATATTGATTGTAAGAAGCAGTATTGGGGTGGATATCCTCCTGCAAATGTTATCTAAAGAACTGGAATCATATTAATTGAACTGAGTCCTAAATTTTTGGTTAAAGTAAAAAGGACATAAAAGAAAAAAAGTTTTATTCTGCTCTGGTACTCTGTGCATCTGATGCCTGTTAGCTTGTCACTAATAATGGATTGTTTCACTTCATGATACAAGAAATTCAATTTGCCTTGAAATTATAACTATGCTGGCAGTTCTCTCTTTATAACTATATATATATATATATATATATATATATATATATATAGAGAGAGAGAGAGAGAGAGAGAGAGAGCGCCATGTTCTCTATTTCAAAATGGGCAAGATAATTATAAAAGTGCATTTAATGAAAATATATGCAATAAGGCTCTCATTTGATATTGTATTCTATGAATTTTGGATTTCATACAAAATATATGTTCCCCTTGGCACGTTTGAGTTTGTTCTGGTTATACTCACTTTTAAAATTAGCAAGTTTTCTTTCACACCTATTGGATAAAAAAGTTTTTAATTATCTGCCTTATATTAGCACTGGCAAGAGAATCTTCCCAATGCCTTTTCTTTCCTTCCTACAGTCTTGCCCCTTTTCAAAGCAGTTCTTTTAGTAAGGCCGACCAAGCTTCACTGGCTTTATTATGGTCTCCCTTTCAGGAATCACAAATATTCTCATGGATTTTGTTTACACTGAGAATTGTTGGAATGGTATATAAGACACACAGGATTGCTAATTATCTATTTGAATTCTCATAATTATCAAGCCCTCAAATAAAGATGGATTGCTTGACTACTTCTCCAGCTGTTTTCTCCAGGAAAACTTCATGTGTTACACGGGCTTCACCAGGAAAAGACATACAAGTGACAAATGACAGTGTTTGCCAACTGTTAAACACATGCAAACCCTTGGAGAAGTTCTTCCCAGTTACAGTAGGGGTAGGGCTCTGTTGTGTAGCTTGGGAGCGGGATCTATTTTAAACGTTGCCTGGAGAGGTTGGTCTGCTCTTGAAGCTCCTTCAAGAGTTGGCATTCAGAACAGGGTCAGTCAAGAAGGTTGCTGGCTCCATGCCTGAATCTTCTGTTATGTTTAGCTCAATTAGATTCAAATACACAAAACATGCCAGTGAGAAGAGAAGGTCAATCATTTGGAAATTATATTAATCTTATCTTGGAGGTAATTTTTGCCATGTCTAGTGTATCTTCACTATGAATATGAAAATTAAGGAGAACACTATAATAAACTGCCATTATATGGAAAAATAAATTAGAATCAAGTCAAATGCTTATATATAATAGTAAGGCATCCCTGGTGTTATAAATTGGCCGGCTCAGCATGTTGCCTTCATCATCTTCTGTTTCACAGAGTGGATTCTCTTTCTAAACTACATGTGTACCTTGTCATTATCATGCTTTGTAAAAGGCTTTTACCTTAAATTTTCACAAGACAAAGTGAAGTATAAATGGGAAACACTTTGGGCAGATCACTTGAAAAGCCAAACCACCAGTATTAATTTATTTTTTCAAACTCAATATGCACGACCCTCTTTTTTTTTTCTCTTGTTATTCCTTTATTTTATACTATCCCTATTTTTTATACCTCCTATCATCCATTCCGATACAGCAGCCTAAAAGTAGAGAAATAATAACAAAATTAGTATTTTACCAGAAGAGTTGATTTGAAGGAAGATTATATAAGATAATTTGTTTTTTAACTCAAGATGTCAATCTGCTTCTGTTTATTATATATACTAATCATCACATGACATATCTTGTTATACTGATGCAGTTTGACTTAGTGTATATCCATACATTTGTTTCTCCCATGGCTCATAAGTAAAGTTTTAGGTTTTATCAGACAAATTAAGGCAAATCATATAGCATTTATGCAAGATGATGGTCTAAAATGCAAACATGTAAATAATGATGTATTATTTCTGGAGTTTGGTCAGATATTATCTCATATGCTTATAAATAATTTTGAATGTATCCTCATCTATGTATCATGAGCTACCTGTATAAGTCTCTTCCTAGTTTTTGATTGGGATGTCAGACTTTGTTGATTTGTATGAACATTTATATAAAGTAAAATAATAATAATAATACTTTGTCTTTCAAATGGGATGAAAATATTTTTAGTTTTTACTAATATTTTTAATTTATTATTTTAATATATATATTGATGCATTTGCCTATGTGCTTTATGGCATCTGAGTTTTCTGTCTTAGAAAAGTATAGGTAGAAAATTGAATACACACACACACATATATATATATTTTATATATATATATACATATTCACGGATATTCAAATAATAGATTTAAGGTAGCATAGGTATAGCTCCATCTGTATTTGTAAAGTTTAGTTTTATTGTTATATTTTTTTTACATAAAATATATTAAAAAGATTTTTATTTATTCATGAGAGACAGAGAGAAAGAAAGAGGCAGAGACACAAGCAGAGGGAGAAGCAGGCTCTACACAGGGAGCCCGATGTGAAGGTGGTGCTAAACCACTGAGCCACCTGGGCTTCCCCTACATAAAATATACTATTTGGGATAATTAAATATCCTAAAGTGATACTTAAAAGTGTTTTTTGCAGACAAATGAATTTGAAAACCTACAAATTCATTTTAAAAGCAGATGGGTAACTCATAATTTTTATTATTTTCTTCATTTAAAATTTTTCATATCAACTTGTAAAATGGTAGACATTTTGTACATTTTTTGTATAAACTAATCCATAGTGATCATATAAACAATAATAAATGACACTGTTGGGACTATAGATTAACAATTATTTTAATTGATGGAATTTTGACACTTGGGTTCATGTCAAAGTGTACTCACCATGACTATTGGACAGAACAGTGTCAACCAGTTTAGCTCCAACTAAACTTCTATAAAATATGAGTCACATTTCTGTGTGTTGTCTTGAAATTTATAGGCCTTATCTAGTTTTTCTTGTCCCAGTTTATATCATTCACTATCAAAAATATAACCATGACACTGATAAAATGTTGCTGTTCATGTTGTTCAGAAAATACTGTACCTTAGGAGAGTCTCTCTATAAAACACCATTCTGACTCTGAAGAAATGGCATTTGGTGTTTGATCACTCGCATTAATATTGTTTTATTTTTATATCAAACAGTAAAGCGGCAGTAACATTGAATTACTGATGACATTTTTATTAGCAAACTGTGGACTTGAGATGATGCTTCTAGTTTACCGGACACAGTAGCAAGCTAACAAGTTAGAGTGCTTGAAACATTCAGGGGCTTGGACATGAGCAAAATTGCCTTTTGGCCACACCCACGAGGTCCCTAAATATCATTTAAGATAGCCACATACAGAAGGAGCTGGATATTTCTTATAGTAGAACCTCAATAATTATATATTGAATTGGAGGCATAGTTACTAGAACTCCAAGAAAGACAGAAAGACTGAGAAAGATAGAGAAGGAGAAGGAAAAGAGGGAGTTAATGAGGGAAATGGAGAGAGAGAGTTCTGAACTATGTAGATAAAGAATTTTTTTTACAGGGTATTAGAATCTTCTAGAAATTAACTATTTCCAGCTTTATATTCCAATACAAAAATAATATCATTGGACACTAAGAATAACCAGCCATTAGAAATTTGTAATGTTATCTTACTAACTATTATTTGGTGTCATTGATGTTCTCCTAAAAGTCACTGCTAGATGCAGTGGTTCTGTGTTCATTAGGTAGTTATTGGTAGGAGATAAGGACATTTATATTTAATGTACCAAATACTTTCTATCACTTAGAGTTCTTTAAATTTTTACTTTGCCAGTCGTTTCAGGAAATGACTTACGGTTCTGTGATTTTATAACTCAAAGTTGCTTCCAAGATTATATAGGATATATTTCCAAATAGCTTTTAAAACAATACCATTGTTACATAGAGTTCTCTGGAAAATAATTGCAATTCACAAAAGATGTTTCTATTGTCTTGAATAAAAAATTAATGGCATGTTTATTAAGACAAAATATCAAATAAACAAATTGGAAATAGAAAGTAAAATAGTGATTTATGTTTTTTGATTATTTAATATAATCCTATTTATGAATTACAATGAAATGCACATTTTTCTGTGGTCCTTAAGAATGTAAATGACTAATCCTTACAGACTATGTTTAAAGGGCTTTTATCAAAAAAAAAAAAAAGTCCCTATTTTAATTTAATAGTTTAGGGATTCTTGGAAAATATATTCTGAAATTTCTGAAATAGCTGTATTCATGTTTAGATTCTTGCTTTTCCAAGAAATTTACCTGTTTTCTTCATGTATGATGTAAATTCTTACCCCCTCATTATTTCATTCATTTATTTCATCAAATTATTTTTGACTGTTATATAGATGCTGCATTCATAATGGTGAGTTGACTTTATTTTTGTCATTCAAGCAGGTCCAACAAAAATGTTGTTTTTATTTCCATATATAGTAAACTTGAATTTTTTGTGATATTTCTATTCTGTTTATTTAGGCACCACTGTTAATATCCCATAAAATGTATAATTTATGATGAAAAAACATACTTGGTTTTTATGTCTCTATAGGGAGAAAGGGATAAATATGCCTCATGGTACAGTAGTTTTCAATAAAAGGTTTACCTTGTGAAATATGGTTTCCATATGTATCTCTTGGTACCTACTAAATAAAGAGTTGTTTTAGCACTAGCATTTTTCTTACATGCTATTTTAATGATACTATAGATCTTTTTCATTTAATTTTATTAATAGTATTGAACATAAAATTCCCTAATGAACAGTTTTGGAATACCCATTCAATTAAAAAGAAAGAAATAACCATTAAAATAATTAAGAAAACCAGAGTTATTCTTCATAAATTTTCTGCACTTTGTGTTTAATCACATCCCACCCCACAGGAAATTTGAGCCAATAGATGTTGTTCTATTCAAAGCTCTCAGTCCAATTTATAAGGCATAATCAGTACTGTAAAGTGAGAATTTTCCTCTTTAGTGTTAATTTCCAGATAGTTCTGTTACATACTGATATAACACAAACGTTAAAATGGAAAAGGGTCTATATAGATAACAATTTCATGGTTGTGGTGAAATGGATTCTGCGTGTGTGTATGTATGTATATGTGTGTTTGTGTGTGTGTACACCCCATACAAACACATGTGCACACACGCATAGTTTCTCAGTATCATCAAGATTATTATCTTAAGGATATCTAGGTTTCCCTGCTACCTGAAATGGAGCATTCCCATGAAAGCTTTCAAAAGCCAAAATGACATAAGGAAGCAATCCCCATTAATTCATAAGGAAAAATTTTTGAGTATCCCTAGACCCTAAAAGTAACCTATTTTAGGCTGTTCTGATCCTTTACACATATCTTGCTAATGCTTGCACAAAATCAGTAGAGATAAAGCACAGATGCTCACAGACCTAGTTCAAAGCTCTGGGGACATGGTGCTAAGGTGGCTGAACGTGGTTCCCAGAGAGGGAGCTGGGCTGGGCCCTTCTCGTTGCTCCGGGCCTGCACTGCCTCTACAAGAGTTCATGGCAAAATGAATGCCGAACACTATTTTCAGTCTTCTTTTTCATAAAAGCAAAACTCCTCTTCAGATTTCTTTTAGTTATCAAAAACCAGTACTAATTGAGGTCATTCTAAAAGCAAAGTGACCTAATGTGAACTTTCAAAAAGCAGGGGCTACCTGTATAGTCTTGTTTTCCTAATGTTCTGTGTGAAATTCAAGTCACAAAATATGGCATTGTTATGTGAAAACAGTAAAAGAACACGCTAATGTGGCCATTTCGATGTGATTTACTATTATTATTCCATTTTATTTATTCATAAATCTGCTAAAGATGATAAGTTAGCATTCCACCCATTTCTTACAACAGGGTTGAAAAAGTAAAAGAGATGTGCAAATGCTTTGTGCAGTCTTCTCCCATGAATCATCTTGGTTATTAAAGAATTATGAACTCATTTTTGTGACAATAGTTTGTAAACAAAACAAACTACTTTGGCACGAATCTATTTTCTAGTGAATGGAAGGAGTAAGAATATGAACAGGGCAATCTGTCTGATTCTAATGTAATATTAAGAATATTGGGAAAACAAAGATAACATTATTATGTATTGTATCATACCAAAAAGGTAGCCCAAATAAGCTCCCTTTACTATTTGCTCACCAGTGTGCCATTTATCCTTGAAAAGCACTGAATAAAAAGCAGGAAATCATCTCTCTTACCATTTTTTTTTTCATGTATGCCTTTGTATGTGTGTGGATGTGGGTTTTCTACATATTCTTAGCAACAAATTTCTACATATCCAAAACAGTCAAATAGTTTTGAGCATATATTTTATGCTTGAATTTCCAAATTATCTTGAATTGATATTCTCAATCGGTTTATCTGTAGACCCACTCTCATTCATTTAGTGACAGACGTTACTTTTTCTCACTCATTTTCATTAACCTTTGAAATGTCACTTGGGAAGATTAAAAATTAACAATGAAAAAGAGCTTATTATTTAAAATATAGCACGGATATAAAGTAAAGTGTGTATGTGTGGAGGAATCAAAAGAGGTCAGCTCACATGGCATTAAGACTTTGGGGGCAGCCCAGGTGGCTCTGGGGTTTAGCACTGCCTTGAGCCCAGGGCCTGATCTTGGAGTGAGATCGAGTCCTGCATCGGGCTCCTTGCATGGAGCCTGCTTCTCCCTCTGCCTGTGTCTCTGCCTTTCTCTCTATCTATCTCTGTGCTTCTCATGAATAAATAAATAAAATCTTAAAAAAAAAAGTTGGCATTCTTGACTCTGCTGACAGATTAAATGCAGAGAATATCTGGAGTACAGAATGAACTGTAGATAAAGAAATCACTAAAGGGGCATGCATTTCAGATGTGGACTGAAGGGTCAGGTGAATCTAGCAGAGCTTTGTAAAAGATCAAAGTGATGACCTAGAATTATTTTGGGAGAAATACCTGAAAGTTTAGAAAGTAACAGGGAGTTAATTTTCCAAAATGTCGCAAATATCATTACAAAACATATTTTAACAAATAACTGAATACTGGGCATTCCATGTGAGGCATTCTTGTAATTTATATTATTTGCATTTACTTTCATGCTCTTTTAACATGCAAACAAAGCCCAGTTCTTATCTTAGACATAATACCTTGTAATTTTTTTTTTTGCGAAAGCAGAGAAAATAAAGTAAATTTAAATTGCATGTGCACTTGATCTTAGAAATGAAAGCAAGATGATTAAATAGAATAGGTATAAGTATGCATTTTTACTCCAAAAAATGAGAATGGAACACACCATAATAAATATAATCCAGGGAATTGCATTACTAAAGTTGGAATTGTATTACTAAAAAGAAGGAGGCCCCTCACAGTGACAGTGAACAAAGGAAAAAATTTGTAAATATGCGAGAAGGAGGTGATAACTGCTGCTATAAATCTGATACTGTAAAGTTCTTAAAAACAAAACAAAAACAAAAACTAGTGGTTTGATTGAAGATCTACTCAGCTGAAGAATTATGGTGCCTGTAATTATGAATGGACAACTTAAATATCCCGTCTGTAAAGGCAGTTTTATTAATATAACTATTAAACCAGGTTTATATATAGTGAAACAAAAGTTGTTTCTTTCAGGAGTTCATTGTATCTCTAATTACGTTGGGTTTATTATAGAATCTATAATTTTCATTAGAAGAAATAATTGAAAGAAAGAATGAGGTTTTTGTAATTTTTTTTCAGGATATGATAAATTTGACATGTAGAAGTGGTGACCAGCATTCATCTCTCATATCTGATTAAGGGATTTGTGCTTTCCCAGGGCACATTCAGGCTAATTAAAATCATGCTTGTGTTTTCATTAATGGGAGCAGAACAGTAATTCTTCAAGCTTATGATAAAAATGTATACTACATGATATGAAATTGAGTTCCTCTTTTGATTATCAGAGGTCAGGAGAGTAAATGATTCAGTTTTCCTTTATGAAAAATGTGTAATGCATGTATTTATTTATTATCTGTTAATTTTTTTTTCCCAGAGCATAAAGGAAAACTGTTTATACACACAGAGATAATCTCATTTTTCATTTGGAAAAATACCCACTATTAAATATTAAAATAGTAACATTGAAATTATGCTTAGCTCATTTTTTTTCTTATTATCTAACAGAAAAAGATATGTGCTGTACTATGATCTAAAATGTGAACACAACATATTCTACTTCACAATTACATTTGGGCAATGTCCCTTTCAGATCCCTTTCTGTTTACATCTATTTTTTTAATACACATAACGCTACTTGTTATTAAAGCTATATTAGTAATAGTAAATAACAGCTACTATTAAGAACTAAGTATTACTGAAGCTTTCTTGAATGTGTTACTGAAATTAGACAAAGATCTTAAATGTAGGTATTGTACTCCCTATTTTACAAATTTCAAAACAAAAGTTTTGAAGACTTTACTAACTTTGTCCAGCTTTGGAGTTCTCATTTCATACCCAGGCTAATGGGACCATCATGCCCATATGAAGGTTGATGTTGGAAAGTCAACACCACAGACAACTAGAGGACAGGGGAATCCTAACCTTGCCACAGGTTTTAATATTTTTGAAGTTTCTCAGGCCTTTGAACAAATGAACAAAAATAAATTATAAATAACTGTATAAAATGTCTGTTGTACTGAAATGTCTTGTTTTCTCGCACAAAGGAATGTTCTTGGAGAATCTAAATTATACTAGTTGAGGAAAAAAAAATTGTAATAGTTGAGGCTTCAAGTGTAGCTGTTCTTCAAAATTCTCACCCTGAGTAATTTGTTAATTAACTTCAAGAAATTCTGGGGGAATTCTCCCAAAATGAAACAAAACATTCCTTGAGCAACCTATTTCCAAAATGCCCCAAATTAAGTCATCATTAATATGAATTAATAGAATCATCATTCTAATTCTAAAAGATAATTTATATGGGACCTTATTCATCTACATAAACTGGTTCATTTAATTATTTAATCTCTGGATCTCTCAGTATCCAGATGATCCCCCAACCCCAAATAATATATACTTTGCCTGATTCATTGAAGGAGAATACTTACCATATTGGGATTAGAACAAATTGGGGAAAGCCCAGACTTCTGGCCAACTCCACTCGAGATCCATCTAGGTCCTATTTTATAATTCACTGGAAGACAATTGGGAGGTCTTTCTGTATCACCCCAATTTTCCTAATCCTGATTAATTTGGATATGTTAAAATATACAACATGTCACATATTACCAAAAGTTAAAATGGAATAAGAATACAAATGGCTATTGTCATATTACCTCAGAATATTATCTTAAAAATTGGAAGTACCCGGTCTTACTCTTGTTTTCTACCTGTTACATTGAGTCAACACATTATCAGAACGGGGGAAAGGGCTAGTCCAAGCCATTAAAGGTCAGTTGTTAAGGTCGTCTGTGGCAGCCCATTCATTCATGTGATTAACTGTTTCACTGTGAGCACATATCATGTACCTGGAATGGTGCTGAGCACTTGTGATACAACAAGAAATAAAATGTGCTATCAGTAGGAAAGAGACTCAAGTGAGTTGCAATGGGTAATGTTAGTTTTCTGATGCTGTGTAACAAATTACTACTAACTCCGCAGCTTAAATGAACACCTGTTTATTATCTTACATTTTGGTATACCAGAAGTCTGGGCAGACTTACCTGTGCTCTTTATAGTGTCACAAAGTGGAAGTCAAGGATTTCCCCAGGCTGGCCTCTTATCTGGATGATCTAAGGAAGATTCCAACCTCATTCAGGTTCTTGGCAGAATAAAGTTCCCATTGTAGTAGGATTGAGTTCCTATTTTCTCACTATCATCTGGGAGTTTCTCTCAGATAGAGGCTACTCACAGGTCGTTTCCACGGGGTCTTCTCTATTTTTAAGCCAGAAACTGGCCCCTCCCTTTTCAAATTTTGACTTCTGTCCCCTGTTGGAGAAAATGCTCTGCTTTTAGATGGTCCATTAAATTAGATTAGGATCACCAGGATAATATCCTTATTTACTTTCAATTGTAACTCTAACTACATCTGCAAAAATTTCTTTTACTATTATGAGAGAGTGAGGATCGTTGGGATTATTGTGGAATTCTTTCTACCACCGACACAGACAGGAGCAAAAATACAGAGAATAGAGAAGTTAGCCTTTGCAGAGTTCTCTTTATACTTGCATTTGATGCTGCAAATATCTCAGTCATGCAAACATCTAAACATAAAAAGAAATGTTAAAAAAAAAAAAAGGAAAAAAGGAGATTATGAAAAAGTGAGAAAGAAGGGGACCAAACTTCTCTTTTCCCAACCGAACCTAATTAATAATCTATGTCTGAATCTGTTATTCCTTATTCTGTTTCATGTTATACTCTTGATCCCTAGGTGTTTAGTTTTTGTTGCTGCTACTGTTTGTGTTGTTGTTATTGTTAGCTAACCACTATGTATTTGATGTTAACATTATAAAAGATTTACTTCCCTTTGGGAATTTTGCAGAGAGGTTTTAAATAATTAATCAAGTGAGTGTCTAGGTATATCAGTTAGGGTTACAGCAGGGAACAAGAACCAGTAGGCATGTGGATTAAGAATTTGATTGCCAGGAATTGGCTCATGAAAATGTAGGAGCTGGGTGGGCAAGTTCACCATTTGTAGGGCAGGCCATCAGAGGGCCGACTGAACCTCGGCGGCCCAAGCAGAGCTGCTGTCTACAGGCAGAGGGTTTTTGTTTTTTGTTTTTCAGCTATGCTCTTCAAGACTTTCAGAAGATTGAGTCAAGGCCACCCAAATGATTTGGGATTATCTCCCCTACTTAGAATCAACGAATTATGAGCTTTAATCCCATCTCCAGAATACCTGCACGGCAACACCTAGATTACCGGTTGATTACAGAGCTGGCGACTGTCACCTGGCCATGCTGACATAGAAAAAACACCATCGCTAGTTCTTGTTTTTGCTTTTAAACTAAGCGATTTGCCTGCTTTCCACAGTGTCATCATGTCACACTCTGTTGGAACCAGAGAGGTTTTTTTTGCATTGATTTCCTCAAATGCATGTTAGAACGTCCAATACAACCATGCAGAAGTGTGTGAGCAAGTTCCTGGTGGCCTGCTAGGTGACTTGGCCATCATGGTATTCTAGGAATAATCATCCTCTTACTTTTTTTTTTTTTTCATGAACAAAATTAGTAGACATCAATAGCACAAAGTAACACTATCTCTATATATTTTATAAGCTCATTTTGCCATTACAGTAAGTCAACTCACACTTCAAATCTAGAGCTGGTCATTGGTGTCCACAGTCAGAGTAGTAGAAATGGTATCAGGACAAGCGCAAAGTGGAACAATCCTGCATCTTCTTTCTACTCGGTGCCATGTTTGCCCATAATCCAAAGAAAGGTCTTGAATATGGCAAGATGTAGAAAGGCAACACTTATTTGTTTGCCAGACTTTTGTTGTTACCTTGCTTCTCCAAGAGAATCTGTTGTTTTTCTCTCTCTGAGCCTTCCCTAAGATTACTTCAGTTCATATATCATACTATAGAATGACAAATTGATACTTTCTTTTCCCTAGGTAATTTCTTCTCGTACAAATAAAGGAGAAAGAAAAGGTCATTCATTTATCTACAAAAATGTTCAGTCAATAAACTTTTCTCTAAAAAACAATGGCATTGTCTCAAAAATTTCAAGATAAAAATATTAAAAACCCATAGCAGAGCTATAATCCTTTTTAGTGATTTTTAAATGTCATTTCAGTTGTAATACCAACAATCACTTTCACTGTCTTTAATTCATCATTTATTCATAGAGAATATAAAGGATTGGAAAAGTGGGAAGACCAAATGATTTGTTTTAATTGCTATATGAAAGAGTATATTGACATTTTTCTTGTTTTTATATTTAATAAAACTCTCCCATTTACTTATATTTGAGTAAAAACTCAAAATTGTTTTTTTTTCCAAAGTTTGCATCCTTAGGTTATTTTTTTTTCCCGAGGGAAGAAAAAAACATATTAAGGAGCGATGCTTGTGTATGTTTATAAGCTTAGAATTCCTTTCTACATTATCATAAAAAAATCATAATTAAAATCACAAGATCATCATTGTCTGGACAAGATGTACAACCCTATTGTTGTGATGAAGAATGACTGAATGACTTTGATATGCTTTTTGAAATGCTATGAGATATACTGTGTGATTATTTCAATCCACAGATTTTACCTATGGAGAAGAAAACGTAAATATAAATCTATTTTACTGCAAGACCTGATAAGTTTATTTTGAAAAAGATTGAATTTGACAAGTGTTTAACTGAAATCAAAATATTAATGTATATAAAATATAGAAATTATTTCCACTATTTTATAAGTTTATGGGTATCAGTGTTATTTCATAGTGTGTTCTGTGCAAATCAAGATTTATGTTAAATCTCTTCTATACAAAACACAACTCAAGTAAGAGATGCACAATTCTTTCTTTTAATATTTTATTTATTTATTATTTATTTATTTATTATTTATTATTTATTTATTTATTTATTCATGAGATACACAGAGAGGCAGAGACATAATAATAAGGGAATCATAAGGAGATAAGGAATAATAAGGAAATAATATGCATGCCATCTCTTTGAAAAGTTGGTAACACTATAAACACATAGAGCTGGACTTCCGAGCAGACTCCAGCAACTGATGACTTTCAATCCCTAGTAAGCCAATTGCCAACATTATTGATTTGAGTAAAGTTACCCAAAATTAATCTAAGTACTCTACCTAGCAAAAACTTTATATAACCTAGTTCTTTGTAAGAGTTGAGGTCCTGCTAAGAAGTAGCTGTTGGTATACCTCAATGTCCCTGATTAGCTCTTACCTGCTTCCCTCCTGGAAATCTGCCTCCATTGCCCTTTGACAGTGACAGATTTCCTGATAATAATTGGTTTCTTCTGGAATGTCCCTCTCATGGGATTTACTCTCTTTGTTGTTCAATGGTTTTGAAAATGCTTGCCCCTCATCTTCCTCCTCAATTCAAGCACAGTGTCTTTTATTGCCTGGATATTTCTTCTCAAGTCAACTTTGATGGGTATGTCAGTGTTTCATAGTCCTTCCCACACTAACTGGAAGATCTGTCTTTTTTCTGACTTAATCTCCTCCTCAATCATCCAGGATACCGAGGGGCCATTGCATATAGTGCTTGGGTGGGTGAAACCCCAACACTGAATTCCAAATAGATTAGGGCAGAGTTCCTAATAAAAGGATCCCCCTTTGCCTACATGAATGTGATACATCTCACTTGTTTGCTTCACAGCAATGGTCAGGAGAACCTAAGAATGAAATTCTTCTAGTAGATGTTCCCATGTTTTATACCAGGTCATAAAACCCAGTGGTACAACGGGGCTCCTCTGTTTACTTTGTCTGTGAGCCACACCAGCAAAACTCCCTCATAAAGAAGCATTTGTGTACTAAATCAAACAGAAATATTTGTACTGCACTACTAAAATTTTGGTTTTTATTGATGCCTTCTACATGGCGTCAAGAAAAGAATATGTCAGTTTTCAGTTTAGGGCCACTTCAAGACACCCTCAGCTTCAGCCAGCTTCTGGATAATTCTGTGTCCCTTAGTGACTTACACTCATTACCAAACCTCAGGTCTACTGAGCATTCAATATTTACCCCTAAAAGATGAGAATTTTAACACATTTTTAACACCTTTGACCAGCCTGTGTATTTCCCTAGCTTTTCAAAAGTTGAATTGAGATGGCTGGTCCCATATGGATCCTCAGCTAAGATGTTCACTCAAGGATCACATAAAAACTCAATTCAGAAAAGCCTCAATTTTTCCATAAAGTTGCTCATTTTGAAAACAATAAATATTCACCAGAACAAATATAATAATCCCCCCCTTAATTGCAAGTATCAGAGAGAAAACATAAAGTTTACATGGTAATAATTCTGGAATAAGTAGAATTATTTCAAGTTATTTATAAAGGAGCTACTCCTGTTCTTATTAAAAATTTTATGTATTTAAATTATTGCTTAATGATCATGCTTTAGAGTAAGTTTTATAGTTATGCAATTTTTTTCTTAATTAAAGCCACTAAAAGCCGAGTATAGCAACTTAGTTTTACCATAGTCCATCACCTTACAACTAGTTGTTTGTCCTCCACTGTTAATATAATGAATTGTATGCTTTAATTATGAACAAATATGTAAATTATGAAATGTTAATTTTCTCAAGAAATGTTTATTAATAATATATAATTCTTACATTTTCAGATCCATAGGACTGTGTTTAAAATTAGTAAAAACAAAACAAAACAAAAACACAAACCTTAAGTTGACAATTTTATGAAATGAAAAATAACTCATTTTTAAGTGGAGAAGAGCACATGCACAAACTGAAAAACATTCGATTAAATTGTAAAGTTGTTTTGTCATGATGAAAGATGACTTGCATAAAACGGCACCTTAAAATAACTAGGGTTTTCTCCATTAGAAATCAAGCCCCTAATTTTGGGTCTTTAGATAAGAAAAATAACACTATGTGATAAAGGTAAATGATCCTTGTTTTGTAGCTCCTTTGAGATAACTGCCCTGAATGAAATAGTTCTGGTGTGGTGACTTGTGATAGCTTTTAATAGACCCAAGCAAGGCAGAAACATCTGGAAGCCTAATTCCCCGAAGAGTTTCCTGTGCTGGTTTTAAACAGAATAGTAAAATGATGGAGCAGGTAAACATCTGCCAGTTACAGGAAACCAGTATTTTGTTCAATAGGGTATTATACTGTGTGTTCAGCAAATATTTACTGAGGATCTATTTTGTATCTAGTAACTACATTGAACACTGTGAGAGCTATCAAATAGTATAGGTCCTTTTATATAAACACATCATGTTGAAATTTGGAAAGAAGTCAGATTAGTCCCAGGAATGAAAATCTAGAGATCAGGAAATTATTTTCTGATAACAATTAGAGTAAAGAGCCTGGCTGTTTTCTTTGAAATGGTTGGAAGTCACTTTATAGGCACATCAAGGTGAATTTTTAATTATAGGCAAGAAATTTACATTTTATTCAATAAGCAACTGGGGAGTATGGAGCTTTCCTTGACAAATGAGTGACATGTCAATTATTAAACTTTATAATGAATAATATACCTTCAGTTGTTCTTAACCACGGTCAATAGGCTATGTTGGGAGGTAGGGGTAATAGCTTCTGGAATCAAGTTTGAGATATTATTGGCCACCTAACCTCTCTGTGAGAGAAAATAATAACCCCCTATACCACTATGGGGAACATAGCTGCAGTCCAAATGCTGAAATATAATGAGTTAGACTAAATTGTCATGGTAGGCCTATTAGCATTAGTCACTTGGAGCCAAAGCCAAAGAAAACTCACTGCGTTAATGATATCATGGATATGCCGGGGTGGAGGAGAAGGAGCCCTTATCTTTTACACAGCATACTGAAATATTTACAGATGGAATAATAACCGGTCTAGGATTTGCTTCAAATGTATCCAAGAACAGAATGAGAGTATATAGAGGAAACAAGATTGGCCACAAATAGCCAAAGGATGAGGCTAGATGATGTGGACATAGATGTCTATGAATACGGTGTCTTTTACTTTTTATATTTGTCTGAAATTGTGTAATGGAAAATTGGAAAATAATAGAGACTAAATGAAAGGAAATGGGCTCTTTCTCTATTTCTACTCCAGGGCTCACCACAAATCTCAGGTTTCACCCCTTCAATACAGTGACCCTTCCAGAGCTCATTCAACATTTAAGAGCAGATTACACAAAAGCATGAAAGGGACTTTGCCCAATACTAGAATATATATATAGAGAGAGTGTGTGTGTGTGTGTGTGTGTGTGTGTGTGTGTGGTTAAGGCTTCTTCCTACAAGCCACACTGTGACATGGTAGCTGCTCTGTTTTTCTATGGGATTAGAATCAGTTTTATTGATTTTACCCATCCTTGATGAAAGAAGACAGAGTGAAAATGAGAATACAGTCAATATCACTTCTCAGCCCTAAGGAGTTGGTACTGATGGTTTTCAGCTGGTGCAAATTCCAGTATCACCTAAAACTGACCTAGGAGAAAATCAACATCCACTCTGAAAGAAGTCGTATATCTCTAACTTAAAGTATTTAAACCAAACTTTATGAGATTATGTAAATTATATCTGGCCCCTTCACCTTTACTTATTACAGATATATACAAAAAAAAAAAAAAAAAGAACAAAGAATTGGAAAAGGAAGGGATAAGTAAAACAAATGAAAGATTATCCTTTTTCTTCATTTCCCCTTAGCTTACACTGCTTACATACAGGGGCCGGTGAGTTAGCCTACCAAAGCTCCAAAGTCAATCAAGAAAAAGCCTTTAGTTTCTCATGATGCATAACCTTCCTTCAAAAATGTGTAAGTAGGCTGATGTATATCATAGCCTGCTTTTTTCTATAAAAAGACTATGAAAACGTACCCATGTTCAAAATAGATTGATACAATATGTTGATGATGCATTCATTTATCAAATTTTCTTATTTATATTTAATCAGTACTTCAGTATCTACAGTTTTTCACTATTAAAAACAATGAGATAATGTGCAAAATGTTCTCAATAAACATCTCCAGAGTCATCCACTTTATGTATACACAAAGTGACATTTTTGTTACAAATGTCAAAATTGTTCCCTTGAGATTCGTAGCAGTTTATATGTCCAATGGCAATTAGTTATAATGCTATAATTATAACATAATTGCCAAAAAAGAATGGAATGGTATAATCTTATTTTACATCTTTAATGGGAAAAATAGCCTCAGGATTCCCAATATAAAACAACACTGTGACATGTTTAGACTACGTCCAATTGGGCATGATCATTATAATTAAAAACAAAATTTTCTTTAGCCATTTCCATAGTGTGTATATTGCAAATTAATGAAAAACAGCCATTAGCATTTGTTCAGCCTTTATTTTCTAACAGTTACCTTTTTGGTATTTGATGTCTATTAACTCATGATCCTCTGCCCTCATATCCATGAATTCTTTTCATACTATCTTACTTTTCTTTCTTATCTGAGGAAACGAAGGCAAATGTGGTTTAAGCTACCAGCCCAAAGGTTCACAAGCACTGTGTGCTCCTGTGGTGCTGCTGTGTTGTTTTAACCCCAGGGAGTGAGCCACCCATCTTCCTTGCTATTTTTTTTTCCTTGCTATTTTTATCACAGTTTTTACCACTGCACCATTATTACAAAAACTTAAATCCATATATTCGATGTGCATAAGGTAGTAAAAGTGTTATCTTAGACTACTCACCAGTAAAGCCCTGTATTCTGTGGATGGTTTAAGTTATTTTAATAAGGAAAACAGAGTCAGCAAGACAGATAAAAGTGACCTATTCTTTACGTTGTGGCAGCAAATTATTGACTTTTGCAGAGACTGAGAAAGAACAAGTGGGCATGAGAGGAAACTGGGTATTAGAGTCAGCGTCACCGAGGGTGGAAGGAAAGGCAGCATTCAGAAGTTAATGAAATCACCATAAAACCCAAAGAAAACGTTCAATTTAGTAATAAGAGTAAGCAAGAGTAAGGGGGAGATCCTTTTAGAGCCACTGTGTACCAATATCAGGTTTATGATGCTATATAAAGTATTTTCAGCTTCAGGCCTGTCAAATGCAGTTAGAGCCTGAGAAGGCTCAATTATTTTTCTGTAATATAGAGTCACCTGCTGTGGCATCGATGCTGAAGATACGCTATGGTAAGACTTCAATACACATTAAAGAGAAGTTAGAAATAAATGGACAATGATAGATGTGTATCAAGAAGTAATTAAGCATTTCACAGCAGCCATTGTTTGAAATGGAATGGCACTTTATTTCCCTATATAAAATTTTACTGAACTATTATCTGGATAGGTACTAGGACATTAAGTTTAAAGTTGTCTTAAACTGTGATTGAATGAGGGATGCTGTGTACAATGTAAGAAACCGTTAGAAATACAAAGTGGGTGATTTTGTGCCGTCCGCAGTATGGCTTCTTTAGAAAATAGGACACAGAGTTAAAGGTGTGCACATGTTATCTTAGTAGGGATATGAGATATCATTAGCAGTGTAATTGCATTCATGTTCTATTAAAGAAAAATTGAGGGAGATACGTAGTTTTGCGACTCTATGGAACTTTAACATATAAAATAAGCTGCACATATTTAAAGTGCACGTTAGATGAGTTTTGGTGGGTGTGTACAACGGCCAAACCACCACCATCATCAAGATAGGGCACATTTTCATCATTGCTTTGCCATCCTTTTGCCATACCCTTTCATCATGCCTTGGCTACCCCCATCCTTCATCAATCCCTTTCCTGCCTTCTTGGTTGAATTTCCATATTTTTAAATTTCTCCTAAATGGAATTATATACTAGTTGGTTGTGTGCTGTCTGCTCCTCACTCTTTGGAGTCAGCACAAAGACCTTGTGGCCCAGTTGTTGAATACATAGGTGGTGTGTTCCTTTTAACTGATGAGTAGTACCTCATAGTAGTTCGCTCTGTAAGTGTACCTGTTGGTGCATTTGGATGGTCTCTGGGTTGTTTTTTTTTTTTTTTTTTTTTTTTTTTTTTTTACTATTGTGAGGAAAGTCAGTCATTTGTATATCAGTCTTTGAATGGAGATTTGCTTTCTCTTCTTCAGGGTAAATACTTTGGAATGAAATATATGCATCACACAATGGGCATCTATTTAACTTTTTAATAAACTGCCAAAATGTTCTCCAAAGGGATTCTACCGTTTTGTATTCCCATGAGTAGTGTGTGAGGGTATAATCCATGGTCTGCATCATTGTCTGAACTGGGTATTGTTAAGTTTGTTTTTTTTTTTTCTTTTTCTTTTTAATTTTACCCATGTTGATAGATGCATGGTAGTAGGAATGACTTTAAACAATTAAACATTTCCTTCTGAATTAGAGGCTCCGTGTAAATTAGGATTCGCTAGTTCTAGTTTTTAGTGAACAGCAAATTAATCTGCTACTGTTTTTCACTTTCCTGCTTCCAGATCTTTCTAACGTCCATAACTTTATACTCACTGGACCTTCCCTGCTTTCTGACTACCCACAGAGGGTCAGGATATCTGCTTCATAAAGAAATAAACACATCTTTCTTTTTTCTACTAAGTAAACTGTTCATTACATGGTATTTTCTGTGTATTTCTTTGATAACCTGTGTTTCAATCACTACTAAAAACGTGTGCGGCTTGGAATTTATATCCATAATTCTAGACAGCATTAGTTTTCGGTGGTTTTAAGTAAATTTGATATGAATTGAATTTAATGATCTTAAGGTTGAATATATTATTTACTTCATTTTGTTTGCACTTAATCATATCTACAAGATGCAAAATAAAATAAATCTGAGCTAACAGAAAAGGGGTGAAATGCCAAGCAATTGTGTCTACTGAAAGCCATTTGTTTTCTTTTAATTATGTCCTGTGCTTGCCTGTTTCACTTTAACTTTATACTAAAGTGTAAATGTGGTTTTAAAAATACAAAATATATAAAAATAAAAAAATAAGAATAAAAATACAAAATATATTATGTTATATGTTCATTTTTTCAATTATGTTTCCTAATTTAATTCTCAATCATTTTAATTAAACCACCTTTCATTTTAAATGACCAGGACAATGAAGAAATAGGCTAAGAATCCATTCTAGTTGTAATATAACAATAATGTCCTTTAAAAGTGATGTATTAAAAAAAAATAAAATAAATAAAAGGGATTTATTGTAGTTACTTAGAAAAAAATAGCAACTTTTTTCATGTACTCCATGTGCAATTCCAAATCAATGACTCCTGGCTGATTCTTAAGTTGCTTGAGCTATGAAGACAAAATAATTTTTCCATAATGTAATTTACAGAATAAATGTCATTTACAGAGAGAGAGAAAGAGAGAGAGAGAGAGAGAGAGAGAGAGAGAGAAGAGAGTATGAATGGAGTGAGGGGCAGAGGGCAAAGCAGACTTCCTGCTGAGCAGGGATGCAGGGCTCTGTCCTTAGACTCATGAAGCATGAGCTGAAGGCAGATGCTTAACCCACTGGGCCACCCAGGTGCCCCAAATGATTTATTTACCTATTTTAGAAAGAGATTGAGAGAGATTGAGAGAGAGGGAGAGAAGGGGCATAGCGAGGGAGAGAGTCTCAAGAGGACTCCTCACTGAGCATGAAGCCCAATGGGGGGCTTGAGCTTATGACGCTGGATCAGGACCAGAGCTGAAATCAAGAGTCAGACACTTAACATACTTAACCACCCAGGTGCTCCATTAACGGGAAGCTTTTTTAAATGGTTCCAGGTTATAAAGCTAGTGGTGACAGAATTTTGAGTGTAGTCCAAGCTTTCTAATACCCAATTGAGCTTTCTTTATTCCCAGAAGTTCACAGTATTTCGAACTCATGAGTATTGGGTGCCTGGGTAGCTCAGTCAGTTAAGCGTCTGCCTTTGGCTCAGGTCATGATCTTAGGGTCCTGGGATTGAGCCCAGAGTCACACTCCCTGCCATAGCAGAGTCTCCCTTTCCTTCTGCCCCCACCCCAGCTCGTGTTCATTCTCTCTCTCTCTCTCACAAAAATAAGTAAGTAAATATTCAAATTCACGAGTTTTTTTTTTAAGGTTTTATTTATTCATGAGAGGCAGAGAGAGAAAGAGAGAGAGAGAGAGAGAGAGGCAGAGACAGACACAGACAGAGGGAGAAGCAGGCTCCATTCAGGAAGCCTGACGTGGGACTCAATCCCAGGTCTCTATGTTCAGACCCTGGGCTGAAGGCGACACTAAACCACTGGGCCACCCAGGCTTCCCGAAAATTCACGAGTTTATATGAATGAAATTGGCCTCATTCATGTGAATTGGCTTTAAAATGGGGACAATTTACCTTAAAGGCTGTTAAATTCAACCATTCCACCTCTCTCCTTACACATAAGCAGAAACAGGTATAATATATGAGAATGTTATGTACACTATATAAGAATGGGAGTATTCAGCAAACATTCCTGTGTTAGTATTAGCTCAGGGCTGCTGCTGAAAGGTCAATCTGTTATTATATTGTTAGGCTGCTTGCTTGTTTTACTTATTTATTTCTTAAATTTAAAACAATTAACACTAATGTTTTGGTATTGCCTGTCTCCTGATAATTAAATCACCCAAAAAAGATGGAGGGAGGTAATATTTGAATCCGAAGTCTGGACAGAAGAAGATGAGATTGATGTAAGAATCCTAAGACTGATATTCACACAATTATCATAATAGAATAGAATGGAATGGAATAGAATAGAATGGAATAGAATAGAAAGAATAGAATAGAAAGAATAGAATAGAATAGAATAGGATAGGATAGGATAGGATAGAATAGAATAGAATAGAATAGAATAGAATAGAATAGAATAGAATAGAATAGAATAGAAAGCCTTCTTGATCTTGACTATTATTACATGAGAAAAATATGAGAAATCTAAGTGAAGAAATTTCGGGACATATCAATCACAACCTTCCTACTAGCTCAAAGTATTTTTCGCATTTATTACATGATAATCTCAATTCTCACTCTTTAACACAAGCCCAAGTAAATGAAAGAAAGAGTGGTTTTCTATTAGAGTCTTTATTGATGGCAAAAACTCAGACAAACATATTTTTTAGATTTGGTGAGGAACAATAACCTTTGTCTGGAAAGGAAGACATCAGATTTTCCATTAAGTATCAAAGACCAAAAGACAATTACTTGGCTCTTTTTATTCCTAATTCCCCATCATTAAAATATGAATAAAATACTTATCGTAACTTATATCATAAGATTCCCGTAAAAATCAAATGAGATAATAGGTGGGAAATTTCTTGGCAAAGTTTAAGGACTGAATTAATTTGAGTTATCATTATTCTTTTCTTTTAGACAGGATTTTTATTATTAGAAGCCTAGAAAAAGTGTGGTTACATTTCTCTGTAAGATTATGAATGTGTCTGATAATTTCAGCAGACCATAGGAAATGATGGAATCAAGTGCGGTTTAAGAAACTTCTAGATAATGCATAAACATGCTAGAAATGAATTCTTCAGGTCCATCATTCCTATGAGCCGTTACTTTCTTCTGCTGAAGAAATGAAATATCACAGGACATCAAAATCTTGGCTTATTATATACGTAAGTGTTCTGGACATAGACATGTGTTAGGGTAAGGTCATTTTCCTGTTTACAAAACAATAATTACCATTTTTGAAGAAGAAGGAGAAGAGATTGCAAAAGGAATTTTTTGTGTGCTGATGAAATTACATTGTTTGGAAGTTCTAGATCATTTAATTTTTAGGCTAAAGAAGTTTCTGTTGTTGGTTTCTTTTGCTGCTAAAATATAGGTAACTATTGTGGCTAAACTTTTACAGGATAATATTTTGTTAGTTACAAGACATCATTTTTTAAAGATACAAATGTGTATTTTTCACATTATAAAAATAAGAAAAATTTCCTATTCTTTGAGAAGCAGGTATTTTTTTGTTGCCGTTGGTTTTAGTGTTTGGAAATTTCCAAGCATGACGATTTTACTGTTCAAGTGACCTGAGCTTTAATGTCGGATTTGCTCCGTACTGGCTGGGAGGCACTGATAAATTTAGTTCGCTCCTCAGAATCTTAGCTTCACTCATAAAAATCTTAAAAAATAATAATAATACCTGCTTGATAGGACTGTTATAAGCATTTCATGACAACTGTTACAGTTAAAGTGCGTGCGAGACACCTGACACGTGGCGAGCACTGAATGCCTAATATCTAGAGTTATCACTGCTCCATCTTCACCATACTCCCCCCCCCCAATAGTATTATTCTACTTTGTTACTCATGAGTGTACTTCTTTGTAAAATCAATTATTTGTTCAACCTGGGTTAAAAAGACTACCGCAGAACCACTGATAGTCTCTGCAGAAAATATAGAAGGTAAAAGACACTTGGAGCCCATGAGAACAAGAAGACCCATCATTTAGAAGTAAGATCGGTGCAAATCCTATGCAGTCGGGGCTTTCTGGGTAGAAACGACCTACAACAGCACAGTGTCAGCTGACCTTAGCAGACACTTGTTAGGGCCCAGCTTGTGCAGTTTTTCAAACAGCATTTTAAGTGAGCAGTGATGCTAATTACTAGGGTTCAAGAAAATCAGCACTGTCTTAATTAAAAAGTTCTAAAAAAGAGGTTGCTTTTTTAAGATCTTCAGGACGGGGCTTAAGCCACCACAAGAACAGCGTGCTTTCAGTGCACGGCCACCCAAACATGAGAACCTTGGAATCCGTCAGATTTTCAGTTACAAGTGTGTGTTAACAACTCGTCAGGCTCCTCACGGAAGAATTTGCCGTTGTGTTTCCTGTCGACTATTTATTTACAATTTATGTGCATCAATTTTGATTTAAGCAGCCTCTTTTCTACTGGAACACTCTAAGGCCAGTCTATAATTGGATAATGGATTTCCTGTTTAGCAGCCCCAGAAGCTGCTCTCCCTCTCCTGGAGTGTATGGACTGGGTTTCTTCGCCTTCACCTCTCCCCCTCCACCAGAGGAGGGAGCAAGAGTCCTCCTCTGCAAGGGACACAGGCTCAGCCCTGGTCCTGGGGCTTCTCACCTGCGCCTCTGCTTTATTCTAGGATCTGTCCTATTATAGAAACTCGGTTATGCTCAAGTTTTATTTTGTCCAATAAGTTACAACAAAGAGCTTGCATTTTAATGAAACCCCTTTATCTTTCTTTCTTTCTTTTTTTGGAAATGTATTTGGGAAACGAATGCTCTATAATGCGTTGCGCATCCCTTTATTGAAATTTGACATTTTTCTAAGATAGATGTTAATATTGAAATATTATGATGCAAAAGCGCCCCCCCTTCTGTCTGTCTTACACGCACACGTCAAGGGAATGCCATATGTCCCTAGTGAAACCAACTTGGAAAAGCAGAAATGCTGAACATATCACACAGTACCATTGTGAAGGGACATTTGTCAGTTTTCTCCCTGGCAATGAGATTTTTCTCACCCTCAAGACATGCAAATGACTTTTTTTTTCATCTGTTCTTTTTATGTCATTTGAATAATCTTCCCCTATGCTATGGAAGTGAGGGCTGTCAAAAATTAACCACTTGGGGCTTCAGCCTTTAGCTACGTGACCTTTATGAGAAACCAGATCTCTTCAGGGGAGTGGTAACTTTTAGGGCAGAGCTGCTCAGGTGGTCAGTGGGCAGGTACCAGCAGGTTGTTCACAGCATGTGACTATATAAAAACGTTTGACATTTTTTTTTGGGGGGGGGGGAAATAAATAAAATAAAACGTTTGGCACTTTGGATGCCCTCATCTTCTGGCTTGTTCTAGTTTTAGGAATCACTGTTTGCCCTGATAACGGGAGAGATGATTCCGTTAGGTGTCCCGTGGTCACTCAGCCTCATGGTATCCTGCAAATGTTTCTGCAAAGCCGGCTGCTCACTTGAAATGCTAATTTGAAAGACCACACACCCGGGCAGGGCCGCGTTCTCGGCGCCTTGGTGCTGAGCATCCCCGTGCTGCCGTGCGGCCTCCTGAGTGCGAATACTTCTAATACATCAGAGAGTCGCGCACTCCGGAGGGCTGGGATCAAGCTCCAAAATCCATGTGACGTAGACCTGGGTTGAAGAGTGTGCCAGGCTTGGAGCAGAGGCAAATGCAGCTCGTGCGCTCTCCTCTCTCTCGCTCTCTCCCTCCTCTCTCTCTTTTTATATATCCCATTGCTTTAACCATTTTTCAGCTTGAGCCTTTTTAAATTTTTTTTTATTTTTTATTTTTTTTGCAAATCAGCCCTAGCAGCCTAACTGCCTCCGCGGACCTGCCCCCTCGCAGGGAGCCCGGCACCTGAAGTCCCGCGGGCTGCACTGCGCGCCGGCGCGCATCCCCGCGCTCCTCGCAGCCAGACTTGCGCGCCCCCCCGCGCGCCCTGGGCTGACCCCCCCGGCTAGGAGAGGCCAGATTCCCAGGGGAGGCCCGGGGAGCCCCTTCGCGATTCCCCGGGGGGGGGAAGAGGGGTGCCCAGCGAGCCCCCCGGAGCGCCCCCCGCCCCAGCAGGTGCGTGGCCGCGGGGACCCGGCGGGAGCCTAACGCGGCGCTCAGGGAGCCGGTGCACCCCGTCGGCCCCCCCACAGCTCCCCAGGGGACCTCGCCTGCTGTCGCTGCCCGCAGGAGCCCCCGGAGCATCGCAGGCTGCCCTGGGCGTCCCCGCAGCCGCGGTGGGGCGGGGAGAGGGGCCCTAACCTGACCGCGGGGAGCGCGCGGGGGTTAGGGACGCAGCGCAGGCGGCCGCGGGCAGGTGTCCATGGCCAACTTGGGCCCGTGCTCCCGGTTCCCGGCTGATGAGAGGCGTCCCTCGCCGGGGTCGCAGGGAAGAGCTCCGCCAAGGTAAGGGGGCTGCGCGGGCCGGGCTGCGTCGCCCCAGTCGTCCGCAGGGAAAGTTAGGGACCCCGGGGCCGGTCTGCACTGCAGCAGGCACCTGGCTGCGGGCGAGGCCGGGGGTGCGGGGGTGCAGGGTCCCCCCGCCTGGCACCCGCGCAGGACCCAGGGGGACACCGGAGCAGGCCCCCCTGCTCCCTCCCCCAGGCTGGTTAGGGACCTCAAGAAGTGTGCGGGGCGGAGGTGGCTGCGACCGGGTTGCAGGGGGTGGGGGCTGCACAGGAAAAGCTTCCAAGTTAAAGGAGATGAGAAGAGAGGGTTTGCGAAGGAGAGAGCAAGGGTTTTGTGCAGCTTTCTGCTTTCCCGGGGACCCCGGGCTCTCTCCGGGTGGGTGAAAGGCTTTAGGGCTGATCCCTGACTGTTGGAATAGTGTCCATTTAGGAATTAAAATCTCAATGGTAAAGTTTCTGGTGTAGCTGTTCACAGACACACAGAGACACACACACAAGCCGAAAAGGCATTATTAGTGTTGATTTATAGTTCTTGCACAAGGGACCGAGTTCTTTCATGAAATAGATGAACAAAAAAGGAAAGAGAAATTGGCTTCTTTCTAGAATGCTTATTATTTTATTATTATTATTATTATTATTATTATTATTATTATTATTATTAATTTTTTGGAAGGACACTTCTTCAATAAGGGATTAGGTGTTTGCTGAAACGTTGGCTTTTATGTTTGAGGTTGCTCTTTGTCACCAAACTGAAGTGAATGGAGGCGAAGCTTGATTGTGCACAGTTTAGGGCAATTATCTAGGTAATTAGGATGAGCCAGTCCACATTATTTCCTCTCCACCTGTCTTTCCCATGAGTTCGTTAAGAATATCCGGAGAGAATGGAGGAATTGTTTTCGCTTTTCAAAGTTAGGTTTAATTATCTGGACTTTTTCTTTTCTACTTTGCACGTATAATCTAACGATTTTAGCCCATATTATGGTAAATTTCTGTGTATTCAAGAATAATAAAGTAATCCTATCACTATAATTATATACGATGGGTTGATTTGCCCCCTAAGCCTGTGAGTGAATGATAGCAATCTCTTAGCCCGTTATAATGTAGTACTTCAACATGATTTTCAAATGATGAAACATTATTTAAAGTATAGGCACATGTCATTATAATACACAACTGAATTTCAATAACTAATCTCTTATGCTAAGACATAATCTAAATATCTAATAAGTATCTAGCTGCTTTCCTGTAAAGACTCATAGTGGTATCTTGAATGTGCTTTGTAGAATGAGCACTCATATTTCATGAAATGGTGATTCCACCTTCCTCCTATGGGTATCCTGAGATGTAACATTTCACAAAGATGTCAAAACACTCTTTATCTTAATTGGCCATCCTTCTGAAATTCTCTAGAGAGCTTTTCAGGCTGATGTCGATGTTACTACTCCTCTCACAGGAATATAATATTTTCAGGATACCCATAGGCATTGACATGTACCTGCTGGTTGTCTGTATGTTTTTAGCCAAAGCCTGAAGACATTTATCTACCTCTGTTGCATTGAAACTTCTGTTTTCTCCAGGGAGTTGGTTTCTCAGCTGATTTGAAGAACCTGAGAGAAATGTGTTGACTACAGTTCATTGCTACTGGGTTTGGGGCTTCTCCCTCCTTCTTCTTCTTCTTCTTCTTCTTCTTCTTCTTCTTCTTCTTCTTCTTCTTCTTCTTCTTCTTCTTCTTCTTCTTCTTCTTTCTTCTTCTTTTTGTGACACTGATAAACAGAAAGAGGCAGCATTAACCAAATAAGGCCACATTTGCAATCCCCACGCTTGTACATTGCTTAAACTATCTCCTTTGTATAGACTATCCTTGGACCAAGTTCACAACTGATGGTGGTGAACTTATTATCCTACCCAATAATCTTTTATTGGAAGCACTTTCTTGATGTATATGGCCATTGAAAGATGTGGTATAGTAGAATAAAACATTTACACCTAAAAAATGAAGGCAATTGTGGCTCTTATTCAAAAAGTTATACCTAAAGGTTTTAAAGGGGTTTTATCATTGTAGATGTTGTCTTCATTTGCATTATACAGGCTGAAAAGAAAAAGGAAAGGGAGAAAATCTTGGGTACAATTGAGAATTAGGAGCAATAGCACCTGAATCCTCAATCAGATTTCCCTTTTTGTTTTTCTTCCTTCACTTATTATATTATCCCCAAGTGCCACCTTACCTCTAGATTCTATATTGAATCCCATTTTTCATTTATTTGACAGTAATTTATTCCCTCTGTGAGATCAGAAAGCATCTTATAGGATAAACTCACTTAGAGTAGACAGTTTCAAAATTCAAACCGAAAAGTCTGTTAAAACTTTCCTTATGATTTATAACCTGCTTTTCAGTATGTGGTAGTTTCAATAAAAGACACTGGCAGAGGCAGTGTCTTACAGGTTTTCTAGATACCGAACAGCTGGGATACAAACTTTGAGTGTATGGTTTTATAATCATTAGGTCAAAATGATAACATCGAGGTTGTTTACCCCAATTCTCCAAAGGGGAGATGCGGGCAAGGAGAGGATAGGTAACTGAAGCGAGGGCAGGCCGAAGTTAGTGGACCCCTGATTGACGCTTAGATCGCGCTGTGTTGAAAGATCCTAATATTTATGCTCTACTTTGTTATCACCTAGTATGTGGTGACCCTTTCCGATGTTTGACATGACACTCGTGAATATTTTAAGACGATTGAGAAGATAGTACAGCTTAATCATATTACCTACAAAATAGTTTAACTCTTGGTTTACTCAAAATAAGTGACTTCATAAATTCCGCAACTGCCACTGTTTGAAACGAGCATGTTTTGTTCTCTTTGGTTCTAAAAGAGGTCAGTGCACAAGCGTTTGCATCAAGCTGACTCTGATTACTGTGAACAGATAAAGCTCTCTACTATATGGATAATCAGCACTGAAATGTAGTATCAAGAGGAGTAGATATACTCTCACAATAAAATCAAATTATAAAGTAGAGATATGAATTCAATGCCACTTACTCGAAATGAGATTAAAAGGAAGTTAAGGAGAATTCATGTTCATGGCAAAAGACATTCACAATATTAGAAAAGATAAAGGAACTAACAGTTGGAATTGAATGTTGGAAAGTGGGCTAAAAAGATTAATACTTAAAGGTACAGAAGTGTGTTTGCTCTACCGACTTCATATAAACCTTCCTGGGTGTACACAGAGGTTTGCTACAGCTACTGTTGCTGATTTGTGACAATATTATCCAAACCATTTTTTTTTTCCCAGTCTATGTCAAAAAGGAAGAGGTCTTACAAAACCTGGAAAATCTATCATGATTAGCTGTCGTATCCAAGGATGTACTGAGATGGTTACTGGAAGTTAGTTAGGTAGCATAGTTATAAAATATCATTTATTATGCTCCAACATGTTCTCAAACTTTTAAAAAGTTAACGGTGTAGCAGATATTGTGAATAATGGTTGCAATAATGATTAGAAACACGATCAATAAATATATATGTGTATAATATCCAACTCCCAGCCTACTTACTTTCCATTCTCTAGGGGTTATTTTTGGCAAGTGATTGGCCTATCCTAGTTGTGTATAAGAATAACAGAAAAACTAAGTATATATAGTTAATCTCCTTTATTACTATCCCCCCAAAATAAACATAATCTGTAAAAAAAAAAAAAAAGCAGTATTGCAGAGAAGTCTGTTATGTTCATGATGCATACATAGGTCTCTCCATCCAGAAAATATGCCTGTGTCTAGGCCCCCACTTAGGCACAGTAGATTTGACTTGGAGATGTTAAGACAATCTTCTCTAGGATGACCAATGGTTACCGTGTGGATTACAAAAGAACCATGCCAGGACAGGATACTCTTGATTAGATAATAAATACCTGACTTGGTGACCTTTAATATGAAATTAATATGTATAACAGCAGTTGACGGGCAAGAGCAGACCTTGGAAAACACAGAGATGGTAGCCTGCAGAAACCATGAATAAGCTGACGTCATGAGGTGGGTAGGAAGGAAAGAAGAGCTTAATTCCCTTAGGTCGGTTAGAAGAGACGCATGTGCTGAGTCACCATAATGGCTAAGCACAGGAAAGAAAGCCTCTCCCTTGTGGAAGGGCAACGAGTCTGCGTCATCCTACGACGTGATCATTCAGACACACCATGCAGTGGTGAGGCGTTTTCCTGTTTTCCACACTTTTCTCTGTGGTTGCGGTCCCATTTACTAACGTAAGCTGAGTAAATCTTTATTTCTTGCAAACTAAAAGATTGTAACTGGCCCCACATCCTAGGTATTCATGGTCTCAGTAGGAAATGCACAAGGGCAAAAATCTGTAGTGGCTGTAAGTACAGGTTCTGGATTCAACCACCAACAGGTTCAAATGACCACTTGAAGGTACTTCCTGGCTCTGTGACCTGGGACAAATCAGTAAAGGTGTTTACACTTTGTTTTTTTGTGGTTTTTAAGATGGATCTAATGATAGTATTGTAATCCTGTAGCACTGCTGTGTGAAATAAAGGAGATAATTCGTATCATGTAATGACTCAGGTGATCAGGAAATTATAGTTATTATAAACAAGAAACCTTGTTATGAGTCCCTCACTTTATCTGTCAAGTGGGGAAAATTAGGGATATTATCTCTCCTTAGCAACAATGCACACTTGGACCTGACCAGAAGCTCCTGGAACCACTTCTTGACACTGCATTTATATCAGTATTTGAATTTTAGGAACATGTAATTTTTTTCTATTGGATTTAGACAGATGAGTGGATGTTTCTTGAAAGAAAATAATTCGGTAGACAGTTTATAGAAAACCTTTTGTCAATGGTTGTTTGCATGCACAAAACCAGAGCTGAATAGTAGAGCATAAAGATATTGTTGGGGTGCAAAACTGGAAATTTTTCCTCTTTCATCTTTTGCAGAAGCTTATTGACTCCTTGTTTAAATGAGAAACCTAATTCATGTTGCATTTTTTTTATTATGAGCATAATAAATATTTGGTGGAATATTTTTTAAATGTTTTGAAGATGATTATCTAAATGTTTATTTCCAGAGAGACTCAAATTTATTTTCTCTTCTCCATGAACTCATCCATATTTTACTATGGGATTTTAATCTTCTAGTTATAAATGTTAAAATTGCATATATATGCAAAAATATTCCAAATTTTGCATATTGATTTCGATTGATTCAAATAAGAAGCATAGTGAAACTATAGTTTTTGCAAAGGAATTCATTGTTTTCCATCTTCCAAAGCCACACATTCTTGTATTTTTGGCATATATAGGAATCAATGTCTATGTGTCTTACAACAGCAGCTTCCTGGTCTCATATCTAAAGTATTGATTTAATAGGTCTGAGAGAGAATCCAATAAACACAGTTTTGACATATGAAGGTTATTGTGATAAAATCAGAGTGTATAGGAATGTGGCCTAATTAGTGGGTTTTAAAAATTTTTCCAGGTAATCCTAATATTCAGACAAAGTTGAGGGTTACTGTTACAGATCAGCAACTCCAAACTTGAATGGGCATGAAGATTATCTGGGGCTCTTGGTCAAGTGGTTTTTGGAGCATTACCTTAGACTATGCATTTCTAACAACCTTCCAGAGATACCGGTGCTGCTGACCGGTGAGAAGTGCTGTTCTCATTCTGGCCGCACTCTGCCCTATGGTTCCCCAGGGTGTACATTTTCAAGGCCCTAACATAAGACATGACTTACAGCTCAGTTTACCTGGGTCACAGGTTGATGAAACTTCTCAAGAAACTCTTTCCATTGCAGAAGGGTGATGAAGGGTCAAAATTTAGACTTTTTAAAAAATCTGTTATCGATTCCCATTTACCTACTCTGGAAATAGAATGATTGTGTGTTTTAGAAAGCAACACATCTAGGTAAGCATTGCAAATACTTAATTATTTTCAGTTAAGGCAATTGTTGGGGGGTAATTGTTGCTTTTCTTTTCCACTTACCAGTGCATAGAAATTTTTGGATTTAGCCCTACCTAGGATAACTCCATACTAGAGTTCCAAAGTTATTGGAGAATTCTGACTTCTTGGACTGCATTTGAGTTCTCTTCATCCTAGGAACGCGGTCCTGAGGCTTCATTATTTATCAGTTCCACTTTCTTCTCTCCCCAAACTAAGATGGAAAGGATATTGATTTCAGCTCTCTCTTCTATTTAACCTTTTTTTTTTTTCTATTTCCACCTGCAACATTTTCTTTGTGTTGCTCAAATCTACAAAACTTTAAGGGAAATATCATATTTCATTAGTTTAGACACACATTTTAGCTAATTGATATTATCATTTTAAAATTACAAACCTGCCCATTGAATTCCCTATTAATCCTCTCTATTTTTTCCTTCCAGAATGTTTGACATTGCATTAACCATACACCTGTTCATTTATCTCCCCTCTCACATTAAACATGAGAATGTAATGTCCACAAAGGCAAGGTTTTTGTTTCTTTTGTTCATAGCTGCAACCCAGTGCCTAGAATAGTGCCCGGTGTAGAGTAGATTCTCAGAAAATATCTATTGAACAAAGAATGTATGGGCATTCTAAATGAATCAATGAATTACGTGGCCCATGTGTCAGGACTGAGTCAAGTACCTAAATAGCCATGGTTGTGCTTTTGCTTAGGACTGTAAGATTCGAGCACATTTCCCATTTCGCAAAAAGCTTACCTTCATGCATTTAATTGACTCCATCACTATTGTGTACCTCTTAAGTGTCAGATGCTTGGCCAGGTGCTAGGGACAGATGTTGATGAGCCCCAGTTCCTGTTCACATTTTGTTCTTCTTGTTGGGGAGATGGGGAGTCAGATGAGAGAAAGGGCAGTTACAATATTCTCTGGTGTTCAATCATGGAAAATACGTACAGGGTGTTATCAATCACGGATTAGCTACTGACTTAACTCTGAGGGACCATAGGATACTTCTGAGAAGTTATCTGAGCTGTACATTGAAGGACACCTGGAATTTAGACAAAGAGGCAGGGATGTAAGCTCCTATAATCATAGCAGTTATACTATGTGCAAAAGTGCAGAGATGTGATAAGAGAATCCCTACCACCGTCCAGGACCACATTAAGTTCATATAACATGACAGAGTAATGCTGTACGTGTGAGAAGAGGCAACTTCACATCTGCCTTATGTAAGGAGTTTAAACCTCAACCCAGAAACAGTGGGATCCCGTTAAAGCATTTGAGAAAAGGACAGACAGATATATGGGTGCTCTATTCTGAATCTTGCATTTTATTTTTTACTACTTCAAGCTGCATTACATGTATGCGTGTGTGTATGTATAATATGTATGCGTGTTTATATATATAGTATGTACATATATGTATAAACAAATTAGACATGAAAATGAAAAACAAAACAAAAATACACCAGAGGAGAAAATTCCTTTTTGGTGGGACTCCAGGGAGAAAGAGTAAGACACTCTTAAAATGCTGTGCCAAGGATTATGAAAGTTCAGAGGTTGGAACCAAAGAAGGGGTTGAAGGAGGGGAGATTCGGCCAACTATGTATCCCTATGCGACTTCTTGGGACTCTATTACATGATTCGGTGAACCCATTTATTTCAGTTTCAGAGTTTGGGGAAAATGGCAGCCTACGGATGGCCATCTCTGCTAGTACTGACATGGAGAAATGTTCACCTTGTCTTTCCTCCAGACTCTAATCTGACAGCAAAGGCCACCTTCTCGCCTCTACCCGTGGGTAATCACACTCAAGATGAACTGTTCAAACCTTATGTCACTCATATCCTCAGGAGGACAACATTTTGACCCTTCCATTTCAGAAGTAGAATGCGAGGTGTTGCTCTGGCAGAAACTGCCTCTTTCCTACCGTACTTGATGTCGTTAACAGTGGCTGAAATTAAATAGGCGCTACCTTTAATTGCAGATGTTTTCTCTTACCACCCTCTTACCACCAAAAGAGCACCCCCTCCCTTTCTTTTTCTTTACTGCTCACCTGACATTTAGCACGTTTTGCCTGATGATGGGTCCTTCAGTGGGACTATCCGCTCTGTGAAGATAGAAACATTATTTTGTTCATTGTTGAAGCCCCAGGCCCTAGATTATGGACTATGATATAGTTCGTACCTATACATCATAGGAAGGAAATAAAGAAGGAAGAAATGGAGGAAAGGGAGAGGGGGATCAAAACATCTTCCCATCTTGACCCCCAAAACCTTCTTATTCTCTCTGCACAGTCTCAGTAAGTGACCCTGTAACCTCTCCAGTGGGCCACGTTAAAACCCGAGCTCTCGTCTTTGCCTTTCCGCGTCTCCCACCCTCCGTATCCAGTCTAGTTCTTTCACGTCTGCCATCTAAATCTCTCTCACATGGATTTTCACCTTTGCCTCTCCACGGTTCAGCCACCTTCATCTGTGACTTGCTTGTGGCCTCTATGTTACACTTCCCTTTCATAAAGTAATGCCCCTTACCGCCAGAATACTGACCTCTCTAAATACAAACTTGATCTTATTATCCCTGTGGTAAAAGCTTCCCTTGTGATGTCCCATCTCTTTTAGGATATAATTCAAGCCTTCATGAGGCATCCGTTTGCATGCAGGGTCTGGATGCTGCATCCTCTCTAGTCTTGCCCAACGTCCACCAGTCTCTTCTTCAGCCATCTTTTGTTCCCTCAACCTTGAGGTTTCATGGTTTCTGCCTGACATATTAATTTGACTTTTTGCCTGGCTTAATGTCTTGACCCTCAGAACAGAAGATGGCACTTCCTCCAAACACTTTTCGGCCGCTAGCAGTCTGGTTAAATGTCCCTCCTATCAATTTCCATCACACACTCTATGCCCCTTTCTCTCCAATCACGGAAACTCATTCCATCATTTAATAGGACTGAATTCCAAACTCTGATGGCAGGCTCTCTGCCTGTCCCGGTCACTCCTGTATTCCTGGGGACAGACACGAACGTACACAAAGCATTTGGGAAATGCTGAATTCAAAAACAGTCATTTATTCCTAAGCTTGTCCCTTCCACTTGGGCGCTTAAATTCCTGCCATTCTGAATAGAATTGTGCTCCTCTATGTCACCTCTGCAAAATGTCAACAACACAACAACAACAACAACAACAACAAAACACAAAAATATGGTAACAACTAGGTTAATTCAAAAACTTGCCATGCCTGGAAACCCTGAAATTTGTTTAATGCATTTCGTACATTTTATCCACCTTGTGGACTATGTAGATATCTTATCCTATAATGAACAGCAAAAATTGTTCGCACACGTTTGGTAAAGGTCACCTATTTTCAATCAGCACCTTTCTGTGTAATAACTGGGTGACATTTCTCATCCATTTGTGTGTGATCAATGAACATGCGTATTCTAACTCAGAAGTCTGTTCTCTTTCAAAGTACCCCTCATATATCTTCTTATTTCATAACGAGATGGTATTTAGTGCAGGGAAATTATACTAACTCTTGTTCTCAGGGCTTTAGATCTTTAGAGGACAATAACTGGTAGGACAAACAATAGAAATGGCCTATGCTGGAGAATCAGTAGTCAAAAAGCACACCCAGAATAGATATTCTTTGGTGACTTACGTTTAAGGAATAATTACACTGGTATATTTAATATTACTGTAATTAAACTGTACTTTATTACTTGTCTTTTAGATGAGGTGAGGTGAAACGCTCTAAAAATCAATACGGAGTAAACAACAATATTAATTCTGGAAAATATTTCTTTCGTAGATACTCAGAGGCAATCTTCCTTGGAACCATAATCCTCAAAAAAGAAATCACAGTCCTTGCAGAAACAGTTTAGGTCATCTGGGTCTAGGTCTCTGGATTTTTCTTAAAGATTTCAACAAGGCACAAATGACATTTTAAATAGCTTGTCAGGAAAGAAAGTGATTTTTAATGCAGATCCACCAAATATAATGTTTTTTATCAGTGCTCCCAAAGGCAAACATCTGAAAGGCAGAGAAAAACATAATACCAAGATAAATGTTGTGAATACTGTCTAAAGAGGAACATAATATTCAGATAATAGAGAAATATCTCTTGTCAGGAAAAAAAAAAAAGAAGAGTAAACAGGTTTAATATCCCACAATTCTATAATTTACTCAGAAGTATAATTAGACATTGGGATTTTTTTCCCTTACCAGATGCTAAGCCAATTTATTTTTAAGACATTTTAGGGAAAAATCCCCCAAAAACAACCAAAAAAAAAAAAAACAGACCCATTTATGTTCTGATCAGCAGACATGGGGAGAGGAGCCCAGCAGAGTTAAGCAGCAGGGGATGCAAAGTTAACAAAAAACTCTCAGGCAAAGTAATGAAAGTATTACACCGATTCCTTCAAAGATGTTGTGCAGCGATGTTTTATGTTGCTCTTGGTCTTGGTCAACTTATCGACTTATGAGGTTGCCGGCTCCTATTTCCCACTACTCCCTTCGAGACTTTCTTAGTCCATATTTTTACAGATTTTATTTATTTATTCAAGAGAGACACAGAGAGAGAGAGGCAGAGACACAGGCAGAGGGAGAAGCAGGCTCCTGGAGGGGAGCACAACGCGGGACTCGATCCCAGGACCCTGGGATCATGACCTGAGCCGAAGGCAGACGCTCAACCACTGAGCCACTCAGGTGCCCCTTAGTCTAGTTTTTATGGACTCTTGGGTTATCAGCTCCTCATGACAAGGTAGCCACATACCTGTAGACCTAGAGACCTTACTGCCTGTAGACCTTTACTGTCTTTTGTTTGTGTGTGTTTGGTGGCACTATTCTACTCTAGAAGTTTGGTGATTGGTATGAATAACAGCAGTAAAATGAAAATGTTTTGCTTCTCAAAGTCATTCATTCATCTTTGGAGGAAACTGGGGAAAAAAATCCCTCCATTTTAAACAAAATTCTCTATTCATAGGTGCCATACTCCTCAGAACCATATAAATCAAATATTGATCCTTTGATATTCAGTTTGTTCTAAAAAGTGAGACTATAAATTAATGAGCAAATCAATACGCAAGATAAAATTCTTCTTCCATATGAAAAGCGCCTACTGTATCGAAGGAACCCGGGCTCTGCATCCTGGCTACTTCATTGCTTCCTCTACAGATAGTGTGTGAGGTCATGTACCTCTCTAGTGTCCCCCTTGGATACACAGCAGCTTGAGGTTACTGAGAGACCATTCATTCTCTTTCCTCTGACCCACACCAAATAACCAAAATTAGGCCCCACTTCCCTGCCTGCTTGGTCTCCAAGAAAATTCAACCTTCTCAGGGTTGGTAAACATCTCAAAATGTTGAGGGTTGGTAAGAGGGTGACCCTGTTAGTGTTACACTCACAGAAATGTTAAATAGGTTTTGCCATCCAAGAGAGGAAATTCCAGAATGAAAAACATTTCTGTTCTCCTGGAGTCATTACTAATGAAAGTAAAAGACACCTTTGAAAAAAATCAGCCTTGAGACTTGAGTAAGAGCTACTTGCTGGACACAGCAGAATTGTGACAGTGAGGTAGCAATAAAAACTAGAATTTCCATAGGTCCTGCAAGTACTTAAGTCTGACAAGAGCATGACAACACATGCAAATGGAAAAAAGCTCAGCATTGAGGCTGCCAGGCATAATTCAAAAAGCAAAAACATTTTGTTGGGCATTATGCTCTTTTAGTGTTAGTTGTGATTCGTATATAAAAATAAAAAATACTGAAGAAAAAAAAAAAGAGAGAAAAAAGAAAAAAAATGAAGAAAAAAAAAAATACTGAAGAATGTCAGAAGTGCCTCTTTGTCGTGTTTTCCACTAGGTAAATTGTCAGATAACATAACTATCATCTGTATACCATGCTCACAAAAGGTGTTCATTTGGTGTGCAAGATGCATTTGTTTGGTTTTTTTTTTATTTATTTTTTTTTATTTACTTATGATAGTCACAGAGAGAGAGAGAGAGAGACAGAGAGAGAAGCAGGCTCCATGCACCGGGAGCCCGATGTGGGATTTGATCCCGGGTCTCCAGGATCGTGCCCTGGGCCAAAGGCAGGCGCCAAACCGCTGCGCCACCCAGGGATCCCGATGCATTTGAAGCCTAATTTCAAACATATTAATAATTATATAGAATGAGGACATCTCAGTGGCTTGTTAGTTAAGCCTCTGCCTTTGGCCTGGGTCATGATCTTGGGGTCCTGGGATCAGCTCCGCATTGGGCTCCCCATTCGATGAGGAATCTGCTTCTCCTTCTTCCTCTGCCCCTCCTCCTTGCTTCTTCTCTCTCTCTCTCTCTCTCTCTCTCAAATGAATAAATAAACATCTTTAAAAAATAATTATATAGAATGAAAGTAATAAAAATGTCATAGAATTATTCACTTAGGCAACATCATGAGTGCTTTTTTTTTTTTTTTTTGAGGTGGAGGGTTAGCAGAGAACGGGACCCTTCTAAGGTGCTAGAAATAAGCAGTTTCATGTGAATAGTGATTACATGGATAGATAGGTAGGTAGACAGACACATACATAGTGAAATATATAAAAAAATAAATAAATTATCTATGCTACATGGTTAGTTAATAATTTTTTTTAAAGATTTTATTTATTCACTAATGAGAGACACACACACAGAGAGAGAGGCAGAGACATAGGCAGAGGGAGAAGCAGGCTCCATGCAGGGAGCCCCATGTGGGACTCGATCTCAGGACTCCAGGATCACACCCTGGGCTGGAGGCAGACACCAAACCCCTAAGCCACCCACCCACCCCTAAGCATCCTAGGAATTTTGTTATGATTATAAATAATCTTGTATTTTTTTCTTTTCAAATATGATGGAGGCTGACTTTTATTATGACAGAAATAATACTTATTTTCTTGGGTTATTTTTGTCATAATGAATTTTATCCTGCCAATTTGCAAGTGAAGAGCACCATGCACAGTCTTTTATAGTCTTCAAACTAACTGCGCAGAAATATGTAAGAAAAGAAAAGAACAAGTGTGTAAGAATTTTCTGCAAGAAGCACACAAATTCATTAATCAGAAGATCCATGTTTGTTTTGATAGCTTATGAATTTTAAAGGTAATGATTTTGTGTACAAGGAGGTCATCTTGGGAGAGTCTGAAGCAGAAATGAAATAATTGCCCCAAACTTTTTACTGTACAGATGTATTTTAGCAAGAAGTGATAATAACATCATAATTTTAGATGAGGACTCTGTAATAAGGGCACTTTCCGGATACATGATTTCATAAAAAGCAATAAAAGCCAATTTAGAATAAAACAGAAGAATTGCCTAAACAGACAAAACTGCTGAAATCTACCTCTTGTCCCAAGTATCTCCCTGGAGCATTCGGATAAAATCTACACTTCCCAGTATTATTTCCACCCTTTAATCTGGGGGTACTAAGGGCACTAGTGCTAGAAATGCAAGTAGCGGGATGCTTGGGTGGCTCAGTGGGTTAAGCATCTGACTCTAGATTTCGTCCCAGCTCACGGCCCCAGGGTGGTGAGATCCAGCCCTGCGTCTGTCGGGCTCAACATTCAGCAGGGAGTCTGCTGGAGATTCTCTCTCTCCCTCTGCCCCCCCAACTAAAATCATTAAATACATCTTAAAAAATACAGAAATGCAACTAGCTCTTCCATACTAATCAACGCCTCACCATAGTATGTTTTCATCTCATTGGTGTTGAGAAAAATGGGACTGATGCACTCTGAACACCAAGCGTCGGCGGAAAGAAGCAAGGTCTATTGTGTGAGATAAAGGGAGAGAGGACCCAACAAGGACCTACGGTGTGTCCCAAAGGCACTGGTACATAACCCGAGGGAGGGAGCAGGGCAGAGGACCCCGGGAAGGGGCACAGAAACTCCTAACCGAGGCTCTGTAAGGAGTTGTTCCAGCCGGATCTGCAGGTTGGAGTAGATTCCCTTATTCCTTTTTGCAGATCTCCATTTTTATGGGCACCTGTAAGATTTTGGAAGCTGGGATCCCTGGGTGGCGCAGCGGTTTGGTGCCTGCCTTTGGCTCGGGGCGCGATCCTGGAGACCCGGGATCAAATCGAATCCCATGTCGGGCTCCCGGTGCATGGAGCCTGCTTCTCCCTCTGCCTGTGTCTCTGCCTCTCTCTCTCTCTCTCTCTCTCTCTCTTTCTCTCTGGGACTATCATAAATAAATTAAAAAAAAAGATTTTGGAAGCTGTGTAAAGCCTTCTACATACTTGAGGTCAATTCAAGCGACCATAGATGTGGCTTGCCTACCAGTTGCTACCTGGAAAGGAGCCCTACTGGCAGTAATAGAGAAAATTCTAATTTTTCCTTAAAAATATGTGTATATACATATAGCCTATGTACGTGAAAGTACAGGTATATATACATACACACATATGGATGCATATATGTACTTTTATTCATTTAATATGTATATATTTAAATGAATATATATAATGTTTGTTTAATATTTGAATATTTGAAAAAATATATATATATATTTAGACACACTGTTTCCCCAAGACTTCTGGAATATAATGTTCAAAGTGAGATGTGGCATGTTCTTATTTATGTTATTTAATTCCATCTAGACATCTAGAGTTAAATCATGTCATGAATGAATAGTTCTCTTATTAATAAAAGGTTAATGCTGAGAAAATGTGATTAAGTGTGTGTGGGAGGGAGAGAAGGAGAGAGGAAGAGAGAGAGAGAGAGAGAGAGAGAGAGAGAGAGAGGAAGAGAGAAATGCCATGCAGAAAAAAGAGTATTTTATCCCCAGACTTTTATTCCCTCATGATGAGCTAAATTCAGGAACAAGGGGGAAAAAAAATACTGGTGGAACATTCTCCATTTTGCAGAGAATTATGGAAAAAGATAAATCTTCACAAGAAAGGAATCTGGTGGCATTGGAGTAAGAGTCAGGGGACCATTTCCTTCTTTGTGTGTAAGAGGCATAAATCACACATTTTAATATTCCATCTTTGGTGGTTTGAGGATTAAGTGAGACAAAGTGTGGGAAAGTACCTACCATGGTACCTGGTGGACAGCGATGGCTCAAGGAAACAACAATTGTTTGTCCTTTGCCTTGCCCAACCTCAAGGGGCTCACCAAGAAGCACCACCAGGACTACGAAGTGCACCTGGAAGGTGTCGTGATGTGAACTGAACATAATGGGACTTTCAAGGTCAACAGATGGAAATTTCAATCTGACTCGATGACTTACTCCTTGTGCAGCTTTAGGTGATTTTCTTCACTTTTCTTTCTCGAGCATACCGATAATATTCATGACCTCAGAGGCGGTTCTGTAGTGAGATGGCGTAACACACGAGCTTAGCAAGGTGTCGGGCCTGGAGCAAGTGCGCTGCTGCTGTAGATGTTATTATTATATGAACTGGATGGCCCAGGTCCCCATATTTCGCTGGCATTCCCCATTTATTCTCTGAAGCTCTCTAGGTTTCAGGGTTATTAGGATCTTTACCCATGACCCCAGCTCCCACATTGATAGCCCCAGGGTCTCTAATAATTTCGAGCTAAGAAAGCCGTCATTTGCCCAGAGGATGAAAAATTAACTTTTGTTGAGACTGGTGGCAGCTCAAACATCTAGGCCTGAGATCGTCAAAGACCATCTTGTTCTCATCAGTACTGCCTTTGTGGTGGCTCAGGACCCACCGCCTTGATACTCAAGTCTCCCTGGGCTGTTTGTGAAAGCTCCCAAGGTGCTCACTCTTGCTCTCAGAAACTAGATTTTTGGGTTCCCTCGTCTGACCTCCTGCCTCTGCCAGGCAAGACCCCTCCTGCTGATATCTCTTGGGAGACATCAACTCCTCTGGGCAACAGAGTCCCCTGTCCTGGTCTCCACTGCTCACAGGTTTGCAGTTACAGGGAAAGAACACTGCCCTTGCCTTTATCTCTTCTTACCTACAGCCTGAGCGTGGGCTTTTCTTTAAGCCACACAGCACTTGCAGACCAAATGGCAAGTTTTTCATAAAGCAAAGAAATAATGGAGGGGGTAAGATCTAGAAGACAGAAAAAACAACAACAACAACAAAAGTGGCAGGCAGCATGTCAACTCTCAAGCCCACAGGCCTGGTACCGGAATGTGTCATCTCTCTTAACCCCTGCTTGTCATCGGCCAAAGGCAGCTTTCTTTTCCCAACTGGACTGTGTTCAAGTGGCTCTTCTGGCACAGAGGCTAGGACGTGGCTCCAGCAAAGGGTCAGAGACATCACTCCAGACCCCGTCCTGGGTCTGATTGATTTCGGAACCCTCACTTTCATTTCCAGATTCTAACCTGTGTGAGAATGTCCACTGATCTCAGTGTAAAGCAAACAAAACAAAACAAAAAAAACTTCTTTACTTCCACCCACTGAGCTATTCTTAATAGAAAAAGTAGAAGAAAATAATCCCATCTAAATTCATTCTGTATTAACAATTCTTTTTTTTTTAATTCTTTTTTTTTTTTTTTTTTTTTTTTTTATTTATGATAGTCAGAGAGAGAGAGGCAGAGACACAGGCAGAGGGAGAAGCAGGCTCCATGCACCGGGAGCCCGATGTGGGATTCGATCCCGGTCTCCAGGATTGCGCCCTGGGCCAAAGGCAAGCGCCAAACCGCTGCGCCACCCAGGGATCCCTGTATTAACAATTCTTGAATGACGTCTTGTGCGGGCTGCCGTTTGTCTAAGAAGTGGAACTGGATTAGCCTAGGCTGTTGGCTCTTTTGCAGGGAAACGGTGCAGTGGAGTCTGATGGTCCATTCAATAATCCTCCTGGGTCTTTGCTCCTGGAAGACAATACATGGACAATCGTACAAACATGGGTCTCCCCGAGAATTTGCCTAACAAATTTGGCTGCTTAAAGACATTCGTACACAAAACAGCAATCTGAAAAAAAAATAAAATGTAGCTCTAATCCCAAATACCAGAAAGATTTTTACCTTCTTGTTCTAAGTGATGCACATTCAAGAAGTTGGTTGACATCCATCGCAAAGTAGAATACTGACCCACAGGTCTCTCTTGAATCCACTTGTAATCTTCGATGCTTGGGAAAGTGGCCAAGAAAAAGAAGGAATGAGTATATGTGGTTGAAAGCGTAAAGGAAATGGAAGTTTTCCCATCATCTAACACTTACGGCTTCAGAAAACACTACATTGGAATTTGGTTTCAACCGATTTACCCCCTGACATCTCTTTTTTGCTCTCGTTCAGAATTCTGAATGTGCTTTCTCCTAGAAACGCCAGGCCCCAAATTTGGGAAGGCACAATACCTTTAGTTCACGTTGGACGTCCTACGTGCAAATTGGCAAGAACATTAAAGTATTCAAAGCCAAACCAAAGACCCCTATGTACGACTCGAACTTATGAGTCTGATGCGCCAAAAGACGTTTGTCAAACGTACCATTTTGCCCAGCAGGCGTATTGGAAGGATGAGTACCTTCTGTACTGTCCTGTAGGGTAACTTTCCCCTACACTTCCTCCCTGTAGTGTGGTTCTCTGTTGTACTTCTTAACTCCCTGACCCTATAGCCCATCTGCATAGTTGCTGTTTCTCGCTTAGAGTCAGGCCTTCATTCATTTAGGGACTCAGGCTCCTTGTCAATACCCTGGCCTCCAGTCTCTCCCCAGCTATGATCCTTGTAACCTTGCCGCTTTCTAACGTGGAATATGAGGCCACGTCCTCAGCTTCTCCCATTCCCTTCCTGTCTGGCCATCCCTTTCCCTGTGCAGTGCTCTTTAGTCATTGTGAATCATCCGCAGCCACGCGAGGGAGCACGTCTGTGCACCTGCCCGAGAACACACACGTGGCCTGAATAGCATCTTTGTCCTCTGTGCTGTCCATGGTGCTTACAGTATGCCTGCTCTTCTTCTTTTTTTTTTTTTTTTTTAAGATTTTATTTATTTATTCATGATAGACACACACAAAGAGAGAGAGAGAGAGGCAGAGACACAGGCAGAGGGAGAAGCAGGCTCCATGCAGGGAGCCTGACGTGGGACTCGATCCCGGGTCTCCAGGATCAGGCCCTGGGCTGAAGGCCGCGCTAAGCCGCTGAGCCACCCGGGCTGCCCTGCACTTCTCCTTCTAGCCTGTGTGCCTCCATCACGTTCCCGGCTAATCCCCGTTCTCTCTTGGAATCTCAGACCTGCCATCACTTTCACCAGGAAGCTCTTCTTCGTCCGCAGCCGTCAGCCTAATTCGACTGTTTGACTGCAGGGGCCTCATTACTTATTGCTTCCTAATTTTCTCTTTGTGGCTTTGTGTCACCTGATAGATTATAAACTCTGTGCAGGCTCAGACTATGTCTTAAGTAGGCTGAAACCTCAGGGTTTTGTGCTCTGTTTGTCACGTATTAACCCTTGAGTACTGATTCTGTAACACACGAACACATGGATGAAGGAAGATATTCTTTAGGGACTGTTGATACATATGATACCACGTTGTAAGTGCTGAGTAATGACTTTGGGGACCTCTCCCACCTATAGTCGTTGGCTACATGTTTTGGCCCTTTTGAATGATACCATCTTATGCTTCATAGATTTAATAGTGGAGTCTCTTGTATGTCAGAAAACTGGGCTAGATCCAGGGTAATGATGAGCTCAAATAATCAGCAAACACCGTAGACAGGTACAAGTGGGGAAAGTGCTCTCTGAAAGAGACGTGAGTGGTGCTGTGAGATATAGAAAGGAAGGGCCTGGCCTGGGTTAAAGCCAAAAGAAGCCTTCTTGGAAGGACCAGGGTCTGAACAGGGATCTGAGGATGTGTTGTTAACTAGATGGAGATGGAAGGAAGATGGTGCCAGGCCGAGGGAAGAGATGCTTCATCCAAAAGCAAGTGGGACGTTGCTGTGCTCAAAAGGTGGAGAGACATGGGGTGGGCGGAGCAGACGTGGAGGGGCGCAGCTCTATGAGAGGAGGCTGTGACGGTGTGGGAGAGAGAGGCTTGGAAACGGGGCAGGAATGGGGGAGGAAAACTCTTATGTTACTTTAGAAAAATACCAGGAGTCCCCCACATTGTGGTGATGGAGAGAAACGGGCATGACCATGACGACTGAGTTTTGGAGCTGGGCTGGGGGCGGGGGCGGGGGGAGGTGGACCTTCACTAAGGGCTGGCCAGGAGGGTCCGCTTCTGTGAGGGAAGGAGCTACCTGTGAGTAGAGGAGAGATCTGACCCGTCTGCTTTGAACTGTTGATTTTTGGGGACTTTTAGCACCAGAGTTGCCCCATAGGACCTTCTGGGAATCACAGATGTGGGCAGGATGTGAAGAGAGATGAGAGAAGAACTCACGGTCCAACCATAAGAAATTCTAACATTTGTAGTTCTGTAAAGACAAGAGAGGAGAGAGGGGTCATCCTCAGTTTGTTTTTATGTCTGTGGTTTTATTATGTTGTAAACTTTGTGGGAAAAAAGGAAAAAAAAAGGGCACCTTTTTTTTTTTTTAATGTGGTCACACAGCCCCAAAACCATGCAGCAATCAAAGCGGGATCTCTAAAACAAAAGAAAACAAAACAAACCTCATATATGAATTGAATTGAATACTGATCATCTAAGAAATCGCTACAGGGACGTCTGGGTGGCTCAGTGGTTGAGCGTCTGCCTTTGGCTCAGGAAATGATCCCGTGGTCCTGGGATCGAGTCCCACGTCGGGCTCCCTTCAGGGAACCTGCTTTTCCCTCTGCCTGTGTCTCTGCCTCTCTCTCTGTGCCTCTCATGAATAACTAAATAAAATCTTTAATAATAATTAAAAAAATCACTACAAAATCTGATTAAAAAATGAAAATTATACATCTATACACAGTGTCATTTTTTTAAAAGTACTTTCATTCTGGGGGAGAAGCGAGGGGTATTTTTGTTTTTTAAGTAATACTTTGATTTTAAGACTATCTCCGATTGAATTCAATACAGACCCGGTGGTCATCACCCAGGACAGATCATGATGACTCAATATGAGGATTAATCATGAAAGTAATCCTGCCCGTTACCTAATTATTCAAATCTTAATTGTGACTCTGCTGGCCCAATTAGTCAGAACACAAGGCTGATGTTAAAGATGGGCGGGTACTCAGCATCTGTGCCTAAGTGAGAGGCATCTGTTGCCAAGAGGTTAAGCGATGGAAAGTGTCAACTCACCAGCTGTGAAGAGAGCAAGGAAGGCACCGGGAGCCCGTGGGGTGACTTAGCACACGGGGCTGGGGCGGGTGACAGGGAGGGCGTGTGTGCTCCGGAGGCCTCCTGATCCCCCGGGAAACCGCAGGGCGCCAGCCACGGCTTGTCTCACTCTTGGGTGCCACCACTAAAAACAGGAAAGGAAAGAAGAAAGAAAGAAAGAAAGAAAGAAAGAAAGAAAGAAAGAAAGAAAAAAAGAAAGAAAGAAAGAAAGAAGAAAGAAAAGAAAAGAAAAAAAAAGAAAAGAAAAGGAAAAGAAAGAAAGAAAAGAAAGAAAGAAAGAGAAAGAAAGAAAAGAAAGAAAGAAAGAAAGAAAGAAAGAAAGAAAGAAAGAAAAAGGTATGAAGATATCTCTATTCCTTGTTCTTCGCAAATGGATAATGTCATGAAAAGACATGAGTTAGCAGCACATTTTAAACAAATAAATGTATTTTTATAAATTCCTTAGGATCATTGATGGCTTCTCACATTTACCTGATCCACATTATGTCTCATAGAAGAAATTGAATTATCCGGATGAAATACCTTATTCTAAGCATAAATAATAAAATAATAGATTCCTGATTGGTGGTATTGATTCTGACTTTAGTAGTCTATGATAGATAATATCTCTGCATCTCATATATTTATATGCTGTTATTGATTTTGACCCTTTTACATAGGAAGGATTCTATTAATAATGATATTGATTTTAAATATATGTATTATTAATATTTATCAACCTTTCCTGTTGCTTTAAAATCTGTATTGAACGATGATCAATTGTTGGGGGAAAGGGAAACAGTGTATAAAGGATGAAAAAACTGATTAGAACTTCAAGTACGTCAACTTTTGACCTCGCTGTGGATTTGCTTTCACTGAGTGTCAGCGGCACCGTAGGTTCAATTTTTTTATTAATTCACATTCACATTTTGGGATGTGCGAATGGAAGAGTGTTTACATTTACTGAAGTCAGAAAATGTTAATTTACGTGAAACGTGTACACATCTTGCTTGTGAGCGTGATGGAAACGATTTCAACTTTTCACATTGGTTTCACAGAAGAAAAGTGCATTTCGACAAAATTAAAAGAGTTTGGGGAGCTTTTTCAGCTTTGCATCTTCATGCTCCCTTGTTATTGAATCACAATAAGAAATCCTGTTAGTTCTCTGCTACTGAGCAAATTGCTTTCCACAATTATGGTTTATGTTTTAATGGGGATAGCTTCACATTAGGGGAATTATTCCAAACCGGCATTGCTTCTCGATGCCGCACGGAGCAGCACCCTGCCTGCTTTACAGAATCCATGCCTCCCATGTTGCCTCTGAGGAAAATATATAAATAAATGCTTGCCAGTCTTGCTTCTGAGAGAGGTTTAATTGAGGATAATGAAACATCCCTAGCTCCAGAATGGGAGTATGATGGCCACAAAGCCCTTTAAAATGCTAATAGGCAGAAGGCATTAGTAGAAGTTTTGTGAGATTATGCAGCATGGTAGTAAGTGTAGGCAGGTGACAATTTGTCAGGTTTACCTGCAGTGATCAGACCTATTTTCCCGTGTTCCGATGCCCACTTGAATGAAGGATTTAGGATGACACAGTGTCGGCACCTTCAACACTAAGCATCCTGCCCTTTCAGCTGTAGGGCATCTGCTCACCACCCATTAAAAAGGGAGGAAATGACCAGCAAGAAGCAGAACCATTCATTACATGAGACTTGATGTTTCTTGGTCCCGCTTCCTGTCCCCGTTTCAGTCGTGTTTTACCCACAGAATACCTCCCTCTTTTAAATCACGGTGACAACACGGACAGCACGGGTGTGCTTTAACTAAGCAACTTACCACTTCCAGGGGCTTGCCTCAGCTGTAAGACATGAACTCAGAAGTGATAAAGCATGACGCTGCTTCAGTAAAATGGAATAAGAAATCACTTTGACAGAGCCTGGATTCTGGTCTGGGTTGCTAAATGTGGTTTTTTACCTCCCCCCCTCCTCTTTTTTTTCCCTCTTTCAAGGTCGATGTTCTTTATTTTATGTGGAGTATATCTTAAGTGACAGCCCAGGAAGAAATGTCGACAGCCCAGGTTAATGCATTTGGGGTCAACATGGGCTTCAAAGTGAAGGGAGTCAGCCCTCTTGAGATATTCAGGGAACATTCACAAGTTTAAAAGGAATCTTGATTAAATGGCCACCGGAATGGTCAATGCCAAGAGCTATGGGAGGCATGAAAGGAATACTTTCAGTTGCTTGTTAAACAAAAGGAACCTCTTTATTTTCTTTTGACTGGGATACGGTGCAGAGGTGTGGTTTAGAATGCTTTCCTGCTGCAGCCTCTCCCTCCTCAGGGATTTATAAATGGGATATTTTCATTTCTGAGTTGAAAGTGTTGGCCTCTGGGACTGGAAATGACAAGTGTCTTTGCCCACCTTCATCACCTGCCAGCAACTTGAGCACCATCTGCCAAAGTGCCAGGTACTGGTCTGTTGTTCCTAGGGGACTTCACCTGACTTCGTGTAAATGTTTCCTGAGGGTAATCATTTGCGAATCACACGCATTTATTGCTAACTCCACTAATTTATAAAAAGAACACCTGAAAAAAAAAAAACAAAGAAGAAATCATGAGTTAGCAGCTGAAAATCAAGAGCGTATCCTGATGATTCATTTGTATACGAGCTTCCTTTTTTTTTTTATTGTGAAATTCCTGATTCTCTATTTTCTTTTATAGATTTACATTTCAAATACATTAAAACATTCTGGAACACTTAAACTTGATATGTGATAGCATCCTTAAAACCTCGGTGAAATAATTGTCTTCACGAAATCTACTCAGACATTTTTCATTAATACTTTTTGTATTATACTTTTTAACATACCTTTATTTCTATCTTACTCCAAATTAGAAGGATAAATATTCGAGGGTCTATCAGCGGTGTCATTAAAATTTAATTTGCTACTCTAATGTGTCTCATGAAGGTTCATAAAAAGCTATACATTGTGTCCACGAAATGGCTGTTGTGTCTCTCACACTACTGTAAAAAAGATATGCGAACAGATATCTTCACTTTCTTTAGCTACAAACATTCAGCAAGTTCTGACTGATTGTGGACCGACTTCAAAACTTTTCTCTATGAAATCAAATCAAAAGGAAGTGGACAAACAATCGGACGTGATTACATTGTGATTCAGGGTTTTCCCTGAACGACAATAGTTTTGACTTGTAGAAAGCTCTACACATGTGTGTGTTTTAAATTGACTTTGAAAGAGCTAGTGTTACTTTTGCCTAAATTTTATGCTTCGTGTGCAGGAAGGCACTACAAAAGTAAGGTTTCTAATGATGTTCAGCACTTAACTCTGCTGGAGAGATCCTCCTCAAGGGCGCTTAAGGAGAGAAGAGTCCCGTGAGGGGATGCCCAGATGAGTTTCTATCAGGTTTATTTAGAACCAAATGAACGACTAAAAGTGTGTTTCTCAAAATGGTCAGGGAATTAGAAATGTGTTCAGTTTGACTGGGATCTCCTATCTGTTGCTCTCAAGTCCCTCAGCATTATTTTACATTATTCTTAGCAAAAACCACAAAGCGTTCACCTGCTTTTGTGAGCCTTAGAATATACAAACGGTTTTTATACAGATAAAAAAAAAAAAAAAAAAAACCAACCTCTTCTGTGTAACGAATATAACTGGCACTGATCCCTCAACACCTCCTTCATGTCATAGTTCAGTGATACATTATCGGGCAATTCTTGCCGCAGTATAAAATAAACACCTTGCTGCAGTGTTGGGTATTTCTTCTTTTTTTTTTTCCCATGGAGCCTCTTCCGTTACCTTATAAGAAAATAAGCACCAGCGTTCTCTCACTTACACACCTAAATTTGCTTGAGATGAGGAATGGTCCACGTTGCATGAAAAGAGACTTCCTGTGAATGTCAAGATAGCGATCTCCTTGGTTCTATGGTGCACAGCTATGTCTTTCAGACAATTTAGGATTCGGGTTGCGCGCCGGTAGCTCCTGTGTGCCGTTGCTGCAAGAAGCCTTGATACGTGCATCAGAAAGAAGGAAGGTGCTGTTTTTTATTTTTTTTTATTTTTTATTTTTTATTTTTTTTACAGAGGAGCAAAATGGAATATTTTATTTGGGAGGAAGAAGATTTATAAGTAAACATCTTGAGATAAACAGAGTCTTGATAAAATAACGTAATGAAACAACAAAAATGAGTATCTTGAACGCTGACGATGCGTGAGTTTTCCCATTTTAAGGGAAAACTTCAGTTGGATCCAATTTCTAGTTGGAAAAATGATGAATGTTGGGCTGCTGACTAGGAGTGTGACATCCCCAGCGGAGTGAGGAGCATGGCCAGTTGATACCTTGACGTGGCCTAGTTCTGCACCTGTGAAGCCAGTGTGGGGACTCTAAGTAGAAGACACACTGTTCAAGAAGACTTTTTTTTTTTTTCTCTCTCTCTCTTTTTCTGGTTAATTATCTCTTTTCTATGAGAAAGGGGGCTTAGAATTTACTGTGTTCATTTTTGTGCATATACGTATATCAAAAGCAATCATTCTTATTTGCTTTGGGCGACTAGTTGTGTAATTACTAGGAAAGGAAACTTCAGACTTGGGGAAAATGTCTTGCTATAGCTGTTGAGGAGTGAACGAAGTGGTAGCTCCAGGCAAGGGGTGTTTGTTTATGGCCCTGAAATTATATTCTCCCTTGAACTTCAGCCCAGTGGAAGGTGGCCATTGTAATGTGTTTTAGTGACAGTTCGACACCGTATAATTTTGAAAATGAAACACTATTTTTAGTTTCAGAAAAGAGGATTAATTTTATCCTCCGTCCACTATATTCTTTCAATTTAGGACTGCATCGACAAGAATGGTGTTATCGACTCTTAGGAATGCATCACATGCACAGCGTTTGGGGAGACTGTCTGATGTCTTCCTCCCTGCCATCTTAGGAGTAAGGGTAATTACCCACTTTGTAAGTGGAGGAACTGAGGTGAGAGACATTTCAGGCACCTGCCTAAATTCAAACCCTTAGGGATTCGCAGAGCTGGAAGGTCAGGTTCGTGTCTCTCTGATTCCACACTTTGTGGTTTTTGAATCACTAAGCTATTTAGACTTCCTTCCTAAATTATCCGTCCTTCATACATTAGATCAGAACATTTTTTTAAGAAGCCATTAATAATACTTTCTATTCTGGGCATTGTCACGTGGTATCCTCCTTAGCTATTTGTTTCCTTACTATTATTCTTTTTTTGGGGAGGGGGGTAGGATTTATGATTTTTTTTAACTTCTTTCTTGATCTTTTCAGTTTAATGTCCTTGCAGAATGCCTTTTACTTTCTGAATTTTTAACATTCCACTTGAACCCCAGTCAGTTCTGTTTTGCTTAACTAATTTGTCTGTGGGTTTGGATGAGCGTCTCTCTGCTGCTGCCCCACAGCACTTTCCTCCCATTGCAGGACCAGGAAGTGACCTTGGAGGCTAGCATGAGATATAATGGGTGCTGCGGAAGACTAAGACATTTGGTTTTATTAAATATCACAAGAAAAAACATCTACCTGCCCCCCACCCCGGCGGCCACCAATCTAGCTGCCGCCATATAGTTCTTTCTTTTTATAACCAAAAATATTTAAAGACTAGTTTCTATTACAATTTCTGGTGCTTTCTATCCCATTTACTTTTCAGCCTAATTAGCTTAATTTCTGCCCATCTGAGTCCAATGAGGATACACTTGAAAATTCCAAAAAAAAAATTAATCACCAAGTATGAGGGACCGTAATTTTTTTAAATCCTCATCTTGATGCATCACTCTTTTCTTGAATGTCCCATTTGCTTGTTTGTCATTACCCAACTTGCTTTTCGTTTTCTTTCTACATTTGTTTTTTTATCTATTTCCTTAGACTCAAATCCCTTCATTTTTTCTTCTGCAATGTAATTATCCCCATGGCTCAGTCTCTTTGTGTTCTCAGCATATGACTTTATCTGCCACCAGTACCAAGGACTCCCAAACTCATTTCCCCAAAGTCCACCACTCTCTGGGGACCACATGCTTATCTCCATATCCTTCTAGACTTCCCCATATCCAAGGAGTCAAATTCAGCCTTTGTAAAAAGCAACTGAGACTTTACCACAAACTACTCCTTCTCTTCTACATCTGATCACTAACTTAGCCAATCATTTGCTCATGTGGCTTCTATTTTCTCTGGTCCAGCTTAGCCAACCAGAAACAGACCCTACATCAATATCATAAATATCTCTGCCTCACCTTTTCCTTTTTAACCCAACTGCTATTGCCTTGGTTTGTATCCTTCATCTAGGCAAGAACCTAGATGTAAAATAACCTAATCAATTTCACTATTTTTTTAGAATAACCTCCCTCACTCCTCCAGTTTCTCTTTTTTTTCCTGCTGTATGAATTTCTAAAAACAAAAATCCTACCCCCAATCCTACCCTGAATAATTATTTTTAATACTTTTCCTTCCAACAGAGTAAATGTTTATCCTTTTAGGATAACCATCTACCAAGCTAGATAGTGAAAAATTGATACTGGCACTGAAACAGCCCTAATAGGCTAGGTGAGAGGAGCCTTAACCAAGTAGCTTAGCAAAAAAAAAAAAAAAAGTAAAATTACAACCTAATATATATTAAGAGCATATACTAGAAACCTGAGAAGCCTAGGAAGTCAGGCAAGGAGATGTTTAGTTTACAACTGGATAGGGATAAAAGCTAGGTTATAGGGAAAAAATTTCAAAGAAAGGAAAGAAGGAAGGAAGGAAGGAAGGAAGGAAGGAAGGAAGGAAGGAAGGAAGGAAGAAAGAAAGAAAGAAAGAAAGAAAGAAAGAAAGAAAGAAAGAAAGAAAATATTCCTTAATAGGAAGAGGCTCTGAAAATTTAAGAAATGAAAGGCCAATATATTTGGACACAGAGCACAAATAGATTATAACTGACTGCTCAGGGATGTAAAAACCATAAGTCTGTTTTTGTGTTTGGTTTTTTTTTTTCTAAAATCAAAGGAAATTGAATGAAAAGACTTAAGGGCAGAGGTGAAAGTGATATGATTAGAAAGGAGACTGGAGAGGCAGGGTGGATGTGGGGAGGCAGCATAGATGGTATTGACAAGAGACTGATAGCGTGGGATATGAGGGCTGTGGTCATTATGGAAAGAAGCAGCAAGACTTAAGGGATATTTTAGGAGTACTTTCTTAATTTTGCTTAAACGTATCACTATACTTGTTCGTGGTTTGTCTAGAGGAAGGGAGGAATCAAAGAGAAGGAGATATCAAGGATGTCTCTTAGATGTCTAATGTGCAGAAATGGATGAATGTAGATGCCATTCATTGAAATTAGGGATCAGGAAAGACGACAGATATTGAAGGGAGGAACAGAGCCAAATGATGATGCCTGCTTTTGTGCTGTTAGATTTAATGCGCCTCTGTGAAATAAAATATAATGATACCAAAGGGATAGTTGAGTATATGGAATAAAACTGAAAGTTTCATGCTGTGAAAAAACATATAAATAAAACCAAGATTGAAATATAAATCTTGGAGATGTTGGCACACAAATGGTAATTAGAACTAGTTATAAATGTGATTATATATGGGAAGAATATAGATCTCAAAGGAGAGAAAGCCAAAGACGAATCTCTAAGAATTTCATTATTTAATGCTTTTACAGAAGACGAGAAGCCTCAGAAGTCTGCAAAGTGGGGAGGGGGTGGAACAGTAAGAAGAAAACCAGGTGAGTGCCGTGAAACGCAAGCTAGAGAAGAATTTCAAAGCTAAGGGAGGCATCAAGTATCTTTAGTGAAATGGAAAAAAAAAAAAAAAAAAAAGGCCAGTCCATGGGTGACCTTAGCAATAACTTTGGTAAGTAATAGGAATCCGAAACAAATTAGAATTAAGTTGAGACTGTTGGTGAGAGAGAAAGAAGTGGACAGAAACTCAGAGAGTACATATGCTTCTTGATAATTTTGCCTGTGAGGGAGAAGAGAGGATGGTGTGCTATCCCTTAGAGGGTCTGCTTATTAATTTATTAAATGTATTTGAATGGGTTTAGATACACAGGGGAAAGATTTAGCTAAAAATTCAATGTCAAATATGTAAAAGGGAAAAGTGTAGTTCAAGATGCCCCAAATTATATGCTACAAGATATTTAGCAAAATATGTGACCCTGATGGGCAAAACAGCCATCTCTAAAGCACTAAATTGTTATAGATTCTGTGGGTAACTGCAGGGTGTGTCCTAAAGGTGTTCCGATTTTAAGACTTTAATTGTCCATCAAGTATTAAAAACTTTGGTGAAAGGATTGTTTTACATGGGGGAATAAATGATTCACCTGCCATAAAAGGAAAAGTTAAAAAGCATAAAAGGCAATTGTAGATTTAAGTGAATCTGTATGTCTGAGGAAGAAAGGTGAGGTAGTTCCCAATGTATAAATCTAATTTTCTCTACTAAATAGTTAAAAAGTTCATCTCCTGAAAGGGGAGCTGAAACGTGGGAGTACTGAGGAAAGTACCTGTAAGTACTGAGAGACTGTAGGGTGGCTTCGATGGAAGAAGTAGCAAGTTTAAGCTGGGAAATAATTGATGATCTAGGAGTTTCCATGTCATTTACGATGTTAAGAGGTGGGGCAGATGCTATGAGAGGGGTAAACTCTCTGAGAGTTTCCACGTTTCTTGATAAATGGGGAAAGGGAACAAGATCTGTTCTTTTTAATGTAAGTCATCCTCAACTATCTTTCTGCCTTGGACTCACAGTCTTCTATGCCAGGCTTTTCATGCAACCACCCTAGTTTCTCTGCACCCTGAATTTCCTCCCCAGCTTTGCATGCTAGTTACTTCCTCTGCTTAATAATATCTGTCTACTCTGTTTGGTGAAATAATGCTACTCGTTCTTGAAGACGTACATTACGTAATTTTCCCACTCTTCATACCTCCATAGGTCTCTAAAGTCTAGAACGTTGCAAGTGCTCAGTTAATAAGGTGGAAGGGAAAATTTGTTCAGTACGTTAATTTAGGTGTGACTCTATTTTAAATTTGTTTCTGAGGGTCCTGTTTAATTCTGTAGTACTGTTGATTTTCCTTCAATGGGAATACTAATGGCCAAACTGAGAGACTTTTTAAAAGTATATTTTAGCACACAGGAGTTCGTTTTGTCGTGTTTGTTTGTTTAACTTTTACCTGAATAACAATCTTTTAAAGGTAATTTATTGCATTTTTTTAAGAGTATTGTAATTTGAATTTTAGATGTGTATTAAAATAATTAACTTCTGGAAACATTTAATTTGTCTTCCAACTAAGGTAATGAGCAAAACATCTTGGTCTGTATTTAATTTCAATTAAATATTTTAAGACAAAGTCCAAAAATCTTTAAGTGTTTTCTATTTATAGCACTAAATCTCTTATTATTGGATAAATGCAATTAACCTGCTTCAAAAAATAGTCTATAAAATTTCATCAACCCATTTATGATAACACAAATAATCACATTCACCAAATTAGTTTTGCTTTATTGTATTCATTACCTTTGGAAAAAATATCACAAGGAATAGATGCTCAAGCACATAGAGAGGTGAAGTTCATTTTGTACTGATGAATGTACAATTCTGAGGTGCTATATTAGTCGTTAGCTTCCTATTGTCATGGTTTGTTGACTGCCTGGTGTATGCTGGTTGCATTCAGTTAACATGCCTGTCCTGTGTTCAGGATTTCTCTAAGTTCTCAATATTTGTAAGATCATTTTTAACCCTAAGAGTTGTTATCACCCTCATATTCTAGATGGTTAACTGTGTTTCAAGTGCATGTGCTTGGATTTGGACTCAGATCTGTGTGAGTCTTTACCTCACAATTTTAACCATTGTTCAAGATTGTCTTTTCAGAGTGAAACCATTAAAGATATTTTTCAAATGCAAATAATTTTAGTGTTTGTAATTGTTAAAGTGTAATCTAGGGGCACCTTCAGCCCAGGTCCTGATCTGGGGTCCTGGGATGGGTAGAGCCCTGAGTCTGACTCCCTGCTTAGTGCAGAACCTGTTCCTCCCTCTCCCTCTGATCCTTTCTCTCTCTCTCTCAAATTAATAAAATCTTTAAGAAAGTGTAATCCATTCATGAAATCAAATTTGAAAGTAGATTATGTATAAACTAAAAAAAAGAAAGTCCTTTAATCCCAAACTCATGAATGATGTTAAGACTTTGTTTTCTATTTTCCAACATTCTGTTGGTAAAAAAAAAAAAACAAAAAAACCCCACAAAACAACATACATAGACTGTGTCTGAGCATTGTGAAGTTGGAACAATTCATTAAAACCAAAGTTTGCAGTATTTGGGAGCAAAGGGCCCCTCCATGGGCTATCAGAAGAGTAAGAATTGATACAGACTTTCACAGTGGCAACTTGACAATGTATGTTAAATGTTGACACATGTACCCAGCAATTTCTGTTTAAGAATCTAAAGGAAATAATCAGAAACATTTACAAAGATGTTGGAACAAGATGCCCATTGCATTGAAGTACTATTTAAAACAGAAAGAAAATGGTTTTGAACATCTGAAATATATATGCATTTAATAAGAAATTTCCTGCAAAAATATTACTATTTATAAATAGAGATAGTTATAATTCTGAGGATAAATAATATCCTCTATAAAAATAATGTATCACAGTAACCCAAGAAAAGCTTTAAGGAACATATGAATAATTAAATCAATGACATCTCTGCACATCCATGGTGCTTGAGTTGAATTTACTCTCCTGTGGAAATTTTTCATTTGGAGAAGGTGGCGACCCATCTGGAGGAGTTTAACTTTGGTCTCTGATTTGCTATCAGATTAGAAATTAGCCAGAAAATGAGAGGTATTAAAATTCGGCTAAGCAGAGAGGAATGACCAGTTAAACCTACAAAGAGGAGAGAAAGCCTTGAATATTTGCAATTATAGCTTTTTTAGGTCTTTTAACAATTATTTTTTAAAAGTTAACATTTGCATAAAAGAAGTAAAGACAAGACATAAAGAACGAAGTTATCCAGAATTACATTTTGGTGTTCATGGAACATGCTGTGAAGTAAACCACAACGGATAGACGTAGCGAGGGGGCGCCTGGGTGGCTCCACTGGTGTAGCATCTGCCTTGGGCTCAGGTCAGGATCCTGGGGTCCTGGGATGGAGCCCCACATCGGGCTCCCTGCTCAGATGGAGTCTGCTTCTCCCTCTCCCTCTTCCACTCCCCCTGCCTGTTCTCTTTCTCTCTCCCTCTTTCTCAGATAAATAAATAAAATGTTAAAAGAAGAAAGAAAAAGAAGAAAGAAAGAGAAAGAAAGAAAGAAAGAAAGAAGAAAGAAAGAAAGAAAGAAGAAGAAGAAGAAGAAAGAAGGAAAGAAAGAAAGAAAGAAAGAAAGAAAGAAAGAAAGAAAGAAAGAAAGAAAAGAAAATTGAGAAAAGTGCAGAGGAATCAAATCATTTCCTTTCACTATCAGTAATGATACCAACATTTCCTATTGCCTTTAAAAAATAATTTGTAGATAGTGAAATGTTATTTTATTTTCAGAATCAAGAGTTGACAGAGCCATGTTTATTGATGCTAGCCACATATTTGTCAATCAAAATAATCTATCCTATCTAAAAATGTACAAAGAGTTGGAAAAACTACCAGAAAAAAACTTCTAATGTTTTTAAAGAACATGTGAAGCAACCCCTCTATAGGTAGGGTATCTCTAAGTGTTTGGCTATTTAATAGGTGGGTGGCTCTTCTCACTTTTTTTCTGTCTCCCGGAGCAAGGTTGTGCTAGGACAGCAGTCTTGACGACTGTAATACAGCCATGTGTGCGATTAATTTCTAAATGCAGAAATCAATCTGTATATAGCTTTAATCACTTTCAAAGCTATATACAGATCCAACAGAAAACTAACTTCAAATTAAAGTCTGCACTTGAATATGGATTTTCTTTGAATAGTTGGACTTTCAAGGAATTCATGGAATTTTCTAGGTCGATGCTATATCTGCTTGTTGTGCTACACAATTTAAGCTTGGGATTCATACTCCTCTCCTTGTGAGGCAAAGTACTACAAATGTGATTCCCATGCCCAAGTTAGGGGAAGTTTCCTCTTGTTTTTCTAATATATTCTCATTTTATTAAAAAAAAATACAGTTGGGGTGCCTGAGTGGTTCAGTCGGTTAAACATCTGCCTTTGGCTCAGGTCATGATCCTTGGGTCCTGGGATCGAGCCCCAACCCCGAGTTGGCTCCCTGTTCAGCGAGGACCCTGTTTCTCCCTCACTTTCTGCCCCTTCCTGTATTTGTGCTCTCTCTCTCTCTCCCTCTCAAATAAATAAATACAATCTTTAAAAAACAAATAGAATTAGCAACAACAAAGCAAAGGAATTTCTGTTTAAAATAAAATAGATTCTAGAGAAATGCACAGTTTGGGGATTTGTTGATTTGGCTGTACTCTGACCATGTGATTTATATAAACACTCCGCTAATGAGTATTTCTTCAGAGCCTTCTGCACTAAATTCCAAGGGTTCGCTAATAAACTAGAAAGTTAAATTCTTTGTTTTACAGCATTGATACTCCATGAAGCAATAAACAAGTAAGTATGTATTATATAAGGTTATTATAAATACTACAGAATAAAAATAAAAATTAAAGTAAGGAGCTAGATTATGAATATGTGCCTGTGTGTGAGATTCATTGGTAAGAGAAGGCTTTTCTGATCCGCTGGCCTCTGAGTCAAGATCTGAGGGAAGTTAAAGGACAAAGCATCAAGATATCCAGGCAAAGGGTGTCCCAGAGAAATATGGCCCGAGGATAATGAGAGAAGCAGAGAGGGGCTGCTGGATTGTGAAGCAGAAGAGATAGAAAACAGCGGATCCTACAGGGACTTAGTGTGGATCTTGCTCCTGACAGATGAGGAATGGTACGGCGGGACTCAATTAATGCTTTGGCTTTCCCCTGGGAGATTTGGTTTGATGAGAAGGAAAGTGAAGCAGAGAGACCAGGTGGGATGGCAGTCAAGGCCGAAAGTGATGGGAAGTTGGAGTAGGGTATTTGTAAGAAAGAGATGGAGCCAAGTGGAAGTACGAAGAAAATATCTGAGATAGAAACTACCAGACCTGCTCCTAGACTAGAGAAGGAAGGGGGGGAGGATGATGGCCTCTAGCATGTCATATGAGAAACTAAGCTGCTGGTGGTTTAAGTGAGCAAGCAGGAAGAAAACAAAATACGGGATAATGGGGCAGAGTGTCACTCAATAAGCGTGACCACCCAAACATACTATTTCAGTATAAGAATGACTGTTTCTTAAAACATGTTGATTAAAATATCATAATCAGTAAAAACTTACCTTAAAACAGACTTTATTTTTTTAAGATTTTTTATTTATTCATGAGAGACACAGAAAGAGAGAGAGGCAGAGACCCAGGCAGAGGGAGAAGCAGGCTCCATGCAGGGAGCCCAATGAGGGACTCGATCCCGGGTCTACAGGATCATGGCCTGGGCCAAAGGCAAGCACCAAACTGCTGAGCCACCCAGGCATCCCAAAACAGACTTTCAAAGGGGGGGAAAAAAAAAAAGAAGAAGAAGAAAACAGTGAAGGAATTTATTTGGTTTTAAGTCTTTCATTTAGCATGAAATGTCAAGATTTTGTTTCTACATTTAGATGTAAGACTGTTGTCCTATACTGTGGAGGCCACAGACACACCACTAGCACTATAAGACGGTGTGTGTGTGTGTAAAATATATAAATTTTGGGGGAAAAGTATACAAATGGAGAAGTGGGATATGACACCCCCCCCCCCCGATCTCTCAGCAATCCGTAGAGACTACCAAGATCAAATAAAGCTGGGCTGTAATCACTGCAGGAAAGACTGGAACAGAGAGACCCCACTCTTGTAATGGTCTGCAGATATTTAGGGGGAGGGATCAAAACATTTAGGAACTTTATTAAGATTTGTGCTTCCTGGTTGAAGAAGTGGCCCCATTAAAGGGAGAAAGTTCTGAGCTGTGCCTCTGGTATCATGTTTTTTCTTCAAGTAGTTTAGAAGAGCTGAACTAGTAGCTTGCTAAATCACTGGAAGGGTGAAGACAACGAGCTCCCAGGGGCATCCAAATTTTCTTTCCTCATTCTGATTAGACTTCATTCTCCCACTGGCATTTTCACTTCCCATTGAAATGTGACCTACAAAGATGCCACCTCTATTAATTCCTTTTTCAGGATTATCCCATTCAACTTAAAAGTCCTTAGCTGCATTTTCTTAAAAAATTAACACCATATTCTCTTTAATTTTGTTACAAAAGTTAACTTTTTATTCTGAGATTTAACAAAACTTAGGAAAAAAAATATATATTATCCCATTCTCAGGTGTTCCACATTTTATAAATCAATTTTCCCATTAATCCGAAACCTCTGTTTGCCTTCGGAATTCACCAGAATGACCTAATAGACATAGGAGAAGCTAAAGTTTTTTTGCCTGTATTATAAACATAGGTTTTCCCCCCAAATCTCACAGTGAATAAATTGTTCACTACTTGTGCAGAAGAAAAACACAGCTATACATTACATTTTCCTAATTGATGCTATCACTTATGGGTAACAAAATATTGGTAATTGTTAAGCCAGTGAAAAGAGAGTCTATTCAATCTAAAATAAAAAGAATGAGTTTATTTTCTATATGATTCATGAGGCCAAGGCTTTTTGTCTTTTATCTGAAATGTCTAATTAATTGAGACATAAGTATTTTTATATTAAATAATAAATCAGTTAGTATATATCTAAATTAATCAATATTTTATTGATATTTTCAATTTAACTCTAGGTAATTAGATATAGACCATTTATAACAATAACATTTGTAGGGAGAAGAGAAGACTAATATAGAAACTAAATAAAGTCATTAGACCATTGGGATGGCTCCCAGTGTCTTACATTCATAAATAGTAAAAATTATTTCATAATTAATACAATTTATGACATTTGATTAAATCTTCCAGCTTTGTTGGGACGTCTTGGTGTCTCAGGGTTTGAGCATCTGCCTTTGGTTCGGATTGTGATCCCAGGATCTGGGATCAAGTCCCACATCGGGCTCCCTGCATGGAGCCTGCTTCTCCCCCTGCCTGTGTCTCTGTCTCTCTCTCTCTGTGTCTCTCATGAATAAATAAATAAATCTTTAAAAAAAAAAGCTTCCAGACTTGCAAAGTGAGTTGGTATCAGGAGGTTATGTGTATATAAAACATATTTTTCATATTTTTTATTATTAATGACCATAGTGTGAGGGCTTTTGTTAATTACAAATCCACATTAATATAGCCTTTTTTAAGTTTACTTTAGCTCAATCTTTACTTGTCCTTAAGACAAATGGTATTGACTAATTCCTGTGGTTCACTTAATAGAACATGTAGAACTCCATTTATATTCATTATGGCCTGGATTAATCATCCCGTTTCTTACCTAGAGCTATGTCAAAACAGACTCCCCAACTCATGATTTACATCTGATTTCTCGCTGAATTCTAGACTTGCAGTTTTGATAGAAAGGAAGACCTAACTTTATGGTCTTGACAAGCTTTTGGAAATGTTGTAGATCTTGAACTAATTAATAACAATAATTTTGTTATATTAACGTGCACAAAATACTAGGCACATAGTAATACTTCTTGCCTGTGTGTTTCCTGCTCTAATAATAATTACTATTCAATCAGATGAAATATGAAGGAATATTTTTTAAGGGATCACAAAGGTATGAGGCGCTGTCCTTGGTGCTGAAAATAAATGGAGACTTCGTGTGTTTGGAACAATGATGAAACCAGAGGATTGAGTTGAAGTTGGAGCCCATTTTAGTTTTGAATTTGTGATTAAACCTATTTTTAACCTCAACTTGCTCATCTACAGACTGAATGTAGCATGAATTATTGATCTAACCACCTTAAACGTTCAATGAAAATAATTATATATATGTACTTCACTCTCTCTATATATATTTTCTCTCTATATATATGTGTGTGTGTGCATATACAGTATTTTGTGAATTGCAAGTCATGAGATCAACCCTTCCATGATGTATTTCACAGAACACTGGCTCTGCTATGAGTTCAACAGCAGCAACATAAGTGAAGCCTGGTCAAATACTTGGGAAATGCAGCATGGTATCTCCATTCCACTTGGAGTGGCATGTTGCATATTAACTTTTATAGGCTCAACAATTTTGTTTAAACTAAAATTCTCTAGATTTATTTAACTGAACTCCTTTATCATACGATACCTATTAGCGCTGCAAAAAAATTATTGTACCATGGAAAATACAGAGGAAATTATGCATTATGTAAATGTTAGTTGTGTCTTTATTTTTATAGTCTAGTAGGAGTAACAATGTAATTATATGAATAGCTACAGCACGCAGCAGACTCTCAGTATAATAAAAGCAGTACAAATGATATCTTGCCATCTCACAGAAAGGAAATGTTAACCGATTTTGTGAAAATCAAGCAATTCTTTAAAAGATTTCATATAACTATTGTGGAGGATTAGACATAAAGTTTTCTAAAGTCCATTCCAACAGTAAGATAGGTGGGCATGTACGTATTTGTATATACACACATGCATCACTAACACTATGCAAAATATAAATTAGAAAATCAAAATGTAGGTTCTATATTAGAGAACAGAGCCTGGAAATGAACAGACTGGTTAGGTGGAGTGTTTTGTTTTTGTCATGTGTGTGTGTTTTATTAAACTCCACATTTTAATATGATGTGCAGAAGAATATGCACATCAAACATAAATGTCATTGGGTCTGGTTATTAAATCTTATGTCCTGTCTGAATTGAGCTTGAAGAAAAACGGATTATAGAATCATAGAATTAGAAGAAAATTTAGTTTAATTCAGTGCAACGGAATCTAATGGACTAAAATTTTCTGTTGTTTTGTTATATAAAATGTGCATTGAGACATGTTTAAAATTAACAGCAGTTAAATATATTCACTCTCACATTAGGAATACCAAGTATGGGAAAGACAAAAAGGAAGTACATTCAATAAAATATAAGGATAATAGCAAACTCATACTATTGTCTACCCAATAGACATTTCCCTTTCTTCCTTTTAAGGTGATGATAATTGTGTTCATGAACCACATTCAGTCATGAATCCACAGGATCCAAGGCATGAATCCACAGGATCATGGCAACATGTGAGGAATACAGAGGAGAAACACTGGGTCTAGTGTTTGATGAGGATGTTGAGATAAGGAATTGAAAATTAAATAACTTTATCTCTGGATTTCTTGTTTCAAGAGAGAATGTATTTTATGGTTTTAAACATACTGTTTTGGGGTTTTACTTTTATTTACAACCCAAATTATCCTAGATGATGAAATATTAAAGAAGAATAATATCTATTCCTTTTCTAGAGACGATAAAATAACTTCATATAACATGTCTTTATTTTTTATGAACTTAAAAACATTGGAACACCAACAGTACACTATTATACGAAAAGATTAGGAAGCAAATGGCAAGCTTCACATGGAAAAGGATGTTCAGGCTGTTTGGTTCTGACTCCCACTCTTGCCTTTTTATTCTGCAAATTTTACCTTAAGTTTTTGTTGGTGGTGGCTCCTCCTGGACTAATTTTACAGAGTTTCTCTTCAGTGGGCTAGTTAAGCAAATAGTATATAACTGAAGTCTTCCCTTTCTTGAACAATAGATAAATAACTATAACACGAATGTAAACCTGAAAGGCATACAGTATTAAGGAGTGGTCAAGCGTGGGTGATCTGAGGTAGTTTTTCCAAGGATTGTGTGTTGGTTCTACCATTTATTAGCTGTGTGGCTTTGGGAAGGTCATTTAAGTGTCAGTGTCCCACTTCCCCCATGTATAAAATTAACAAACGACATTTATACACAGAAATATTGTGAAAACAAAGTACTTATATAAGTGCCTGGCAGAGAGGGAGCACTCTTACACATGCAACTGAAAAACGGTATAGAATGCTGTCTTTCACTTAGCTCATTCAAAAAGTCTAACTATAATCCAAAGGATATATATTTTAAATCAATGTGTATTGCACTCAAATTATCAGAGGAAATGATTTTGCTCCTAACCATGGTACAGTCACTGATATTACACTGAAGCAACATCTTATAATAACAACACTTAATAGCCATATAGCACATTTATTCTAAGTAGCTGGAAGCACTTAACAGACATTATCCAATTAATCATTACAGATCCCTCTGTGGTAGGTCAGAGTTATTATCTCACTGTTAGAGATAACGATACTGATATACAGGACCAGTGAGCTACTTGCAAAACCTGAATGATTGCTTCAGCATGTAGTCAGGAATAGATGTGAAGGTCAAGGATGCTGTTAAGTGCACCATGCTAGTTCTTGGACTAGACATTCTTAAATTATTTTCTTTTAAATACTACATAAGGGTATATGTTAAAACTGGCAAGAATAAGTGCACATGTACCTCTGACAGCACCTATTTCTAAGCATGTATCTACTAACATTTTGATTTGAGATTCTCATGAATTCTAACAACTTAGACCGGTGGTTAATTAAAATTTTAATTAACTGTAGCTACTGACAATGAATAAAATAAGATAAATGCTAATTTTATGATTCAATCTAATTGAAGGTTAGAAAAAATATCTTACTGTTAAGGTTATTGTTATTGTAAGGAATGTGCCACCAGTTCTCAGATTCAGTGAACTAGTGGCTCTGTTGCCAGAGGGTAGATTATACAATGTTGAGCTAGATGTAGTCCCCCAGTATAGAAAAGTCAGTATAGGAGTATTTGGGAAGAATGATGATTTGGTGAAAAGTACTGATTAAAAAAAAACTCGGCATATATATTCCTCATTTTACTTACCACCTCTCACCTCTCTAACTTTGAACACAAAACAACCCTCCTACCTCCAGTTAGTCATTTATTTAATTGAGGTCAATTATATCTCCAATTTAGGCTTAAAATCTTTTAAAGAATTAAAATTACCTAACAGAATCCAACCTTTAGATATCCAGCCAATGTCAGTCGAAATGGAATGTGGGAAGCCAATTGAATCGTTTAACATGTTCAATTCTCCAGTACTGATATCCCTAGAAAATCAGAACTACTGATTGATATCCAGAAGTGAAGTTTTAGATCATATTATTCCTTTTCACTTTTGGATATAGATGTCCTCAATGAAATATCTTCAAGAGAAGCAGGACTGGCTTCCCCTCTAACCCCAACAAACAATGGCTTTACTATTTTTTCATGACACTTGGCTTTCTGACATTATACATGTTATTCAGCTATGCATTTCACCCATTCAGAAATTACTATATGTGAGCTTTTGGGAAAAGATACTAATAAACTCATGAATCCAATGTCTGTAATAGGAAATTAAAGCTTAGTGGATTCCTCCAGTTCTGTTTATTGGGCTTTTTTTTTAAAAAAAAATTACTTATTTATTTGAGAGATAGAGAGAGCAGGGGGAGGGACACAGGAGAGGGAGAAGCAGGCTCCCCATTGAGCAGGGAGCCCAATGTAGGGCTTGATCACAGGACCCGGGGATCATGCCCTCAGCAGAAGAAAGATGCTTAACTTACTGAGCCAGCCAGACACCCCTCCAGTATTTTTTTAAAGATTTATTTATTTGAGAGAAAAACAATGTCTACGTGTGTGTGTGTGAGAGTGGGGGGAGAGGTAGAGGGAGAAAACCTCAAGCAGACTCCCTGCTGAGCATGAAGCCCAACTAGGAGCTCCATCCGGGGACCCTCAGATCATGATCTGAGCTGAGACCAAGAGTCGGATGCTCAACTGACTGAGTCAGCCAGCCACCCCAGTTGGTCCAGTTTTAAGAATATTTTTAATAAGGGGATCCCTGGGTGGCGCAGCGGTTTGGAGCCTGCCTTTGGCCCAGGGCGCGATCCTGGAGACCCGGGATCGAATCCCACGTCGGGCTCCCAGGTGCATGGAGCCTGCTTGTTCCTCTGCCTGTGTCTCTGCCTCTCTCTCTCTCTCTATGTCTATCATAAATAAATAAATACATCTTTAAAAAAAAAGAATATTTTTAATAAGCAGGAGAGTTACATAACAAAAAAATGAAACCCTTATAGAAATTTGGAAACATTTTGGAGATGGGCTGATGAAAGAGATATTAACAAAGAGAAAAAGGTGTACTTTTAGTACCCCTGAGTCTGGAGTTGAATCCTAAAAATACCACTTCTTAAGCCTATGATGTCAAGTAAGTTAATCTGCTTTCCTAAAACCTAGTTTACTAATGTGTAAGACATGCATAACTCAGATAAATACGTGATGCAGAACATAAAATGCTATATCCCATATAAAGCAATTAATATTGCATTTAGTCAGTACTATGCATTCAGTAGTCATTTCTTTTTTCTCATTCCCCCTACACCATATAATGTGGGCACAAATTCAGCCCCGAGGAAGACTGCCTATCGTGGGTATAATTTAGACTTTAAGGAACAGTAGATGAAAATTATTTTTGTTTCAGGTGTTATTTTCTGAGAATCAGACTTTACTGTGCGATTTGTCAAGGTCATTGTGTGAAACAATTCTGTATGCATTCCTGGAGTCAGAGGTCTAAACGGGCTGTATAACAGTTTGATGGAAAAGGCACTATGCAAATCTAATGCACGCTGTCATCATTATGGATAAGACTTTTCATTTTCAGACTCTTAGGAGGTTTGTCGTCTATAAGAAAGAACTTTGACTCAGTAAGTGGGTTAGTGTGATTGATATTTTACTCTGCAAGAGAGCAGAACAGTAATGAGTTTAACCTATAAAGTGTAAATTATCTATCTCTCTATATTTATAAATATGAGAAAGGGATAAAGTAAAAATGAGGAAATATGAAGGAGCGTGTGTGTCTGTGTGTGCATGTGTAGACAGAGAGAAAGAGAGCCAGAAACAGAAATAGAGGCAAAGGGAAAAAAAAAAAAAAACCAGGAGGAGATTGAGATTGAGAGCCAAAGAAAGACACCACAGAAAAATGCAGACAGACAGGACAGACAGGGAAAGGGGAAGACAGGCAGCCAACAACATGGGGGAAGGGAAATAGTCTGTGATTTAGACAAGAGAAATAGAAATGGGATGGGCAGATAGAGGGGCAAAGAGAGAGAGGGAATATAAAATGCATCCAAAGTAGCAGTGCTTTATTTTTGTCTGACATAAGAAAGGATCCTTATTCTTCCTTAGTGGAGTGTAGTTATTGTCAATGGGAGGTCACCAGGGAAGATGTGTGCCTCACAGCAAGGACTGCTGTCTCTTTGTGCTATTTATTTGTGCACTGTATGCCCCACGCGCACATTATTTACCTTGATTATTCTTTGAAGGAATGTATTAGACTTTTTATTTTTATATATGACATATATCAGACTTTGTACCACATAACTCAAAACAGTACTTGAATCATGTGCAACACAAATAATATGTGTCCATATTTGAGGGCTGCAAGGAGAATCAGGATTGCAAGAAGTTGAAAAGCAAAAAGCACACAAAAGCCAATTTTTGCTCATTTGCTTTTAATTGTGAAGGAATGAAAAGGACATAGGAAAGAAATAAGCATTAATATTGCCGCAAATCTGCGTCCATCTGTCTTTGGTTCTGTACTGCATGCTGAATAAATTGTTTTAAAATTAAATGACCTCCTCCCTCAAGTAGCTCAAGATAGCCAAGTCTATCACTATATAATTAGTCAGAGAACTGAGCTCTAACTATGAAATAGAATCCAGAAAAAAAAGGGGGGCAATATCTGTGGAGACCAGTAGTATAATAATGGGAGATGAGACATGAAGAAGAAAATCACAAACTTTAATTTGTCATCCATTAAAAATTGCTACATCCTTGCAAATATCCATGCTATCTCCATGCATATAAACATACAGCACAATCATCCCATAAAGTTAAGAGGCGTGCTTCATCAGAACAAAGGTGCTATTGGTGCAGAATGCACAATGGCTACAATAAGAAAGAAAGAAAGAAAGAAAGAAAGAAAGAAAGAAAGAAAGAAAGAAAGAAAGAAAGAAAGAAAAAAGAAAAATAATTCTTCCCTCCTCTGACTATCCTCAGCTTCCCACCTTCGTGGCCTAATTCTCTTGTTCTAGTTCAGGTGCCATAAGTGGCCATTATCTGTATTAGGAGGGAAATAATGACTTTTAGAAACAATGGGGAAGTATCCGTTCTTCATGATGGTGTTGTGAAGAGAGATCGGGGAAGATCAATGTGATTGAGAAAGTAAAGGTTGATGCCACCCTTTGGGTCAGATGTATATTCACGTGTCAGAGGAAAGCTATTACAAATGGAATATGGATTTTTAAAGCTTAACTGTAATGTCATTAATGAAACCAGACCCAGAGGAGCCCTATCAGAATACTTCATAAAAGAAAATACCCAAACCTACATAAAATGAGCAAATCTCGTTTTCATCATGCTATCATTACCTGTTTATAGCACTATAAATCTGTAGTATTTATATGTTCCAAAGTAGAATTAGAGATTTAAATTATGTCTTTTAAAAATAGTGCCATGTTTTATTTTCTTATGGTTGATTCCAGACCTACAGAAGAGAAATGGGGCATGCCAGAGCCATTGAGTCCAAAGAGCTATATATTTGAAGAACTTGTCATGATAAACAAAAATCAAAGCTTTTAAAGTTATAACTCCCCAGAGTACGAGCAAACCAAGGACACCAATACCATTACCACTGTCAAAATCTGTCCATGGCATTAAAGTTTTCAATCTACTTTGGGTTGGCAGTGTAAGGTCATTCTAATTCCCTTGGGTATCTTTCTTTCAGCAAGGCATTGGCTCCCCGTGAGTAATTTCCTTGATTGGCATTTATATATTCCGATGCTTAAAAATCATACCTGTGACCAGCAGCCCCAGAATATAAACAGAGATTCTAACACATTGTCTCACAAACTGTATCTATTCTCAGATCTGTTTTCTCCTGCTGGTTGAGTCTGTCTAATCTAAAGAAATCGAGGTCTCTGTTTTCTTATCCATACGTATGTCTCACGCCATTAAAGGTATATGACTATGAAGGGTGAGTGATGATTTTGAGACTAGCTTATTTTTCTCAGTTGGAAATCATGTATTTTCTTTCAAAAGTATTTCCATATAGAGCATAAGGATTGAGGGTCAACAATTCAAGTTCCATATGAACCTCAAGGTATTTAGACAGTATGACTTATCAGTTAAAAGATTTTTTAGATTTCACTCAAATTAACGTTTGCAGTCTTTTTTTTTTTTTTTTTTTTTACTTTTTAATGTTAGTACATGCAAGGTAGGGATCTAGTGATGATAAGTCAACTAAAAGCAAAAGGATCCTTCCATGCGTGTCCTTCAATAACCAAGGCTGGAGAAGGGAGAGGACAAGACAGGATGTTTTGACAATGGTACATAAAGAGGGAGAAAGGAGAGAAAATACCACTTTTCAATAGTAAATATGGTAATTTATTATCCAGCTACCTGCATGATGAAAATGACTAGTTTTCTATGATAAAACCTATTAAGATAATGAAGATATGCCTATGAGTATACATATTTGTGTTAAGAAAATGTCCTTGTTTTAATTAGAAAATGGTACATGGGTGTACCTTTCATGAAAATCAGTCCTGTTTTTTTAAGATCGTAGTACATTTTTTTCTCTAGATACATCTATCAAAGCCATATTATCTCCTTACACAAACCATTCCTCCTCTCCTTTCTGCCTCAGATTCACCATGTTCCAAAAATCTACTCTGGGAAACGTATGGACCTCCTAGAGCATTCATATGTTCAAAAGCTAAAGGACACCAAGGCCAGCAATATAGCTGTGAACCGAGTTTTAAAGAATAAAGTTTCGTTGCATATGTAAACTTTGAAATACTGCAAATAAAGCTATTACGACGAGACCTGGCACTTCAAAACTGAGGGGACATCATTATAAATCTTGCCTTTATTATTTTTCTGAAGCAATAGTACAGTAGCTAACACAAGCGATCATTAGGGCTAGTTTGTCAGTACGTAGTGGATCCAGCAGTTAAGTGTGTCAGAACATGCATGTGTGACAGTGCCCATGTGTGTACTTTTGTTTTAACATGCATTGTGAGCACACAACCCCAGAAAGTATATACGGTGTAATCATGATATTAAAATTGGGTTTACAAGGGCTAGTACTGGAAAATACTGGAAAACAAGCCCGCACATGTAGCGCAGCGGACACTAGATTCAGAAACACTCTCATTGAAGCTGGATTATCTCCATATTTTTAAAGAGCACATTCATTCAGCTTCTTATATTTGCTCCTGTGGGAAATTTAATCTCTCATTATGTGAATGTAAGGTCTTCACAAATGGATACTTCAATGGAAGGCAGCTGTGTCGTGCCAGCCTCAGAACGGCTTGCTGTGGACCAACTGAAAACACATGTACATCACTTAAAATGACATTGTGATAAAAGCTCAGTAAATATTTTTTATTCTATTATGTCTAAAAATAATGGGGTTTGTATGGAAGAAAGAGATAAAACCATTCTCTCCTCCAAATGGTGCCCGTGACCAATACTACACCAGAACACTTTTGCAAGGTACAGTGAGTGGGCTGCTTCCAGGAACCACAGCGTAAGCCAGGGTTATCAGAGGCCACATTCAGTGGCACTAAATAGACTTTCCTAAGTTAATGTAGTTGTCTAAATAAGATGGCCTTATTTTATTTTTTTTTTAAGGAAATTCATCCCAAATTGCAAAGAGGAAAACTATGAAATGGCCATACAAGAATCCATTCTAAAGTTGTAATCTCCCTCTGGGCCAGAGGGAGATTACAGAGGGGCCAGACCATTTATTTAGTTTTTTTTTTTTTTTCAGATAAAAATACTTGTATTATAATAGACAGCATATTGCATGTGCATTTGAAATTAGCAATGGCTTCCATTTATTTACTTGACATTTGTCTTCCAAAGAGTTCACAGTGCTTCAGGGTCAGTTGAAACAGTGGAAGAATCTCAGGGAAGAATCCTCCTTCACATCATCATACGACCATTGGTGATAATGTCTCTCAGTTCTTTCCAAATCCATAAAGATGCTTTTCCTGATGCGTGACTGAGCTCGGGGTCCAAGTCCCTGCTCCGCTGTGTCGGGTATACTTGGACACAAACTCGAGCTTGTCAATAATCCCTAGTGTGTTTGCATGGGTGTCGGCTTCTCGGTGATTTCTTGGATTCGCAATCTTGGGTCCAACACTCCCGTGTTCTGAGGAGTCCCTTCTGATGTGGATGTGGCCCCCAACGGCGCCTCCAGAGTCCTCCAGGGGCTCCTGTGAGTGCAGACGCGGCCCCATGTGTTCCTGAGTCATAGTCAGCGGGTCCTGAGGACGACAGGGCTCCTGTCATGTGGACTATGCCTCACATCCTCTGGAAGCCTCACAGCAGGTCCTCAGGAGGCCGGGGGCTCCTGTCAGCCTGGACATGGCCCCACGTCCCCCTGAAAACTCACTGCGGTCCTGAGGAGGCTGTGGGCTCCTGTCAGCATAGGCGCAGCCCCATATGTCCCGAAGCAGATCCGCTCAAAATATTAATTTGAATCCAATATAGTGGAACACCTGGGTGGCCCAGCAGTTGAGCATCTGCCTTTGGCCCAGGGTGTGATCCTGGAGACCAGGGATCAAGTCCCACATCGGGCTCCTTGCGTAGAGCCTGCTTCTCCCTCTGCCTGTGTCTCTGCCTCTCTCCATCTCTCTCTCTCTCTGTCTCTCATGAACACATAAATAAAATATTTTTTAAATGAATACAGTACAGTAAGTTGTAATATGTATTTTATTCACATCTAGACATTAGTTTTCATGATTACAGAATAAATGTTAGTGTATTCAAGTCTCAATATAATAAATACCCTGGAGAGAAAGCATAGGAATAGACTGGAGTTTAGACTCCTTGCCACATTTTTATTTGATTTGTGGTCCATACAGATTCACAGTTAATTGTAGGTGAGATTCGAATAGGTATACTAAAGACTTCATTATAATTAATGCCGTTGAATTTATTTTAATTTGAAGATATTTTAGCATTGTCTCATTGATTTTTATTTATTTTTAAACTAAGCTATTGCACCAACTAGGAAAATATATTCTAGACATTTATTATCATATACTAATATAAACATTTATTTGACATTTAGACCTTATACATTTTAAAGGTTAGAATAAAATAAAGGGGATTTTTTTTTCTTTAGATTTATGGACGGCAACCTAAATATCTTTCCCTCTTGTATATTTGTTGGCAAATGATCTGTATATCCATCTTAAGATCATATTTCACCAATGACCTTGATGGGACAATTCAATTTTATTTGGTGAATGTCAGGTCAAATGCATCAAATATGCCTCCGTGTATGTAACTTTCATTTCCTGGTGTATGTATAGGTCTGAGGATCTGTGAGAAAATATTATCATTATGTGATATTCTTGAACCCTAGGAACACCCACAAGATTACTCTTCTCAGTTGAGACATAATGAGCTCCTCTTTATGGCCGGGTTCAATCTTCCTTCCTCACGGAACAGGTAACAGGAAAGAGAGAAATTGCTCAAGATGCAAATTATGCAGACTCCTGTGACCCAGGTGAACCAGACCTTACAAACTGCCTGTCAGGGAGATGTAAATTTCTCAGAAGCAACTAGATCACTTGACTCAAAGGAAGTTATTGATTTTCCTGCAATGTCTCCCATGCAGAAATGAAAGACAAATACCTTCTCATCTTTCTTTTGTTAAACTGCCTTTTGCGCCGATTAATACTAGAGTTCATATAGCATCGAGACACATTAAAAACATGTTTTCTCCATTTTCAAAAAAAAAGGAAACAAAAAAAAAGGGAGACAGAGACTTTCAAGAAGGATATGATCGGGAAAATTCTAACAACGTGGCATCTCCATCTATACTTTAATCGATACACATTAACACGAGCTGCATTATGCATATGTAAAAAAAAAAAACGCTTGCCATCTTAGCGAAAAATGGCACAGCAATTAAAATGTCAAAAAGGCTAAGAAGACAGTGTGAGATTAAGTGCAGTTATAATTTTATTTCAAAACTTCTCAATTCTCTAGTGCTCATTGGAGTGTTTGTTTTTAAGGATTTTAAACTTTGAAACACTTGCAAAACTCAGTCCCTCAGTATCTTATGTAAAAATTACATATATCTTGATTGCCTTTACTCTCTGGCCAAATTACGTGATGGTCTTTTACATCTTTTTTTTCTCTTCACGAGTTAGATTAAAGGCAGAAAATACTCCGTTATTTATTTTCCTTCCTTACACATAGGTAGCTGTGACCCCATAAGACTCAAAGAAGAACCCCCTACCATTTATTACTTGGATAAGAGACTTCAGAGACAAATGTCACTCGATAATAAAAATCACATTCACTAAAATGTATTTGAAAAGTCTGCCAATTCTCTCTGCCACGTTTTCTTTCTTTTTTTTTTCCCCCCACCCCCATTCAGGTACAATTTAAATTTACTTCCCTTTTATTAGTTGAAGCACTTAAGCTCAGCTTGTTTGCTGGCTGCCTCTGAGTAAGCTCAGGTGATGTCATGGCAAAGAGGGAGCATGCTTGTCCACTGAATACGGTTGGAGGCAAACTTCTGAGGAAGCACGCAGGACAAAGAGCATGCTCGTGCACAGCTCTTAAGCCAGGCCACATAATCTCCACTTGCATTGTTCTTGGTGAATGCATAAGTGAAACCGGGAGCTGAATATTTAATGCTATCTTTTTTTTTTTTCACTCCTTTTTTGTCAGTAAGTAAAGATGCAAACCTGCACAGCTCCACCTCGGGGAACCCCAAGGGGTACATTTGCACAGGGACTAAACCATCCACATCAAGCACTGAAGAAGCAGGGTAATGAGACCTTGACATGCTACCGGCTGACATATAGGTTTTATTAGATTAAAAGCTCTGAAATGCCCATAAGGCAGAATGAGTCGTTGCATATTCTCCAATTCTAGAAGGCAGAAAAATGTTCTAGTCCATAAAACAAGTGCATGCAGCTCATGGCTGTAAATCTTTTTTTAACCAGTATTGCCTTTGTTTCCTTCTATTGTAGGGAAGTATATTTCCTTAAACATATTAATGATGCTTGTGTAATATTTCTTATTTGCTATCAATTGCCTTTCCTTCTGTAAAACTTTTAATGTTATTTTGAGAGATTTTTTGAGTGCTTTAAAGCCTATCTTTTTTTTTTTTTTTAATTGAGATTTTACTTATTCATGAGAGAGACAGAGAGAGACAGAGACATAGGCAGAGGAAGAAGCAGGCTCTCTGCAGGGAGCCCAATGCAGGACTCGATCCCAGGACCCCCAGGATCATGCCCTGAGCCAAAGGCCAAAGGCAGACGCTCAACCGCTGAACCATCCAGGTGCCCCTAAAACCTGTTATCTTCAGTGATCGCTTCCAGGCCTCAAACCTGCACAAAATACATCATTCCAAGAAAATCATTGTGTTTCTAAAATATAAAGGGCTTTTAATTGTTAATACTGTGATTATGTGGTAAAAGATCTTTATATCTGCTTAAAACTGAATTTCTAACTATGAGTGTCTACTAATATTTTGGGTCAGGTTGTAATTTGTATTTTTTTTTTTACTAGAGAATTAAGTTTTCAGCTCTTCAATCACACAGTGACCTCTTTTGTTTATGGTGGCCAATAACCTGACTTAGCCCCCCGGGACTTGCCTTCCACGGTGGTACACTTCTTGCATGTTCCCGGGGACTGTGACTATGACAGATGTGACTTCCGTAGTTTGCTCTGGTAGAGGGCGGAATCGACCTTAACACGGGACATAATTTAATCACACAATCCTTTTTTTTTTTTTTCCTAAAAGAGAGTTTTCTCTGGTTGGGAGCAAAAGAGGAATTAGATTTGTTGTGTGGTACAGGTTCAATGAGATGGGGAACACGTGGCGTAACCTGAACTCAGCCTTTAGAGGATGTCGGTCTAGGTGACAGCAAGACCACAGGGATCTCAGTCCTGCAATCACAAGAAAATGAATTCTACTGACAGTCTGAGGGGATAATAGAAGCAGATCTTTCCCCTGGTCAAGCCTCCAGGTGATGACGGATTTGGACAACACTTTGGTTTCTGTGTTATGAGACCCTGAGGGGAAGACCTAGCTGAGTGTACTGGACCCTTGAGTAACACAAAGGGCTTGATTGTAAATTTGGGTTATTTTAAGTTGCCAAGTTCATAGCAACGTTTTATATCCCGCTAGACAAATATCGCAATGTTATGTAGATTGAAGAAATTCGGTGAGAGGCTCTATTTCTTGGATTTTCTAAGTGGTTTCTTAAGTTAAAAATATCAGTTTAATATATACTGAACCTTTCCTATGTGCCAGGCACTATGTCCCTATTCTCATGTGGTCTTTACCCCCCCTTAAGGGTGAATAAGAGGAGTCAGTCTTGGAGGACTTAAGGAACTTTCTGAAGGTGAGAATGGGTACTCAGTGTCAGGTCCAGAATGCAGAACTAAGCACTTTGATGGTACTATCCACATACTTATGTCTCCCTTCAGGACTTAGTAGAACTTAGAGCCCAGGGCTCCAGTTACATATTCTAAGAGGAAAACAAGCAGTGAAAACTCGTGACTGGAATAAGAACACCACCTCTTGTTAGAGATGCAGAATTCTAAAACTAAACCCAGACCTGCTAAATCAGCACCTTCATTTTAGTCAAGCACTGGAGGTGAAAAAAAAAAAAAAAAGAACTGGAGGTGATTCATCTGCACATTAAATTTAAAGATGCTTGTAAATTTCTTACTTGACATGATGGTCCTAGGCAATAGGGCCCAAACACCCATATTGTCTCACATTTCTATAGAGCAGTGAGAGATTAACAAATATATATATATTTATATATATATATATATATATATTTAAGAATAATTATGCCCAAATGCCCAGCACATTATTTGCCATGGATAGTTAATTAACAAATAAGAGATGTCTTATTTTTTTTTAATTTATTTATTGGAGAGAGAACACAGTGAGGTGAGGGTCAGAGGGAGAAGCAGGCTCCCCGCTGAGCAGGGAGCTCGACAGGGGGCTCAATCACGGGACTCCGGGATCTGACCTGAGCTAAAGGCAGACTCTTAACCGACTGAGCCGCCCAACAGCCCGTTTTTTGTTGTTGTTGTTGTTGTTGTTTTTTGTTTTTTTATTTTTTGCTGTTTTGTTGTTGCTGTTAAAGATTTTTCTCGATAGCCTGTGTATTAGTGCTGTTACTGTGTGCTTGCTTCTTTCTCTGAGGATAGAACCATATTGATGAAATTGAAGTAGAATATTGTTTTATTTTCCCCAAAATGTAAGAGCATTCTCTTTATGCTCTTAAGACCTTTTTTGTATCATAACTATGTATTTTTCAAAAGTTGAGACCGTGAGTTCAGAGGCTGTATAAATGGGAAACACATTATTCTTCAAGTCTTTTTATGTGGCTAAGGAGTATGTGACAAAATCCTAATAATTAAATATATTGACTTAAACTAGTTTCAGTTATACTCTTTTAACACCTACTTTTCCTTTTTTTTTTTTTCAAACTAAATCATCGTCTCTCTGCATATTTAATCTTCACTCTTGGAATGGCTTCCGAGGGGAAAATTACTTTTAAAATAATTTTCTCTACAATTGAGAAAATTACAATCTTCTAATGTTATGTATTTTAGCTGAGGTCTAACAAGCTTTTAATTTGGGGATTACTTGTTTCACTACTTGGAAATCAAAATTATTAACAGTGGAGAAAAGCAAAGCAAAATAAACAGCTAACCCCTTCTCGGATTTCAACTTTGGAGAAAAGATTTTAGCCTAGTACAAAAACTATTTAGAAGGTTAAAACTCATGGAATGGTTTCTAAGCTTCATATTTAAAAAAAAATAATAAATGCATAAGATGCTCTAAGCCATTATTTCCCAAAGTGAGTTCCTTGACTTAATAATGTCTCCTACTTATTGCTTATTATTACTTTTTTTAGTAGTGCCACGTTCTTAAATTTATTTTAATTCCCTTCATCAGAATTATTTTCATCAGTTTGGAGACAGTATATTGTTCATGAACAGGGTTTTGGTGTCTGATTGCATATATATATATATATATATATATATATATATATATATATTTAAGATTTTGTTTATTCATGAGAGACACAGAGACAGAGGCAGAGACAGACAGAGGGAGAAGCAGGTTCCCTACAGGGAGCCCGATGTGGGATTTGATCCCAGGACCCCAGGATCACAACCTGAGCTGAAGGCAGACGCTCAACCACTGAGCCACCCAGGTGCCCCTGACTACATATATTTGAAACCAAAACTACCATTTAAAGGTGGTGTGACCTCTGTTATTTGAAATAATCCGTGCTTGATTTTCCACATGATCAAAATGAGTCTGCGCATGTATAGATTCATACTGGAATAGATACTAAGAGGGTTAATTCACATAAGGCACTAAAATATAGTCAGTGCTTAACACACATTAAGTATTTGTGCAAAGTGTTGATATCACATTTCCTTACTAAGAAGTCTTCTCATTCTTTGAGCTAAAGCCAGGACCACCGTGTGTGGTTGTTCAGTGTGTGCGTTGCACAATGGCATCTTGTGGAAGGAGGCTTTAAAGTTGCAATGTCATCTCTGCTCCATCACCAAGCCACATGCTCTTTGGCTTGAGTCTACTCTGGCCGGTCTGTTTTTCTGATTTGTCTATGTAGGAGGTACAACTCTTTTGATAAACAAGGAACTAGGAAAGGTACAACTCTATTACAAGATATAACCAACTACACCTCTGTCTGCCTTAACTCTGAGGCCTGAAAAGGGTTTTATCTATGATTCAGTAACAAAAAAGACTGAGTTTTTCTTGGCCACTTCATATCTAGAAGAGATTTTATTTTTCTTAAATTCTTAAAAAGCAACAGTTGTCTCTGATAATGAATGACAAGCATAGCTGTACATAATTTTACATATATTTAAGTTATGTTTGTTTGCTATGCATATTAACAGTCATTGAATACTGAATGCATAGTATGGTGGGATGAGCGACCATAAGGATATGATTTTGTGTACTTGACTGTGAGGGGCTTACTTTCTTTTTCAGAAGGCAAAACCGGTATGTATAAAATAGTAAAACAAATGAGTTTTAAATATGTAACAAATATTAACTCTTAAAATGACTTTGTGAATAATTCATGATATTTGTCAGGTTAGAAAGCCAGAGGAAAAAGAAAGAAAGAAAGAAAGAAAGAAAGAAAGAAAGAAAGAAAGAAAGAAAGCCAGAGTAGACAGGGAGGCCAAGCACATCATGAAAGAATGGAGAGGACAAATTTTACAAAAATTTTTACAAACAGAAAATATTCATAACTGAGTTGATATTAATACAGATATGAAGAGTTAAGGGTATCTCTAAGGTTTTAAGTCAAGGGTCATTGGTATGAGTGTGTGTGTGTGTGTGTGTGTGTACACATGAGTGTATTTTTGTGAGTATGTTGTATGTATTTGAATGAAAAATCTATTGAATAAATGACTTTACAAATGAATTAGATAAAACTAATCAAAGTGGTTTTGTTCACTTACTAATTTGCACTGTATTGAGTTTGGAGATCATCAAATCAGATGTGTGGAAGGTGTAGACAGTCTACTGAAACTCAAGTCTGACAGTTTTCTAGAGATCACAATGCAGAAGAAACAATAGAACTAGACAGCCATGGAAAACATGACTTATTTGGGGTTAGCTGAGTGATTGTACTTTTTTTTTTCAAAATTATTTTCAAATTCTTGTTAAGGATGACTTGAAATTGGGTCTAGAAAAAGATACAGGGCAAGACATAAGAAATAAGTACAGCAAAGCATTATGGTGGAGACCATGGCAGGAGATATCCAGTAAAGCCGAGGTTCATAGCTCAGAGCAGTGTGCTATATAATTGAACATGCAATTTGAAATCATACATCATATTGTTTTGAATTTTGTCACCCCAAAAGATATGTTCATGTCCTAACCCCTGGTGCCTATGGATGTGACCTTTTCTGGGAAAAAGGCATCTGCAGATGTAATCAAGTTGATATAAGGTCATAATGGATTAGGCTGGGCCCTCAATCTGATAGTTGTGTCTTTAAAAACAAAGAGAGGGATATATTTTTTTTAAATTAATTTTTATTGGTGTTCAATTTACCAACATACAGAAAAACACCCAGTGCTCATCCCATCAAGTGTCCACCTCAGTGCCCGTCACCCATTCCCCTCCAACACCCGCCCTCCTCCCCTTCCACCACCCCTAGTTCGTTTCCCCGAGTTAGGAGTCTTTATGTTCTGTCTCCCTTCCTGATATTTCCCAACATTTCTTTTCCCTTCCTTTATATTCCCTTTCACTATTATTCATATTCCCCAAATGAATGAGAACATACACTGTTTGTCCTTCTCCGATTGACTTATTTCACTCAGCATAATACCCTCCAGTTCCATCCACGTTGAAGCAAATGGTGGGTATTTGTCGTTTCTAATGGCTGAGTAATATTCCATTGTATACATAAACCACATCTTCTTTATCCATTCATCTTTCGATGGACACCGAGGCTCCTTCCACAGTTTGGCTATTGTGGCCATTGCTGATAGAAACATCGGGGTGCAGGTGTCCCGACGTTTCATTGCATCTGAATCTTTGGGGTAAATCCCCAACAGTGCAATTGCTGGGTCGTAGGGCAGGTCTATTTTTAACTCTTTGAGGAACCTCCACACAGTTTTCCAGAGTGGCTGCACCAGTTCACATTCCCACCAACAGTGTAAGAGGGTTCCCCTTTCTCCGCATCCTCTCCAACATTTGTTGTTTCCTGCCTTGTTAATTTCCCCATTCTCACTGGTGTGAGGTGGGATCTCATTGTGGTTTTGATTTGTATTTCCCTGATGGCAAGTGATGCAGAGCATTTTCTCATGTGCATGTTGGCCATGTCCATGTCTTCCTCTGTGAGATTTCTCTTCATGTCTTTTGCCCATTTCATGATTGGATTGTTTGTTTCTTTGGTGTTGAGTTTAATAAGTTCTTTATAGATTTTGGAAACTAGCCCTTTATCTGATATGTCATTTGCAAATATCTTCTCCCATTCTGTAGGTTGTCTTTTAGTTTTGTTGACTGTATCCTTTGCTGTGCAAAAGCTTCTTATCTTGATGAAGTCCCAATAGTTCATTTTTGCTTTTGTTTCTTTTGCCTTTGTGGATGTATCTTGCAAGAAGTTACTGTGGCCAAGTTCAAAAAGGGTGTTGCCTGTGTTCTCCTCTAGGATTTTGATGGAATCTTGTCTCACATTTAGATCTCTCATCCATTTTGAGTTTATCTTTGTGTATGGTGAGAGAGAGTGGTCCAGTTTCATTCTTCTGAATGTGGATGCCCAATTTTCCCAGCACCATTTATTGAAGAGACTGTCTTTCTTCCAATGGATAGTCTTTCCTCCTTTATCGAATATTAGATGACCGTACATTTCAGGGTCCACTTCTGGGTTCTCTATTCTGTTCCATTGATCTATGTGTCTGTTTTTGTGCCAGTACCACACTGTCTTGATGACCACAGCTTTGTAGTACAACCTGAAATCTGGCATTGTGATGCCCCCAGCTATGGTTTTCTTTTATAAAATTCCCCTGGCTATTCGGGGTCTTTTCTGATTCCACAGAGACATAGAGGAGCCACAGTGAGGAGAAGACCATATGACAATAGGTTAGATATTGGGAGTGGTGTAGCTGTAAAGCAAGGAACACCAAGGATTGTTGGCAATCACCAGAAGCTAGGAGAGAAGCATAAAATACTTTCCTTCAGAGCCTCCAGAAAGAACCAATTTGCTGACACCTTGATTTTAGACTTCTGGCTTCCTAAACTGTGGGAAAATGCATTTCTGTTATTTCAAGCCACCAAATTTGTGGTAATTTGTTATGGCAGTTCTAGGAAACTAATATAGACATCCTCAAATGCATTTATATCTCTCCTGTGTGATAATAGTTACTTCTCAAAATCTTAGTACCATGGTGGTAATTACTTTGCAATTTATAAATGGATCAAACCCACACATTGTACACCTGAAGCTTATACAGTATGATGCGTCAATTATATCTCAACAGAGCTGGAAAAAATAAATAAAAGTAAATAAAACTGAACCAAAATCCATGATAATTTCAGTGAAAGAAATGTAGAAAGTGGCTATACATAATGCACAACTCAGAAAGCTGTGAGCCTAAGTGTGACAATATAAGAACTTAAAGTGATGTCTGAAATACAGAAAATGCTTAATAAATGGTAGTTTTTAGTTATAGAAGTAGCAGTAGTGACAGATGGATGAGGCTCAAAGGTGTAGGCAGTTGACATAAGGAAATCCAAGCAAGCATCATACATCCAGTCACAAGACAAGTCTTTAAGTACTTGCTAGATTTGTAGGTGGTGGTGATGAAAAGAATGCTGTATGGGAACAAAATCCCGAAGGAGCTGGCCTACCAGTTAGGAAATCAAACAGCAGAGAAAAAAGAACATGATTTGGGGATGTGAGGGTAGAAATCAGGGTATGAGACAGCCAGAATGGGAAACCGGAGATCATAGAACTCTACGATTGTACCATCGATTTCCTTATTACTGTCTGATAGATGCTGTTCATAGTAATCTCTTGTCTGGCCTCGGTGGCTCAGTCAGTTAAGAGTATGACTCTTGGTTTCAGGTCAGGTCATGATCTCAGGCTCGTGAGATCAGGCCCCAGGCTTCGCACTCAGGGCCGAGTCTGCTTAAGACTCTTTCTGGCCCTCCCCGCTGTGCTCTCTGGCACATGTGCATGCTCTCTCTCTCTCTCTTTCTTTCTCTCTCTCAAATAAAATAAATAAGTCTTTAAAAAAACAATAATCTCTAAAAAAGATTAGGCACTTGTTATGAATAACCAATGTCTGTTTCTAGTGATTATTATTATTATTATTATTATTACTTGATAGAGCAAATCCTGGCGACTATAGCTCCCTCTTTGTGCTGGATTGGGTACATATGACTTCTGCTGAGTCCATTAATAGTTTACCTTGGATTTTAATGTCGAGTGGATGACAGGGAAAGAGAAGACAAACATCATGAAAAGAGAATGAGAAAGTATTGTCAGATGGGTGAAAAGTTGGAGAGGCAATGCCTAACCGGCTCCATGAGATAAAAAGAAACTGGCAATCATCATGAAATGGCACTGGTTCACTAAGAAAATGGCCCTGGAGTTAAATTTGATTGAAAGGTCTTTTATGAAATAAAAATAGGGTACAGAATCACAAATAGTAACGGGTACGGGAATAAGCTGTTACCTAATTTTTACAACTGATGAATTTCTGGGAAGCTAGGACTGGATGCACAAGTTAAGTTTTCATAAGAACACGTTTAGAGAAATAATATTGTAAAAATGTACCTATAGATACATTTCTTATACATACCCGTTTGCAGTAAACACCATTTCTGGACCTCCCTGAGGTTATGGCCAAGCGGGTCCTATTTCATATGGTCTCGGCTTGTTTATGTGGATGTGTAAATAGAAAATTCATAGCCTCCCAGGAGGTTGTTGCTTCTCAGCCATACAAAGTAAGGATGATGTAACTGTTCAAGGAGGGACCCATCTGAGCACCTCACCTTATTATAAGAGCAAACCCACCTATCTTCCCACTTTGAGTACATAATTACTTTTTATCTCTATTTCTTAATAGAGATAATAATAGTAAAAGTAAACATTGATTTAGGGGCATTTTCAATGTTTAAAATGTACTTGAATAAAAACACATCTCTCCCTCTCACTCACACATGATCTCCTTTCTAGTTCGTAGTATGCTATGGCTCCTTCCCTCAATTGGGGCAGCTAAAGGTCAGTAATAATGGGAAAATGCTATGAACATAATGGAATAGGGGGTGTGGAATGAAAACTTACAAATAACTTTTTTTGTGATCAAGTTACTGTGTCTATGCCTTCTTTTGAAAAAAATTACACAAAATATATATTCATTTTGTGTTAAATTCTCTACGCCCTTTATTCGATCTGTTGTTAAATTATATGAAAAGTTAAAAATGAAATACTGATTGATATAAAGGAAAACATGAAAATGCCTATCCCAAGAATGCTTTTCTGGCTCTCTCAATAGTAGATGAGCATTAGTAAGGTGATGTTATAGGGACTTTCACTTGAATACTTAATATAAGGTATATCATATGCGGACTTTCACTTGAATACTTAATATAAGGGATATCATATGCGTTTCATTTCATTGCGACAAGATTAAGAACTTGAATATACCATAAACAGGAAAATTTGCATTATAATGGCCACTAAGAGTATGTCAAAGGTGTTTTGGGGTTGCTGCTTATTTCATTAACAAATATTGACTGGGGGATCCCTGGGTGGCGCAGAGGTTTGGCGCCTGCCTTTGGCCCAGGGCGCGATCCTGGAGACTCGGGATCGAATCCCACATCAGGCTCCCGGTGCATGGAGCCTGCTTCTTCCTCTGCCTGTGTGTCTGCCTCTCTCTCTCTGTGACTATCATAAATAAAAAAATTAATTAATTTAAAAAAAAAAAAACAAAAAACAAATATTGACTGGAATTCCAGTGTTAAAAATATATTGAGTGTTTTGCATTTCATTAAAATTGTTCGCAGCCACTAGAATCATATTTGGGTAAAGTGTGTACTGTATAATTCAGACACATTTTCCTGTTTGAAAAATGTATAAATAGTAAGAAGGTTTTTAATTTTTTTTTTGTTTTATTTTGTTTTGTATGATGAATAGAGGTTGGCAATCACAGTGTGTCTATTGTAAGGCACTGGATTGGAGTATATTCAGATTGAATTTCTGAGCTGTGTTGTACTTCAGAAATTTCTATACTTCTAGCCTCAACTCTTAGATCTTCTCTTTCCCAGCTCATGTGTGAATCAAGTAGTTAATTCCTCCATCAACACATTATTTCATTCTGCCAAAAAAAATATTTGTTTCATACCCATTGCATCCCTACTATGTGCCTGACATGAAACTGCATTGATTCAGCAAAGTACTTTCTGCTACAGTTTACACTGTTTTAGAAATGAAATACTTTACTGAATATGTTTATGTTCATTTAGTCACCATTGCCATCCCCTTCTTCCCTTGTCTCTATTCCTTTACATTTCTAAGTGGTCTAAAAAAATGGGAAGATAAGTGTATTTATTTTAGGAAGAGTTAGAGAATAGCTATAACAACTCATCTTGGGTAAAAGCATCACAGTGTGAATAACTAATTTAGAGCTTTACTTATTTGGAATCAATGTGAATTTGTTCAGTACCTATTGGAATCAAGGAGACAGCCTGAGTCACCATAATTATATTATTTTGGTAAATAACCAGAAATCTCTCTCATGAATAAGGTGAAAAATCTAAGGGAAAGAACAGAGACTGCATGAAAAGGCAATGTGATACCATCATTGATTCTCTTAATAACTAGTTTATGACCTTAAATAAATGTTGATAACTTAATTTTATATATTGTATGGATGTACTTACACACATGCATACATAAGTGTTTTTACATAATTGTATATATAACGGTTTTAATATACGATTTGATCACAAACAGTAATAACCATTTTCTCACAAAAGATGACTCTCTTGACATGGGGTTGAAGAAAATTGAGTTTAAATTACCATGTTCCCAGGGCTCCTGAATGGCTTAGCCAGTAGAGCATGCAACTCTTGATCTCAGGGTCGTGAGTTTGACCCCACGTTCCAGGAAGAGATTACTTAAGAAATAAATAAATAAGTCACCATGTTCTCGGAGTCCGTCAACTCTTTAGATAAAGAATTTGAAATGCTTAGAGTTTTAGCATCTTCCTCTGTGCAAGTCAGCTCTAGGATTCTACTTCCCACCTGGAAATTCAGTTAAATTTTTCAAAGTTGCCATAATCTGTTTTGATTTTAAAGAATATATAGTTTATTTGACTGGATAGTACTGAAAAAAAATATAAGCTGTAAATCTCATGAAACTGGAATAACACAATAATTTCAATTGACACTCCAATGCATACATAATAAGAAAAGTAAAAAATGATTACCATCTGAATCAAGGTAATTTGAATATAAATGATTATCATTTGAATAAGGTAATATCTGTTTCTAATTTTATATTTTACTTTGTAAAAAGTCCAAAAATATTAACTTAAACTGTGGAAAGGTTGCCATTTTTTTTTTTTTCAATTGGAAAATAGCGGTAAGGATGGTCATAAGGTAAGACAATCAGAAGTCTTTAGTGATCATTAATCATGTTGGGATGCATACAACAATAACAAAAAAGAAAAGAGCCTGATCTTTAGGAACTTGAAATTTTGATAATTCCAGCAAGAGAGAGAATTCTTAGGAAGGAAAATACATAAAATATGATAGTAAGCACTGATAACAAAATGAAAGCTAGAGCGAGAGGAATAAATGACAGGGTGTTTGAAGAGGGTATTTGAGGCCAGGCTTTAATAAACTGATTTGAGAAAGGATTTTCCTGGCAGAGGGCAGAGAAGTAGTCAATGTCGTGGGGCCTGACTATTAGAAAAACAGGGAGAAGGTCAACAGAACTAGAGCACAGGAGGCAAAAGGGAAAGAAAGGACTCAAATTCAGAGACACAGAGACAATCTGGATCTTGTACTCCTTCAGCTACCATGAAAAATTGCCAAATCTCTTATTCCAGGTGTGATGGGATGCCAGTGGAGGGTGGCAAGCAGGAGAGGACATAATCTGGTTTATAGTTTTCAATAATTACTGGCTGGAGTAGGAAGAAATCATTTTAAGGAGAAGAGCAGGAGACAATTTAGGAGGCTACTATAGTAATTCAAGTGAGAGAGGGTGGTGGCCTGCTTTCATGTCCCTAATGTGCAACATGGGATGGGACGAGAGGTGGCCCCACAGGGTGATAGGGAAAATCAGTTTGCTAATTAATTCTTAGATTAGAAATAATGAATAAGTTCTATAGATCTTAAAGAAATATAGACAAAACCTTAGCATTGTTCAAAAGCTTGTAGAAATGACTTGGAAGAAAGAAACAGGGGCACCTGGGTGACTTCATCAGTTAAGTGTTTGCCTTTGGCTTGGGTCATGATCCCAGGGTCCTGGTATTGAGCCCCTGCTTTTCCATTTCCCTCTACCTGCAGCTCCTCCTGTTTTGTGCTCTTTGTCAAATAAAAAAAATAAAAATCTTAAAAAAAAAAAGAAAGAAAATGGTGGCACAGAAGAGATTGGATAATTGAAGGAGAAAATCTGTATCTATATATGTATAGTTACAAAGCATTGGATGCTGTAGGATAAAAATACACTATGTAAGTAATATGGATTTTTTTTCTTAGCTGTGCTTAGCTGTAATTAATTTTCTCCAAGAATCTAGGTTAAAATATTAAATTTTATGTTTAAAAATTTTACTTGTGCTGATTTTACACATATTTCATAATCAGATCAAATATTTCAATAAAGTTTCTCTGAAACTTTCTAGTAATCACAATTTAGACATCCATTCAGATATTCATATGTGTCTTCAAATGGTGAAAATATTACCTGAGAAGCAAGTCTGTGTCCCTCCATAGACATTCAAGGTGATGTTTGAGAGGTCAAGATAGTAACATGAAAAACATTTTCAGAAAGGAATTTACAATCTTGTGAAATGGTTATATCAGACAATCTCATGTTTTTGATGTCAAATAAATTTAACTTAATTTAGATAGAATTGCAATGCATTTATCTACATTTTCCATAAAATCTACTTGACACTTCATTCTGAATCTATATATTTAATCACATAAACTTAATTTTGGCTGTGTTTTGAACTGTTTCTGGCATATATATATATATATATATATATATATATATATATATGTCTGATGTCAGACTATCACTCACTATGCACTACGTAGACAAGATTGCCACTTTTACCTTATACAAATGTTGTGAGTTGAGAAGAAATATTTATATAATTCTTAGTAATTAATCTAAATAAGTAGAACACTATAATTGGTTAAAATGGGATATAGGACAGATGCCTCTTTGTAACAAATAAAATGCATCACACACTTCAGTCCCAATTTTCCATTTTACCATTAATGCAAAAAATTTTAATTAAATTTTGGATCATGGGGCCTTGACCATGACTACAAAGATAATTGAAAGAGATCATATCTGTGTCTCCATTATACTTGTATTTAAAATTGTAAATATTGCCATTTCCAATACTAGTCCATTAATCAAAGTGATATAACCTGCTGGTAAGATAAATCAAAGATCCTTTTCAAATATTAGTTGGATGCATTTAACATTAACTCAAATCTGCTTATTTTTTGGAAAGGTACTTTAGCCAAGAGATGTGTTTTTCAAGATTCACTGCTATTTGGAGCTTAGAAATCAAATACATTTCTGAATCAGTTAGTGGGTGCAGAAAGAACCTATTATGTTTCTAGAGGAAATAGTGTATTATTTCCTAAAATTTTGCTCTTACTAGGGTAAAGGAACTGACCTCTTATAGATCACAGTCATAGATTTATGCATGGACGGAAGTGGTCTAAGAACACTAGGAAAAATATATAAATGCTCAGGTGTAGCCTAATGAACAATCAATAAACCAATAAATATTCTTAGAATATACACGATACAGCTGATGGTCCTTTCCTTGAGAAGGGCCTCCCCATAGCTCTGTGATAGCCTTTTCTCAGTGTTTTTTTGCTTGCTTGTTTGTTTGTTTCTACTACTCAGGAGGCACTTCCTTCCCAGAGTCCCATGCTAGTCCCTCTTCCTCTATGCGGCACAGCATTTACTTTCTCGTACTACATAGTGTAACTCTGGATGATCTCATTTGGCCCGTGGCTTTAGCTGTCATCTGTGCCGTGATGAGCCCCAGAATGCCATCTCCTGCTTACATTCCACTTTGAAATGTCAGATCTATCACCTCCACTTGCACATCACGGAAGACACCTCAAGTTCAGCATACCCCAAATTCGAGTCCTATACTTTACCTCCGCCTCATTCCTTCTTTAGTGTTCTCTGCTTCCATCAACGTGGTTTCCCGTTCCACAAAACCCGGAGGCTGTGTTTAAGTGACAGATTCCAGAGCCAAGCCACTAGACTTTGAATACCAGTTCTACTAAATGGAAAAGTGACTAATGTTACTTTGGGCAAGTTATTTGATCTCCCTGCACTTCACTTCTGTAATCTATAGTATTGGAATAATAATAGCACCGCTTCATATGGTTAGTGTGAGAATTAAACAGACTAATACATGCGAAACACTTGAAATAGTGGTAGGCACTGACAAGTGCTATATGAGTGTCACCTATTGCTTTTATTGTTGTTTTTTACTTTATCTTCCTTGACCCAGAGCCTTCATATTTCATCAACCACCAAGTACTCCTCTTTATGACTCCAAAACATTTTCCAATTCTGTTCTCTTCGTTTTCACCATGTTGGCCAAATTCACTGTAATTGATACTCTAGTTGTAGATTTACTCATATCGGTGACCTGCTTAATACTGCTTAAGAGCATCCCAATATTCTTAGAGAAAAGGTGAAAATATTCAATAATATAAAACCCCTGCTGTGCTCACTTCAGCAGCACATATACGAAAATTAGAGTGATACGGAGATCTGCTTACACAGAGATGACGTAAAAACTTTGTTGACCAGCCTGGCCTTAGGCTACTCTTCCTCAATATCTACTACTTAGTTCATATAATAGCATGCTGGGGACTCAAGACCTGATCTACTTTTATTAAAAATATTAACAGTAATAAAGAAATGTGATGATTTTTGCTGTACATTTTTAGAATACAATTCTTACTTATAGATGCACACGCATGCACACACAAAAATACGTATCCATACACACACACACACACACACACACACACATGCAGGGGATGGTCTATAAAATATATACCAAAATATGACTGGACGTATGTGAAAATGGAACTATACCGTTTTACTTTATACACTTCTTTCTTGTTTGAAATTTTACGTCCAGCATACCTTTTAGCATTACTTGTGTGATCAAAACTTTTAAAATATGGTTAAACATAGAATGGATATAAATTAAAATATAAAATAGTGAGCAGAAATACGGATTAGTTTAATATACATTGTATGATAAGTATGCAAAATATATCTTTAGCTGAGAAATCGTCACGTAATTACCTTGGTTAAAGGTAATGTGGGACGCCAGCATATCACTAGAATTATGAGCTGATAGTTGTACGATTTTAATCGCTAATAGTTAAGCCTTGATTTTCGATGCTGATACGTATGTAGGTTTCTCTGCTTCAAGCCATCTCAATTAGCCATGCAAAGGGGGGAAAGTTCCAGGGATTTGTTTGGCAACATGTTTCTGAAAGGCCGTTTGGTGCAGCTGCCTTCCATTTGTTTCATCAAGAGACTAAGCAAAACTAAAGTAGTTCTTCATGATGAACTGGCAGGAAAGTGCCAAGATCATTTTATTGCTTAACAACTTGGCAGTAGGAAATGTTAAAATATTACAATCCCTCATATCTATGAACTGAGACAGGCTTTCAATGGATGGCTCTCAAACTCATATGTGATTAAGATGCAGCCACATGGCCTTGGCTTATAGTTTGGGCTGATGGGAGGAAGATAGAGAAGTTGGATACTTTTAAACATATTAATAGCAATTTCTTAGGAAACCCTTGCTGGTTTGAGCCAAATGCTAATCTAAGAAATTAAGCTGTCTCCATTTTGATGCTGATAAACACTGCAATCCCCAGTGATCAATGGGATTTCCTTTGCACTTGGGAAAAGAGGGCTACGTTTATTGAGAAATTATGTGCCAAGTAAAATCGTGAGATAAACAACTTTATGGAAGGCAAACTGACAGTTTACCATACATTTCCAGAATTTAAAGAGCTGTTGTGGTTTGCTTTCTTTTCGTGCAAATTGTGGAGTGAATGAAAGTGACGCAGAGTGATGACACCAGCTAAATGGAAACATGATGTCGACAGTTACTGCAGATGCCTTATCACGAGGTTCTGCTTCCTGCAGACTTCCCACAATTGAAGAATTTGGGCTCCTCTTTGCTATTGATACTAATTTTGCCAAGTGATGAGTGGTTTTTCTGCTGTGAATACTCACCTACCAAAGAGCACATGTTAACTGGTCACTGCAGTCTTTTTGTTGTTGCTTAATATGAAGACTGCTTTGATAATTATTATAAATCATAAGAATTGAATTAATAAATCACAATGTTGTTAACCTTCCAGAATTATTATTAATTGTTTTTAAATGGAAGGAAGTAATATTAGGGGAAAAGAAGAGATGACATAATATTTACCAAAACCTCAAATTTTTAGAAGATAAGTTGTAAAAGATATCTGGTTACCTATTTCGTCTATAGGATTTCAGTTTATGATTGATATTAAGATGAACAACATTTGTTTACCAACAAGATTTCCTTGAATATATAGTCTCTCTGTGAGCATAGATGCATCCTACATATTTATGTTAATGATTGAAAATAAAAAGAGATTTGTCGTGTCAAAAATTGGAGAATAAATTGACAGTGAAACAAAATATTAAATTGCAGCTTTTGTCTGCATGGGTATTACAATTAGCATCTTATAGAAATGGCTCAAAATTTATTTGATCTTACTCATGTGCAAACATGCATTTGATGTGTTAAAATCAAACTAAATTTAAAAAGGATTCCACTGAATGCAAAGAAAATGAAGTAAAGACCTTTATGCTAAATATAAAATAAATACCTTTATTTTCATTTTGTTATAATTTTCCCAAGTTTGAGTTACTTTAAAACATCGAGACAGTCACTTTAGGAACAGTTTTTAAGAAGGAAAAGCAACTAATATTTTCACTAACAAAAAAATTCAATGAATCTACTTATAAAAAAGCATTTAAATGTATCTATTATTTCAGAATCAGTTTGTAGGAATAATTGTTTTTAATCTCCCTATATTTTGTATTATAAAATTAGGCATAATGAAACTTCCATACTTTTCTTCTTCGTATTTCTAAAACTTTCACGTTGCAGATGGGTTACATAAGCCATTTGCAAATGAACAACCTTTAGAACTCACAATTCCTGAGCCAAGCTAAAACACTAAATTATTTTGTTTAAATTGTGCATGGAAACAATAAAAGACCGCAAGCACTATTTTTAGTATTAGAGGACAAGGAAGGTTAAGTTGAATTTAAATAGCAAATAAAAGTTACACAAAGGGAGCAAGCTTTTAAAGTGTGAAATATCTCTAACTCTAGTGGAAATTTCATTGCTTCCATATGAATAATTTTTCCATCAACATTTATTTCAGTCTTTTTTAAATTTAAATTCTATACCTTAACAAAATATCCCTTAAATTCAGTGTCTCTCTTATTCTTTGTTTAGATAAAATGGCTAATATCTTTCAAAATTATCAGTTTATAAAATGCATGGTGGTGTATAAAGAGAAATAAAAAAAGGTTATTCAGATAAATTACAGATATACCTATAACCTAACCTTAATGTGAGTTCATTGTCTGTGCATCGGGCCCAGTTTTGTTCAAGCAATTATTAGACTGCTTTATTTATAGCACCCATGTGCCTGTTTTGGGCAATGGGTTCTCAATAAATTATCAAAATAAAATAACAGCACAAGAGCAGACCTTACTTTAAAAATAGATGCCACCATTACAATGGAAAGTGAATAGTTAGGTGAAGATTTAAATGGCACCAATTGCTCCTGGGAAGTTGATGGGACAGATTGAGAGGAGCACACGTCCGTGAATGTGCATGGTTATTTTCCACAATTAAAATCACAAATGTTAAGGGGAACTTATAATAAAGGAGAACAGTCATTGAATCTAATTGTCCATAATCACTGAGAAATACACAGTAGTATATTTAGTAAATGTCCTAAAGCAACACTCAGACTGCCAGAGTCGGGGGTGAGGTGGGGAGGGCGAGAGAGCGAGAGGGAGAGAGAAAATAAATGAATGAGTATCAGTCCTACGAGACTCAAAACCCAACATAAAGATTCAGAATTCTGTCAATTTTAGGTCTTGTCTAATATAGTTTGCATGCACAATCATACACCCTGGACCATATAGAACTTTTAACTAAAGTCTGAATGCCAATTCCTACACAAAATATGAGAACAAAGCCTAAAATTCATAGGATATGTGTTGGCAAAACTTAGAACTAAGTTGTAAAGCAAGTTCTGAGTTGTAAGAGGCTTTTAGAGATAACAAGTATACTTTGCAAATTATACTGGAAGGTTCTGGTTAAGGAGAGTTTCATATAGTGGCATTCATCATTAAGACTAACAAAGGTTCAGATTTTAGAATGAGGCATAAGCTTCTGATCTTTTTTTTTCCTTTGGTGGTGTGAGCTCACGTCATCCAATTGACCATTTATTGTCGTCTTCCATACAATTCCAGAATCTGTTCTTTATGCCTTGGATAAGATTTTAGGATCCAAACGATATGACCTGAATCATAAGAGCAGATTTTTGCTTATCTTTCCAATGATTTTTTTCCCTCTGACTCCATAAGTACCTTGCTAAGGTAACGTTGGTCCCTGAACTTAAAACTGAAAATAAGTGATTACTATGATACCACAATGGTAGAAAAATTCTTCTGAGAATAGTAGGAGTAAAGATGTCCTATGGCCAGTGGGCATATTGGCGTTATATATTGTTATTATGTATGCATGATTGGAAATGGCCATAAGCATGTGCAGAAATAGGTACAAGTCCTTCTTTATACTAATTCTTTGGGTGCCACATACAGGCCTTTAAAAGGCCTTTACAGCTTTGTGAGTTGTCAGAAAGAAACTGTAGACAACGACAATAAGACAGAGGGTTATCTGAAGTTAAGGAAATCACATAATACTGACTCTATATAATTATTTATGTATTTGATTATTCTTTCTTGGTTTTCCCCATGTGAACTGTCACATTGTTGACATGGCTACTTAGGGAGGGATTGTCCTCATCTTAAACCAGTCTTCCATTTCTTTCTTTCTTTCTTTCTTTTTTTATTTTTAAAATTTAAATTTAATTTTCCAACATATAGTATAACCCCCAGTGCTCATCCCGTGTCTGGTGAACATGATTGTAGAGTGGTAGGGTTAGCCTCTGATGGGCCCCAACCCACGTTAGAAAGAGCTGCTTCATATGGGGACACCACACAGCTAGCCGCTCCTCTGCTCCCCATATCTACGAGAGCTCCTATTGAGCAAATCTGGGAGGTATGCTTTTGCCAATAAATTCAAAGGTTTAAGGTGATGACTCTGCTTGGAAAGCTTTTCTCCCTCCAAGTGTCGATATTGCCAATGTCCTCATTTTTCAGGTGTGACTGCCAGCGTCTTACCGTTTAGTTGAACTTGCATCCTCCTCCTCCTTTCCTACCATCACACCTGCCACCCAGGCCCTTTTACCTAATGCTTTATTTTTTCTATTTTTTCACCATTTATCCCTTTAAAATACATCAGTTATTTCACTTACCTATGTATGTTATATATATCTCTAAAATATATATATAAAAAATTATATTTATATTATATACATTATTGTTTAATATATATTAATATATAATATTATAGTTTTTTTGGTTGGGATTTGTTTATTTATTTATTTATCTATCTATTTATTTATTTATTTATTGGCTATCTTCCTCCTTCAGGAGAGGACTGTTTTCTATTTATCCATCCTTGTATTTCAAAGTACTTAGGAGGAAAAAGCTGGATTATAATATGTCCTCATTAATATTGTTTGAAGGAATGAATGAAAAATATCAAAATCCACGTGTCATTTAAAACTTTCTTACTAGATGGGAAGGAAGATTACTGCATATGCTGAGATCTTTAACTTGACTTGTGTTCAACTTCAGATGTGCTTTCATAGCTATGTCATCTGCTATTAAGATGTTAAGGAAAATACACTTTTAAAAAGTTGGTTGAGTCATTTTTACTCACCAGTATTGAGTTATTTTAAAAACAAAGACAAAAAAGCACTTTGGGGTGCTTTGGATGTTTCTGTCTTGGTTTAGCTTTAATTTTCCCTTTCCTGTGTTCATCCCCTTTCCTGTGAATAACCATTTTGTTAAACAATCCCACAGCATCCACTTCCAGCCACAGAGCTGCCCTCACATTCTTTGTAGAAATGAAAGCTCAGTTAAAGACACAACTTTCTTTTATGGTTCAATTTGTTTGCTCTTAGGCTGGATCCCTCTCTTTGCCATTTGATTTCCTCAATTGAGCAATTTATGACAGATTTTTAAGGCCTACTGTCCATTACAAACAGCAGGTTTTAAAAACTCCATCATCATCATAAGCTTAATGAGTAAATGGCTGAAAGCTCTGCAGCTTGGTGAGGGGAGTGTGTCGGGGTTTGACTCTGACAGCCGGCTTGCTGTTGCTGTAATTAATAATGAAATGTAACATCTCGTGCTTTTTATGTGGATACAGGGAAAGTGACAGGGATTATGGAGAGAAATAAATTTACATCATGACTTTATAAGGCATCTATAGCTTTAGAGGCTCAATACATACACAATTACTAGAAGATGACAGTTTCCAAAGAAAGTAGTTACCAAAATATTTAAAACTCAAGGCAGAAGAATCAGGACATTGTAAGAATTAAAAAAGAGAGAGAGAGAAAGACACTTTCTTTTATCTTGTCCCTCCTTTCCTGCTGCTTAATTTTTTTTTCTATCTAGCTGCTTATAAAAAGATCAAAGATATATCTTAGTCGTCTCCCTGAGTGAATCTATTTCAGTCAATGTCACAGCCCACTCAATGTCACAGCTCACTCACTTTCCAACAGTGACAAAAGTTCCCACCACACTCCCCTTCTCAGCAATTCCGATGGGTCCCCTAACTGCACCCCTTTCCTTTTAGAAAATATTTTATTGCAACAAGGACGAGCTGCGGGGTTCTCTGCATGAATCCTGCACCGCGAAGCCAGAGGTGTTGACTGTTAGTCATGCTTACGGCAAACTAATAGTCCGCAGGCCCAATTTTTAGCCTTGTTCTCCCTCTAAAGTTGTGCATTGGGACACTTTCTTTCTGTGCACATTAGAAGCGGTGTGTGGAATCCTGCCATCTTCCTGCTCATGAAGTCAGAAGGCGCCACAACATCAAACTGGTCATGGCAGCTTTGTGAGTTGTCAGAAAGAAACTGTAGACAACGACAATAAGACAGAGGGTTATCTGAAGTTAAGGAAATCACATAATACTGACTCTATATAATTATTTATGTATTTGATTATTCTTTCTTGGTTTTCCCCATGTAAACTGTCACATTGTTGACATGGCTACTTAGGGAGGGATTGTCCTCATCTTAAACCAGTCTTCCATTTCTTTCTTTCTTTTTTTTTTATTTTTAAAATTTAAATTTAATTTTCCAACATATAGTATAACCCCCAGTGCTCATCCCGTCAAGTGCCCCCTTCAGTGCCCGTCACCCAGTCACTGGATCCCCCCACCACCTCCCCTTCTGCAACCCTTTGTTCGTTTCCCAGAGTCAGGAGTCTCTCATGGTTTGCCTCCCTCTCTAATTTTTCCCCACTTAGTTCCCCTCCTTTCCCTTAAAGTCCCTTTCACCGTTTTATGTATTTCCAATCGATCTGAATACCTTACCTGTGTATATGAATAATTGAAATGAAATTAACACTCAATCTATGAACAATGAACAGTTAGCAATTAACAAATTTCAACATAATTAAATAATTACTTGAGATTAACATTTAATGGCTATTGTTAAAATAATTAATGATATGCTGAATTAAATAATCTGGTCGGGCAGACTAGGATGCTTTATTTTACTTGTTTTTATCATTGACTGGGGTAAATGTTTAGTTATACGTATGTGCATAGATACTCATGTATAAACCTTGCAATGGACTGAATGTTGTTTTCCCCAAAATTTCATATGTTGAAAGCCTAATCCCCAATTTAGTGGTATTTGGAGGTGAGGCGTTTCGGAAGGCATGAGGTCATCAAGGTGGAGTCCTCATGAGTGATTCCCATAGGAAGAGACCTGAGTTCTCCCTTTCTCCATGAGAAGACAATGCCAGAAGACGGTGGTCTGTGAGTTAGTGAGTGAACCCTCACCAGACACCAAGTCTGCAAGTGCCTGGACCTTGAACTTCCCAACCTCCACAACCATGAAAAATAGATGATGGGTGTTTAAGCCACTCAGTCTTCGGTATTTTTGATACGGCCGCCTAAGACAATGCCATATACTATGAACAATTCGATCCTTTTATGAATTCAAATCAAACTATCTCTTTTGCATTCAGGCATGTAATTGCAGGTAATTTCATATGTAGGAATTGCCTTTGTTCTGACAATGGAATTTACGTATTATTATTTTATTTAGGATTTACAGGTTAAGAGTCCATAAAAGAGTTAGCTTAGAATGTGTAACTAAAAATACTTAATTTGGATTGAATTACAAATAAGAGTCTGTTTTACCTCCTCTGCCTCATAGGCTTCAACTTAACTAGTTTCTAATGTGTCAAAAGTGCCAAAACTTTCCCATAAATTTCTGAAGTGGATTTAGGGCAACGTGTGAGTTACAACTTGAAACTGATAGATACAAAAATTCACTAATGAGGGATCCCTGGGTGGCGCAGCGGTTTGGCGCCTGCCTTTGGCCCAGGGCGCGATCCTGGAGACCCGGGATCAAATCCCACATCGGGCTCCCGGTGCATGGAGCCTGCTTCTCCCTCTGCCTGTGTCTCTGCCTCTCTCTCTCTCTCTCTCTCTCTCTCTCTCTCTGTGACTATCATAAATAAATAAAAAAAAATTAAAAAAAAATTTAAAAAAAAAAAAATTCACTAATGATCACTCTCTACTGTCTGACTACACCACACTCTCCAAGACAAACTTGCCAAGTTAAATGATCAAAGAAGCCTTCAAAAATTCTTTTGAAGGACCGCCTGGCTGGCTCAGTCTGTTAAGGATCTGCCTTAGGCCCAGGTCCTGATCCCAGAGTCCTGGGATCAAGCCCCTCACCCCCTCCTCATTCGGGCTCCCTGCTCAGCAGGGAGCCTGCATCTCCCTCTCCCTCTGCCATTCCCTTCACTTGTGCTCACTGGCTCTTTCTGTCAAATAAATAAAATCCAAAAGGAAAAAAAAAATTTTTGAAGATACTGATACTTTCTGATTACATGATACTAGTGAGAATGAGGAAGCCCCCTCAGAAATATTAAATATCCTTTCACTCGTTTCTTATGAATCTGCCGAACAACTTCATATTGGATATGATCAATCTCTAACTCTTCATGCCAAATTTCAGTTTGTGTGTTTGGCATTGGTCATCAAAGTAATCAGATGGATACTTATATTTCAGAGTTTTACAGATTTTGAAAATGAGATAAAATATTTTCTGGAGAGAATATTTGTTTTTAGAAGAAAACTTGTGATAGGTGAAAATAAAGCATATTTGATCAATACTATGTAGCCTTTGAGAAAAACAGAGCGTTGCAGTATAGGCGGGCAATATGAGGCAATTCCAGACTCATGGAATTTGGTTTAATCGGTGGCTGGAAGGAATCCTGCACTAGAAGTTGCAGAGCTAGTTCCGTGAAAATAACATGTAATCATATAAACCTAAATACTTGCCACTCTACCTCTTTTTCAGTGGTCTCCTTCTTTCATAGCATTTGAGGAAAAAGAGTCCTTGGAACTTTCCTTCTTTGACCTGACTGTAGTCTGGAACTCCTTCACTATTATTTGGCTTCAAAGCTACTGTCTGTTGCTTCCCTCCTGTCATCCTCAGCAAGCTTGTTACTTTTCCTCTGTTTATGCACAGTACCTTGTGGCTGCTGTGTGTCAGAGGTCTCTGAAGTCTGGGAAATATATATAAGAAGCCAAAATCAAAACTACTTTAAAATGAAAAGATCATGTAAACACAACATTAAAATCACCCAGTGGACATACCTGATTGCCTGGGTTTAGCTCCCTGTTTGCAGCTCTCTTTTCTCTGTTCCACTTCAGAGAATTTTATTTTCTCCCTTCCTTATTCTCTCCTTCCAACCAAACTGTCAGATGCCTCAAGTGGGGGCTTTGGCTCAGCAATCCAGTGATTGGCACTTCCAGTCAATGCCTTCAATGTGGGGGGTGCATGTGTGTGTCTGTGTGTGTCTATCTATCTATCTATCTATCTATCTATCTATCTATCTATCTATCATCTATCTATCTATCTATCTATCTATCTATCTATCTATCATCTATCTATCTAGATGTGTGGACTGAAGACATAGTGTGAGGAAAGTTTTTGAACACAACATAGCCTGCAAATATTTTGCAGGCAGGCCCACCATGGAGATACATGCTTTACATTTTTGTGAAGTATGGTTTAAATTCTCTTTTCCATAGCTTTTTGCCATCTAATTATGTCCACGTATCCCTAAGCAAAAGGGGCAGTTTACAATGCCTTTCAAAACAACCCAAACTCCCCATCGCTATAGTAGAGAAGCAGTAAGGGATCTGGGGTTGCAGTATTTCTTGATAGTGGGCCAGATCTGATTCTCCAGGCAGGACTTGCCACCCAACAAATATTTCTGTAAATTGAAAGGAATCAGTAGATGAATTCCTCTTTCCTTGGGTCTGGAAAATCTGAGGGTGCTTCTTTTAGTTACATGAAACAGATGGAAAAATCCTCCCACATGCTGCCATAGAAATAGTCCCTTACAAATGAAATTTGGCTGCTGAAAGTGTGTGCATGGATGAGAGAAAAAGAGCCAGGCTCGGGATCTTTCCTTCTCACCAAGGAAGCAGATGACCTAGAATGATAGGAGTAGAGCCATTTAATCACTCAGGAGAGAAATTTTGCCATTCAGGTTCTAAAATTCGATGACCATTTTGGGACAGGCATGCAGAAGGTAAGCTGCTGATACTAATAGCTAAGTCCAGTTTATCCTATCCCATCAACTATCTACTCAAGTTGAGTCAGGGCTATAGTCAGCGCCACACAATTAATTGTCTGAAGAGCCTACATACCTAATTCTTGATGAAATATTTTGTATGTATATGGTATGGTAGTGGCATCTAATATGGTATGGCATCTAATACATTGGAAAACTAATATCCCATCTAAATATAGTAGCCAGTGCTGGACTCCAGATGCCAGTTTTTCCAGTTTTCTCAGAGATTGTGATTGTTTTTTTGAACTTTCATGTTAAAGCTCTTAGTTAAAACATAGGTCTACAGCGAAATTTGTGCAAGAATGTTCAAAGTAGCTTTACCAATATTAGCCCCAAGCTAGAAGACCCTCAAACATCCATGACCAATTGAATGAATAAATTGGATAAAATGGATAAATTAAGTGGATACTATTCCTACAAAGAAATACACTGAGAAATAACAAGGAATTAATGATTCATAAACTCAGAGATATGGATCAATTTCATGAGCATTATGCTGAGAAAAAGAAACCAGAAGAAATTAATACTTATGATATCACTTACATAAAATTTAGAGAAGGGGAATCTTATCCATAGTAACAGAATCTAGGTCAGTGGTTGCCTGTGGTCAGGGCTGGGATGATGAGGGCACGAGAGAACTTCTTTCAGTCATAGAAATAGTCTATATCTTAATTGTGGCAGTGGTTACTGGGGAGCAGACATTTTTGGAACTCGTGAAACTATATAATTAAATATAAAGTTTACTGTATGCAAATTATACCAGAATAAAGTATTATTATTATTATTATTACTTTTTAAAATTAAAATAATATATTAACTTAAATTTTTTAGAGACTAACACGGTAGGTACTTATATTTATATATGAACCTACTAAGCCTCAGTGATATCTATTGGGATCTAGGATTAGAATCTAAGTCTACTTCAATTCATCTAACTTTTTCTTTTTGTACTCAGGTTTTTGAGTATAAAAGCATTTCCCTGGGCAGCCCGGGTGGCTCAGCGGTTTAGCACCGCCTTCAGCCCGGGGTGTGATCCTGGAGACCTGGGATGGAGTCCCACGTTGGGGTCCCTGCATGGAGCCTGCTTCTCTCTCTGCCTGTCTCTCTCTCTCTCTCTCTCAGAGAGAGAGAGAGAACTCTGTGTGTGTGTCTTTCATGAATGGATGAATAAAATCTTAAAAAAAAAAATTTCCCCTTAGATGAAAAAATAAAAATAAAAGCTTTATTTTTAAGCTCTCATCCTACCTTTTTTGCTTTTTCCACATAAATTCCTTGAAATATTATGTAATATTTATTGTTTCTACTTCCAGAATTCATCCCATTTCTTACATGCATTCTAATACCCATTTCTACTTTTTTATTGAAACTTATTCAAAGAAAAAATCCATATGAAGTCAGCATCTCCAAAGATCCTCAACTTTTTCAGTAATGGCTTGTGGTTTTGTTGTTATTGTTGTGGTTTGGTTTGGTTTGGTTTAGTCCTTCAGAATCTTTTCTGCTCTTGACTGGAGAGTTCAGGTTCAGAACTTTAGATTTCTGGTTCCTTCAAATGTCTGGGATTGCCTTTTCATGATGCTTTTGCTTGGCTCTTTAAACCCCTCTCTGAATCCAGGATTCTAACAAAAGTTTCTTTCTCACATTATTTTCGCTTATGTCTGCGCTACTGCTTTCTAACTATTTATCTCTGGCCTTTTCTTGAGCCCATCTAACTGGTACAGTGTGGTCTTGACATTGTACCACAAACTCAGTGTATCTCAGATTTAACGCATCAAATCTTCTACCCAAGACACTTTGAACCTCAGATTTAATCTTCAGCATAGTACTGAACACCTCCTCTCTTATATCTATCATGCAGCTCATTGTAATGAAATCTTAGTATATTTCTTTGAATATATCTCTCATCTCCACCATATATCTGTAATCGTTCTGGTAAACAGTTTACATTTATGATTAGTGTTTTTTGACTTTTTAATTTTTTTTTTTTACATTTACAATTAGTCTTAATCATTATAATAGTGCTCCGCTTCTCTAATTTATCCAACACATTCCTGCTCGGTCATAATATCACTAAAGCACAGTTCAGGTTACATCTTTTATCTGCTTGCCAGTGTTCAATGGCTACCAGAAATTTTTTTTTTTTTTTAAGATTTTATTTATTTGAGAGAGAGAAAGAGACACAGAGAGAGAGAGCACAAGCAGAAGGAGGGACAGAGGGAGAGGGAGACTCCCCATTGAGCTGGGAGCCCAATGCCAGCTCAATTCCAGGACCTCGGGATCACAATCTGAGCCAAAGGCAGGGGCTTAACCAACTAAGCCACCCAGGAGCTCCTCAGTGGTTACCAGAAAATTTAATTTGAATCAAACAAAGGCAACTAAACAAATACACCTTGAGAACTGAATAACACCATGCATGCCCCCAAGGCCAGGCATGGATAGATAATAGAGCATGCTCAGTGTCCTCCCCAACTTCAAAGATCTTCAAAGATCTAATTTTCATTTCAAAAAGCAATTTTCTCAGTTATATTGCCCGCAGATAATTTTTCAAGAATGCTTTGAAATAAACCCACCGAGATAATTTTGCCCAGAGCTTGCCCAAGTTTGTATTTTTCTAGGATTTTTTTTATTACTACCTGGAATGATGATAATATTTGCCCAAAGCGTAAAAATTATGTATTATTTGTAGGGCACTTAATGTAGGCCATCCTGCCTAGCACTTTGCACACATGACCACCTTTCACCTGCCCAGCAATTTGTGAAGTCGGATTTGTTATGTCCATTTTACAGATGAAGATATGGAAGCTCGGAGGTGTTGCATCCCTTGTATTGGTCACCTGAGGAGTAAAAGTGCGCCAGTTGGCCCCCTCACACACCTCTTGGCTACGTTGCCTTGCATTTTGTCCTCCTTTCCAGGTTTGCCACGTATAGGATTCATCCCTATCAATCATATATGATTCATTCCTCATAGAACTTCATTAAACAGTTTTGCTCTTTCCAAGTTGGAAGGCACGATTCCTTATCATCTCAAGGAGATTTTTTCCAGTGTAAACTTTTCTGTCATTTTTCACTTAGAACTTACATTCTAGCCATTTGTGTACGAGTCGCTGTCTCTACAGCATGCTAACAACTTGAGCACAAAAATTAGGCCTCTTGTATCATAAAGTTCACCTTTGCACAGAGAAGAGAGTAAATATTTATGAGATAACAGGATGTGCAAATGCGCATACTTCTGGCTTTCTGAGAGCATAATTTAGAAGACTTTGTTAAGAAAAAAAGGGAAAAGCAGTCTTAACTGCTTTTGTTCAAATGTAATTCTTAGTTTATAAATACTACTGCCTCCTGTAAAATTCAGAGACCATGGTTCTCAGTGAGATGGGAGAAGTCCACAAAATTCCTCAATGAGATATCTTCGAGGAACAGGTATAATTAAAAAAAAAATACTACTCCATTTCATTTCTGTTATCTTCTATCCTAACATTAAATTCATGATTATAGTGAAGGCTACTTATAGGAGGACATACTTGTTTATCCTGAGAGATCATGTGCTAAAAATGATTGGGTGATACCTTTTCCTTCTTGTCATTCGTGTGGCATAGGAGGTTTTTTTTTTTTAATGTATAAATAATATCTACCTTTAACAGAAATAATTTTATGTCCTGTAAGTGGTAAAAAAAAAAAAAGAAAAGTTGAGTGGGACCATTTCTCATAGGATTACATTTTGCTTGGTTGACAGTAATAAAAAGTCTCTTCGCCACGTAAATTTGTCAATTTAAGAATAGAGTCCATTATCTTATTGAGTTTTAGCTTGCACCCTCAGCATCTATTAAAGTTCAAACTCCACCTTGCCCTTTTCCTCCTCTAATTGGCAGTAGGCAAGTAATTTCTGGTCAAGATCAGGAGCTCATCTGCCCATCTAACCCTGAACATCAATCCAACAAAAGAGCAGATCCCATTAGCATCAGACTTGTGACTAATAAATGCAAAGGTCCGGTGAAGAGCAATAATGCACTTTGGCTCTTCCATCAATCTCTGGCACCTCAGAAACTAAGTGTAATGAACAGTAGGTCACAACCTATAGCTTTCATAAAATGTCCCAGTAGGGATAGCATATTATACATACAAAATGGTAACGTCAGGTCATTATATCAGACATTTTTCGAGTCAGTGTCATTGCGTATCTAATTCTACTAGTAAACCAAGATTCAGATATCTAATGACTACTTATACTACCTTCATAATATCTCATTTAAAGCTACTTGCAGGGATGCATCTACTACTGATTTCTATCCAAAGAAAGACAATGGCGTACCCCACAGAACAGATGACATCACCCTCAGATAATGTGACATTTAGCAGTTCTAAGATTAATTTGCATAATCATGTATTCTGAAAGTGTATGAATGAAGTTGACGTTTTAGAGTGCATGGAAAACTGTGAAAGACATGAATATTGCTCAACTCTGAGGGCCTAAGGGGAAGAAAAATCAGATTATGGGTAATGTGTTATGGTTCAAAATACATTAAAGTCACCCTTGGATTTCTTTACTGAATACTGTGTCTCCCACAATACTTTTCCATTTAATTATTTCTTTTTCACCTACTTTCCTCTTTCATTTATTTCTTACATCTTTCTCTCTTTCTGTAGTGTCCCCTTTACATGTGCTTATTTGAAAAAGCACAATACAGTTGCTTTTGATAAGCTTAGAAAGAATCTCTGTGGAGTGCTATGAATATGCAATACCCCTGCCCACATACACACATTTTGAGAATTTTTATCCTTCCCTGTAAAATTAGCTAGAAGTCCCTCTTTTAACACATGTTCTTTTGTTCCTTCTTTGTTTGATTGAATTTTGTTTTTCCCTTGGCACATCTTTTAACACTGGAATGAATCCATGTGTAGGAAACATTAGGCAACCTGTTTAATAGCCTTTTTATATGGCACTGGGGATAATGGCAGAAAATGGTCATTTTCTTAAGATCTTGACAATTAGCAGTTTGACACTTGCAAAGCCTGTAACCAGCCCTTCTGATGCATTTACCACTTCTGTAAGTGGCCGGGGTGGAGGTAGGGGTGAGGCTCAAGAAACGAGAGACTCTGCAACTATATTCACTCGTGGAATAATTGTCCACTTGAGCCGAATGAATTCTGGAAGTGGATCAGGGATATACAGGAAACACTCGATAGCAACGAACTTGAAATTTGTAAAAGTACAACAATTTTTTTGTGATAGTTATTGCTTTTTTTTTTCATTTTATCCAAAATATATTCAAGCTACTCATATGCAAGATAAACTGGATGATTTCAACACAATTTGCGCAACCTTGAGAAACCTACGCTGATGCCCTTCACGGGATGTATAGAATATCTGCCCTTCTTTTAATCTCAAACCAAAGAAAGATGTGATGCTGCCAGTAGCTTTTTCTTAGTGCCTCATAATACCTAATGGTCGAAAGTAGGTACAGAGCAGAACACATTAGTTTTTATGTCTCTACAGGATGGAAGGGCCACTTAGAGAGCTGATGGCTCCAGGTTGCCTCTAATATAATCTACTGTCCCTGCAACCAGAATGACTGAATGCATTTCCCTAAGTGCTTCACTTAGCACCAAGGAGCAACTTGGAGTCTTTGGAGAAAGAAATCCATTATTTTAATATAGATAAATAAGTCTCTACTTTTATACACTCAGTTCTAACGCATACTTTAATTCTAGACAAATTTATTAAAACCTTTGGTATGCCTTACATTAAGAAATAATGTGAATTCTAGAAAACAATTGATGATATAAAAACGGTTTTGTACATTTTGTTTCTCAAAAACAGAATGAAATGAGCAAGAGTTGTGTTTTTTTTTTATTTGTTTGTTTTTAATTGCAATGAAAGCTAAAAAAAGTCCCAACTTGGATCATTGTAAAATTCAAGATGTGTCATCCAGACCCCAGTATAATCTTGGAATAAATTTTTAAAAAGATTCAAGAAATCCATGTGGGGCTTCTTCTTGCAGAGGGGGGTTGTAGTCTTGCAGGAAGTGAGAACCGTCACAGACCTCACTGATGTTCTTGAACTGAGTGCAGGGGTGAGGCATGCTGGCGGGTAGAGGATGGTCAGGGATGGTTTCCCTGGAACTCATTTCAGCATGAATTCAGAGGAGCCTCGGGTCCAGGACAGAGAAGGAAGGCAGTTCCTCACCGATATTATTAGTAGAAATTGAATAAAGTCTAAGGTAATCCACCGGTTCAGCTGGGACTAGAACCAACAAAGAAATGGCTGAACAGGTCAAAACCAAACCCACCTCAAACAAAACTAACGAAGGGACCCTTATAAATGTATTTTTATTTTTATTTGGCCTCTTTTCCCCTTCTATTTTGAAGAGCAAAAATACAGTCATAAAATTGCTCCATCGTGGGGCCACATCTTCGTTACCCTCTTAGCTGAAGATCAGAATTAGTATCTCAGAACAGGTTGTTCTGAGGGGAAGAGTCCCACAGCGCCTACGGTGATCAGCAGAGAACACAACAAGATTGTTTCTTCTGTGAGCCAGGAACAGCTTACCTAGAACTTCACCCAGTAAAGATCACACCTGGGGAAAATGACTTTTACAAAGATCAATAGAGAAGAGAACTTATATACTAATTAACTAAACAGAAACAAAGAAGAAAAGCAACATAGCAATAAAAAAAGAAGATAGAGTCTGTTTCCCAAGAACACATATGAGGAAGCCAGAGGAAATTGTGCCGATTTTTGCGTCCAGTATCATCGAATAAAATATGAAACCCATGGATAAAGAGATCAAAGTTTAGAAGGAAAGTGTAATGAGGTGCCAAGGGTATGCATAAATCTAAACAGGTAAATTGGTGATAAGTTCAGATTATTGCAAGAATTAAAACAGGGGCACCTTCGGCTCAGGTCATGACCACAGGACCTTGGGATCCAGTCAGCGTCAGGCTCCCTGCTCAGCTCAGCGGGGAGTCTGCTTCTCCCTTTCCCTCTGTCTCTCCCTCTCTCTCTCAAATAAGTAAATAAAATCTTTAAAAAAAAAAAAAGATGAAAACAATTGAAGAAGTCAAGGGAAATAATGTTGCTTATTGTTTAAATACCTCAATTTGGCATAAGACAAAGCGACATTCGGATACTAAGTCGGCTATTTATTACATGGATGACTTTGTCCAGATTATAAAGACTTTCTAAATATTCCTGTCCTCATCTTTAAAATTAGCATAATAAGAGTTCCTGTTTATTGGACAAACTGAGAATTAAATTGCTCCATGAAAATCACTTAGCACAGAGCAAGAAGCAAAAGCAATGCATTTTTTTTTAATTTAAAGATTTTGGGGGGCACCTGGGTGGCTCCATTGGTTAAGTATCTGCCTTAGGCTCAGGTCATGATCTCAGGGTCGGGACTGAGCCTCTCATGTAGGGCTCCCTGCTCAGTGGGGAGTCTCCCTCTCTCTCTCTGCTCCTCCCCCTACTCATGCTTTCTCTCTCTCTCAAATGAATAAATAGATAAAATCTTAAAAAAAAAGATTTTGGGATTTTGCATGTTCATTAAGATTTTATTTTTCAAGAGCGGTTTTAGATTGACATCAACTTTGAGGGTGAGGTACAGAGATTTCCCATACACACCCTGCCCCCACATGTGCCTGGCCTCTCGCATGAGCAACATCTCCAACAAGAGTGGCACATTTGTGACAGTTGACCAACCTACATGGACACGTTGCTATCGACCAAAGTTCCCCGTTTACATTAGAGTATCGTCCCGGTGTTGTGAGTCCTGTGAGTGTGGACAAATGTTTAATGGTATGTATCCTTCACTAGAGTATCACACAGCACATTTCCGCTACACTAAAAATACCCTGTGCCCTGCCTTATTCATCCGTCCGCACCCCGACTCTCTAACCCCTGGCAACCACTCATCTGTAAACTGTGTCCATAGTTTCGATGTTTCCAAAATGTCATTTGGTTGAAATCATACAGTAAGTGGCATGTTCAGGTTGGAATCTTTTAGTTCGTAATACAAATTTAAGCTTCCGCCATGGCTTTTCATGGCATGCGAGCTCCTTTCTTTTTAGTGCTGAGTAGTATTCCATATTCTCTCTGCGCCACGATTTATTCATCCACTCGTCTACGGAATGACATTTGGCTTACTTGCGAATTTTAGTAATCATGAACCAAGCTGCTATAAACATCCATGAGTAGGTCTCTGTGTGGGCACAATTGTTCAGCAACTTTGGGTAAACATCAAGAAGCACAACTGTTGGATGGTATGGTAGGAATATGTTTAGATTTGTCATTCAGATTTTTTTTCATCCTATCATGAATGAATGAGATTTTCTGTTGTCCCACATCCACATTTGGTGGTGCCAGTGCTCTGGGCTGTGGTCCTGCTAGTAGTGGGCTGGTCGTATTTCACTCTCATTTTAATTCGCATTTCCTTAATGACGTGATGTAGGATAATGTTGACTTTGTGGAGTGAGTTAGGTAGTATTCCTTATTTTTCTGTCCTCTGACAGAGATTAGAGAAAATTAATGCAATTTCTTCCTCAAAGGTTTGATAGAGTTCACTAGTGAAGCCACCGAAGTCCTGCTGCTTTCTGTTCCGGAACATTATTAACTATTGAATGATTTTCTAACAGACACGGGTCTACCCAGATTGTCTATTTCTTTTTGCATGAGTTTTAGAAAATTGTGTGTTTCTATTGATGAATTGGTCCATTTTATTTAGGCTATTGAATTTGTGGGCATAGAGTGTTCCTAGTATTTCTTTATTATCTTACTAATGTCTGTGGGATCCATAGCTATGTCCCCTCTTTGATTTCTGATATTACTTATTTGTGTCCTTTTTTTTTCTTTTCTTAGTCACCTGGGCTAGAGACTTACTGGTTTTGTTGATTTTTTTTTCAAAGAACTAGATTGTGATTTCAGTGATTTTTCTCTCTTGATTTCCTGATTTAATTTTATCGATTTCTTTCTTAACTTTCATTATTTCTTCTCAGATTTGGATTTGATTCATTCTTCTTTTTCTAGTCTCCTAAGGTAGAAATACAGATTATTGATTTTAGATCTTTCTTCTTTTCAAATGCAGGCATTCAATGCCATAAATCTCCTTCTAAGCACTACTCTGGCTGCAACCTACACATTTTAAAAGGTTGTGCTTTAATTTCATGCATTTCAAAATATTTTTAAAATGTCTCTATGGGATTCCTGGGTGGCTCAGAGGTTGGACGTCTGCCTTTGGCTCACGGTGTGATCCTGGGTCAAGGGATCGAGTCCCACATCGGGCCTCTTGTGAGGAGCCTGCTTCTCCCTCTGCCTGTGTCTCTGCCTCTCTGTGTGTGTTTCTCATGAATAAATAAAGAAAATATTAAAAAAAAATAAAAAATAAATAAAATATCTCTTATGATTTCTTCTCTGATCTACATGTTATTTAGGGGTGTTGTTTCCACTTGTTTGGGAGATTTTCCAGTTCTTACACTGTTAACTGAGCTCTAGTTTCATTCCATTGTGGTCTGAGAACAGACATTGTATGATTTCTATTCCTTTAAATTTGCTAAGGTGTTTTCATGGCCCAGGCTGTGATCCATCTTGGTTAATGTTCCATGCAAGCTTAGAAAGAATGTCTATTCTGCTGTTGGTGATGAAAAAGTCCATGGATGTCTGTCGTGTCCAGTGGACTGATGTGGTTGATGACATCAAGCGCCTTACACTAACAAAATAAACATAATTTCTCCTGTTCATCACTTGTATCGTCATTGTCCTTCATTTCCATGTCTATGTAATATAATTCATTCTTGGTAATTTTATTTTGAACAAAGTGTTTCTTTTAGATCAGTTAAGAAAAGGAGAAGTTTTTATTTACCTTCATGTCTTCAGTGCTCTTCCTTACTTTATATAGTTCTGAGTTTCTGAGCTATTTTTTTTCCTTCTCTCTAAAGAACTTCTTTTAATATTTCTCGCAAGCCAGAACTACTGGCAGCAAATTCCCTCAATTTTTGTTTCTCTGAGAAACTTTTTAGTTTTTCTTCACTTTTGGAAGATAATTTGACAGGGTACAGATTTGTAGGTTGGGGGTTATTTTCTCTTAGCACCAAATATTTCACTTAATCCTTCATTCTACTTGCTTAGTGTTCTCTGACCTTCCTGGACCTGTTGTTTAGTATCTGACATTAATGTGGGAAAATTGGGGTGGGGGGTGCTTGGGTGCCTCAGTGGTTGACCATCTGCCTTTGGCTCAGGTTGTGATCCTGAGGTCCTGTCTGGCTCCCTGCAGGGAGCCTGCCTCTCCCTCTGCCTATGTCTCTGCTTCTCTCTGTGTGTCTCTCATGAATAAATAAATATTTTTTTTAATTGGGAAAATCTTTAGTCACTATTACTTCAAATATTTCTTCTGTTCCTTTCTCTTTCCCTTCAGATATCCCCATTACACGTATGCTATACCTTTTATAGTTTTCTCACAGCCCTTGGATATTTTCTTCTGGGTTTTTCTTTTCAGTCTTTGTTATCTTTACTTTTCAGTTCTAAGATTTTATTGATATATATATACTTTAATTCAGAGTTTCTTTTCTCAGCAATGTCCAGTCTACTACAGAGCCCATCAAGGTCATTCCTCGTGTCTGCTACAGTGTTTTTGTTTTTATCTCTAGCACTTTTTAAATTTCCTTTTGCAAAAGATATTTATTTATTTATTTATTTATTTATAGAAAAAGAGAGAGAGAGAGAGAGAGAGCGCAAAAGCAGGGGAACCAGCAGGCAGAGGGAGAAGCAGACGCCCCCTGAGCAAGGAGCCCGATGCAGGGCTTGATCCCAGGACCCCAGGATCATGAGCTGAGCCAAAGGCAGATACTTACCTGTCTGAGCCACCCAAGTGCCCCTTTTTGTTTCTTTTTTAATCATTTCTCTCTACTTACATTGCTCTTCTATTCTTATATGCTGTTTACTTTGTTCATTAGAGTCCTTAGCGTATTAATCCTACTTTTAAATTCCCAATCCAATAATTTCAGCATCCTTGCCACGTCTGGTTCTGGTACTTGCTCTGTCTCATCATGTTGTTTTCTTTGCCATTTGGTCTGACATGTAATGTTTTCTTGAGAGCCAGACATGATGTCCTGGGTGAAAGGAACTGCTGTAAATAGACTTCTAGGAATGTGTGGTGAAGTGGGAGTGGAGGGGCAGAGACGCATTCTGTAGTCCTCTGATTAGGTCTCAGTCTTTTTAGTGAGCCTATGTCTCTGGACTCTGAATTTCCCAGTGTTTCTCAGTTTTTTCCTCCCTTCGGATGGCACTGATGGCCAGAATAGACACGGGGAAGCTCAGAGCCTGCTGGAGTTGACTAATTACTTTTCCCAAGTCAGTTAGAATCTGTGATGTCCCAGGAGGTTAAGCTCTGGTTAACTAGTTTCCCCCGAGGGCCGACTTTGTTAAGAAGAACAGCGTGTGTTGGCATATTTCAAAATTGTTCCTCTTCCTGCCCCTGGCTGGAACCCTGAGGGGGTTTTTATTAGATATTTTCTGTGGGAAACTGGTGATGCTCCTGAAGGTACATGTCACAATATTGTGTGGGGACTGAATGCCCTTTGGGGTTTTGAAACCCGGGGCCTGTCCCTACTGAGACACAGTCGTTTTCAGGTTCAAGTTTTCCTGTTCTGGAAGTTTCCTGGGATTTGAGGGAGCGGGGGTGTTGCTATGGTCAGCTGCGACTCCCTGTATTCACATTTGTCCTTCCGCTTGGGGGCAGCAGTTTGCCCTGTGTCCTCTCAGATGTTATGGATCCAAAAAGAGTTGTAGGTTTTTCGGTCTGTTCATTTCTTTACTTGTTGTTAGGACAGAATGGTGGCTCCTACAGCCCCTTGCTTAAGGAATCAGATACCAGAGGTTTTGGTTTATTTTCCCCCCAAGTTTTTAAATAAAGTAAAGAAAAACTCATCATTTGTATGCCCCACAAACATCTGAAACCTGAGATATTTCAACGGATTTTTGTTCCACTCATAAGTGGACAACTGTGGGGAGGGAGCGGAGAGAGGTTGCCCACAATTTAGATATAATTATGGAGTCTGAATTCTAAGTTTGGGATTAAGTGAAATGTAAGCTCAGTGTTTTGCTGTGGTGATTTTATAATTTTGTGATAATTGCCACCTCAAAAACTAGACATATATATTTTTGATAGATAGTCAAAAAATATTTTTAAAGGAGTTTTCTGTTTAATACCTAAATACTTTTTCTTCGCTTAACTCCTTTGGGATTATCCAGAAAAAAATAAGCTTATGACTATAAAGTTATCGAATTTGATAAAAAAAGAAACCTGTGCATTTGAGGTATAGAAGTGGCTTGATCAAATTGAATAAAGGGAATGACACCTACGGAATAGGAAAAAATACATTTTATTCCATTTGGAGTCCAGATCCTTTTACACTTGCGAAAATCTAACGAAAGCAAAATAAACCCATGCAGGAAGCTATTACATCTGGTTATCCTTCATAAATTATTTCCTTGCTACACTAATTTCTTCACATTTATGTATATTAAAAAACAAGTAAAATATGTTTATTCATTAGGATAATAAATCATATAAAATCGATGCAAATATTCCTTTGTATTTTCAATAAAAATATGTCAAGATAGCATTTTATCAGAGTGGTTTATTTCTTGTTTCTTTACGTATTTTTAATTTAATTTTTGCTTGTGAACTTGAATAATGAATTGCTTTAAGAACCTCAAATGTAATTTTCCTTATATGCGAAATACTTCAACCACTGATAAAATGTTGGTCCTTTATTCTCCAGGCATTTTGGCATGTGCCCGTGTTTTGAAGAGCACCTGGCTAATTTAAGTTGCACTGAATATGTATATTTGTTTGCCTGTCATGATTTTCCTTTTAGTTCTCAATCCTGCTGTCAAGGTAAAAATTAACTTTGTGTTTACATAGTCCAACACAACTATGATGATACTCAATAACAAGATGTCTAACCTCTGAGAATTTGGATCCATGAGGAAATAGCATCACTGGGAGTTTCAGCTACCAGAAAAGAAAACGATGACTCAGTACTGTACAAAACTGAAGGAAATAAACTATCTGAGATTTTTTTTCCCCTTGATTTCCTAGGGGTGCAGAAATAATCAATAAGAGACAGCAAGGCAAGTCTGCTACATCTTAGCTCTGCTGTCAGAAAAGCAACCTTTGTCTTTGTGAAATAGAGTTTTCCTGTTCAAATGCAAATTGGTCTCTTCTTTAATGGAATTTTTATTAGCATCCTTTATTTCAAGAATAATACTAATGTTTAACCATGATAATCTGTAACCTCCAAGCAACCCAGAGACTCCAATATGTATTTGAAGTCATAGCCATTTTAAAATTAGAATGTATATCACATTTCCACTTTCCCCCATAAATACTGGCTCTACGTTGTGTGAGTGAATAAAAAAAAAAAAAATCACTGCATAAATACTTTGTAGGGATTGGTAGTTCTTGTGGCTGTGAAGACATAAAGTATTACAACAAGAAGCTCTAATTTATTGATTCAAAGTCAAGCGCTCCTTTCAATGCAATTTAGGAAACAGAAGATTTAGCAGTGCCCAATATGGCACCGTTCTTTGGCGATATGGGTACAATAAAAGCAAAAAAAAAAAAAAAAATTAAATTAAATGCTCTCAACTTCATATCAAGAAGAGAGGGGATTTGAAATTGAGCAAGATCTAGTATTTGCCTTCCTCCTGACATTGAAATCTTCATCTGATGCACTTTACTCTCTCTGGGCTTACAGTATTGATTAGAAACCAAGGGATGCACAAAAGAAGTAAAAAGTCAATCTTGTTACTATGCTCTCATTCTGACCACTCCTCTTCTCATCATTTTCACTGTCAACACTCAACTTTACGACTTCATCTATAACTCCCCAACACAGAACGCTTGGATGTGGCCTGCAGCACTAATTCATACCCATTCCCCTCCCCACATACACATCCCGAATATACAACCTGTCTTTGTTATAGTGAGAAAAGCAATTAGGATGATTGGAGTACTACCTTCCTTAAAGAAGCTACATGTGACATGTTCTGAGTAATAAGTAAGAGAGGGTAAAAAAGAGGAAGGAATTATTATAAAGTAGATAAAAGTTTGTGGATAAGCCAGAGAAGGAGAAAGAATATTGTTTGAAAGTATAATGATGAATGTTCCTTGTCATTTTAGGATCCTAGAGAATAAGAAAAGACTGAAATTCTCATAAAAAGGCTTATACTATGTTATTTATGAAAGGAATATCAGTAAATGCATAATTAGAGGCTTTGAAGTCAGTCTTGCAATTTTTAGTTTTTTATTGCATTTGCACCAGGAAGCCACTGCCAATGCCTTAATTGTGAAGTGATGTATATATAGTGGTCCAGACCAGAATCACAAGACATAATTGTGACTTTTAGTGAGATGGTGGTTGTAGCAATTGAGTTAATAAATGGACCTGAGATATACAGAGGTTGAACCAACAGACTGGGTGACAGATTGAAATTGTATTTTGTGGGAGAGAAAGTGGTAAAGAAGCTTAATATTTAAGTGGTTTGTGGCGTGTACAGCTTCTAAGAGGGAGGCACCATCCACGTGGATAGGAATCAGTAGAGGAAAATGAAGTTTAAGTTGAAAAATCATGAATTTGGTTTTGAAGTATCTCTGGGTTTTGTGACTTTGTGCATCGAAGTACATACACTAAATAGACATAGTTGACCTATGTTTCTTAAGAAATAATTGAAAAAGCTACAGGATGATGGCTTGATTCTGTACGGTTCTGAGTTGAGGTCCCTAATGAGGAGTCATTTCTCCCCCATTTTCTAGATATATGACCCTAGACAAATTATTTAGATTACTAGTGTTGTGCTCCGCTAGCTATAAAATAGTAGTAATGATGGTACTTAAATGTATTGAATTATTAGAAAGTTAAATGATATAATATATGTAAGTTTGGCACACTAGAAGTACTTACTAAAGAGAATTTGTGATTATTGGCATTAATGTTATTACTTTTACACCGATTACTGTGCATATGTGTCTACCTCTCATGCTGTAATGGCCTCAAGATCAGGGGTTTTGTCTCATTTATCCTTGTTGTTCTTACGTTGCCCGGCACTAAGTACTTCATTAACATTTATGGATTTAAAGTGAATACCATTTTTACTCATTGTTTAAAACTGGGTTATGTCCAGCTTTTTAAATCAAGGGTCAATAGCCCATAGCAGTGCTATACTTTCTTCGGGAATAGGATAGTCCTTGGATTCTAAGCACATATTCCAGGACTTGATTTTATATCCTCTCACTCATTAAGCATTTTTTATGTATTTATTTAAGTCACTTCGAATTAATCAGTGATGTAGACCCTGGCTCTGTGTCTGAAACTTCTTTCATTTTCTTCAGAGCTACTAGAAAAAAAAAATGTAGTATGTACCAGAAGCCCAATAATTGTTTCATAGAACTATAGCACGTTAACACCCACATGAAAATTAGGGTTAGGGTTACTTTTTATCGTGTAATGATGACCAGACAGCAGTCCAGAGAGGCTACCTGACTTGAGTGAGTCTACAGACAGAAGCAGGGCAGAGCCAGGCCAAGAATTTGACCTCGTAACCCCTACCTCGCACACCACCACGACATATCGCTTGTCTGTTCGCCTCTTTCTCAACAAAGACACACGGAGCAAGGTAAAACAAAACATCAGTCAAGTCTTTTTTTTTTTTTTTAAGAATCTTTTTTTTTAAATTTTTATTTATTTATGATAGTCACAGGGAGAGAGAGAGAGAGAGGCAGAGACACAGGCAGAGGGAGAAGCAGGCTCCATGCACCGGGAGCCCGACGTGGGATTCGATCCCGGGTCTCCAGGATCGCGCCCTGGGCCAAAGGCAGGCGCCAAACCGCTGTGCCACCCAGGGATCCCCACATCAGTCAAGTCTTAAAGGAGAGTAATGATGGAAGTGTCCACTGGCATCAAAAATAAGTGTTGCAGGTGCGCCAGCAGGGCTGAGTGGAGTTGGTGCAAGTCACTGTCCCGGTTCTCTAGTGCCGCTGTAACAAGTTATCACAAGTGTAGGGGCTCGCAACAACACCCCTTTGTTGTCTCATGGTTGTGTAGAGCAGAAGTCTAGTGTGGTGTGGCTGACACTCTGCTTCAGGCATCGCTGGGCCAAAAATCAAGGTAATGGCCAGGGCTGCACTTGTCCAGGGCTCAGCGTCTTTCCCTAAACTCCCTGGTTGTTGACAAAGTCGGTTCCTGGCAGTTGTAGGACTAATGTCCCCATTTTCTTGACACGTGTCCCCTTTCCATTTACGCAGGCATCAGTGGGATGTGGTATCCTGATGCTTTGAATCTCTCTGCCGCATCTTTCAGACTTCCTTTTGTGCTCTAAGGTGAGAAGAAAGGTCTGCTTGTGCAATTAGATTAGTCCCATTCATTTAATCCTGGGTAATCTTCCTATTTTAAAGTTAACTGATTAGTAACTGTATATCTGCAAATATCCCTTTTGGCACGTAATGGAACTTGTTCGTTGACTATGACACCAGAGGGTAAAAATCACAAGGCCCAAAATTCTGCCTATCTCAGTCCTAACCCACGGTTACATCAATGAAAAGCAAAAGGTACCAGCCCTGATACCAAGTTTGCTGCATTTCTAAATGATCAACCAAAGGCAACCATGTATCATCCCAATACTATAGCCAATATAGAGAAATTGAACTGGATATTTTATGAATGGAAGATACAAACAGAACTGATAAAAAACAAAACAAAACAAAAGTGTCACGAAGCAAGTGATGGTGGTAAAACACCTTTTTAGCTACAATTTTTATAACACAGGTCCTGATCTTATCCTATATGGTTTTGAAGCTGAGTAGAAATCTATGTTTGTAGCTGTGTGAATGTTCTAAATACATGAAATGACAGGTTCTAAAATGAAATTAAATCATCCAAGAACAAAGCTGTATGCCCTAAACATGGCTTTAGAAGCAGACAGTGTGTTCCTGTGGTTAAAATGCAGAGCACTACAGAGTCTGTGTATAAAAGGCAGTCCTAGGAGATAACTGAAAGTCATGTTGTCAATATTATCACGAACGTTAAGACTTGAAATTGTTTGAATGCTATCAAATAACATCTATGTAAATAAGAGTGTTTATCTGGGCGGTTCAAAGAGAATGTAGATTACCCTGGGATTCACAGCTGAAACCAAGATGTAAACTTTAAATCTCTTTGTTCCTGGATTGTTAGCCTCAAGATTGTTCTCCAGAGATTGGCAGTTGCTGCAACCAGCAGGTGATGCTTCAAAATCTTCACCTTTTTTTTTTTTTTTTTTTTTCAAATCCATTGGGTTGTTTTCTCCAGGAATCGTTTTGCTTCTTATTCACCTAGGAAGGTGATTTGGACTTTTACTTGCTTTCTCCCTTTAAGAGAGATATAGCAGGCAGTTTACTACTATCCTGGATTTTTGTTTTTGTTTTTATGTGGGCCAATGGGAAGAAAGAAATTGCTATAATGTGCAATTGAGTCGATTGCTGACGCGCATACTGATTCCCAGGCATGGGCATCACAGCACAACTATTCCCTCCAATTGAGCAACGACACATGAAAAAAACGTTTTACTGCTTTATTTTTTTTTTTTTGAAACAATATCCAAACATTCATGTTTCACTTTGTTTGTTTGCTTGTTGTTTGATTCTCACCGCAGTAAGCAAACTACATACTGAACTAAGAAATCACCTTTATAGTTCTTGTCTTTCCAAATCTTGTCCCCGGCGACTATTTTCTATAATTAGACACGTTTTGTAGATATAAACAATCATCTAAAGCTCTAAGGCATGATCAAAGGCAAAGTAGGATATGCCTTGAGTAAAGACTAGAGATGTGTTTATATGTCACTAGGAAATGATCATATAGAAAATGATATTTTATGCCATGTAGGAATCACAAAGAGAGGAAGATTTCAATTATGTATCAGTCACACTCTAACCAGGAAAACAAAAAGACATTCAGAATATGAGAAACAGGTAATTCAATGCAGAAAATTGATAACAAGGGATAGAATAGCTGAGAAGCCAATTGGGTATCGTAAGGAAGCCTGGCAAAAAGCTATTCCCACTCTTGCAGCCTAAAGGGACAAAAGGAGGGATGTGCTATTTCCAAAGATCTGGGGCCAGGTCCCCCCACCCCCACCCCCCCAACTGTGAAAGCTGGAACCAAGGGGCTTCTCCTTGGAAACTGGAGCCACCCACTTGAGATGCCACTTGACTCAGTGTTTGAGGGGAAGAAATATCAGGCTTTTCCCTCTTGCTCTCAAAACACGCACCAGGGGCATCTGGGTGGCTCAGTGGGTTGGGCAACGGACTCTTGGTTTCTGCTCAGGTCTTGATTTCATGGGTTCTGGGATGGGGCTCCATAGAGGGCTCTGCACTAGGGGGGGAGGCTGCTTAAAGACTCTCTCCCTCTGTCCCGCCTCTACCTGTGTGCATTCTCTCTCTCTCCCAAATGAATAAATAAATCTTTAAAACACACTCACACACTCCAAATACCTCCGTCTGAGGCCAGGGAGAGGAGCTAACTGCTGGGGCGGGTGCTTGTAGATCACCCGTAAGTGCCTCCACCAAACAAGCCAAGCAAAAGAGAGCAAGAGTTAGGCAGTGACTGATGGTGAGGTCATGCAGGCTAAGAATCGAAAAAGCCGAATCTAAAGGACGTTGTTGCACAATACTGCCAACGAGTACCTCTGGCACATTGTGTACCGTAACAGGATAGTCTTCATTTATTCTTGGCACAAAACAATAACTTTCTGTCTATGTCCTTCTCTGTGTCTCTCTCTTTTTCTTTCTCGTCCTCTCATGTCTCCAAAGTTTAAGGGTGGTGGAAGGAAAATCACCGTTAAGGGCTTTAAGATAATATTTTTTCTATCTTTTTCTCCCCCTCACAAGTTTCTGTACCCGTGCACTCAGGGGGCATCTCTTAATTTATTGGTGACTCAGTTTCTCAGCCATATATGAAAAAAGTATCATAGAAAACAATCCCTTTAATTTTTAAAATCCATAAAAAACTAGATTATAAATATTTATCAAAGTCTTCTTTGTTCAAAAATACTTTCCCCTAAGTAATGGTACAAAAGCTAAACCAAGCTAAAATATGTAAGAAGTTACATACAGTAAGACAATAATATCGGGCAGCCCAGGTGGCTCAGCAGTTTAGTGCCGCCTTCGACCCAGGGCGTGATCCTGGAGACCCGGGATCGAGTCCCACGTCGGGATCCCTGCATGGGGCCTACTTCTCCCTCTGCCTGTGTCTGTGCCTCTGTGTGTGTGTGTGTGTGTGTGTGCCTCTCATGAATAAATAAAATCTTTAAAAAAACACAATAATATCTAAAAATCTAGAAATATAGCTTACTGTGAAACGTTAGCATTGGTTATTCTGGATAGTGAGATTGTAAAAGTGATTTGTAGATTGGTTCTACTTCTTGCTATGTTTCTAAAGTTTCTAAAGTGAAAATGTATCATCTAATAGGGAAATAGAGAAAAAAATAATCAGATTAGAGCTTAGTATTTGCATTTTCATGTATATGTTCTTGGTTTTTATTGAAGTGTTCTTAAGAGACAACATATTACCCTTCATATAACAAATATCAAGCAAAGGAGAGAGACTACTAAAAAGTAGTGCTAAAAATCAAACAGCAGTACGTCAAGTATTTGTTTTTTTAGACCGGGATCTTCTCCTCCCTCAGGGAGAATGTCTGTAAGAAAGCAAGAAGTAGTGAAAGATTATTAAAATAAGAATGACCCCTGCATGATCTCAGAGGACATTATAGTACAGAAAACAGAAAAAAAAAAAAAAAAGATGAGAGAATGTGAAATTATTCTGTTTTGATGTCTATTTAAATAACTGCTTCTTTGGTCATTATTTAATCTTAATATTAAAATAACCACTGCTATCCTTTATTGAAAGCTCGCTATGCTAATCTCTGATGTATATTATCCCACAACAATTCTATGAAGTGAAAAGTTCTATTAAATTGTTCCTTTAACAGAAATGAATGTTTGGAAAGATTTACTGAGAAATAGTAGAGAGCGTGCAGCCAGAAAGTTACGGAGCAAGTAATCACATGCAGGTTTTTTAACATCAAAACTTTGCTTTGACCTCTAAACTATATGCTTCCCTGACACCACTGCTAGAAAACTTGCTTAATTATTTTGATATCTATTTTATTTTATTTTATTTTATTTTATTTTATTTTATTTTATTTTGATGTTTATTTTAATCCAGATTTGCTGAGCTTGGAGATCAAATATCATAGTACTTGAAAGTTTTTCTGTGCAATCAGTTGTTGAGAAAAAAAAAAAAAAGAAGAAGAAGATGATGATGATGATGATGATGATAGACAATCCAATTAATCTTTAAGAGTAAGGTTTGGTAACTTTATCCACCTCTTTGTTCAAGGTAGTTTATTTTTAGGTTAGAGACTGATGCAATCATCCCATTAGAAAATATAACTGACTCTATAGCTTCTTGAATGTTGCAAGAATGGTTATAACTGCTAAAATTAAGAGAAATATGCAAAAAAAAAAAAAAAAAGGAGAACTATGTGAGTGTGTGTGTGTATATACACATAGGAATGTATCAAAAATACCAGACCTTTGTCCTGAGGGGAAATCCTTCCAGGCATATCAGAAATTCTCATATTAGAGTGTCTTTTAAGAAAAACTAGGCAAAGCACTTCAGCTGAGTTAAAGAATGAAAAACTTTGACCTAACATGTACATTTAATATTCTTTTTCATATTACCTAAAAAAAGAAATAGCAGAGAGGCTTAATCTCCCTGATACTCTCGAATGATCTCTAAATACATTAATACATTATAATCTCACAGGGAATGACCTAAAGGAAAATGAATTGAATAATAGGAACAACATTAAATGATTTTTACATCTCATCGTGACTTTAAAATGAAGTCTAGAATCGAAATCCATGTAACCCTGGCACTTCCATGTATGTTTACACAGGCAAAGGCATGTATTCTAAACAGTTGTTTTGTGACTGTTATAGACCGTGTGTGTGTATTTATACATTTAAGGTTTCATATAGATTTGATGGCTTTGTAGGAACTTTCTCTTTGTTTCTGATGGGTGGATATGGAGAGACTTGCACAGGCAGGGCCTCTTTCAGCCAGTGAGAGCCTAGTGTGTCTTCCCAACAGTACCTAAACGAGACGTGTATTAACAAGAATGGCTTCTGGGGTGGCACAATTACAACGCAAAGTGTTGGAAAATATGAAGCATCTCTTGACCAAAATTGAAGACAGATGGTGAACAAGTATATTATATAAAAGTGCAACTGCACAGGGAATATTCAAGTGGGCAGAATGTGATTATGTAAATGAAAAATTCACTTGTAACCAAGAGCGCCAAATACGTAGTGAAACTCAATTGAATTATTCAACAAAGTGTAGAGAACGCTCCTGGATTCATGGTCCCAGCCTGAAGGGTCCGTCTCTGGGAAAATGCAAGAGCAGCTACACGTGATCCGCATTCCTCTTAACCTCACCTTTTAATATTTCATTTGTTGTAGAATAAAGGGTGATTTCTAAAGGCAAACCTCTCTTTTGTATAACTCCATCTAATCGGTGTTCTTATTTTGTCAGATTGGTACGGTCATCTCAGGAACCAATGTGACAGTTGAATGCACATTTAGAGGTAGCCTGAATGTTACCTCCAGAGCGGCAGTACTTGGAAAGAGGTTGTGGGAAAAGGACAGCGGGTAACTTCCCTCATCCACTGTGATACGGTGAATGTTAGAGGATGTATGTTTGGTCATCTAGATGGCCAAAACTTTGTCCACAGGTCCTGGCTCACAGCTCTCAAAACGCATGGAATTGTCTGTGACGAGAGCCCGAAAGGTGTCTCTTGTTATCTCCATGAGGTGACTTTTGGAACATACCAAAGGATGGGAGCCTGTTGCTGGAAAACCAACCACGTGATCAGAGGATTGAAATCCTCAGTCCCGCCCCGACCCCATCTCCCAACCTCCAGGGAGAGGAGAGGGGCTAGACATTGATTGCTGATGGCCAATCACTTAATCAATAATGCCTATGGAATGAAGCTTCCATAAAAACCCAAAAGAAAAGGGTTCCGAGAGCTTTTAGATTGATTAATAGGTGCCAATGTGGAAAGAGAGAATCTTCCCACATACTTTGCCCTATTACTCATCTTTTTCAACTGGCGCTTCCTGAATTATATCATTTGTTTTTGTTTTTGTTTTTGTTTTTGAATTATATCCTTTTATTATGAACTGGTGATCTAGTACGTAAGATGTTTCTTTGATTTTGATGAGATGCTCTACTAAAATTAAACAAACCCAAGAAGGAGGTAGTTGGAAACGTTGATCTATAGCCAGTAGAGCAGAAGTACATCGGTAACCTGGGCTTGTGGCTGGTGCCTGAAGTGGGTGTGGAAGGGTAGAAAATCTTGTAGGATTGAATCATTAAGCTGTGGGATCTGATGTTATCTCTGGGTAGATGGTGCCTGAATTGAGTTGAGCTGTGGGACACTCAGCCTAGAGTCCGAGAATTCCTTGGTTATGTGTGGGTAAACCCTCTCCCTCTTGCCAGCCCTCCAACACACTTCGAAAGTAGTCTCAGAACTGTATCACCCACCCATTCAAGAAAATACCAGGAATACAATGAGTTAGGGAACATTTTGAGGTCCTCAGATAGTGTGATATAGTTTCAACTGTCTGTGATGGATTCATGGTTGTATACTTTGGATAATCTGATAAATCTCTTTTAACATCTTTAATAAATAAAATACACTTGTTTGTGATATGGGCACAAACTCAAATATTAAGAGTTCAATGTGTCCATTTTTTCCCTCTTAATTACTGTTAAGAACTGTGTGAGGTCTTGCCCTGCTTGCAAGTTAACACGTCAGCCTGCCACAGTTTCATGGATGCAGGGAGAAGGCATGAGACTCATGGGTCAGAGACAACAGGTTGGTTACTCGCAGTGATGGCGGGAGCATTGTATCAAGGCTTTCTTGTGCCATTCTCAAACCTTGAGTCTCATAAGGTGATGTGAAAAGGACCAAATGACACCTGCATCTGCAGCGAGTTGAATTAGAAAACTAGAATCAGGGACGCCTGGTGGCTCAGCGGTTGAGCGCCTGCCTTCAGCCTAAGGTGTGACCTGCGGTCCTGGGATCGAGTCCCACATCAGGCTCCCTGCATGAAGACTGTGTCTCTCTCTGCCTGTGTCTCTGCCTGCCTCTCTCTCTCTCTCTCTCTCTCTCTCTCTGTCTTTCATGAATAAATAAATAAAATCTTAAAAAAAAAAGAAAACTAGAATCATGTATAATGGGCAGTAAGCATGTTTGACTTTTCTCTAGAGGGAGATATTATCTCTGTCTCCCAAAACTGTAAACAGATATGCCCCTTTCTCCAGGAAAATACTCTCTCTTCCACCCCTAAAAGGATGATCTAAAAAGGGCAATCAGTGCCTCATTTGCAAGATGTGCAGGAGCACAAGAAAGTATGAAGATTTGTCTTCCTCAAATTCAAATATCATAAACAGTATAACATGAAGTATAATGATCAGACCCTTCCAGAGCAGAGGGGGTATTTTTCCACACGTTTTAATGATGCTCCTTTTTATCAAGTATTTGACTCAAGATATTCTGTTAATTGATTTGGTAAGATTTATAAACTTTGTTCAAATGTTACATTCCAAAACCTAAAAATAATTCTCTCAAGTCGGCGATGTGTTTGTACTTTTAAAATTAATATAATACGTATATATGAAACTTTCATGTTCTTCAGGGAATTACTGAAAAAAATGTTAATTAATGCTCCAAATCCCTTCCAAATTCATTATGAGCCTAATATGACATAAGATCTGTTATTAGAGAGAAGTCTTCTACAGCCTGTCACCATTTCTCACTTGTGTTACCACTCAGGATGATATTGCTTGGGAGTAAAATCTAAGAGTTGGAGTTGCCCACATAATGAGTTTCTAGCTACTTTGTTCTCTAGTCGGACCCCAGGTGTACAAACCTGCATTGACCATATGCATGAGGCCGTATGTTTATTCTAGAATATGCTACGTCTGTCCTTCCTATCGTCTTTCCATTCTTCGCCTTAGCTATTGCCATAGAAATATTTGTGTCATTTTGATGACTCCGGATTCTTACGTGGTAGAAATTTTTTTTTTTTCCCATTTCATGCTTTTCACTCAACACCATGGTGTTGAGACCTAGCTATGTTGCAGCATGTAAATCTAGTTCATTACTTCTGATCGCTTTATGGTATCTTATCCCTGTAACACATTTTATGTCCCTGTTGCTGGGGTGATGAACAGCTCTGTGCCTGCCTCCATTTACTTATGTATGAGCAGCAGAGTGATAAAAATCTTCATGTATATCCTTATGGGAAATAGAAGTCATAGTTTATATACATTCACTAATTAAGATCAGTACCCTTTACATTATCACCTGCTCGCCTTGTTTCACATCTTCTTCTTGCTAATTATTACGAATTTCTTGGAAGTTATTGTCATATAGTAAGGCTTTTAAGTATAATGTTCCTTCTTTCCTTTCCTCCTTTCCTTTACTGGGGTAATTAATCTTTCCATTTTGGAACCACGTGGATTTGAGGCCGTCCGTATTGAAAAGAGCCCAGTACCTATCAATTAACTCAAAGTTTTAAGCCTCAAAATAATCCATTTCAAAAAGAGTGGAGACGTGATACTGTGGCATGTCCTAGAGGCTCGCTTTGACCTAATTCATGCACTTGAACTTGGCTTATGGCCGACTGAGACTCAGTACAGTGCGCAGCTGGGAGAAATGGGAAAAGCCAGGGCTGCGCATACCCGAGTCCAGGGCAAATAAACAAGAGAAACTTTCCCGGTTGCTTCTCCTACCATCTGAGTTTTGCCAGAAGGCTTCCCGAGGAGATGTTTAATTCTCTCACTTCGGGATTTTATTTCTACTGATATGCTTATAACCTCAGTTGTGATGCCTTGTACCACGCGGCCACTGTGTGGTACACCTGGGGGAACAGGAAAGACATACACAGACATACAGTTGTCACCTACTAGATATATAGTATTTTTTAGTGCAAACTGTGAAAGAGGGATTCTTTTTTTCTGGAACATAGAGAACCCTTGGATTTTTCGGACAGCTCAGGCCATCGGAGGTATGGAGCTCTTAGAATAGGCAGGCTAATCTCACTGTATCTTAATTAACTCATTTGTTAAATATGGATAATTTAAAAGAAAAAGTAAGATTTTCATATGTATTAAAAGACTGACCCTGTAATGTTTTTAGAAGAGTGTCCAGAATATAGTCAAATGCAATAGACACTAACTCTTACTGTATTATGACATCATTACTTGTGTTGGTTAAAGAAAGACAGTAGGACAGTTGGCATTCTAAAACTTTGGCTGACCAACCTGTGTGATGCTGGTGTTGGCCATCGTTAGAAATGCATTGTCATAGTCTAGGGAAAGCCCCCCCCCCCAAAAAAAAAAAACAAAAAAAACTTTGGCTGATTACCTACCTCATTATATATATATATATATATATGAAAATAGATTCCAGGAGGGTGGAAAATTATTATAAGAAGGAAACGAGAGTAGTAGGTGAAACATCAGAAAGCTGACCACAACACCCAGGAATCTTCATAGAAAGAATAACAAATTCAACCATGAAAATTAGAAATCTCTGTTATAATAATCCATAGACATTATTAGACGTAAACACATATTCTAACCTACAACTATTCATCTTATGAACATTATATAGTACCTGGAAAGCTTTTACAATTTAAAAAGAAAGAGATGTGCTGTCCTGTGATGAGCTGAATTGTATGCTCTCCAAAAAAATGATATGTTGAAGTCCCCCCAACACCCCACCCCAGAATGTGACCTTCTTTGGATACAGAATCTTTATAGAGGCAATCAAGTTAAAATGAGGTCATTAGGGTGGGACAACATGGCTGGTGTCCTTCTTATAAAAAAGGAGGAAATCTGGATACAGAGAGGGACGTACAGAGGGAAGACGACATGCAGACACAGGGAGGATGTCATCTCTAACCGAGGACCCCAGTGGCTACAGAAGCGAGGAAGGAGGCAAAGGTTCTCCCTCATAATTCTCAACAGAAACTAACCCTCTGACACCTTAGTTTCAGGCTTCTAACCTTCCAAAATGTTGAGACAATAATGAATGTGTTGGTGTTGGTAGTACTTGGTTACAGCCGCCGTAGGAAATTAATAGGCGCCTCACTGAGAAATGAACAGAAACAGTCACAGTTAATTATAAATGAAAACCAAACGCCTTACCTAGGACATAAGATGAGAAGCCTCTGGGATAATTTATAAAGTGATATTCAAACAATTTTACCTAATCGCTTCTTGGCCTTTTGTCCAAGATCAAGTGTAAAGCAGTTTTACCTATTTTTCATCTATTATTAAAGATCAAAAAGTTTAGAAATAAAGGTTTTAGAGGTTAAGAGGCTACAGGTTCTCATGTACGTGCGGTGGGAGTATAAATCGATGTGTTTACTTTGGAGGACAATTTGGCGATAAAAGCTAGTGTTTGAAATACACGGATTATCAAGATAGATGTTGATTGTAAGGGCTTTCAGGATACACTTTCCTTCCATGGCAGCCCTGATAATAAAGCTAACTTTTAACTTCATTTTCTTTCTCTGTCCATCTCTCCCTCTTCCTCCTCATATAATCTGACTCCAAATGAAACAACATCCCTTTCCTAAGAAACACTTTACAAAGACTGGGTAACATACAAAAATGAACATTCTCCCCAAACTTCTATCTTGAACCATTTATGATGATTCTAATTCTTATATGATCTATTTCAAATATCCCCAAAGAAACTGACTGTAGCTATCAGAGAGCCAAAATTCTACAAGTATTTTTTAATGTGTTTACAAAGATAACAAATAAATATCTATTTTGTATGCTATCCCCGATATAATGGGCAGCTATATCTATTTACTTGCAGGGTTTCTAGGATTGATTGATTAGCTTCTTGATCTATAAAGCTGTAGGTTTGCCATTAAATTTTCTCATAATATTCCATTGTGAGTTCACCTAAAGTGCGACTTCACTGGGGATTGTTTCTTTGTTTCATTTCAATGAATGCTACCCCTACAAATGCATTATTGATTTTTCTTCCAAACCATAATGATGCAAAGTGCAGTAGCTTGACAAATTTACGTTTATTGCCCAAAACCTGACTTGACAAGCAGGTTAGACTTCCTTTACTTACATAGCACCTTTGTTTCATAGACTTTTATGTCACTGATGTTGCATTTGGATAAACATTCAATATGAAATATTATATGAGAATAATGGAAAATATAACCTTCCAATCAAATGAGAGATGGAAACACTGTCCTTTTTACTGCTTTTTATGCATTACCTTCCATTCAGAATCAGTGAGTTTGAAAGCCTAGAATTATCCAGATTTTCGAACAGAATTTATGAGTCTTTAAAAGCAATCTAGTTTCTGGATTTTAGTAATTGTTTAATAAGCAATAGGCAGGTAACTGCATAAGAAGCACTAAGGACTCTGCTGGCAGCAGAGAGGGGATGCAATGCAATTTATGAAATTAAAGAAAAACTCAGCACCTGTCCAAGTCAATATTCATCTACGTGTTCACACCAGCAAATAGAGGGCAGTTTGTTTATCATTTGAGAAAATCTGTGCTGGCAAGCAGCTGCCTAAGTGTTAAGACACCCCCCCCCCCCCCCCGCCCTCTTCATTGGATTAGCCAAAACAATGAAAACCACTTGCGTCGGCCCCTGGAGTTCACGTAACGTATTTTTCACCTATTTTCAGAGCATGACAAGTCCTAAGAGAGAAAGAGACGGGGTGAAAGAAAAAAAAGAATAATAAAGAGAAGGCGAGGAAAAAAAAAAAAAAAAAGATAAAAATGTTGTTAGATCTGCTGCCTTGAGACCGGATCCATCAAGATCCAAGCTCAGAAGCTGTCAGGGAATTATGGCTGTTGTTTCACTTGCTCTGTCACCCACCTGCTGTCTCTAAGTACTGGAAGCTGGAACAGGCATCTGCTGAAACACTGTATTCATTAATCATGAGAGCAGGGAACATGCATAAGTCACACTGGGGACATTACTTCAGAGCCTCTAATGATGTTGGGCAGTGCGGATTGGGGTCTCTCCCTCGCACTGGGATGGGCTGTGCTTTCTACTCCATGCTGAAGGGTATCCATCCTTTCAAAGCAATCAAGGGACATCATTTAAAAGCTCAGGTCTCAATTACAAAGAATGAATGTTGTGGAGGGAGGAAGCTTCCTGGGTGTCACAATGTCTTACTTCATGCAGGTTCCAAAATGTGTTTGCGTGCTTTTCCCCAAACATCTCACGTCTTTGACAGAGAATTAAGAAAACACAATGGTTTCATGGAGGTGTCAAGTCTGACATTCATATCCAATTAGCAGGTACCTTAAAAAATACCTTTCTGCTGTACCTCTCGAAAGATAGCATTTCAAGGATCTTCAGGTATTAGAGGTCAGCCTGCCGGCCAAATCTGGCTTCCTACCTGATTCTGTAAATATAGTCCTATGGGAGCAGAGCTGCAAAAAAAAAAAAAAAAAAAAAAAGTGAAAAAAAAAGTGAAAAAAAATATATAAATAAGTAAAATAAATTTAAAAGAAAGAAACACAGCCACCATCGGTTTGGTTACATATTGCTGATGACTTCTTTCAAGTAACAGTGGATTAGGTACTTATGTCAGGGACCTTAAGGCCCCCATTTATATATATAAAGATTTTATTTATTGAGGGAGAGCAAGAGAGAGCATGCGTGTAGGTGAGGGAGGAGGAGGGGCAGAGAGAGAGGGAGAGAATTCTCTGGAAGCTTCACACTCAGTGCAGGGTCAGTGTGGGGCTGGATCTCACGACCCTGAGATCACAACCCTGAGCTGAAACCAAGAATCAGGCACTTACTGACTATGACACCAGGTGCCCCAAAGCCAAAAAATTTTTCTTATTGGATTCTTTACAGAAAACATTTGCTGGGATCCCTGGGTGGCGCAGCGGTTCGGCGCCTGCCTTTGGCCCAGGGCGCGATCCTGGAGACCCGGGATCGAATCCCACATCAGGCTCCCGGTGCATGGAGCCTGCTTCTCCCTCTGCCTGTGTCTCTGCCTCATTCTCTCTCTCTGTGACTATCATAAATAAATAATAAAAAAATAAAAAATAAAAAAAAAAGAAAACATTTGCTAATTCCTGGATTATAACATTAATATAAGTCCATTTCATATACAGATCCCAGTTTCCTCATCGACGTTTTATACAATTTCACTATTTATATGAAATCTTTTTTTTTTTTAATTTTTTATTTATTTATGATAGTCACAGAGAGAGAGAGAGAGAGAGAGGCAGAGACACAGGCGGAGGGAGAAGCAGGCTCCATGCACCGGGAGCCTGATGTGGGATTCGATCCCGGGTCTCCAGGATCGCGCCCTGGGCCAAAGGCAGGCGCCAAACCGCTGCGCCACCCAGGGATCCCTATATGAAATCTTTATTGGAGATAATATTTTACTACTTCCTTAGTTTATGAGATTAAAAAAAAACTAAACAAGTATCCCCCACCACCACTGCCCCACCCCCATGCAGGCTTCCCTTTTTGACAGTTTCTTTATTATTCTATTTACTTTTATTTTCACTGCTTCCATTTGTATTTAATGATCTTTGCAAAGGTGGAAAATTCTTCTCGGCTTACTTAATTAAAGTCTTAGATAGATCTGACTGTTGTCCACAGGAACCCTGGAGCCCTCAACCTTCCATGTTATGGGAAAATGATATAGGCAATGCTGCATTATATATTTTCTAATGAGGCCCCGATATTAAGAAAATTTGGAAGTCTGCAAATAAAAAAAAATAATAAAAAGAGTTATGTTCCACAATCTTGCATTTCAATCTAAATTTCTTATAATAATAAACATACAGCACATATGCACAGGGTACATGATCAATGTTTTAAATATAGGAATTAAAATATTCAAATAATTACATCAGCATCGTTTTTATTATCTCCCTAGGGAAAGGACCATATGGATAGAAAATTGTCAGTTTTGTCGAGTGATAGGCTGCAAGTGTTTAAAATTGTGCCCAGATAAATATAATAGCTGCTGAGTAAATATTTGTATGCTGAAGAAATGACCAAAACTCTGGGGGTCAACATAAGTAATTTAAATTTTCTTTTTATACTATAGTTACAAATTTTTGTAAACAAGATATATCTCATTTTCACAGGAAACATTAGTTATTTGATAAATAACATAAGGATATAATTTGGAAATAATTCTCTAGTAAAATATTATAACAAAAGAGATCAAGAATACATTTCACATGGCACAGCTGGTACCTTGATAAACTATATGTATTCCTCAACCGTTTGAATAATTGAATAATAAATAAAATGTATGTCAATGAGTGAAATTGTAGAGTAGCAACCAAAAGAAGAAAAACCATTTATGTTCCCTGTGGTATAAGAAAGTTAGGAGGGGGCCGAGCCCCTGGCTGGCTCAGCCCGTTACGCACCTGACTATCGATTTCAGTTCAGGTCATGATTCCAGGGTTGTGAGATCGAGCCCCGTGCCAGGCTCTGTCCTGGACATGGAGCCTGCTTAGGATTTTCTCTGGCCTTCTCCCTCGCCCCTCCCCGACCCTGCTCGATCTCTCTAAAAAAAAATAAATAAACAACAACAACAACAACAACAACAACAACAATAATAATAATAATAATAAAGCCAAAAGAACCATGACATACAGGGATATTTTAAATATTTTTCAAATTTATCTATCGGAGAGAGATAGAAGGGAAGGAACAGAGGAAGAGAGACAAGTAGACTCTATGCTGAGCGTGGAGCCCGCTCCGTGGCTCCATCTCACCACCCTGAGATCATGACCTGAGCCAAAAATCAAGAGTTAGACTTAACTGACTAAGGTGCCCTAATGTTTAGAAAATCAACAGTGTAATAGAGCAATGTATAATTTAAACACATTTGTAAAGGTGGAGTGGGTTCTGTAAATTAAAAATAATAATAATGTTGCATATAGTGGATAAAACAGCCATAGCAATGTTGGGAAGACTTTATATAGAGAGTTATATAATATTTCTGGAGATCTGCATTTGAAGTTTTGCAATAAGAAACATCAAGAGTTAAACTTAGAGAAAAATCTGAGGTCATTCTAAGAAAAATAATGTCTTGTCATCCTTGTGCTATCTCAGTATTGTCTGGTGTCACGGAATTAGAGGATATTTGCTGCTTACTGTCTCTCTTCTGTAACAGCTCTCCTTCTTTGTCTCCCCACCCCACCCCTGTTTTTCTACCAGAAAAATTAAAATCCCATCTCTTTTTTTTTTTATGGTTCTGAATGTATCTCTCATTATCTCTCAAATAAATTGCAAGAAAAACCTTCTCCGTTATTTCATTTAAGGATTAAAAATCATTGTAAAAAAGTGGTTAGTTGGGTTACTCCAAGGTGTTTCTCCAAGAAAAACGAAAGCATATATCGACACAGACTTGGATGCAAAAGTTCTTAGCAGCTTTATTTGTAAGAGCCCAAAAGTGACAACAATCCAGATGTCTGTCAGCAAATAAATGGATAACCAAATTGTGGCATATCCCCTACAATGCAATACTATAAAATAAATTTTACTTAGCCATAACAAGGAAAAAATGGTCAATAAGTATAAGCATTTTTAAATTTGAACGCAACATTTTTTTTTTCAGGCAGCTAATGCTTCAGCATTGGATTCTGCATTATTTTCAAGAGTTAGTGAAAGCTTCCTAGCCAGGGAAGCAGGGCCTTGCCAAAGGAAGCAAATTCTGAATCATGAATGCCTCCTGGTAAATCTTGTGTGAATCTGTGTCTTGGGATTGGAAAGATGACAGCCCTGGATGCCAGTAAATAAGTGTCTGTAGACCATACAAGCATTTTTATTCCCATTGTCTTGACCTTACGTGCCTTTCTGTGCAGAGTCTGACCCCAAGTTTGGGGTTGTTGAGCTAAGGAAGCGGACTTTAGGGTTTCTAGCATCATGGATAGGTCAGTTTTTGGTAACAAACCCAGTAGTCTGAAAGGGCACCCCCCCGACTCCCCATCGCCATGGCCTCAGAAATACAAATGTCGGTGTTATCCATCCAGGCCCTCGCCAGAGTAATGGGAAGAGGGAAAAGAAGGAAGGATTGCATCTAGTCAAAGGAGTGAAGCCTTGATCCATTCCCTTGGGAGGAGCGGAGCTCCTCGAGGTCGGGTACTTCTCTTCAATTGGATGGAGGTCTCCAGCATCTGCACAGGGCTAGGTATCGAACAGAACCTTCTTCAGCTGGGAGATGTGTACTCAAGGCTCGAGCCCCTGGAGTTTGGCTGCCATATGGGTAGTGATGAGGCCCTGGTCTGGTCCTTTCAAGGAGATCCAAGGGCAGCCCTTGCTCTTAGTGGTTCCACATCAGAAGGTGGGAGAAAATGTCAAATGTCAGTTTAGAGGAGATTTGCAGCCAGATATTTGAGGAAACTGGAACAATTCGGTATCTAGTTCAGTTTACAGGTAGGTAACACAAGCCCCAAGACAATTAACGGGATTATAAATTAAAATGGCCAAAGTTGCAAACAATTTTTCCCTTTACAATTATCCCCATTTTTTTTTTTTTAGCCAGAGATAACCGTAGTAAAACTAATTTGTTTGCCTTGAACTCGGCCTGATTATTTCCATTAACTGCCGGGAGACTAGTGATTGACCATACACGTTCTAATTTTGAGACTGCTTTGCTAGAACTTTTCACAAGGAGTCTCAGATTGAACGTTCAAAAGCCTCTGAGGCCAGAAAGTCAAGCGAAAGACTGGCCATTAGGTTTACCTCTAATATCATTTCGGTTAAAGCCTTGATAATATAATCGATGTTTCCAACTGTGTCCTGTTACAAGGAGAACAGATTCTTATTGAACTTAATGCAAGTAGCCAACTGTGGTGCCATGGAAAGAATACTCGAGAGTTTCCAAATTCTGGGAGGATCAAATAGGGAGGAAAAGTAAATGGTTTTGTCATAGATGGCTTAAGAAAAGGGTTTCCTTAAATCTAGAAAAACAAAGCATCAAGGAACTAGCAGTGTTTTAAGAGTCGTAAATATTATGATCACCTTCTTAGCTAATTCAGCCCCAGGTAATTAATATTTGTCTGGATCCGGGTTTCCCCTGAGTTCTGGAAAATCCTATCTAGTTCAGGTTTATAATCTTAAAATTATCAGAAATGTAATTTGTCAGAAGTCCATGAATTTTTTTAAAGATGAGACAGTCTTGTAGGATTGTTCTTGTAGAAGCATCAGAGCAAAACAATAACTCTGTGAATGACAAAAGATTTAAAAATGACTGTGGTTAAAGATCTGATGAGCGTTTATTATAATGCAGTTGATAAGGAAATTTGTTTATTTCTGTGGCAGGCAGCATTTTAAGATAATAACCAGAATGATAACATTGTATCAGGATATGTCAGAATTTTAAGAATTTCATGCAATTTTGGAATGCTTATATGCATATATACTTATACAAATATAAGGCAAGCAAGGTTTGGTATTGCTTCTTATTTGCCAATAAATTCTATGTAACTTAATATATCAAATACACCGAATTTATTTATCTCCTTTTTAGATGAAGAGAGAGCTTTTTTTTAATTCAAATATAACAAGCCAATAGTTTTAACATAGTTTTAGGTGTACAAAATGAGGATTCAACAATTCTATACATTTCTCAGTGCTCATCAAAGTAAGTGTACTCAAAGTCTTTTACGTATTTTGCCCAATCCCTCACCCATCTCCTCTCCAGAAACCACAAATTTTTTCTCTGTGTTTGATAGTCTGGTTTTTTGTTTGTCTCTTTTTCTCTTTGTTCATGCGTTTTGTTTATTAAATTCCATATGTGAATGAAATCATATGGTAATTGCCTTTCTCTGACTGACACATTTTGCTTATTTATTATATCCTCCAGATTTATCTATGTTTTTGCAAATTGCAAGATTTCATATATCTGCACAGTGGAAAATAGTATGAAGATTCCTCAAAAAATTAAAAATAGAAGAAAACTAGAGTTACATATGCCCTAGTAATTCCACTAATGGGTATTTACCCAATGAAAATGAAAAAAAAAAAAACAAATTCAAAAAGATAGCCAAATATGAATGCAACCCAAATGTCCATTAAATCATGCTACAATAAATCAAGAGGTATATTTATCTTTTTGAATTTTTTTTTTCATTTTGGGGGGGTAAATTACCATTAATAGAATTATTGGGGCATATATAATTGGATTTTTTTCCTATTTTTGGTTTTTTGAGGAACATTCATATTTTCAACAGTGGCTACACCAATTGTATTTCTTCTCACAGAGCATAGGGGTTCCCTTTTCTCCACATCCTTGCCAGCTCTTATTTTTTGTCTTTTTGATTTTAGCCCTTCGGACAGGTGTAAATTGATATCTCATTGCATTTTAATTTGCATTTCTCTGAACATTAGTAATGTCGAGCATCTTCTGGTGTGTCTTGGAAATCTGTATGTCTTCCTTGTACAAATGTCTATTTGGGTCCTCTGCTCATTATTAATTGAATTCTTTGTTTCTTTGGTGTTAATTTGTGCAAGTTTTTATATATTTTGCATATTGACCCCTTATTAGGTATATCATTTGCAAGTATCTTCTCCCATTTAGTAGGTTGCTTTTTTTTTGTGTGGTCAGAGAAAATACTGCCTATGTTTTCCTCTAGGAATGTTATTGTTTCGAAGTCTCACAGGCCTTTAATCCATTTTTTAGTTTATTTTTGTGTATGGAATTAGAAAGTGGTCCAGTTTCATTCTTTTGCATGGAGCTGTCCACTTTTCCCAACACCATTTGTTTCAGACACTGTCTTTTCTACAGTGTATATTCTTGACTTCTTTTTCTAGATTAATTGACCGTATAATCCTAGATTTATTATTTCTGGGCTCTCTCTTCTGTACTGTTGATCTGTGTGTCTGTTTCTGCACCAGTACTGTATTGTTTTGATTACTACAGCTTTGTAGTATGTCTTGAAATTGAGATTGTGGTATCTTTAGCTTTGTTTTTCTTTTTCAACATTGCTTTGGCTCTTTGGGGTCTTTTGTGGTTCCATAAAAATCTTAGGATTATTTGATCTAGTTCTGTGAAATTTGTCACTGGTATCTTGATAGGGATTGAATTAATTGGTAGATTGTGTTGCGTAATATGGTTCTTTTAGCAATTTTGTTTCTTCCAGTCCATGAGCATGGAGTATCTTTCCATTTGTTTGTGTCATTTTCAGTTTCTTTCATCACTGTTTCATCGTTTTTGGAGTATAGGTCTTTCACCAACTGGGTTAAGTTTATTCCTAAGTATTTTATTATTCTTGGTGCAATTGTAAGTGGAGTTGTTTTCTTAATTCTCTTTCATATCAATTTTTTTCCAGCTGTTCTAGGAGCCTCTTAAATGTCTCATATCTCAAAGTTAGTTTTAAGTCAAAAGGACTTTACTCAGAATTTTGGGAAATTTGTCAAAAATATCAAAAGGTTTGAACATTTGATGAAATTGAATCACAGATTATTATAAAATAATAATTACGTATTTAACCAGTAACCAAAAAAAAAAAACAAAACTTATCTTTTAATATTAAGAAGATTCAGTGTATTTAAGTAATCAAAAACATGATTAAGATAATATGAAACACAAGACATCATTTTGGTAAAATATGAAAACCTTGTTTTCTGGTTAGATTAAGGGCAAAGACAAACCCTTCATAATCTCTTATTACAAAGAGTAGAACAATAGTCCAAGAAAACTTTGTCATTTTAACAGAGAAAACCATAGTTTAATTTTGTACCAGCTTACTTTGGATATTAAAGCTCATTCACTTAATTAAATTTATTCTAATTTTAGCCAGCCCTGACCCTCCCCCTACACACATTCCTTTCCAAAGATTTATTTTGCACAAGCCTTCTATGACTTTCTTTTTCCTCATTAAAGCACACATTTTACTTTGCTTCCATGTGGAGATGTTTCCTTTATTATTTCTAGTAGCTTTAATTACATATATTAATTAGAATTCCTAACTCTTGGAAGGCTTACTTTCTGTGAAAACTAGAAGTAAACAACTGTGAACTGTTTGTTATAACAGCATTCTTTAGATTGGCAAATTTAGAGATATGTTTAATAATTTCTAGAAGCATATGGTCTTTTTCAATTTTCCAATGTAGCACCAACACACCCAAATGTCCTTTCATTTCTCTGGAATAAGAAGACAGAAATAGATAAACTTTCAATATTTTTACTTTTTTGGAAATGATCTAGGTATTTAAGGACTACCCATCATCTAGTTTAATTTAGCTAAAATCTTAAGGATTTAAGCCATCAAAAAGATTTGAGAAACTATTTTAATGAGTCATAAATATTGCTGAAAAGTTCATTATAAACTTATTATCTTATATCTATTTAATTAAATTTTTCTTAATAATTATATTTAAGTTACTGATGGAAATTTCACAAGACACTGAACACCTAACCATCTTAAGTTATCCTTTTTGCCCACAAATTCTGTAAGAGATAACAGGAACCTATTTGACCTTTAGTAAGCCTAGATATATACTTAATACTGATAACTCTAAAGACATATCTATTTTAATTAAACCAACAAACTTAAACTAGCTCTAATACTGAATATTTCCCTAGATCATGGGAACATACAATTCATTTGGATTAAGTTTCTATTATATTTCTGAGACCTTGATTTTATAGAAGCACTTAATTTTCCTTTAATACAATTAAATTAAATACAGCTCTTTTTTTTTTTTTTTGGTAATACAGCTCTTTTGCCAATTAATTTTGACAGTATCACTTGGAGGCAGGAAATGCCACATACCCACAACATATATAGACACATGAGCATACAGATAGACAAAAAAGAGACCTTATAGCTTCCATTTTAAAACTGCTGTCACTGGAGCTCCTGGAGCAGGTGGCTCCATTGGTGGAGCACCCGACTCTTGGTTTCTGCTCCTGTCATCATCTCATGGGTCCTGAGATCGAGCCCCAAGTGGATTCTGTGCTCACCATGGAAATCTGCTCTAAGATTCTGTCCCTTTGCCCTCCTCCCCCCACTGCAGTTGTACTTTCTCTGTCTTACCTCCCTGGAGTGTGCATACCAAAGAGTTGGTCTGGATACCCCGAGTAGAACAGGTTTTATAAATGTCTACAGCTTCCAGGACCACATTTTGTATAAGTTAAATAAGCCAATGTTCTGGGGGGACACTCAACTCCTTGGACATAAGGGATTGCATTTCTTTTAGTTAGGCCTTCGGGTTTCTCAGAACCAAACTAGTACCGGAGAGGGACATGCCACAGTGTTGAAAATTAATTGCGGGGCGTCTTACAGTACCTCCAGGTTGCATGTACATTTTCTTGAGGTTGGTGGGCAACCTAGTGTCAATCTGATGCATTCTCTGACCAGCTTACCTCCTCATAGGAATCTTTTTCAGGTAGCCAGCACTCTAGTAGCTTCTGAATGCTTGACTTATGCCCACCATTTCTTGCAGCTTTTTGGCCCGAGTCCCCCATTACCAGTAGCCTTTACTGCACCTAGTCCAGCTCAGATTGGACCTAGTCCAATACTGGCCAGTAACTACCGAACAATCGCCATGGACCCTTGGCCTGGAGAAAAGGATTGAACCAGCCTCCCTCAACATACGTAGAACCCTTGTTGCCACCCGCAGTTACCAATGTGGAATCTGGACAAGGGTCTTCAACAAATAATAGAACTAAACCACCAGCAGCTCCCAACAGGGAATCTGTGCACAGAATCAAGGGCTGGGATTTTCCACTCAAAACCCCTAGGAATCATAATTTGAAATATGTTTAGTTCTTACTGTGGAATCTGGGGACTGGGGAGAGCACTGAACAAGCAGACCCTGAAATGAAGACTGCAGACTGGTTCCAAATAAACAGGGAACTGCAGCTGCCACCAGCTGGTTTCTGATCAGACGGGGATCTGATTGGAAAGTCCATTCGATCAGGAGCTCAGTACAGAGACTGGAGCTCAGAACAGAGAAGGGCTTACCCATGGTTTGTCCAAATGGTAAAAAGATAGTAAACTCAAAGTGGTAGCAGGGTACCATGCCTGAGTTTCTTGTTGTTCCCAAATGTCCTCAGAAGTTCACTTCAGATTCTGTGGCTGCCACCAAATCTCTTAAAAGACAAAAATTCAACTGAGTAACTTTAAGTATCCAGTTGGCCTTATTCAACCAACCATTCACCCGTAGGGCGGCATCCTATCTAGCAAACAGAAAGGGGCTCAACCAAATGGAAGGATTTTATAGACAGAAATGGGGCAGGGCAAGGTTATTAGGAAAAAGAAAAAAAATAAGACAAGATTATTTCAAGCAAGATTACCTTCCTTTAGGAAAAGGCGGGGGTTGGGGGGGAGGTCATTGAGCAGATTATTTCACTAGGGCTGAGGGAAGTTCCAGCCTGATGGAGTTAAAATTCCACTTCTGAGAGAGGTTGAAACTGCAATTTAGTCCTGGTTGGCTGTCCTGGGCTTAGTTTTGTTTTTGTTGTTTTCTTTTGTTTTGTTTCTCTCTCTCTCTCTCTCTCTCTCTCTCTCTCACTCTCTCTCTCTCTCTCTCTCTCTCTCTCTCTATATATATATATATATATATATATATATATATATATATATTCTTTTTTTTTTTAACAGTTTGCAGTAGAGAGTAACATCTGGACAAGTCAGAGAGCAAGGATCAATGAACTCCACAAATTAAGCTCCTAGCATAATTATCGCCTTGAGACATCTTTTACTCCTAAGAGTCAACAGAAATTGGTTTACTGTCTCTGCTTCCAGTGTCAAATTCATAAAATACAAGAGTTCGGATTAAAGTGTTGTTACATTAGAGAGGGTAAATTTGCTTTTGATGGGGCCTTCCTGGGACCAAGAGAGGTGCAGTAGGGAAGGCAATGTCATCCCCAATGACATTCCAAGAACTACTTTAATTTCTGAACAAAGGTTAAATATTTGATGGAAAAATGTCTCTGTTAAAACCTTCAGAAAATTTTTCTAGAGTCAAATTCTGGAACCATCAGATTTGCCTCGAATCTTTAAATAATTATGGATGATGATGAGTTTTACACAATATGAAGCAGAAAATTTTAAATGTAAAGTTAAATCACATTGAAAAAAAAAACCCCTACATTTTTAAGGTAAAGAGTGACATGAAGGCAGGTATACATATTGTCGATATGTGAATAATTTCAAGATCACATAAATTATTTTGTCATCTTTTTAATATGGAAAAGAAGACCTCCTTTTGTATTATTTCAAACTAACATTATTTAAAAGGCAGAGTAAGGGAGAATAAATATTCTTTTTTTCTTTAACTTTAGGAAGTGCCCTTGAAAGATTTCTTAATAGATTTCAGGCATAATCACCGCTAGAGTTATTCAAGATGCAGGTAGCCTTACAGTGATACTCATAATAAAGACTCATTTGTAATAACTAACACACCTGTCAGCCTAATAAGCCATCTTCTAACAAAGATAGGCCCTTTCATTGTAATTTATAGGAAATAGACCTTTTATCAAGAGCTATTCTTAGAAGCACATACAGCCCAGATTAAGGTAAATAGCGGTGGAAACCACAGCCTTTGGCTTGTGTCTCAGCTTTGGAGACACACTTAATGGGTATTTCACATACAAGTATCCCCTCCTTTGATATATGAGCATTAAAAAAAAAAAAAAAAAAGAGCTCTCTTCTGCTAAAAGGAATGTTTGACTCCAGAGACTCGTCAGTTTTGGAAAGTCTTTAGAAAGCCACTTTGGCTCCACACAAGTTTAGGAATGATGGACGAATATAAATCTTTAAACGCTATGCCCGAAATCCAATATATGGAATAGAACACACCTCTGGTGATGTCCTTCATGACAAATCCATCTTCTTTAAGGTTCCCGTGTTTCCATAGGGTGCTGACACCTCGGAGTAGCCTGCTGTTCTTGCTGTTCCAACAACACCGTTGGTGCTGGGCCGACTGGTCCCAGCTTGGCAGCTCAGTGCGGTTTTTCCTTGTAATTTAGCCTTTGTTTCCTGCCTGGGGGGAGTTGTTTCTCTTTCACCTAAGAACCGGACTCTTTCAATCTCCTTACATTGCTTTCTTGCGATAAAGCACTTTAAAAGCTGAGGACCGTGGCCGGAGGCTGGGATCTGCTGGGAGCAGCATCAGGCGCTGGAAATCCTATCTGTTCACCTGTTCCCTAAAGGACCGTGGTGTTAGAGCGTCCGGGAAGGGATTTTAGGATTATACAGCCATAGGGTGAGTTAGGAAGCGCACAGGCACACCTGTTCTAATTGAATGATGAATTAAAAAAACAAACCCGTGATCTCATCATGTATGTGGGCCACACCGAGCCAGGAGGACCTTGTTGATTGTGTCCCTACAATTCACTTGCTACCTAGCAGAAAGCTATGCAGCGAACAGATCTGTCTTGATCCAAAGCCCCCCCCCCCCTTTTTCCCCCAAATTCACCTGTTTTATTATGCTTTGACTAAGTATATCGAGGGTGGAAGCGAGCCCTAAATTCGGAGTTGTCAGGTAGGCCTTCCAGGCCAATTTTTGCATTTTCTCCCAGTCTCTGCCTAGAAATTGTCTCCTTTCACATCCTGGTGTGTAAATACAGGGAGCCCTCCCCCGGCCCCCCCAGTCTCCTTACTGAAAAGGAGCGCAGTTGACCTGAGAGCTTCAGTTCACCGCCTTTACAGAAGATCTAAAGGAGCCAGAGTAAGCCGAAGCTGCCCTAATATTGAAATAGCTGTTTAGCTTTGGAAAAAAATAATTTGGAAGCGGCATCTGTAAGCTCATGTTCCTTCTCATGCTGGGATTTGAAATCCCTGGAGCTTTCAACTATTTATGCATTCGCTAACCCAGGGGCAGAACAGAGTGGCATCTAAGAGGATAAACCCTGGAATCAGACCGTCCAGATTCAGGCCTGCCTGCCTGCCACGCGCTCGTTCGCGGGCCACAGCCACGCCGTTTAAGTAGTGCAATGGGCATTTGTGCAATGGGCACAATAATAGCACCTCCTCCACCGGGGTGCAAATGCACCTGCATCTGTAATAGAAATTGTTACTAGGGTTGTTAATAAAGTCTAAAGGGTTTGGGCAGCAGAGAGGATGAGGCTCATGCAGAGGTAGATCATGTAGGTCCTGTTAAGTTCATGTATATCGGATTAAAAATCTTAATTTCAAGAGGTGCTCCCTTAGCAACTTTCAAATCTATAATACCCCATTGTCTCCAGTGTGTGGTGAGAAGGCTTTATGTTGTTTCATTACAGATGTTTCTACCACACTAGGATATGTGACTTTCTTAAAAAAAATTAGCTTTGTATTCTGTAGAATTTATATTAAAACGGCAAGATTTGGGGCATCTGGGTGACTCAGTCAGTTAAGCATCTTCCTTCGGCTTAGGTCATGACCCCAGGGTCCTGGGATAAAGACCTGCGTCGGGCCCCCTGCTCAGTGGAGAGTCTACTTTTCCTTCTGTCTTCCCCCTCATGCACGCTCTCTCTTTATCTCAAATAAATGAAATCTAGGGAAAAAAAAAAAAAACCAGGATAAATGGGGGAAAAAATAAGATTATGTGCAAATCCCTAAGACTTGTGAAGTGACCCCTAGCAATCACCATCCTAATGGAAATATCAGCAAAAAGAAACAACTGATAAGTAAATTTCCCCTTCAATATAAAATCTTACGTTAAGGAGAAAAGAGAAAGTAATTTGATGGCAGGAGTAGAAGTAAGATTAAGCTCACTTAGAGAAAGAGGAAGGAGGGGGGCTGATGTAAAAGTGGAAGAGCACATCGTGCTGACTTAGAATGTGTGTCCAAAAAATAAATAAATGAATGAATAAATAAATAAATAATAAAAGATAGATAGATAAATAAATAAATAAATAAATAAATAAATAAATAAATAAAGTGTGTCCAACCAGAGTCAAAGGAAAGTCAGAATGTGGTCGTTAGGGAAATTCCACCCTACCCTCCTCGGCTGGGGTTTCAGCCTTATTACAAGATGCTGTGCTTGGCTCTTGTCTCTGGTGATGGGAACCCTTCACGTCCTGAGGCATTAGCTTGGGCAACAGCACACTTCTCATGTTGTAATCACGTCCTCCTCTCCTTATGAATCATTTCTAGCCAATCCCTTCACACTATGGACACACAGTCTAGTGTAACAGGAGGATGAGGTACATAGATTAGGGTTTCTAAACGATTACTCTAGAGGGGGGATCAAAACTCAGAATTTGGACACCTGTGACCCCAAAGAGGAAAGGGTGGCTGCAACCAGACTGGGGGCAGTGAGGATGAGAAGACACCCAGAGGACCAACATCAAATATTCCTGATATAAAATGAAAAAGACACTTGCTTGATGACATAACCTGCGGTGTCAATGCTTCTCTAACTCTGAGTTGTGTACTTCACGTCCCCAGAGAAGTGGAGGAGACACAATTCATGGAACAGGAAAGCAAAAATACAGCCTAATCACATCTACTAGCCTAGGTTTGGGAAGTCGGTGTCCCCACCCCCCATTTTTTTTTCTATTCATGTTGATTATGGCCCCGACTGTTCTGCATATGCCTGGGCTGGGGTTGAAATGAGTATGGGATGAAACATGGGAGAAACAGAAAAGGTTAAGAAATCAGAAAACTTTGGATATTGATGTTAGTTTTTTAAACTTGAGGACAGATGAGGAAACTCTGTGCAAATATTCTCTGACCTCTTAGTCGTATTGTCACATAGACCTGATACAGTTCATGTTAGATATTGAGTTTTGAATGTTAAGAATAAATTATTTAAGCGGGAACCACAGTTGGTGATTTAAACTCTTGCTTAAATCAGAGCTGTCCAATAACAGAATAGTGCAAACCACAAATGTGAGCTGCATAGATAATTTTAATTTTCTAGGAAATGCATTAATAAAGAGAAATAGAGAAAGTTAAGTTTAATCGTTTTTTTAATTTAAGCCAATATATCCTAAATATTGTCATGTCAACAAATCATAAATATAAAAATTGAGATATCCTACATTTTTCTCTTTTGGTATTAGTTCTTCGAGATTCAGTATATGTAAGTTAAAAAAAAAAATCTCAAATTGCCACAATTCAACTGAATAGCCGCATATGGCTAGTGGTTGCCATATGGCACAATAGAAGTCTACATTAACTTTTTATGAACATTATTTTGCCAGAATGAAAAGCTGCAATCAAATATATGCCTACTTATGTTTATGTATGGAACAGTCTTATCCCTTCACACAATAGAAAAACTATCATATCCCATTTTATTTCTTTTGGGGGGAGTGTTCTTATAGAACGCTTTCAAAGTATAACTTTTGGATATTTCCCATCTCATAAGTTATTTCAATCATGGTTCCCACATTAAATGATTAAATCTGAATATGTGTGAGGAATACACTGTAATTTTTGTTACATCGTATGTAACTGGATAAGCATTAAACCTTATCGCAGCTGACAGGTTGACAAGATGCCATGTTTCATAGATGTTTAATTAAACATATATTGATTTTGATGTTAGTTCTCTTGTTTGGGGAGCATTATATATAATTTCTGGCCTCCAACATTTTTGGCTCTTGAAAACCTTCCAATTTTAGGCTGTAGGCATTGAGCCCCGAGTGCCAAATGCATAAAACCATGTTGGCTCGAGCCACATTCCCCCCATGGCTGCTCACACAGTATAGGCTGTTCCTGTTCCTTTAGTTGTCACTGCAATTGTCACCTAAAACTGGCTTTTGCTCACTTATGTTTTGCCCTCGGGATATTCTGTTTTGTGTGTTTTCTTTTTTTTTTCTCTCTCTCTCTTTTTGATTTTTTTTCCTTCACAGCATCAGTAAATTTGCTCTTTTTTATGTGTTTGTTTTTTTAAATTATTTTCTGTTTCTGATTCAGGGAGGCAAGGGCTCTGTGTATTTTCTTATCTACTGTATAATAAAGGATTTTGCAGGCACTCAATAAACCCTAGATGAGTGAATGGAAAAAAGAATTGCTTGTTTTAGGGAAGAGGTTAAAGCTCACTTTACCTAATTGCAGAACAGAGGTGTCTATCTGGCAGGCCAAGCTGCCCACCTCATACAGCATAATCCCCACGTATCCAGGGGAGGGAAGCAATTTTTTTTTTTAAGTGAAAGCTTATAAAGCCTTATAAAACCATCTGACATTTTATCAGTCATTTATATTTCAGCAATTTCATTGACTTACATTTAGTAATTTATCTTGTTCTTTCCCGGATGGTCTGATTCTTTCTATTCTCTAACTTTAGGGACTTTTTTTTTTCCTTTTTTTTTTTTTTTTTTATTCTCTAAACATGTGGTTCTTAAATCTTGGCCTATTTTGCTTCTTCCAGGAGATATTTGGCAACGTCTGGAGAAATTTTTGATTGTCACAACTGGGAATAGGGTAGGATGCCACTGTGATTTATTGAACAGAGGAAAGAAATGTGGCTACAAGTCAAATGCACAAGATAGCTCGCCAGTAACAACGATCTAACTCCAAATGTCAAAGGGTGACATCGTGAAACCCTTCTGTCACGTATTTCACATTAAAAATAGCCACCTGTGATTTACCCTTAAAGTGATCATGAAATTGAAAAAAAAAATTGCTTCTATTCATGATATGGACTTTTTGCTTCATTGTAACTAGAGCTTTTTCAAGTCTGTAAAAAACATAGTTTATCCAAGTTTGCAGGGTGAATAGCAGTGATGATGCAATGTCAGGCTTTTCCTCTCTACTTCTTGAAATGTTGGCAGCCACAATGGGGGTTTTGATGACTCTCATCGTGTAGTTCTGTCGATTTAATGTATCTTTGTTAATCTGTTTTATAGGTCCCTGTAGATGGAATGTAATACAGCCGAAGCCTCTTCATCCAAAGGATTAATGCCTGCATTATCATTTCTGCAATAAAACAGAAAGTTAAGTGGTGGAGGCCACAGACACCTCAAAGCTGGATTCCACAATTCGACATTAAGTGCTGGAGTTTTTGTTACTCTGCTGTAGGAAAGCCTTTGCCAATGCTTACAAGGAACTGCTTATCTCTGCTTCTCTGGGTCCTGTTTGATGGAGGCCTCCTAACACCACTCCAGCCACAGCCACAACAGACTTTAGCCACAGAACCAACAGAAAATGTTATCCATCTGCCCGGGCGGCGAACACATTTCCAACGAGTTAAACGTGGCTGGGTATGGAATCAATTTTTTGTGCTGGAGGAGTACATGGGCTCCGAGCCTCAGTATGTGGGAAAGGTAATGGCGTGTTTCTTTTGACAACCCCTTGATAGCAAGGGGGATTATGCATTGTGTATTGTGTGTGGATGTTTTGCACAGGAGTTGAACAAACCAGTGCCTAGAACACTGGAATTGAAATCCAAGAGACCTGGTTTCTCTTCCTGACTCAGTGGCCTGGGTAAGCTTTGGAATATCCTTTAATCACTCTTTACCTCAATGCTCCCTGGTTATTTCAAGGAGATTAGTATATTTTGTTCTTTTTTTTTTTTTTTTTACTTTAACATTCTTTGCTAACGACATAAAGTTAAAATATAAAGTGTCATTAATTAAAAGTGTTTTTACTGCACAATGTTGCTCACGGACATTCTAGAACTGTTTACCAATAAGAGACGTAGGAAAAAATCCCCAGGTGTAGCTATTCCGAACTGCTGTTGATACTCTTGAACAACCAGGATGTCTCCCTTCCCCTGCCCCTTAAAAACACGACATACCATTTGAAATGTGGTTTTGAAGTATTTGACCCGGCTTGCTTATACTGTATAAATAATTTATTGGTTATATGTTCTGCAAGCTATTTATGAAGCTATTTATGGCCAAAGTGATACATGTTGGAACCCAAGAACATACACCTCAATCTTCAACACAGCATATCATTTTTAAATTTTATTGTAAGCTCATAAAAATTTATCTTTTATTTTTTACAAAATAATGGGTGGCAACTCTTCATTTCAGTACATTCATGCTTTACTGCTATTTTCCTTACATAAAATATTTGGGCCATGTCTAGAATGGATATAATTTATGAGTGCCAGCAAAAAAAAAAAAAAAAATTCCCGAAAAATGAATATTTTATTTTTATTTTGTTAGTTAAGCTTTTTTAAATCTTCTAAAAGATTTTGCCATCGATTTAATAGAAAGATACATGCTTGAAAACAAGACAGAACATATATGCTTAAAGAGAGTTTAGAATAAATCCAAAGACAGAAATGGAAAAGTATAGTAGGGGGAGTATTAGGAAACTGACCTAGAAGACTGTATGTATTGCACATTCCAGGCCTCAGAGCTTTCTGGAAGCCTAAGCTAATGAGAAACTTGATGGGTCATGATTCCAGTGGTAGTTCAAAGGAAGCAAATCCATTCAAGATTTAAATAATTTGCACTACATTTTTGGAATTTACCTTTTAGAAATGTATTTAAAGAATATTGAATAATACAGTGGAAAAGGTATACAAATAGAACCTTTGTTGAAAATGAACACATAGCCAGGGTTTCCCTGAGGCATATGGGTCTCAGACAAATATTTTCTATCTCTATATAAAATTTGAGTCATGCCAAGTCAGTCTTTGAGTACCATTATGGCAACCCAATTTTTACTGATTTTTGTCAAAAAGGTACTATGTCATTAGCCGAGGCAATCTCCTTGACAGACTACCTACTAGGAATCAGAGCCTGGCCAAATGGCCCTGGGATCTATGGTATTGGCTCCGGAGCTCCACAGGGCATCTGATAAGCCCCAAAATCCATTAGAAAGTCAGAGAATGCCTTCAAGGGGAGAAATGGACACTATGGCCCAAGGAGTTCCGGCACAGCCCATAGCACCTCACCCAGATGGCACTGCTGCCCACAAATAGACTTGGAAAAAAGAGAGGTCTCAGAAAAATTTTGAAGAGAATACCCCAAAACATGGAAGCCCCCCAATATTACTGTACATTGCTTTTGCTTCTATGATTCCTAAGATCGTGAAATACAATAACCTCTATGGTGAGATGATTTCATGTTCTGGCACACTTGTTTCTTATGAATTAATGAAATATAAGAATCAAGTTTTGAAATCTAAGACAAATGGGTGGGTAGTGTAGCTCTAAAACTTTGCCTCAGGGGTATTAATATTCTCAACTCTGCTTATGATGGAAACTAGACATCCCATTGAGGTTCCCGGCAAGTGTATAATGAGAAAGTCTTCTCTCTGGTTTTGATTGAAGCAGATTCATAGTCTTTAGTTGCCTGAATCCAAAGTGAGAAGATTGTTTGTTGAAAAATTAATGAAACCAACTTTTATTCTATCTTACATAGAGTAGCACTTCACCCAGGAGTTGCATACCCAAGTTTTGTTTGATACCCTGGAATCATACCTTTGTAATTGCTACTAGTATAGTATAGAATGGTATAGTATAAAATTCATCCAATTCATTTAAAAGATAAATTAGTATTTATGCACTGATTTTAAAGGATTGTATCTAAGATCTAACTATCATCAAATTAAAACAACATTATTTTCAGTCACACATTTGTAGCGTGTGATGAAAACCTGTGGCTTTCTCACAATGTGTGTTCCTAATGCAAATGAAATAATAATAGCCATGGTTTCCTTTCCACATGGAAACTATTTAAAGTTTAATTAAGTTTGTCTTGATGAGTCTAGTTGTGGGAATAGTAATATGATAACATCGGGAGCAATTCAAGCCATTACACGTATGTGTGTAAACATATATAAATATATTTATGCTTCTGCTCTTTTTAGAAGGTCATTGAGACAGTTCGCAGAAAAGTAAAATATTATAAATAATATAGATCTCAAGGCTAAGGAAGAAGGCAAATGCAAAAGTGCCAAGTATAGTGGTCATAGTGGATTAGTAAAATAACACTGAACTACTATAATTGAGCTGCAAATTTCATTTTATGTTTTTTTTTTTGTTGTTTGTTTTTTGCAGCACCAGCATCTCTGGGAAACATTAATTTGTACAGTTCCTATTATAGAAAGTTCCACTTATTGGGAAGAAAAATCTATGTCCCTAGCTTCTAATCTAAAAGAATTTATACATGTGGAAATGTATAGTCAGGATCCTGAATGGCTTAGTGGACGTTAGCATCAACAATGGTTACATTTAAAAAGAGCTGATGTTAATGTTGACACTCTTTCAAGAAAGACCACACTGTGGTATTGCTTAAGATGAATATGACTGGACTTTACATACAAAGAAATCACAAAGGTGTCCAGAGGTAAAGCCAATGATTTTCTCAAATAGACATTTTGGATTTACTACAATACCTGGAAAAACGTGTGACACTGTATTGCACAGTAACACAGAAATTAATCTGATCAGCAAAAACTAACTCGGGTGCTATCAATTGCTCAAAGTTCCCAATGAAAACAAAACAAAACAAAACAAAACATATTATTTAAGACACACACAATGTATACTACACATACTCGTAGAGTAAGCTGGACGCTTACACCAACATATATAACTGTGTGCCTATGCCTTTGCCTTTGAGTATGTTATATCATCTCCTCAAAGCTGTGTATCAAGAAAACGGTGCCCAATTATCCGCAAAGAATAATTTAGGAAATTGAGTTGTCATTTCAGGTGATCTTCGCGAGCAGTAATTCTTAAATTTAAATTATTTAAAATGTAAAAAAGATTAAAAGTGGAAACATATATAAACTCGAATTCTGGAGGTATCTGTTTATTCAACATCTCTTTTTGCTGAGAATGCATTACAATTTGAGAAAGCATTAAAGCTGGTAGGGATCAATCTAATGAGAAAGGTCCCTAGGTTACATTTCTCATTGGTAAGCTTTATTACTGAGTGCTTACTTTGGGCACTGTTTTAATTGTTTTGCATACATACAGTGAGGTAATCCTCAAAAGCACCATGGAGAAGAATTCTGGTTGCCCCATTTCACCCATCAGAAAACTGAGATACAGAAAAGTCAGGTAACTGTCCCAGGGCCCAATAGGCAGGAAATGTTGAAACTAGGATTTTAAGGCAGGTAGCTTAGCCCCATTGCACCAGAAAATAGCACAGTTCATTATCTTATGAGGGCATTGAGAGCTAACGATAATTTTGATACTGTTGAAAGCTGTAATGGAAATCCTATTAGGGATGGTGCAGACAGAGGCTAGTCTATGACTATGTCCAGAAGATAGAGGACTTTAAGGAAGCCTTCACAGATGAGGGAGCACCTGAGATGTGTCTTAAAGGATGACTCCATTTCTTCAGAAGAGAGAGTCTGAGGGAAAGTTTTATAAGCACTGAGGCTTGAAAATTCAAGGTGAGGCTTAGATAACCATATTTCAATATTGTCAGAGAAGGTGAAGCCAACCATTTAGGGTAGGTAAAGAGAGAAGGTATTAGAGAGGCTCAATTTTGATACCAAGATCAGTATTATTTTATTTATCTATCTATCTATTTATTTATTTATTTAATCTTATTTATTTATTTATTTATTTATTTATTTATTTATTTATTTATTTATAAATTGAGGTAGAGTCGATATATAACGTTATATTGGTTTCAGGTGTACAATATAATGATTCGATATTTGCATTGAAGCTGGATGCTTCATCTTTGACTTGCAAGATGGTCACCACAGTGAGTCTAGTTAACAGCTGTCACCATGCATCATTTCACTTTTTTTTTCTTTTGGTTAGGACTTTTAAGATTTACTCACTTGGCAACTTTCAAATATTCAGCAGGGTACTATTAGCGATAGCCCCATGTTGTATATCACAGTACTCTTTTTTTTTATGGGTTTTTTTTTTTTTTTACTCTTTTTTTTTTTTTAACTCTTTGTTCTTAAAGGTGTTGTGATCCACAAAAATGTCTTGGTGGGGGATTTACACGGACAGAATTGCCGTTGTAGAATGAGCACTCAGAGTGCCATTTACAAGACTCACTGGAGGTGGAGGGACAGCCTTGAAGACAAGCACGTACCAGAGAAGGTTACAGTAGGCTTGTCTAGGAAGCAATGAAGAGAAGGGGATATTAGAGTTGAAAGTTTGAAAGGAAGGCAGATCATAAAACATTTCAAGATCTGTCCTTCATGGGGATATAAAGGATGAGACAAAACATTGATGGATAATTGCATGTAGAGAATGAAAGAGCAAGAGAAGAGAAATAAGTGACTGAGAAATGAAAGAGCAAGAGAAGAGAAATAAGTGAAATAAGTGACTGAGTGAGTGAAATAAGTGACTTCTGACTCTCTTTCACTCGCATCTGCTATAGGTCTGGGGCTAGAGTAAGAAACAAAATGATCACTGACAGACATTACATAACCATAGTTACTTTAGTTTTATTTTTTCTTTTAAGGTTTATTTGAGAGAGAGAGAGAGAGAGAGAGAGAGAGAGAGAGAGCACGCAGGAAGAGGGGGAGAGGGAGAAGGAGAGAGAAAGAGAGAAAATTCTCCAGCAGACTCCCTGCTGAGCAGGGAGCTGGACACACGGGGCTCTGGGTCCTGAGATCATGACCGGAGCCAAAATCAAGAGTTGGCCACTTAATTGGCTGAGCCACCCAGGTGCCTCTCCAAGGTACTTAGACGTATCCAGGTGAATTATCTCACAGATATATAGATATGTTAATCTAGAGTTCACAGAAGAAGCCTATGGTAGAGATACAGGTAGAAGAGTAATTGGTAATACAGGTGGTAGTAAAACATCACATACATGGGTAACCCTCTAGGAAAAAATACAGAGAAGGTATGCGAACCCTGGCTTCTAACTGAAAGGCAAGCAAAGAATAATTAGGTAGATCTATTTAATAAGAAGCAAAGCACAAATATTAAATAGTGCGATGGAAAACAAACTAAAGAATAAAGTTTTGGGGAGTAAGAAATGGCAAACAGATGTTGAAATGCACAGGTCTAATTAAGTACTGGCTGAAAAAGCCTCTACTGGTTTTGTCAGTGAGCCAGAGGTGACCTTTGTCAACAATGACCTTTGTCATTGTTTTAATGATTTTCTTTAGACCTTAAAGAAAGAAGAAAGGATGGCATACAGCCAATAGGTTCCAAAAGTATGGTCGAAAGAGTGTGATCTGTGCCCTCTTTATATGCCTGGTGCGCTCTGATTGGCATTCTAGTAGTTGGGGGTCTCCAGAGAAACAAGGCCAACAGCAGATGTGTGTGTACATGCTGTGCCTGTGTAGATATGGGAGAGGCAGAGAGCGAGAGATGCTTATTTTTAAGGAATTGCCCCCCTACCCCCATGATAGTGGAGATTCAAGTCCAAAATCTGCAGGGTAGGCCGGCAAACAATAGAATTTCCTTTCTTTTCTTCTTTTTGTAACTACATGCAGAATATAGTTTTGGATTAGTAAAATAAAGAATAATAAGAAAAAAGTAAGAAGAGAGAGCATGACAGTTTATTAAAATATATCTAATTGTATGGCAAAATAATTTGTCCATCCAGAATTTCTTCTAAACTAACACAAATAAATAAATAGATAAATAATAAACTAACACAATATTAAATATATATAATATATATTTTATATATATTAACTTTAGTTGACTATATAATCAATATAAATATATAGATATTTTATTTGCTTCTAGCATATATATATAATATATATATATGCATGCTAACATGATACTAGGATGATATTTTGATGCCTGTATATAACCCTCTCCACCCGATAAAAATATAAATTATAGTGTAATGTTATAGTAACACACTTAAAACATGTTTTCATGACTCAACATTTTATCTATCATCTATCATCTATCTATCTATCTATCATCTATCTATCTATCATCTATCTATCATCATCATCTATTATCTATCTATCTGGCTCATGAGTCATGTAACTGCTGCTGCTGCTTCTTTTTCTTCTTTTTCTTCTTTTTTGTCCTGTAGCTTTTTGAGAAGCCTAACACATAGTTTTCATGGTGCAGTTCACTCCTAAAATTTGAGCTTTTTTTTTTTTTTAAGGGTTCATTTATTTATTCATGAGAGACACAGAGATTGAGGCAGAGACATAAGCAGAGGGAGAAGCAGGTTACCTGCAGGGAGTCCGATGTAGGACTCGATCCCAGGACCCCAGGATCACGACCTGAGCCAAAGGCAGACGCTTAACCGCTGAGCCACCCAGGTGTCCCTAAAATTTGACCTTTTGATATCAGAGTAATTCTTGTTCATTTGAGAGTCACTGTTCATAATACCAACGCAATTTTTTTTCCAATGCAATATTTAAATAAAATGAAATGCATCCTCTTGACTTCTGCCTCACTTACATACCTGAAAACCTTACAGTGTATTCAAGTACTCGAAATCAAGGTCTCATTTCTAATCCATTCTGCTGTCAAATGGCTTACCCTTGATACTAATCAAAGCATCATTAGCTACCTGCTTTTTCTGTAGCAGATAAACCAGAAGGAGCCATTCTCACTCTCCTTCAAAGCCTTTTTGGGTAAACTTGATATTTTGTTCCACGTATTGGCCCTTGAACATATCCCTCGTTTTATAGTTTCTCTCAAACAAGGAAGCTGCGTTTGAAGGAGTCCTCTTGGACACGATTAGATAGCAATACATTAGAAGGAAAATTGACACAGGATCTGAACAAATAAATAACACGATATACTAAAGTTCTTATCAAACAGTTAACGCCCGTGGTGTGTCAGTTCTCTCTCCTTTACAATTTATTTTATTTGCTTCTAGCGTACTAGTTGCTTCATAATAGCTGTGCCATGAAGGTTTAATTTGTTTACTTGAGTAGAATTGGCAGGACCTTGAATGAAATCCAACGATCTCTAAATCAACATATGAATCCCTACAGACAGCATTTCGAAAACAGCATGGACAGCATGAGGATTGGAGACTCCCTTTTATTCTTTCCTTCTTCTCCTCCCGTCTCCCTGCTGTTTTTCCACCCTACCTCTAATTCCCTTTCCATCCTTCTGTGTCTCCTAACCAATACTTCGCACTGTCTGTGGATGTTGCTTGACTACAGCTACTTGAAAGCTAGGATAAAGAGTCAGGAGATTTTGATTCCAATTCCAGATCTTAGAATGATGATCCACATGAAACTACTTAAGCACACGTGTGTCCATTCACCTGACGAATAATATAGGGGGACATCACATACTCAGATTGGAATTTCCTCAGACATATCTTAGATGCATTTGTCACAAATTTTGCAATACAGTTCGTTGTGCGTGCATGTGTGTATGTGTTTAGAAAATTTTCTCTATAAAATACTAGTTGGATTTGGAGGAAATTTTTCTCTATAAAATACAAGTTGGATTTGGGGGAACAGTGCTCTCTGTGGCTAACATTGATGAACCCCTACAGCTTGCATATTATATCAGGTGACAAAAGTTAGGACCCAATGGAATGATCGGAGAAGTACCTGGAAAGGCCACCTGTATGAACATCACAGAAAAATAGGGACTATGGAGTGATCTGAATAATAAAGATGCTGGATTTCATGTTCTCCTCTTCTAACAGCATTGAGTTTGTGAATATATGTCACAGTTATGCCACTCAAACATACACTTGAAATATAAATGGATTATTTTGACACACTTTTAACATAATATATATGTATGTGAGACTCATTCCTCTTTCTTAACTCTGAAAAAGAAGAAACCACTGTCATAAAAAGTACCATCTATATATACTTCATTGTTCGTGAGGCACCACATAATTCATTTCTACTGACATTTAGTCAATACAAATAACATATGAAATTACTATGATAAAAGCGTATCTTTTCTACTCCAGAATTTCCCATAGAGATTGTGTAAAGGGGATTTTCCATATAACAGTGTAACACGTTGGAGTAGACTTTTAATGCAAACTTACACTCGTAATTTAAGCATGCTGTTGCTTTTTGTTGTTGTTGTTGCTGTTTTACATCAACCATTAAGAACTGTTAGTCTCCTACAGTTTCATGACTGTTGGAAGAACACTTGAGATGACTGGGTCAGAGATAAGGACCCTACGGCTCCCAGCACAGCAAGCAGCATGAGCATCTGCTTAGTGACTCAGTTCCCATTGCCCCAAGTACCATATGGGCAAAAAGAGACCCAGATGGATGCGAGCACATTCAGTGGGTTGCATTTATGGAGAGGAAGCCTGCTAATGCCTGCCCCTTGTTTGGGAGGGAGACATTATCTATATTTTACTGGGTAGGGGAAGCATGTCTGCCCTTTGCTTTGGAGGGAGACCCTATCTCAACTTTTCAAAGCTATCTGCTATGCATGCATTCTTGAAAATATAGTCTTGAAGAAAGGACGTTTAGTGCTTTCTGTGCAAGGCCTGCAGGGTTGAGAGAGACAATGAAGAATTGTCTCCCAATGCTTGTCATGTGTTGCCTTACTAAAGTGACACCGTGTAATGTGGTGACATAGTGAAGTTAAAAACGATTTAAAATACTTGAGCAGGCTAACTGAATTGCTTCACAGGTAGTCAAATGATGACTCCTTCCCTTTCCACCTCTCTGTTTCTCTCAATCTCTCTTCTTCTCTCTCTTCTCTCTCTCTTAAGCTACTTAGAAAAAGAAAATCATTCCTCTCAGAGCGTGTATTCTCTTTCATTCTGAAGCCAGACTTAGAATTATAAATATAAGGAAGGGGTAGGACTCAAGCCTAATTCTGGTTCTTAGCAATGTTAATCTCACAAATTAACTCTCTTCTCAGTAACTAGTAACCTTTGCAGTATACCTGTGTAGTTTTCCTATCTAGATGATAGAAAATGACGTATGTTTTAGCCACTGGTATGATAAATTGGGAGATAGCCTCGTAATTACACTGATAGTCTCACTCCTTGATTAAATTGTCTGAATGACTTTCTATCACAAACAGTGATTTATGATGATAGAAAGTGGAGAGTTACATAGAATTAAATTTCTTTTAATTTGACAAAGTATTCAGTGCTACTAATTTTTGAAATGACCTGAGATAGTTTGGAATGATTTACAGGATGTTATGGTATTTTCGGACATTTATTATAAAGAACTTCAGACTGTAATCCATAATGTTGTTTTCAAAGTGCTGGGCCTTAAAAGCGGACAATGATACTTTCCTATGATGTATAAAAGGCTCTAAATACAATTCTCTGTTGAGTAGACATAGAAACTAAACAAGGAATTGGTAGTATGGAAAGATGGAATTGGAGTTGTATCAACCATGTCAGGTACTGTTTTGACTTTTGAAGTCATCCCCAAAGGACTGGTGTTGTAGCTTTAAAAAGCAAAATCAGTCAATCAATCAATAATAATGATAATAATAATAATAATAAGTTAAAACACAAGGAAAAATGTACTTTGAAAATAAAGCCAGTTAATAAGAAACGGTTCAAAACAGGGGTGTCTGGATGGCTCAATCACTTAAGAGTCTGCCTTGGGCTCAGATCATGATCCCAGGGTCCTGGGATCAAGCCCCACATCTGGCTTCCTGCTCAGTGGGGAGTCTGCTTCTCTCTCTGCCCCTCCACCTTCCCTCCTTCTCCCCCTGCTTGTGCTCTCTCTCTCCTCAAATTAAAAAGAAATCTTTAAAAAAAAATGATTCAAAGCACAACTCCGCAGTATTTTTTTTGCTTTGTATAAAATATTTTGAGCATCAAATAGGAAAAATATATATATATATATCTTACTATCCACTACATGCTTATGATCAGAAAAATTTTTAAAAATCTCTATGCCCAACATGAGGCTCGAACTCACAACCTTGAGATCGACTCCCATGCTCCACAGACTGGCCCAGCCGGGGACCCCAGAACATCTTTTGTTTCACAACTGTCTACAAAGTAGAACACTGAGCGTTTTCCTTAAAGCTACAGTTGTGCTCATGTAGTGCCAAAGAACCATATAGAAACTAGCAATAGTTCAATTTTTTTTTTCAAATAATTGGAAAATCATTTTTAAATTAACAATCAGAGTTTCTTAACCCTTATAAATAATGCCTAACTATAAAACTGCAGTTGAAAATAAAAGTGAGATCAAGGTAACCTAAGGTAAAGATGATGTTTTGGGGGGACGCCTGGATGGCTCAGTGGTTGAGCCTCTGCTTTTGGCTCAGGGTGTGATCCTGGAGTCCTGGGATCAAATTCCACATCAGTTTCCCTGCAGGGAGCCTGCTTCTGCCTCTGCTTGTGTCTCAGCCTCTCTATGTCTCTCATATAAAAATACATAAAATCTTTTAAAAAATATATTTTTCCCTCTCTCCCACCTCCTTCTTCCCTCCCTCTCTCCTTCCTTTCCTTCCTTCCTTCCCTCCTCCTGCCTTTTCTTCTTTTCTTCCTGAGAGCTATTCCTTCCTTCCTTCCTTCATTTATTTATTATTTATTTATTTATTTATTTATTTATTTATTTATTTTAATTTAGGTAGAGTGGACACACAAAGTCACATTAGTTGCAGGTGCGCAGCATAGTGATTCAGCATCTCTATGCATTATGCTATGTTCACCACAAGTGTGGCTACTGTTATCACCAAACAACACTATTCCAACGTCATTGGCTGTATTCCCTATGTTGTGCCTTTTATTGTCGTAACTTATTCTTTCCGTAACTGGAAACCTGTATCTCCCACACCCCTTTACCCATTTTGCCCACCCCCCGATCCCTTTCCCTCTGGCAACCATCAGTTATCTGTATTTGTAAGTCTCATCCTGCTTTTGGTTTTATTCATTTGTTTTGTTTCTTAGGTTCCACATAGGGTTGAAATCAAATGGTATTTGTCTTTCTATTGTCACAAATGTCAAGAGCTCATCCTTTTTATGTCTGCTTCATATTCTCTCCCTCTCTCTCTCTCTTTCTCTCCACACATACCACATCTTCTTCATCCGTTCATCTATCGATGGAAACTTAGGTTGTTTCCATATGTTGGCTATTATAACATAAAGAATGGTAAATATATGTACAAACATACAGTAGACTTATGGATAGCACCATTAAAGACTTCCAAGATTTTCCAAACATTTTTTCAAATGCCAAAGAATCACTGCAAGGGACATATTTTGTTATAAATTTTTCATGTCCCTTGGCTCCTCAGAGGAAGCAGAGCTGTAAGTGACACATTTGACCACTTCACGGCCTTTAATCAAGTGGAACTTCATTATTGCTCCGTGAATCAGTAAGGCTTTGTCTTCATTGTTTGGGGAAGGGAGTAGTAGAATGTGGAGAAGATCGAAGAAAGCCATTTTAGTGTACAGTGATGATGAAAGATATCTATGTCCCCAATTTTTCCTTGTCCGATTTAACATGTTCCTCGGAACCCACCCCCTTCCCTGATGCCATTGCTTTATTTTTCCTGAAAAAAAAAGTATCAGACTTTTGATACTAAGTCTGGTTAAGGAATCTTAATTACACTTTATTTCCCCCTTTACTATTGATGAGTACCTAAGCAGCTTTGAAAGTGCTTCCCTAGTTAATGGCTGAGCCTGTTCATGCTATCCTTTATTTCAAGGTCAGGGTGTTCTAGAGAACTGTTTTGTGTAATAAGGAAAAACTTTAGATCTGGGATTGGCAAACTCTGGCTTTGCGAGCAAACCCAGCCTGTTGCCTGTTTTTGTAAATAAAGTTTCATGGGAACACAGCCGTGCTCATTTGTTTATATCCTGTCTATAGCTTTTCTCACACATAATAGCAAGTTTGAAAAGTTAGGGCAGAGACTGTATAGCTCACCAAACCTGACATACTTACCATCTGGCTCTTTATAGAAAAAAAAAATGTGTTGACCCTGATTTAGGTAATTACATTTGACACAACAAGAACTCTACCTGGATTCAAGCCATTCATTTGTGGACACTCAGAACTGCTTTCTCAGTCCTGTCTCAGAAAGATTCAGGGTTCTCAGACACAAAGGCTAGTTGCCAGAAATGGGTCTCCTGAGAGAGAATCATAAGCAGGTGCTGTGAAGGAATCATGGGCTCTTTGTGGTTTGGAATAGCCTCACTGCCTTAGGATTCTCATCTATAAAGTATGAATGATATGGAAAGGGAAATAATAAAGTTGTGTTGATTACTTAATCCACATACGGGACAGTATAGGTAGATTCCCAGCCAAGTAGCATTAATATTTACTCTGCTACCCTCATTCCATAGGGTTTCTTCTTTTTCCCCCTCAGTGCAGAAATTAGAATATTTCTGGATGGAATGTAGGGAGTTGGGCTTCATGAAAAGTGTCTAATCAGAATCTATTTTTTCACTCCTTGGAACAAGAGAATCATGCAGGAAGAATCTTTCATATTCTATTAAGTAAGGTATAGACTCCCATTTCCATGGTAACTCCCTAATTCCCCAAGAATTTCCAAGCACCACAAGTATGCCCGAGTCCCAAGCTCTTGTTGCTTTATCCAAGTGTCTCCATGTGTCTGGAGCAACAGTGTCCCATCCCCTTGGACAATAGTCACAGAAAGTGGGGAGATTATTATTGAAATTCATTAAGCTCACAGAGTCCAGAGCACAAGGATGCTTGTCATAAAGCACAGATGAAGCAAGATCATTCAAAGTTAACAATGTATTGGGAAAGTCAAGTAAAAATAAAATATATTCATGAGAACAAATGAATAAAATCAAGGCCACGGAGACTTATACTACACTAAAGATTAAATAAATGTTAATATTCCTAGTGGAGAAAAATAATTTAAGGACTTATTTAAAAGGCTGTTTTATTCTCTCTGGTTAAAGACTTGTTAGGTATAATAGCTGCCCCCTTTGTATTCATTACAATAAATAATTACAAGTGAATATTATAATTTATGTAAATTTTAAAATCATGCATTTCGTGAAAGAAATCTAGATCTCCTATTTTAGAATGCCAGTGTTTAGGTTCAAAGCTTAGGAGTATTAGTTATGACATATACTTTTATCAATACGTACAAACATGCACTCATTAATTTGTCAAGATTATTTCTAGTTTTTGCCTATCATGATTGGATTGTTCTGTAACACAATCTTTGATTAAGTATCAAACTCTAGTTATCATATGGGGCACTGAATATATTTAAGAAATGATTATTTAATTTCTTTTACTCTTCAATCTGTTCCGAAGGATAGTCTTACGTGTACTCCTAGAGTAATGCCTTTATTAATGACTATGAACACATACTACTGTGTGAAATTTGTTTGGATCAAGCATTGATCAAGAGCGGCTATTAATAACTTAGTAACTGAGTAGGGAACTATTCCAGTTCAATTAAGTAAAATAATTACTTACAGAAAAATACTTATGTATGCTCTCAATACGTGATGCTTCCTGAGTGAAAAACTTGGAAAGAACAAAGAAGGTACAGATAAATAGATAAGAGCTGGGATTGTGAAAATTTTAGCATGAGTAAAATGTGAGCTTAAATAGAAGGCCAGAGTGGAAATTGTTAGGAATAAAAAGTACAGGCTTCAGTATGCTCCCCTTAAGTAGTAGGTTTCAAAAATCTAGACCTACAAAATGTGATGATTCTTACTTGCTATTTTGAGATTATAAGAAAACAAGGCTCCACGTACCAGTTGACTGGGATGTCCAGTTCTTCCCCATGTGGCTCACACACATCATGAGTCAATCCCTCGGGCAGCTGCTTCTGCAGGGAGTGACTGGCAGGCTGCAATGATATCTTCATCCCAGGATGATCAGGCCTTGCAATGCAGGGCTCTGCTGACTCTCCAAGGCCAGGGCTTCTCCTTCTGAGGCAAAGCAATAATCCGGGAGGTTTATTTCGGGTGATGCCCAAAGTCAGAGTAAAATCACTAATAGCACCCATTTTCGCTTTCAAAAATGTTCCTGTTGGATGACAAATTATAGGCCTACCTTGGTGTGTACATCTTTTAGACAACTGCCTGAGTCTCAAAGGCTACGACCACATTGTTATGGCTCTATTAAATCACACACGTGCACACAGCTATTTTGCCCGGGGCATGCCCATTGCAGTTGATTGGCAGAGGTCTCAAATAAGCTGTTTTCTGGGCCTAAAATAACATCATCCTCCCTTGGCCTACTATTGGTTTTGACACAGAACTTTCCTGACGATTATGGTGATTTTCCTATTAGGGGCGCCTGTTATTCTTATGACCATTTAGCCCTGATGAAGGATTTTCACACATTGGACACACTTAATCAAATGACTAGCTTCCACATTACTCCTAGAACATTATTCTGTGTTTGGCTTTTTTTTTTTTTTTAAATTTTTATTTATTTATGATAGTCACAGAGAGAGAGAGAGGCAGAGACACAGGCGGAGGGAGAAGCAGGCTCCATGCACCGGGAGCCTGATATGGGATTCGATCCCGGGTCTCCAGGATCGCGCCCTGGGCCAAAGGCAGGCGCCAAACCGCTGCGCCACCCAGGGATCCCTGTGTTTGGCTTTTTTATAAACTTTCAGATGAAACATAACTGGAAGAAAAGCTCAGTCTAAATTTAGCAGTCAGTATCGGCTAAGACTTGGGCAGATCCTGCCAAACCAAAATGTCTTGCTAGAAAACTTTGCCCTCACATCAGTGGGGAAGTTCTGTACCATATAACTGTGTAGCTAACGTACACCATCTACTCATTCTTTCTAGAACTAAGAAAAAAATTGGTCAAAAGATAAATCCTAGTCGTCTTCTGGGAAAGCAGAAACCAATTGGAAAGTTCTTTGTTGAAATTTTTCTAGTTTAAAGTATGTAAATTTCAAAACCCTGCCAGATACCCAGGAATATTGTGGTGGAAGATCATTTGACTCTAGTCCCTGGTTTCCTCCAGCTCTGAGTTCTCTTCAACTTTTATACAATTTGAGTAGATGAAGTTGGATTAAGAGATATCAAGTGCAGGTGGCAAGTCTAGAATTTTTTCTTTTTTTTTAAGAGTAGGTTTTCTGGTGTTTAGCAAGTGACCTATATTATAGCTTTGAGGTCAAGTACAAAGGAAGCTGAAAAAGCATCCTCAACCTAGGTCTATAGTTTTTGCAAAAATTACATTATGATAGATGAGCATGACCAAGGAAAGGACAAGAATTTTTGAAATAACAAGTTCTAGCCCTATAGATTCCTAACCCAATTTGATTATCCTGTTGCTCTCAGAAAATATTCCAGCTTCTGAGAAATAGCACATTTCTAATAGAAGTGGAAATTTACTCTTACCAGCTGCAAAATAGTAATTCTGGTGTTCAAGAGCTAAGAACCAAGGCACCTGGGTGGTATTTGACATTTGGCTTTGCCTCCTGTTGTGATCTCATAGTTCTGGGATTGAGTCTTGAGTTGGGCTCTGTGCTCAGCATGGAGTCTGCTTGAGATTCTTTCTCCCTGTTCCTCAGCCTTTCCTGCTCATTCTCACTCTCTCTCCTCTCTAAAATAAAATTTAAAAATCTTTAAAAAAGAGAGAGAAAAGGACTTAGACATTGTAGACTATGTCTTTGATTCAAGGCTTAGGAGTGATAAGAATGGGATACATTTGAGAACTCATGTGAGGTTATGGGCTAATAGAGTCCATGTAATATCACTCTATCGAGTGTTATATAGGTGAGATATACTATTAACGGTAATTACACTCATCATTTCATGTTTTCTGCTTTCTATATGGAAAGTATTCAGGAATTATTCATCATTAGTTCTCTCTCTTACCCAAGAGGGAAATAGTGTTGTTTTCTACGCATTGAGGATAAGAAAGTGGAAGTGAAGGTCAGTCATTTGTCACAGGTAAACTTACAAAATTGGAGAGCTGGGATCTGAAAGTAGGTGTCCCTGACTATAAAGCCGGAAGAGCAGTCACTATGGTAGAGGGGAGGTGTGCCTGCCAGTTAGACATTTGACGTTTGACAGTGTTTAAAATGCTTCCTGACACAGAAAGCATGTTAACCAAGAGTAAAGCGAGCTCCCAAATGAAACCAGGCTCTTGCGAAAAGCCCTGGGAAGGCACGTAGCATCACACATATTATTCATTCTCATGATGTCACTTTCCAGGAGATAAAGAGATGCTGTTGAATGGGCTGTAACTTAAGACATATGTTAATTCAGTCCCTGAAGAAGGACATCACAATTACTCAATTATTGGATAAGGAACATCCAAGGGAGTTTATGTTTCAGTGGAAATGAAGAGCTTTGGAGCAAGGCTTATAAGGCACCACTCATTATTTTCTAGACAAATCAGAAATGCAGAGTGGTACTTCAGATAGTCTTCATTTATCTGGGATGATTTTTTTTTTTAAATAAGGGAATTCTCATATTTCTTTTTTTTTTTTTTTAATTTTTTTTTTTAATTTTTATTTATTTATGATAGTCACAGAGAGATAGAGAGAGAGGCAGAGACACAGGCAGAGGGAGAATCAGGCTCCATGCACCGGGAGCCCGACGTGGGATTCGATCCCGGGTCTCCAGGATCACGCCCTGGGCCAAAGGCAGGCGCCAAACCGCTGCGCCACCCAGGGATCCCAAATTCTCATATTTCTTAATTGAAAAACAAACTAAACAATATAACCATTGAATAAATAAATGTATTAGAGATCAGAAAACCTTCTTCAAATATCTCCTTTAAAATGATGATGCAAGTATAAAACATTTGCTATGCAAATATTGGATGGCAAAATATACAAAGATATATTTCTAAGAGGTTTTGAGTTCTGTTTTGAATAGTCCCCTGGTTAGAACTTATGCTGTTAATTTGTTATTGGGTTTTTCTGTATGCTCATGTGACAGAGTGTTTTAAAAGCTAATTCTCATGCTCCAACAAACTTTAAGATAAATTTAACAAATGTAATAAATGTTTATTAAGAGATTTCACAAAGCTGGACAAAGAAGTTATGTGGAAAATACTCCACATACATACTGTTCGTCAAAACAAGTTTTGAATACAATGTATTGGTTGTTAAGGAAAAACAAATCTTGCAAATCAAAACAAAATCAGTAAAATTTGTTTATTTTCTTAGAGCAAAGTGGTGAAACAGGCAAGCAAAAAAATAGCCTCAATGCAAAAAAAAAAAAAAGTCAAAATTAAATTTCAGGTCTGCACCTCTACACAACTGGTTGTGTGCCTTTGTGAATAGAAGGAAGGCCAGAAGGAGGTAGGGTGGGCTGTCATAGATGAATGATTCCCAAGAAAATATTCACCAACAATGGCTGAAAGAAGATAATCACACCTATTTTTAGGTTGCCAGTTGTGTTTATTGAAGTGAAACCAATGAATTGTAAAATAAAACAACAAAAGTCCTATTCCTTCATTGTCGTGAGGATATGTGGGAATGATGTTGCCGAGATATACTTTAAACAAGACTAGGAGAGATGAAAAAATCAAAGCAAAATAAAATTTAATAGATGGCATTGTTGATTTTTACTTGTGCCTTGCCTGTGCAGAGCGAAGTGCTGAGGATGCTTCACGCATCACTTCCTTTACTCCTCACAAGATTTTCAACCACGGGGTTAGGAAATGTATGAAGCTGTGACCCACATGTTTAAATCCCAGAGCAGAGCTGCAGTTAAAAGAAAATATTCCATATGATAAGAGAAAATTTCATAGTATTCAAATCCTTTATTTTCTGTTTTTGGAGACAATGACCAAAACACATACACCCCCAAAGTAATATATACATATTTTAAGTCTGACAAATTTCTCTCTAAAATCATCTGTGTACTTTTCCTGAAATATCTCTTTTTAGGCCACACCCTTCTCAATGTCTGAGAAATATTTTGCAGTTCTTGTTCTCTTCCACTAAGTCCTCTCACCCTCGTTTAGTCTAATTAGGCATCACAAATGCCCAAGAAATAGTTTCCTATTTCGGGGTCAAATGTAAAGATAAAGGGCAGAGAGATGAGTGAAGTGATCCAGACCAGCATCATCTTTGGAGGCTAATCGAGGAAAAGGTTGGAAACTCTTCTACTCTAATAACTTATACCTTGTCACATGTGTATTATTATCACACAGATGACAAAACAAGACTTAGAGAAATGATGTAGGGTAGCCAAGTTACACTGCTTTTGTAAGTGGAATACAGTAGTCAGGGATAAGTCCCCTGCCTTTTTGAAATGAGCCACATTGATTTGGTCTATCTAACAATAACAACAACAAATGACAACAACCAGCAAGTTGACGTAGAATCATCTCTATCTTCCCAGTTGTGTATTCTTTATATACTGTGTATAGTGTGTATAGTGATATTGGATAATTCTTTATAGAATAAAAATATTATATTTCATTAAAGATGGTAACTCAGTAAGTTTAAAAAAAAGATTATTGCTTCGAATATAGATGAGTTGACTTTGTGATAGTAAAGTAAATAGTAACTAGTCTTGATTATTGTGTGTCCTATATAATAAGCTCAGGGTTAGAGAATTCAAATAATGCCATGAGGGGGGCAGTGGGAGGGTCCCTCCAAGTGAATCCGTTATCAGGAGGAGTCATCCATGTCTCTGCAAGTTGTCAGATTTTAGTCTATCTCTTCTTACTTAAAGTAGGAGTCATGTGGGGTTTATCACAGTTATGTGGAGTAACTGTTATAAGAATTAGAAAAGCAGACTTTCTGATTCCTGCCTGAAGGAGCATGAGTAGGTCTTGGGTTAGAATATGGGCATCTACATTTTGAACAAGAAACCCTCATGAATCAGATTTAGAGGTCATGATAATCAAACATTGAGAGACTTTGCCGTACAGTTCAAAAAGGACAGTAGTGATAAAATTTTCTCTTATATGTTAATTTTAAGATCAGTGCACACGGGGCAGATGCAGATCTCCCGATATTAGTGGTTTAATGGTTGCACTCTCAACAGGGAATTTTCGTTTCCAAATCGTCAGCTTTTTCTGAAATTCTCCATGGGAAACAAAGTCTTGAGAACAGACTGTAATTTCCTCAATTGCTCGTAATGTACTACAGAGAAGAGTTTGCAATTGTCACAGTAATCCAATACCAAGTTAATTCCAGGTGTGTGCAGCTTAAAAGGGTGATAACTGGATTGCAGATGGACTGACATAGTAAGTAGAAAATACAGATAATGGTTGTTTAGGAGTGTTTCCTGCTGAGATGTACCATAGAAAGTTTAACTCAATCTTTCTGTTAGAAACAACACCGTTAGCCAGTAAATTACTAAATTTGTGAAATTTGTCTAAGCAAATAAGTGTGCACGTGTACTGTGTGCATCAGGCTGTATTTTAGACATTGGACACAGTGGCTGGAGTTCACATTCAAACATGTTTGAAATTCTAGAAACACAATACTAAACGTTGAAAATTAGTATATGAACCTAGGTTACTGATATGATTCCTACTGATATGATACTGGTTCCAGAAATGAGTGGTTAATTTTGATGCAGTGGTGGAGTGGACAAGGGATTTGGAAAGGCAGGTGAGGAGGAAGAGGTTGGACAAAACCGGGTTGGCTTTAAATAGTAAGTGATAACTGGCCTCAGTTTTTGGTAATAGGAACTTAGTATTTAAATCAACATGTGAGGGACAGGAAAGGAATGCAGATACCACAGGCCACATCTGCAAAGCAGGGGTGCATGCCTCCCTAGGGACCGTTGGTGAACCTCTAAGATGTTCGGAGCATCTGAAAAAGAATAAATAGAGAGTTTAGGAAAGAAGAGAAATGATGTAAAAGTATTCTAAATGAGCCACCTCGTGAAGGATATTCCGTGCACGACAAGGCTCTTGGTTTGTGTTCTGTAGAAAACAGAGTGCATTTTCTAGATGGTTTCAAGCAAAGGAGGGAAATTATCACATTTTCATTTCAATAGACCCTCTCTGGCAGCAACATAGAAGTACGTTGACTATGCATTGAGCTAGAGGAAGGATATCCCAGGGGAGATTGGCACAGGCTTCAGGACTTAACTAGGGCAGCAGCAGTTAGCACGCAGAGAAAAGAACAAATTAGAGATGTATTTTAGAATTTAAAGCAGCTGAACTTGGGCAGGGAAGAAGGAGGAGGACTCAGAATTACTGGGTGACATGATTTGGTGTGTAGTGGTGCAATGACATAAAGTTCGATCAGTAGAAATAATTTTTAAAAAATCATTTTGTAAGAGTTCCTAAATCCTGGGCCCCAGACTTGTGTGGGTGATAGATATCGGCACTAATTCTCAGCATATGTATATATCAACCCCAGCATATGTATGTATCGATACCAGCCAGGGGTATTTAATTCATAAATTTACCAAACCAACCTAAGAATTTGTTGACAATGATTGAACCCATACTCTGTAATGAGAATTATATGCAAATTACTCTAGAGTTAATTCAAGCATAAATAAAAGCAACAAACTACAAAGTGTATACTTCATGATGTATAACTCATAAATAATGGAAAAATTATTATAGTTTCTGTTTAGAATATTAATAGATTTATCTTTCTCCTAGATATGCAGATCTTCATTGTTGCATAGACGACTGGTACCACAGTTCTCTGCTGGGTTGGCATTTCCTTTCTTCATGGTCCTTACAGTTAGTTGAAGAATGTTCTTGCTAATTCTGCCTGAAAGTGGTTCTGAAACTTTTATCAATATTTTCTATAGAGGCTTTTAATTTTATTTGTTTGTTTTTTATGCTCTTCATATTTCAGACTCTTTGCCATGTTACCCAAAATGCTTCCTTTGGTAATACGTCCAGACCTCTCCTACTCTTATGTCTCTCTATTTCTCCTTGTCTCTGTCTCTCCCTCTCTTTCTGTCCATCCCTCTCTCCCTTCCTTCTTCCTGCCTCTTCAATTTCATATCTTAGGCATTCAGTTTTTTTCCCTCTTTGGCTGTGTTGTCCTCTCTGATTAATAGATTACTCTTTTATCAAGAACAATTATGACTAGATTCTAAACTAAAATTATTTCTTACTATAGTGATATATTATAATTATAATCTTCATATGCATTAGCACCTTTTAGTGTCAAATGCCCAGTATGTAACCCAAATGCCTCCCAAAAGAGGAATGTATTGTGCCCAAACTATGAATTATGAAGGACGTACTATAACATTTTAAGCATCATTAGTAATCTCTTGACTTCTTGTGTCTTCATCTCTGCTTTTCCTGGTTTTGTTTTGTTTTGTTTTTATTATATATGACTTCATTCTGTTAGATCTTGTCTCTGCAAGCTGAAAACAATAAGCACAGTCATTTCATCTTATATTTATTTTTACAGCCTTGTAATGAAAGAGGAAAGAGATGCCTTCCTTGCCAGATCTAGGTTTTCTCTCATACCCGATGTAGGGCCAATGTGTGTCCAGGGAGAATGGGGTAAAATCATTTATCTAGTCTATACCATATAACTACCCTGAAAACAAGGGCATCCCAACTGGCAATCCTCTTCACAACAATATTTTCACAGAGAGGCAAATTTGAAGTCTCTCAGAGGAAGGGGATGATAGGGATGAACTTTAAAAACAAAATATCCATTTTATGCTGCAACATTCTTTACCACACTAGTTATAGCTCAGGGACATTCAGTGACACTACTTCATAGACATTTATCCTGTCACCCATGAAAAGAGAAAATGCTAGAAGGATATTGAGTTGCTACAATATAATGAGATGATGAGAATAATTTTAGATACATTGAGTTTGAGACGATGACCCATCAGAAGTTCAGTGTGTTAACCAGACTTTGGATTTTGGTCAGACTTAGAGATAATACACTTGGAAATCAACAGCACAGAAGGGGCAGTTAAAAACAAGTAGACTCAAACATCTGCAAATGACAGAGACTCAGCTTTGAATCTCATTTACCTGAGTTCTCGGCACAAAGGTGTGGTGTGGTAGATAGCTAGGACAAAGAGTGTGTGGACTCATCTTTCAAACTTCCATTGATACTTGCGTGTAATAAAAAGACATATGGACTTGGATCAGGTTGCTGAAATGTTGGACACCACTGAGCAGAAAAATCTGTGGACTGTGCCTGAGTAGCTTATATTTTCAGGATTTAGGCTGAAGGTGGATGAGGGAGATGTCAACGAATAGTTAAGAAGAGGCCTCAATGAACAGCTTTTCCTAAAGAGACTCTCAAACATCATCTCTTCTTTGCCGAAGCATTTGAGCAGGTGGGATGTCAACATTTAAGCAAGTGGATTGCCAGCACTTTCTTGAAAAAGCATGAGAAAAATGAGATGTGCTCTAGTTTTTGCAAGATGTTTCCAAGGTGAACACTTTTCTACCTCCAAAAGTAAAAGAGAAGGTAAAGGAGAGTGAACCATAAGGAATAATTTTCTCTGAATGCAGGTAATTTTACAAATGCAGTTTTGTGTGAAACTGTCTCACACGGTGGTGTTAGTATCTTTCAAATATGTGCTACTGCACCATTCCTCCCCCCCCCTTTTTTTTTTTTAAGATTTTGCTTATTTATTCATGAGAGACACAGAGACACAGGCAGAGGGAGAAGCAGGATCCATGCAGGGAGCCTGATGTGGGACTTGATCCTGGAACTCCAGGATCACACCCTGAGCTGAAAGCAGACAGCCAACCACTAAGCCACCCAGGCATCCCAACTATTCCCTTTTTCATACCTATTTTATCTTTTGATTATTCAGAGTGATACAGCCACATTACAGATAAAACAAAAACAGACAAAAACAAAACAAAACAAAAAACAGAGCTAAATGACCTTCCCAAGTTTATAAAGCTAGTAACTGTTTATCAAGATGAGGATAGAAATCTTTGGATTTGGCGTTCAGAGCTCTTTCCAACTTATCAGAACTGATCTTTGCTTGGTTACTTTGGATTAACTATTGCTAAATTGTCCCAAGGCTATAAAATCAACATTTTGATTAAATAGATAATGTCCTTATCTATAAAACTTGTTATACCATGCAAATGACCACTTGTTTTTATAATTGTCCAGATTGTTGGTCTGATTATCAATTTAGTCAGAATAGCTACACTATTTGAACAAGTAAACAGCCAGTCGTTTTCTCCCTGTTGTTTATAATTCCGTGATCCTGTCTTGGCATGCTGTTATATTGACACTGGCTCGACTGCTTTCTGATACCAGTGAATTTGTTGGGTGTATTAGTTTCCTGTGGCTGCTGTAACAAATTACCATGAATTTAGTGGCTTAAAATAGTGCAAACAGTATTTTACAGTTTTGTAATTCAGAAGTCTGACAGTCATCTCAGTCAAGGTACTGGAAGAGCTGCACTTCATCTGGAGGCTCTACGGGAGGCTCTGTTTCCCAGCTTTTAGGGACTGTCTGCATTCCTTAGCCTGTGGATGCAGTCTTCCATCTTCAAAGCCACCAGTAGCCTGAAGGGCTTTTCTCTATTATTCTGATTCTACAGTTTCAGAGTCTGACCTCCTCCTTTGACTCTCTTAAGGAGGCTTGTGATTACATTGAGTCCACTCTGAATATTCTAGGATAATCTCTCCATCTCAAAATAATTTAGTCATATCTGCAAAAACCATTTGCCATGTAAGGACTAGTCATCAATTCCAGTGATTAGAATGTGGCTTCTTCAGAAAGGAGAATGCATACCTTGCTGGGTTTTGATTTTCCAGGCATTTTCATATTTTATGTCTGTGTTAATCTATGCTACCCTTGTGCTGATCCTACTTCCCAAATTAAGCTCATTTTATGCTCTTAGTTCTCTCAGTTCTGTTTTAGAGTTCATCTACAAAAATTACAGTTGAGGATCACAAATAAATATTAACTTTTCTCATATACTCCCCCAAATCAATATTTGTACCCTAAGTGATCAAAAATAAAGTCATCTTAGATTGGGAAAAATAACTTTATTATTTTATCAGGCAAAGAGTTATATCAAAGCTGTCCTTTGATGTCTTTGGCTGAGAGATACAGTTTACAAAAATCTATTATTAAAATTTTTTTCACATGAAATCTTGATCAAGGGAAATTTTATAGGGCCTTAAAACATCAATTAAAACTTGATTAAATTTTACAGCCCCTAAAGGCTAGTAATATTTTTTTTTTTCCTTCTGGATGACAAAGAAATATGTCCTGAATCCATAAGGCTCATTAACAATGTCATAGCTCTAAAAATCTGCATGTAGCGATTATTCCAAAATATCTCTTGTAAAACAAAAAAACTCTAAACTGAACCCAACAACTGAACACTAGCTCTCTGTCTTACCATGAATGACGATTCATTAGTGGAAATATTTTGCCACTTAGGACTTTCTGAAGTGGTCTCCATTTCCTGATTTTGACAGGGTTCTTTCTTGGATCAACTCATCATCTGTTCATATTCACACCGTATTGGAAATGAAACCTGTAATTGTCCAGCAGTTCTGGATATAGTCCCTGGATACACCAGTATGCACTTAGCCGCTGCTTTCATCTTCAACATGTTACATGCATTCAAATCAAAGCATTCAATCACTGAAAGCGATAGGTGCAGTGTGAAGTAGTAAGCTAAGGCTCAAAAAATTGATATTTTCCTCCTGCAAGAGCACAAGCATCAATTGATAAACAGTAAGCCAGAGGAAAAAGCATTTCCATTATTAGTTTAGGGCACCAATCATGCCATCTAAGGTATTTTTTCCTCCACAAATGTGTAATAGAAGACAGTTAATGGTCCTTCTATGTCAATGCCAGCTACCTCTCTCTAAGAGTAGGTAGTTGTTTCTTGTTTAACCTTAATTGATAGGAGTGGTGGATGCTCAGAATCAATCAATGGATTTCTGTGGATTCAAAAAAGGATTCTCATATAATCCTAATGAGTTCTGGCAGCTGGTGTTTGTATTGCTTAACAGCTGTCATAAATATATTGAAGAATTGAAACAGTGGTCAAGTTTCCCTTTAGAATTTTTGAAGGCTTTTAGTTTTTCATAATGTTAAATCAAGACCAGATTTTTAAAAGAATCTTTTTCTGGGTAGTATGTGTGTATTGTAAATGTGTAAAAAAAAAAAAAAAAAAAAAAAAGTAATTCCTTTTATTTAAAAACAAAACAACTTTTTTTTTTTTTTTCCTTCATCAATATTGAATTGCAAATTGAGGTCGGATCTAGAATGCCTAATGACTGATTATCTAATTTTCTGATTTTCTGTTGGTAATTGCATTTTTAGATACATTTTATCCCTATTACATTAGCCATTCTCATTGTTTTAAATAATAAACCAAAAAATATTATGTAGTTCTTTACAGTTTTCACATCATGTTAGCATACTTCATATTTGTTACTGCTCTCTGTAAGATTGGATGTTGGTAAGGCAGTTCATATTATGTCACATAATAAGGCTAAGGCCAGAAAAATTAACTTACCTACTCAAGGTTAATGCTTCTAATAATTTATATAAATTGGATCTTTCCCCTTGATGTGCTGATGACTAATAACATGGTCTCTCTACTGTATCCTGCCACTTGACTAGATCTTTCTATGTCAGAGGGGAAAACGCTGCAACTCCAAATCATTCTAGTTTTTCATTCCATTCCAATTTTCCCAGAACACAGAGAATGAAGCCTAACCTTTTCAGCGCTTGGGGTGCTGTCTAACCAGATACTGGGATACTAGTGAATAATTATACAAAAGCAGATATGGGAAGTTTACATGGACCATCTGGTATCAATTACCTATTTAGAACACTGAGAAGTTTTATTTTTGTTTATTTATTTATTTGAGAAGTTTTAGATTACTAAAGTTACCTCAATCACAAGTGACATTCTAGGCTCCAATATAACTTTCATAATTTGTTTTTTCCTTCACAACCCATTTTTCTTGCTTATCTGGAAAATTGGCAATTGACATATTTTTTTTTCCTGATGATCTCCTCAAAAGTAATATATTTTTCCAACTATGAAAGTTTGATTTTCTATAAAGCTCACTTTATATTAGCCAGACTAAAAATAATGTCCTTTCTACTTGAAAGAATGAGACTAGAAAATTCTTTTACAAATTAATGTCTTTAGTGTAAAGCCAGAAAGAACAGAAATCTTAACCTTGTCATGGGATCTCAACTGCAGGTCATGTCTCTGCAGGTGTCCTGCTGTGGTATATTCTTTCCTTCCACGGGCACTTGGACACACACCACCTAACACATGATTTTACTTGACAAAAACAATAACAATGATTCGTTCTCACCCTAGAGAAAGAATCATAATTCGCTTCCTGATGAAATCATTTTCTAATATTTCATTCAACAACTTTATTTAAATCTGGGTTGAGGACTTACAATGTGCCAGGCCGAGAGAAAAATATTCACACTCCATTGATAGGAGCTCGGAAAGACGGTGTTCTTAATGGAAGCATCACACGTATTTATAATTACAAATTGTGGTAAGTGCTACAAAGGAGATGTCAGAGCTCAATGAGAAAGAACTCAGCGTAGGCACAACTGGGAAGGAAGTTGAGAGTTGTTCTTGCCACTTCATTAACTTGTAAGGACTATTTTATCTGAAGCTAAGTATTTCCTCTCTTCCTTCATCCTCAGGTTTCAATATCCATCTTTGTGATTTCTGCCTGTGGGAGAATTGTTACACTTAATGATACTGGAAAGATACTAGTATTCCAATTGTCATGATAATGATTACATATTATTTTTATTATTGAATTAGAATTCTTACAGAGGAATTTTTTTTTTCTTTTTTAGATAACCATCAACATCATAGTCAATATTTCTATTCAGGGCAGATCCAAACTGGTGTTTATAGAGAACTCATCGTTCTAAAGTTGACACAGAAATAAGAGATCTCATATAAATGCCTCTCTCTGAGTAAACTGTTCTGCAACATGTTGGAAGAAGATTTTAAGTCTTTATCGATTCAGACACAATTGAGATAATAGAAAACCATGGGCTGAGGCAGTTGCTGTGAAAGAGTTCAAACATGAATCTAAACAATTGTGGTGGAGCCACATTTGGGACAATAGACTTACCCCCAACTTTGCCTGTGTCAGCCTTATAATGCTGAGACCACAACGGGAGAACATTTCCTGGAGCACATAAATTACATTTTCACGTACAGAACTTGGGAATCCCAGGGCATTTGGCACAACACACTTTTCTAAAATTTCTACGTTTATACTCATTATAAAATTATAGCTCTTTTGTCGTTGAAAATGTAAAATAAAAAAAGAAAATGTAAACTAGTGTGAGCTCTGAGCTTTTTTTTTTTTTTTTGAAATTTATATGGTCTGAGCATGTGATAAAAATATTCATTTTGGCAATAGAAAGACTTTGAGGAAACTGTCCCCATTTTCCTGATTTCTGTTTGTACCCCTCTGACCTACCACGGCAAGCCTACACACCTCTCCTGTGTGCCCCATTGCCCCTTGATGCTCTACTCTCAGTGCTCTGCACTAAGTTCTTCCTCCTTACTTGAGATGCAAGGTCCTGAGAGGCAAAGAACAGGATCATCTTTCTCAAAATTGAATCCCTTGCACTTAACATACAGTAGGAGTCAAGGGGTACTTGCTGCGGTAATACTGTTCTTTCATTCCCTTAGGCTGTAGAAATTACTTTCATGTTCCATATCAGTAATTGTAAGATATACTTTTTATTTATTTTTAAAAAGATTTTATTTATTTCTTCATGAGACACACACACACACACACACACAGAGAGAGAGAGAGAGAGAGAGAGAGAGAGAGAGAGGCAGAGACACAGGCAGAGGGAGAAGCAGGCTCTACCCAGGGAGCCCGATGTGGGACTCGATCCCCAGTCTCCAGGATCAGGCCCTGGGCTGAAGGCGACACTAAACCGCTGAGACACCTGGGCTGCCTGTAAGATATACTTTTTATATAGATAAATATAAGTGTTATATATGACACTATCATAATATAGTGTTTATGTTTATCTATAATATATATTGTTCATATTTATCTATCTTTCCATTAGATTTACCCATTAATACATAGATTCTAGAAAGAAAATTCCTTGGGTTAAGAAATTTGTATTCTCTGTTATCCACAGTTAGCCATATGTTACTAATTCTGTAAATTCTAGATTCTGAGAATTCCAAATTCAAAGTGAAAGCCTTAAAATGGATGGTGATTTTTTTTTCTTCCTCTTTTCATATATGTGTGGATAGGCAGGTCTGTTGTGGTGTTTTGGTTTTAATATTGTTTAATCCTCAGTCTCCATAGCTAAGTCAATGAGTTATTTTTTTTTGTTTGGTTGGTTTTTGATCAGGAATCAATTAAATTGGCAGAATTGTTGAAATATATTTACTCAGTACGTATATGCTTTTTTTTTTTTTTCCGTACATGCTTCTTTGCATTCTTTTCACCTGGATTTTTATAAGGGCAACATAAAATAATTGATACATATGCCCAATAAAAAATGCATGTATTTGGATCTTCTGTTCCTAATTTAAATATGCTTATGTACACAATGGAGTTTTATTTATTTTTTTAAAAGGTTGTATTTACTTATTAATGAGAGACACAGAGAGAGAGAGAGAGGCAGAGACACAGGCAGAGGGAGAAGCAGGCTCCATGCGGGGAGCCCAATGTGGGACTCAACCCCAGGACCCTAGGATCAGACCCTGAGCCAAAGGCAGACACTCCACCAATGAGCCACCCAGGGGCCCCCACAATGGAGTTCTAAGGTTATATTGTTGAAGATGAATAGTTTTATTTTCCCTAGATTTTTAAGAAGCATTCCGTGTCCTTTTAAATGAGAAAATGCAAATGATTTCTTAAATTGAAGATTATTGTCTGCTATTTGTTATCTAAAGTGGAGCCGAAGAGGCCTAAGCAGTTTTATATTGCAGACCTAAAGGATTATTGTGATATATTAGGTGAAACAATCTGGAAGAAAAAGGGACAAAACACTATAATGTATTATGCAAGGAAAGTGGATAATTATCTTCTGTATCTGTAGCCACGGCCTAATAGAGTTTTACAGGTAATAACATTATATTTTCCTTCACAAAAATCTTAATCACCATTGACCTTCCATTTAATTAATAAATTTGTCTCTCCCCAATACTAAAAATTGCCTCCCCAGACCATCTGGAACGTATATGCAGATCATGAGTGACCCTTGTGCTCCCACCAAATCCCAGACCCTTTCCAGTTAGGTGGTGGGATCACATGACTACGTCGGGCCAATGAGTTACCAGCGGGAGTGATCCACTTAAGAACAGTCCAGTGATTCTTCACATACTTCTTTCCCTGCCTCAGTAACCTGGAAGGCATGTGTTGAGAGGACAGAGCCAAACATGGAGAATTCTCTCCTGCAATGTCCCAGACACACTTCCCACTCAATGTGAGTTAAACCTTTGTTGTATTTAACCTTATGTGTTTATGACTTAATTTATTAGCCCAGATGACCCAAGCCTGTTTTTAATAAGCTTGTGAAAACATGTTTTATCTTCAGGGTACCTTTAATTGCTTCTCCACTTCGACTTCCATAGTGGCATGCTTTCTAGCTTCGTAGAAAGCTGCATATACATATCACGGCAAATGAGAGCTTCGTGAGTCCAGAGGCTCTGTCCTAATCATTGGAATCTATAACTAAATTAGCAATTTTTTTTTGCTTGTTTATTCAACACGTATTTTTGAGTACTTCTTTGTGCTGGTTATTAGGCATACTGTGGTCTGTATAATTAAAAACTCGCACGGTACTGAAATGGATAATACCCAAGCAGAGTGCATCCTTTAAAGAAAGTTTATTAGTGTGAGGAAAGAGGCAGTTCTACAAAGTAGAAAAGCATGTGCAAAGGGTCTGACTCACACAAGATCCTGATTTTGATAGAAAACAAATGCTGAGGGTGGTTGGTAAGCGTCAGGGATAATGGCGCGAGATGGAATCACAGAAGTCAAGAACAGATCACGCATACTGTGCAGAACAAGGAATTAGGGTGCTGTGCCGTATGCAGTTGAAACTTATGGGAGACATTGAATGAGGATGCAATGTGACCCGACTGCTATTTTTTAAAGCTCCTGTACTTGCTGCTTGAAATTATTTGAAGGTTGGTGAGACTGGAAGGAAAGAGGCTACTTGAATTATTTTGTAGTACTTTGGATATAAGATAAATGAATGTTTGGCGGGAATGGAGCTAAAGACAAAAATATCAAGTTCATATATTACTTGGGTGCAAATCAAACAGTATGTACTGGTCGTAATTTACACTTGGGGAATCAGAAGAAGAGACAAATTGAAGGCGGCTTCTAGGATTTGGCTTTTAGATTAAATCAAAGTTACGTAGTGTGACCAAGCAAACTATAGGATAGAAGGGAGCTTTATAAGCATTAATATTTAGAGATTATTTAAAAGAGAAAAATAACCGAATCCAATACGTTGCCTTATCAATTTCATTCACGACTTAATAAACTGATACCACATCAATAATAGGATGTCTAAGTGAATAGCCACTTGCCTATTGTAACTCCTCGCTCCAATGACAGAGCCAAATTGTCAGGCTGCACTTAGGATTGATCAAGCCAACACAATCGATAGAATTTTTTTTCACTCATCTGAAGCCATTGACTCCCGTATTCAATTTGAGTGATGTTTTATTTCCTATTCTCCAGTGTATTGCTCTTTTGACTCACATTTTTTCCTCCCCTTGGCATGTGATTTGCTCTCTTGATAAAATGAGATCCTGGAAAGGCTCACTGAGAAGTCCTTGGTCACAGCTCTCCGGGCCATTACTTTAGCAGCTTTACGTGGTGGTGTCTGTGGCCGACTGGCTCGTGAGGCTTGCATCCGCGATTCTAAGCAGGTTATGGGAACCAAGTGGCCATCCTTGGGTAAAATGTTCCAATCTCCTCTTACTACTTCTGTACCCGATTTAAGGGTGACTCTTTTCCTGCCTATACATGAAGGGTAGATGTATGTAAACTGTTCTTAAAAGCTGCATTAGAGTGTCATTCTCACGAATGTGATATGCGTCTGTACGTTTCCAGCTTTTCAGGTTGTCTTGTCTCAGCACTTGGCTGTCGTCACCTGCTTTGCCCACACCTGAGACTGCTTGCCTCATATGTCTGCCTCTGACACATCCCATGTCCTCTCTTCTTTCCTCAAGAATAACACCCACCCCCTCCAGCCCAGGATAGCAACACAGCACTTAGAGATCATGGTAGTAGTACCTACCAGTTACAAATGTTAAGATTATTTAAGCAAACGCTCCATATAAGGGCCTTCCCATAATCCCTGTGCTACAGATGGAACTGTTTGCTCCCCCAAATTCATATGTTGAAGCCACAACTTTGATAGCCTATAACTGTATTTGGAGGTAGGACCTTTAGGAGGTAATTGGGATTAAATGAGGTTGTAAGGGTGGGGCTTGAATCCCATAGGATTTGATGGCTTTATAAGGAGAAAGAAAAAGAGAGAGAGAGAGAGAGAGAGAGAGAGAGAGGAGATCTGAGTATGCACACACTGAGGAAGACCATATGAGGATACAGCAAGAAGGCAGCCAGAGAGAGAGTCCTTACCAGGAAGTGAATCATAGGCAACCTTGATCTTGGACTTCTGAACCCCTACAATTATGAGAAACAAGTTTCTGTTTTTTATGCCACCCCATTTGTAGTGCTGTGTTAAGGCAGCCTGAGCAGGCTAGTCCACTCTTCTATACAGTAGTTATCCCATAGTGTGTTATGCCTGGTTTCCTTAACCTTATCTCTCTGGATGTATCTGAAATTCACATTGGGTCAAACTATTTCGTGCTCCCAGAAGATTATTCTAGTCTTTCTATCCAAAGTGCCCACATACGTGCTGTTATTGTTGCTGTATTTTGTCTGAAATGTTATGCATCATTTTCTATGCTGAACAAATGATACAGTTCTAATGACCAAAACCATGGCCATGGACACTCAGCACAAACACTTCTTAATGATTCTTTAAATTTATTAAGTTAAATTTATTAAGTTTATATATTTGTTTAGTATATATATTAAGTATATATATTTAGTATATATTTAGTATTATATATATTATATATTATATAATATATTATATATTTAGTATTTATATATATGTATATATATATAGGTTTGCTTCTTTATCCCCCACCTAAACAGAAAGTATATGAAGGCAAACATATCATCACAGTTGTAGGTCTATCTCCAACATACAGAACAAGACTGTAGCAAGGCAGGGCAGGATATATATATATATCCCTATATATATAATTATATATGATTGTATCCATGCTACTTTATATATATAATGGTATGTCAAAATGATAAGATCTGGAAACATTGAAATATTTCTGTTTCTCAGTAGATGATTGAAACATTTCTGTGCTTAACACTACAATAGCCCTAGTGTTCAGTAATCATACTTTGATACATGATCACTGATTCACTGGCATTCTTTTTTTTTTAAAGATTTTATTTATTTATTCATGAGAGACAGAGAGAGGCAGAGACACAGGCAGAAAGAGAAGCAGGCTCCCTACGGGGAGCCCAATACAGGATTCGATCTCAGGACCCCAGGATCACGCCCTGAACCAAAGGCAGATGCTCAACCGCTGAGTGCCCCCAGGCATCCCCAGACAGTCTAGTTTCTAATCTCAAGAGTATCTGTACATGTCCTTGTGTGTTTGTTAATTTATTCATTTATTCAGCAAATATTATTCAGTGCCAACATGTCTCAACTCACAGTGACCCAAATAAGGAATATCATTGCCATCCTGGCGCTTATATTGTGTTTTGAGTTACATTTACCCAGTTCATCCTTATAAATGCAACTGAGATCATATAACTTTTCTTACAGATTGTGTTAAGACTTATTAACAGCAGGTGTTTTGAAATGGTAAAGTAATAAACATGTGTGTTAGTCTTTTGGGGGGGAGCTCTCATAAGACTTTTTGAGAGTACCCTATCATCAATCTTTATTGTGGAGAGGAAAGAGAGGGCAATTGGATTTTTAAAACTCTCTGTGTTAAGTTGCTTTTGGATTTAAAAATCGAAGCACTTCAAAGTAGCTTAATCAAGGAAAGCAAAGGTATTTATCGGACTAGCACAGCCCTTTCTTACTATCCAAGAAAAGCAGATAACCTGGACTAAATAATGATAAAAGGCAAACCAAGGGAAAAAAAAAAATCAAACCATCCTCAATAATCCCTGCAGCTGCTCATCTCAGTCCCTTCCTCTAACCCTTGCCTTTTATGTGCTTCTCTGTGTGGCATTCTTCACCCCCAATGCTTACATCTACTCTACTCAATAGAAGGATATTTCCTGAGATTAGTCTCTTTATGATCTTGCCCCAAATTTACAGAAAATAGAATCATTTAAAAAAATAAAAAAAAATTATTATTCAAATGGAGATTAGAGGCTTTATTCAGCACATGCACCTTGAGGAGCGTCTGGAGACCACATAATTCTTTCAATAGCTGGACACGAGTTTCCACTGAGTGAAGAGAGAGGGCGTGTGTGGCTTCATGGTCTAGCACAGGTTGCAATTTTCTTCCTCTTTAACTACTACTATAGTTGTGGTTGGAACAATTGGATTTTTGTCGTTTTTGATGTCTCTCGTTTCGGATCATTGGTCTCGTCCTTTTCCGAACACTCTCAGGACGGTTCTTATTAGAGCTGTTTCTGTGGGCCTTCAGGGTTATGTATAAGTCAAGATTCAAACGGAAAAATCATTATAAAAAGGGGGTTCAGGGAAAAAGAAGAGAGAAACAAAACGAAGGATGCAAGGGCCAAAGCAAGGCCACCTACGCTGTCCACGCTTAATCCAATCAGATTCAGGTGGTGATGGAGGGTCATCGAGGAGAAACAGCCTGGGGTCTTCTTTGAAAGGAGCAGTGGTAATTTTCATAGAAACTGAAATGGGCTGGCAGATGAGCCTGGCACAGAGAGTAAACAAGATCCATAAATGTAGTTTCAATAAGTCCAGTCACTGAAGAAAAATACTGACTTCTTAGGCTAACACAACGACATGTCAGTCAGAGATGCACGTAGGTACAAAGGTTTGCTTCAGAGAAGAGTAGAAATCACTCAAGGGGAACTGGATAGATGCAAGCGTTGCTGTGTGAGATATCCCTACCCCGAGCGAGGGTTGTCAGCCAGAGAACATGGAACATCTCCTACAAGGGATTCCAGAAAGGGTGCAGCAGAAACTACAAATCTCTACAAAGCTTGCATCCACCTGACTGCAATCACTCAGTAGCACAAAAGTGATCCCCTTACATTTTTTTTTAAGAGTTTATTTATTTATATGTGAGACACACACAGAGAGAGGCAGAGACACAGGCAGAGGGAGAAGCAGGCTCCCTGCTGGGGCCCTGATGCAGAACTCGACCCCAGGACCCCAGGATCATGACCTGAGCCCTAGGTAGACTCTCAACTACTGAACTACCCTGGCATCCCGAGCCATTTACATTTTTAAACAAGAGCATGTCCATTATTATTGGCCACCTACAAAGATCACATACTGAGGAAACTCACGTGGCTTCTTTTATTTTGGGAACAGATTCAGTGATCCTAAAATATCAGTGAACAGCAATTTCAAAAACAATTACATCCATACTTAATCTGATTCAATCTAGCTATTATCCATGGCCACAGCTTAATAACAAATTATTTATAAAATATTCTACATAATGAAAGACGAGTGGAGTTCTACCAAATAGGTGGATATTATGCAAGTTCCTAAGTCCACTTCCCTTTAAAAACAAATTACATTATTACAGGCATATGGTAGGAGATAAAACTATCCTTGTCGACTTGTTTGTCAGCTTTTCTTTTTTTTGACCATCCATGAACATGAACATTCAATATATTTTAAGCTGAATGAATATATACCGTTTATTTGCCTCAGAAATCTCTGGTGTAACTCTCTGTCACGGTACTTCACTTTAAAAGAACAAAGTGAGTCAAAAAGAAGAATATATGCAACATTATGCTGGAACTCTATAAAGCCACGGACGTTATATCATGATTATGTATTTAAGTAGCTGAAAGTCATTTGTAGTCTTAATATGCATGGATGATATAATAAAGGACATGATGAACATGGGCCTCAAACCATGTCTGAGCAAGAGATAATGGTGACATTTGTCTAAATGTTGCATATATTCAACACATTTTGACAGTTTTTATTAATGCAAATGGTTTTCAGAGAATCACTGTTCAGTTTCAGACATAAAAAATGTAAATTTTCATTTCTCTAGTTGAATTACATTTCCCTCATGCTATGTTAGCACTAATTTTAAAAGGAATTGGTGCAATATGTATATCTCTACTTTGTGGTAAGCTATTGTATTCTGAAATTTTGAACGTATTACTTTCAGAGCAGAAGTATGCAACATAAAAATGTGTACCAAACATGCACTGAGTATTTTTTTTTTAAATAGGAAAAACACAGTATGTGAAAGACCCTCTTTTCTCTTTGCAGTGGTGCTTAACTGCAAAACTTGCTAATGTCATCTCCTAATTAAACAAAATCAACTGTGAGAAAATTAGATTGATTCACAATTCATGGTTGAGCAAACATTCCTTCAGTTTATTTCCTGCTTAAGTCTTTGGGAAATTTCCCTTTATTTTTGCTTCCTTACATTTACAGGGAAGGCTATTGGGATATTCATGAACAAGCTTCTATTTGTAGGATTTCTGCTTCAGCTGCATCATTTGGGTCTATATATGATATTTAACATTTGAAACATTCTGCATAAATATGCTGTCTTTTGAAGTGTGTATCTCATGTTTTCTGGTCCTTTTTTTTTTTTTTTTTTTTTTCTTCTGAAATTCAGTACTATCAACCATAGATGTACTTTGGGGCCTATAGCATGAGAATCTGAATGTGCGTGCTTACTGCAGATTTTTTTAAGTTAAATGATTTGTGGCAGACCAGATAAGACAGTAACTTGGAAGGCAAATGATGAGGTTATTCAGATTTAAACTTTCTTCCATTGTGAATTGTTTTGTGCCTACGTGTCTGTTTACGTAATGGGATGACTTGTATCACGTGCTCTCATTTAACACTGATTCGTTCACAGCTAGCACAGGCGTGACCTGACCTACCTTAAGTGAGTCAGGGGGATCCCTGGGTGGTGCAGCGTTTTAGCACCTGCCTTTGGCCCAGAGTGCGATCCTGGAGACCCGGGATCGAATCCCACGTCGGGCTCCCGGTGCATGGAGCCTGCTTCTCCCTCTGCCTGTGTCTCTGCTTCTCTCTCTCTCTCTGCGTGACTATCATAAAAAAAAAAGTGAGTCAGTATTACCTAGTCCATCAATAGAAAGCTTTATTCATCCACCTGCATTATGCATTCATGAGATAAATGTGCACATGCATGCATATATACATCTTTATAAATGCGAAGTATACAAAGTCATTTAATATAGCAGATAGATTCTGTGTGCATATATCCAAATATGTATCCTGAAAATATTTATATATTTTTTATTTTTATTTTTTTAAATCTAAATATTTAAATGAACAGGTACTCAGTGAGCTTTCATTATTATCCAGACATAAATCGTATTTCTTTTTTAATTTTTTTAATTTTTTTTTATTGGAGTTCTATTGGCCAACATATAGCATAACACCCAGGGCTCATCCCACCAAGTGACCCCCTCAGTGCCCGTCACCCAGACACCCCAAACCCCGCCCATCTCCCCTTCCACTACCCCTTGTTCATTTCCCAGAGTTAGGTGTCTCTCATGTTTCAGACATAAATGGTGTTATGGGATATTCCAAGCCAATAGGAGGCCAGAGCTCTTCCCTTATCTTATTTGCACATGATTAAGGCAGTTCCTTTTTCGAGATACAGAATCCCTTGTCCTTTTCTTTCTTCATGATTCTTTCAAAAGCCAATGTTGAAAAAAAGAAGTATATTAAAATAAAAGAATATTAAAATGCAATTCACAAAACTCATATGGATCACACGCAAAAAGCTTTATTATCTTAATATAAAAATCAATCAGCCTTTGGAAAAAAATCAATGAAAGCTTAAAAGTCTTCTCTCAAAGGATCTTATAACCAGATTTGTCTGTTTGTTTAGTGCATTATCCCCAAAATAGCTAAGAAACGGGAACTTAACCTGCATTCCTGTTATGGATGATGTATCACAGTCAATATGAGGGGACTTAATACTAGAGATTCTTAAGCATCTCAAGTGTTAGGTAATATTGGCATTTAAGAAGAAGCATGCCTGGTCCTCTGGATCTGACATGAGCTCTTAAACACGTATTTGGACACATCCATTTAATGTGACCACCTCTCCTGACATCTTGAAATTTGGTGTAAATTGTGGCAAAATATCCATGGGAATTCACCTCTATCAAATAAAGAGATGAAATTTGTTTCTTCATGTGAGATCAAGTTTGCGGTAGTAAATAGTTTTTAAAATAATTTAAAACAAAGTTACAGCTAAACGTTCATGTACATTATTTCATTTTGGTCTTACAATAATCTGCAGGAAAAAAAGGGTGAATATTGTTATTTTCATGCCACAGGGAGAAAACACAGTTTGAAAGTAATGAAATAACCTGCTCTAGGTCACATATCCCATAAGTAGCAGAGGCTAAACTGAAATCAAGGTTTTCAGGCAGGCTCCCAATTTTCTGCTTTTGATTGTTATATAACCCCACCAAGTAAATATGATGTATTAAAGGTACAGAAATATCTTTCATGTTTTTATGCTACTACAGTCCATTTATGATTCTCTACAGAATTGCACATGGACAGTTCAGCTGTCCCGTAATCATTAGGGTGAAAGTGTTTCACCTATGACGAGCTATCAACGGAAAGTCCAACAAATCTGACACTTTTAAAAAGAGAAGAAATTTAATTTGTAGGCTGGGGAGACAATGATGAACTATGTCATTCTGCCTAAAGAATTCAATTGAAATTAAAAATATATCAATTCATCATTTTTCTCTTTCATATCAGAAATCTTTTATTCTCCTTGTCAACACTGTGATGCAAGTTTTCTGTTCTACCAGCATTTAAAATAATTCGAAAATTATATTACAGTGAAATGTTAAGTATTTTTCACTTCTCCTTTTTTCCCCTCTATGTTTAACAATACAATGTAAACCATGGCAAAGGGAATTTCCATGTCTGTAGACGCTGTGTGGCATTTGTTGGTTAAGCAGAAATTCCTACAGCAGACATTTTCAGATATCTCTAGATGTGTGGACTGATTTTTAATAATTAAGTAGCAAATCTAGAATAAAATGTGCATTTTCATTATATAAATACATGTGTAAATTTTGAATGCAATTACTGTTTTAAAAAGATTTATTTAATTATTTGAGAGAAAGAAAGAGAGCGGAGGGGAGGGGGAAGGAAGATAGAAACTTAGGCAGACTCTTTGCTGAGGGTGGAGCCCTACATGGGGCTGATCTCAGGACCCTGAATAGAGACCTGAGCTGATATTGAGAGTCAGACACTTACCTGATCATACTACCCAGGTGCCCCTGAATGTAATTAATTATTAAACCATTAATCTGATAATAGAGTTGACTTTATTGAGATAAAAACCAGCCTGGACCATAAGCTTTAGTAGTCCTTTGAAATAAAACATATTTGAAGAAATGGTTTTGTTTTCCAATCTCTAAATTTTTAGATTTGCTAAGCAAATGTATGAGGGGTGCCTGGGTGGCTCGGTCTCTTGAGTATCTGCCTTCATTTGGCTCAGGTCACGATCCTGGGGTCCTGGGATCTGGGATCAAGCCCTGCATCTGGCTCTCTGGTGAGCAGGGAGCCTGCTTCTCCCTCTCCCTCTGCCTGCCTCTCCACCTGCATGTGTGCTCTCTCTTTCTCTCTCATTCTCTGTTAAATAAATAAATGAGTAATACAATCTTTTTAAAAATGAGAAAAAAATAAACAAATATAAGCATTTATACGGTGGCAAATACTGCATGCTTTTTGATATTATGTAAAATAATGAGATTTGAATTGTCTATAGAAAATCTTTTTTGGTATATTTGCTTATTTTATATTTTATGCAAGAAGGGATAGTATGTCTTATATTACATATAATTTAACAGAATGAAATAAAATAAAATTAAATGAATTGGGTGAGAACATCAGAAAGAAGGGAAAATTAGAGTAAGAAAAATTCTATGGAACCAGGGACTAAATTAATTGAAATTGAAAGCCAGAGAGAATTACTTTTTAGAAGTGGTATCACATGAGGCTCTAAGTTTCCTATTTATCTGCATATGGAAAATAAAACACAGAAGACTTTCTGGAAGTTAAACGTATACGCATATATATACACATAATTGTTCTTGCTCAGTCGAAAGACAGTTTCTTTTAGATAAGAAAATATTTCCCATTAGGCTTTTTGAAGAGGGCATCCAGTAATGAAAATAATGACTGTCCACAATACCCTTAGAGTAAAAAGGAAAAAAAGTCCTTACAGTAAAAAAAAATCTGGTAAGTTTTAAAGAGCATTTTCTTGTAATATCCTGCCTTTAGGTCTTTGTAAAGGAATTTTGCAAAAGCATTTCTAAAAGATCTTGATTTTGTGTGTTGGAGGATTAATGCTCTAGGCTGGTCTGGTTTAATCTAAGGAGGAATTTCTAATATCAAGAGGAAATGGTGGGCCTGCTAACCTTTCCATAAGTATTAAACGGGAGCACGCTTGTGGTTACTTCTCCCGAAGAGGAACTAGAGTTCAGCGAATCTTCATTGTGTTAAATTGTAAATCATACCCTTAAGAGATAATCCAGGACCTGGTAAGTACACATTTGTGTATCGAAGGTCACTTCTCTGCTCAGAGAGATTTCAAAAATTTCTCGATGGCAAACATTCCCTCAAAGGCTTTTGTTTTTTGGTTTTTGTTTGTTTGTTTGTTTGTTTGTTTGTTTTCGGTCTATTTTTGGTTGTCAAATGATCCTTTATCGAAATGTCTTTCTTCATAGTTCTTAACTAGCTGGGCGGTCCACTCCACCACTATGGATGTCATCTATGATGTCACGAGGGTGACAGTCCCCAGATTCGGCAGGATCTCTCTAATGTTCCCAAGAGTTCTCTGGCTGAAGATGGGTGCCACATCCGTGGGGCAATATTGACAGTTCCTTTTGATTAGTGCTATTTCCATGGTGCTTATTTCCATGGTTTTTTGCTTCTTTCTGTCTCTTGGCGGTTCTTTGAGAACTTTGAAAGTCAGGCCAGGGGCAGAAGGTACCCCTTCAGCCTGGGCCTGTCTGTTCTGAATGGTCAGTGTCACTGTAACCCTCAGGCCCCTCTAATCACCAGTTGCTTTGGTGATGTCATCACCTACCTTTTGTGGAGATGGACCCAGGCGGCCGATCTTCAGGGCTGGGCCGGACATGGCACTGACTTCTCCACCGGTGCACCGCAGGTAGATGACTTTGACCCCACTGGGGTCACACTTAAGTGGTGTCGTGGAGGCGGCATGGTGCATGTGGCTGATGTCAGATAAACCCAGATTTGGAAGGACCAAAGACTGTCACACCTTCACCTCCCTCTGGGAGAAAGCCACAAGCCCCTCAAAAGCTTTTAACACATGAAGGAATAGGGATTAGACCCCAAAACTCTGAAGCAGAAGGACACAATATTTTATATTTTTCCCATGGGGAAATGGACACACATTTCTATATTGACATATAGAAATGATATACATATAATTTTACATAGTAGGTGAAGAGAGAATTACAGCTAAATAAATTAAATAATAAAAGAATAGTTAAACAATAATAATAAAAATACAGTTAAATCAAAATGAGAAATAATAGACAGGATTGCTGACTTAGGGCAAAGGAAGTTTATTTATTGGGCACAATTGAGAAGAGTGAATGGAGATGGACAAAGCTGTGTTTTTATCTATGAATGGAAAAAACAGAAAGTGGGAGTAATAATGCATGAACAGTTTGCACATTTTATTACTAAAACTATCAAGGAGAATTAAAGGGGCAAGAGATTAGCTAAGATATAATTGGTTCTGGGAACAGAAGCAGTAGAGTTTCATGAAGCAAAGAGCACTCGTGATTTAGGTGAAGTAGGGCACTCACCCAGAATAAAAGCCTTGGTAAGTCAACCCTGGTTAAATCCAAAACTCACGAAATACGCATAGTTAAAAGGTTAATGGCCGTCAATTGTAGCCCAACCTTCTTATGGTCAGAGGAAAAAGGAGAAAAAGATCTTGATGTTTATGTGAAAACTGGCATGGAAAAGAGTGAAGACGAAGACTAAATTTTGCAAAAAATTAATTTTACTAGCTTAAGATGCAGTCACATGTATGCATCATTGAAATTTCAGAAAATATTAGGCAGATCCTGACCTACCTTCTAATACGATAGTAAAGCAATAGTTTAAAAAATTTAAAAGAAAAAAAAAGGAATACTAAAGATAAAAAAGAACTTAACATATAAAGTTCTCACTAATACATTTTAATGTTCTTAGCCAAAAAGTCTGCTTCATTATTTTTAATTGATAAGGAAAAGATGGAGTTAACCTTCATTTATAGCATGTAGGCAACAAAAACCTCCCTCCTAGAATACTTAGCATTAAGAATAGGAGCACTTGGGGGGCCCAGTCGGTTAAGTATCTGCCTTGGGCTCAGGTCATGATCCTGGGTTCTGGGACAAAGCCCTGCATGGGGCTCTTTGCTCAGCAGGGATTCTACTTCTCCCTCTCCTTCTCCCTCTGTGCTCTCCCTCTCTCTTTTTCTCTCTGTCTCAAATAAATAAATAAATAAATAAATAAATAAATAAATAAATAAAATCTTTAAAAGATTAAAAATAAAATAGTTTTATTTATTTTTGTTTTTTTTTTTTTTTTTTTTTTTTTTTACTTCCCTTTGGTGAATTTGCAGTCAATGCGAGTTGCAGCCAATACCAGTCAATACTGCACCTTGTTGAGTTGATGTTGCTCTCAGGTAAATGCCTGGAAAGGAGAGAATTAGCAAATATCATTGCTCTAGAGAATTATGCTTGTCTTAGGAATAGCATCTGCCACTTGTGTCAGTTCTAATTACCAAGATATGATTGCATGTTCCAGAGATTTTAGGGGAAAAGGCATGTGAGGGCTCAAGTGGAAGGTGCCAGAGAAGACAGGGAGAGCCTCTGGATTGTGATGCAGGTCTGACAACTGTGAAGGAAGAAGGCTGTATAGGAAGACCCTTATAGGGCAGCACAGTTCTAAGAAAAATGTCATTGTTCAGACAGAAGGGGAGTTCTTTAGTTAAAGTCATAGGAGGCTGCATTCTCCAAGATCTGGCACTAGCAGTTGTACTTGTTTGTTTGGGTTTTGTTTGGCACTAGTAGTTCCGTCTTGTTTAGATTTTATCTGGGAACATCCTGGCGGAAGTATGGCCTAAGTGGTGTGTCATCAGGAGAGCAAGTGCAGGATCAATCAGTCAGCTCAGATGCCTGAATCAGAGTCTGTTGAAGGAGACCTGGTTGGGGCACGTTCATGGCCATCAGGCGCATGTAGCCTAGAATCTGATATAATGTGCTAGACATGGGAATGAGCTAGAGGACAAGGATGTTGGCTCCAGTGCCCAGCAAGGTCAGAGTTCAAATCAGCACTCCAGACTAAGGGTAAGGACTTTCAAAAATTCATTAAGTTCCACCCCACAGAAGGAGATGGAACATAAGCTTGCCTGCCTTGGAAATTGCCCTGTTGGGTGAAGGAAAGAGAAGGCTCCTCCCAGAATTCTTATCCATGGGCTCTCCTTCACACAGAGCGGTGGTCCTAGAAAAATTTCAAGGAAAAACAGAGTTGAAAAACTGGTCTCGGGTTGGAAGTGATCCCAGGTACCTGGGGGACTCTTTCTAGCTCTCCTTCTCTCTCTCCCCACACACAAACTCACACACACAGACCCATAAACATTTCCTCCACAACTGAACATAAGGAACATAAAAAATAATAATAATCTAGAAAAGCCAGATGACATCCCAATATGTCCAACAGGTGGAAACAAGCCCACACTTACTCGATAGCCTACCTACTGTGTGATCTGGTATAAATGAAAAAAATCAAGGAAGAATTTCTAATTTACCCATTATCTTCTCCCGGCTGCCTGGTTATTCCCCAGTAGTTTCAATTTGTTGCACTATAAAAGCATTCTCTAAGGATTCTCATCTGGATTTTATTGGTAAATAACAGTGGAATTAAGAAAAAAAAATAGAAAGTATTTATGCTTCAGACAAAATAGTCTCCTCAGCCCTAGATTTTGCATAGCAGTTGGTGCAAACACTAAAATGTCTCATTTTTCCAAAGTAAGGATGGCATAAGAAAACAATTACTTTGTGGTCAGTGCGTATCATCTTCATTTTATATTAATGCATGAGAAGCCTGAATCCAGGCTTTGTCTTTTATGAGCATTATTGGTTTCCTTATCTCTATGTACTTCATCTCATTAGATTTTTCCTAATCGATCTAGGAATAGAGATTTTTCTAAAATACCAAATCCATGAATTTGAGCTCAACATGTCATTGAGGCTGTTTCTGTTCTCAAAATGAGTTTATGATTCATAGACCAAGTTTTCCAATATTAAATAATGTGAGTACAACAGATAATGATACTAATATCAGTAATAATAATAGAGACCCTTTAGTGAGGGATTAATGCAAACTTGTTACTGTGCAGACTCCTTCTATGCATTATCTATTGTAGAAGCCCTGTGTGCTAGTTACTGTTAGTGATCACATTATACGGATGAGGACATTGAGACATAGAAAAGATGAGAAAACTAATGAAGGTAATAAAGGATAGAGCCTCAAACCAATATCTGACTCAAAGCCCAAGCTTTCATGTCTTAGTTTGTAAATATTGCATCCATAGGGCAACTTACTAAAGCCTTGAGACACGCGATTCAGTACGTCCGTGTTGTCACATTTAAATTATGAGTAATATTTACGCTCAACAGACTGGAGCTTAAAAGCAGAGGTTGAGATGAAGGGTCTTATTAAGTGTGTTTATAAAGGATCAAAACTGTGAAAGTGAATGATGTCCTGAGAAAGCATTTCTTTTAAGGAGAAAAGGGAGGCTAAAACACATACCTGGGTTATCCCTTAGGTGGGAAAGGGGGGTAAGCCTGCCAAGTAAACCAATGAGAGCATCATCAGTCAGGCAGATGGAAACTCAGGTGTCTCAGAAGCCGAAGAAGGACTATTTCAAAGAGAAAATGGTAAACAGCATCAAAAGCTGGTATGAAGAGGCCTGAAAACGTGTCCATTGGGTTGAGCCAGTTTGAGCACATGGATGACTGTATGGAGGTGCTTTGAGGACAGGCCAGGACTGGAGGTTCTAAGTGAGCTGAACAGGTTTAGAACGACTAGGGCAGAGAGAAGAGGAGCAAGTTGACTAGATGTACACTTCTGGGTTATTTAGGAAGAAAAAAAAAAAAAGCTGGGACTAACAGTCATAAATTTATTCATTACTTCAAAATATTTTAAAGAATCCCAGTGAGCAAGGCACTGTTCTGATGTGGGGCACATTTGGGTATAAAAACAGACAAAACATCCTTTTGTCTTGGAAATTAAGGTCTAAGCAGGGTGACAAAGAAACAATGAACACCGGTTAGCAGGTAAACATCGTTATAGCATATTTTGGAAAGGAACCCATGTTACTGACAAAACACAGGTAGGCCGGAGATCGATCAGGAGTTGGAAGTGAGAGCATTTGCCACGTGAACGTAGGATTGGCCCATATGCCTAACTGTTGTGATATTTGAGCAATGATATCGGCTGGAGAAGTGAGAATTGGTCGTGTCGATATCTGGGAACAGCACTGTGGGCAAGGGAACAGCCAATGCATGTTCCATGAGGTGCGAGGGAGTGTGCTTAGGAGCCTGTGATCAAGGTCAGGGTAACAGGAGCTTAAGGTAAGGGAAGACTGGGAATGGGCTCTGGAGGGTCACATAGCAGAGGGAATTGAGGGCGATTTCAAGGATTTCAACCCTTTATATGGCCGACAATGTGCACCGTCCCTCGCTTGCTCCAGTGGTCCTCTGTTTGTGGGTTGTACTCACCCCAAGTGGGCATCACAATTGGTTTTGACAGTTACCACGAAAACAGTGACAGAAGGATTAACTTTTGACAGATGTCTTATGAAAATGCAGGACCATATGTTCTCAGCTTGATATTAAACATAGGGAAGAAAAGAATAGGTGTCTGTATTGGAAGGAAGAGAGGGGGGATGGACTGGCAATTTGGTGAGGATGTTTGTAGTCCTCATTTACTGATAAAAAAGATAGATATGTTCAATCGGGATCTGGAGTTTGAGAACTTTTTTTCAGCATTGGACCATACTGGTTCTTCTCAGTAAATCACTGTCATTTCTAGAACTAAATTAGTACTTGGAGATTCTCGGAAAAAAGAGGAGGAAAAAAAAAGAGATACTTCCGAACAAAAAAGGTTTTAATAGATCCTTAGGCTTTAAGTAATATATTTCAAAACAAAACTAAATTCTCTTCTGGAATTTGGTTTGGAGTAAGAGTAAATTTCCCCCCATCCCCCATCCTACTGAACATTCATTCATTCATTCATTCTTTTCAGAACACTGAAAAAAGGAAACATTTATTTACCTAATATGTACACAGAATTAAGATAAATATTGGGAAATATTTTCTTTAGGAATCTCTAAGAAGCTCACAGTTCAGTGATGAGAATGTCTGGTGTATGAGTAGTGGAGGTATAATATGATGTGTAGTCGATAGAGACAAATACAGCAAAGACATGAAGAATTGGACAGGGCTTTTAACAGGACACAATACTGGATGAAGATGATTTACCAAGTATTGTAAGATTGCTTATAATATTTTGATTACGAAACCCATCTTTCAGGACCACACACTAAAGGCAAATCAATATGGCAGCCAACTCATTGTTCGTAATTTTGTTCTAATTAACCAAGAGAGAGAAGTGATAACGATGATAATGTGTTATTTATATTGCAATACATAGACACAACACTTGTGAAGAGTAAAATCAAACAGGTCTGCAGAATCCCATATTCTACTAAACCTATTGATTAGAAGCAAAATAAACTAAAATGTATTCTCATGTACCTTGTGCAGCTAAGGAGAAATTGTGTTTCTTTGAATGGGTAGAGAAGAACTAAAGTTGCTGTGTCTTAGATCTCCAGCTCTGACTTTGAGCTGTTTGGACAATACTTTTCTGGAAAATCAAGTCCTGATTCTATGATTTACTATTCAAATGATTTCTTCATTTATTGTCTTCACCTTTATTTGCCATGTTGTAGTAAAGTAGTTTTACTTTTTAAAGCATATGTCAGTTACCCACCTTATGAGCCCTGTCAATGCAACACTGAGATTATTCAATGAAATGATTCTTTCCTGTAGGGTTCAGAAGGACGACCCACTGTGAATGCAATTGAAGCCATTTCAAAACTTGATTCCCAATAATAATGTTTATTCTGACATTTTCTCCTTAGTTTTCTTTATGTAAAAGACCCACAAGTGAATGAAATTGTTAGCTTTTAGCTTGCTGGATCTATAAATGGCATATTTACTTTGAGTGTTAATGATTGACACTTAAGATTGTTTGTTATTTTGAGGTGCTTGGGTGGCTCAGTTGGTCGGGTGTTTAGTCTTGATTTGGGCTTAGGTCATAATCTTGGGGTCATGAGATTGAGCCCCATGTTGGGCTCCATGCTGGGCATGGGGCCTATTTGAAGTTCTCTTTCTCTGCTGCGCCCCACGCCCCTACCCCTGTGCTCTCTTTTAAAAAAAAAAATAGTTTCAGGTACTTTGATAATGGAACAGAAGTGCAAGAAGAATAATCACGATTTAATTAACAATGAAAGCCGACTGCACTTACTAATTCCACTTAAATGCACCTCTGATTTTCTCCCCAACTCAAATATTATTCACATGAATACTTGGAGAAAATGTGAAGATTACAGTTCTTCTTATACATGTTTAATACGCATGCATCATCCTGAAAATGTTATATATTATATAAGGCAATTGTTATTCATGAATTTATAGAAACAAACCCCATTCTGACTGGCAGTGAGGCCTTTTGACACTCATGTATAGTAAGCACACAGGTATCATTAAAGTGAAAAATATTCACTTTTTAGGCAAATATATACACTATATATATATATTTTTATTTAAGTATTTTTCTTCAACTACATTACTTGTGAAAGCACAACTTATAATGTCCAAAACAAGGCCATTTAGGCCAATACCCATAAGTTATAGATGCACTCCAAACTTTTTCTTAGAGTACTCAATAAGCAAGTGCTTCTATTTGTATCCATTGTGAGGCCATTTTCAGAGAATAATACTTTAGTCAGGATGTCTAAGCTTACAAAAATGTTCATTATATTGATTATTTTCAGTATTACTGTGCACACTGAATTCTGCAGGCTGCTGTAATATTTTGTTTCATGATGTATCTCCTGGCTAATGAAGGCATGTGAAATGTTATGGGCATTTTTTATACTGTTATGTATTAAAAGAATCTTCAGATTTGCATTTTCCTAAAATACTACTTTTGCTCAAATGTATTATTTATAGATGCTCAAACATACAACTTAAAAATAGTTGGTAATTGGTTTGATTGGATTTTAACTACACAGGAGAACAGATATGGAGAATAAAGCCAATAAAGAACTAATTTCCTTATATTTAAAATATATGTTTAAAATATATATCTTATATTTTGTTAGGAAATATAGTTAAACAATGAAAATTGTAATGTTAAAATGCAAGCTTCAAGTCTTATCTGATTTGCTGCAAAGAGGGTAGCCCTGTGTTTCAGATGCAGACAGTTCCTCTCTAATTTTCTTGTCCTTTAAAATTCTTTACAGATTGGTTGTTTCATTATTTATTAGAGAGTTCATGATAATGTTTTCTTTGCATAAGATATTTATTTAGGAAAAAATACAACAAAGAATGGCTCAATCAAAAATGTTTATTTTTCATGCTCTATTTATCAATTGAATATTTATAGAACAAATTAAATCAGTTTAAGAATTTATAGAGCAGATTAAATCAGTTTAAGAATATGTTTTACATAAATGTGTTTTTTGCTGTAAATTGTAAATAATTTTTACAAACATAAATAGTGTTGCCTGAAGAAAAATATCTACTAAGTCAGAATTGGTTTCAGCTGCATGGAATAGAAATCTAACTATAATCTCTTAAATAAGTAGAGATTTATTTTTATTGTATAAAAAGTAGTCCAGAATTGGACACCCTGGGTCTGGTATAGCAATTCCAAGATAGCATCAAAAATGGCCTTCTGATTTTCCAGCTCTTCATCTTAAGTTTTTTGCTTTCTTCTCCATGCTCATAGAGTAGCTTCTGTGTGTCTAGTCTTTGTGTCAGCAAGACATGGAAGAGATGAAGGAACAAAATAGGAAAGATGAAAGAAAAACACCAAAAGTACATACCGATCAGTCTGTCCATTTAAAAAAGAAATTCCTAAAAGCCCAAAACATTCTTTTAAATATTTTATTTATTTATTCATGAGAGACACACAGAGAGAGGCAGAGACACAGGCAGAGGGAGAAGCAGGCTCTATGCAGGGATCCCGATATGGGACTCGATCCCAGGACCCGGGGATCACACCCTGACCAAAGGCAGGCCCTAAACCACTGAGCCACCAGGGGCCCAAGCCCCAAACATTTCTTTCCCATTTATCTCATTAGCCTGGATGGAATCCCATGTCTACCCTTGGATTGCAGGGAGGAGGACTTTTTAAGTAAGCATACTGCTAGTGAAGACACAGCCCATTGATAATAGAGACTATGCATATGTAAGGATTCCATTAATAAGGGGAAAGGGGAGAGGGATATTGGGTAGACCACTAGCAAGGACTGCCGTACTCATGATCAACTTTGCAATCAGATCCCCAAAGGCTAAGATACCATTAAAGAGATTGCTAAGAGGATCAGTTCATCTCACTTCAGGAGCATGACAGATAGCATATTTACTTGTCTTTTATGATTTAACATCTACTGAGGTGCTCACAGGAGTAATCATTGACAGAATGCTGCAGTGATTAAAGGTAGAGACTGTAAAGTGTGGAGCCATTTGCACCTGCATTGGTCCGCCGTGTTTCTTAACTAGGTAGGGCCGGGCAAGTTATTGAGCACCTCTTGACATTTCTTTTCTGATTTATAAGATGGGAGGAATTTCAGAGTGAGCACATTATTTTGCATGGAGTAGAGACAAAATTATTAGGCGACTTCCCATTTTTGATCAAAATTTGTGTAATCAATAGTGATTTTCAGTGACTGAGTAAGATATTCAGGAGGAAGAAAAGTGAGTGTCAATGAAGTTTTGATTACTTCTTTTTTTTTTTTCTTGTAAGTAAACAATACTTAAGTAACTATCAGTTGATTTTAAGAACTACGGCAGGCCTTGTTTTAAGCTGAGTAGATATTCAGTAGAGTGTGAATGTACTTTTGTAACTGAAGAATATAGTAAAATGAATTGCACATCGACCGTGTTCCTAGTTATGGCAGGAGAAACATTTTTGCATTATTCTGGGCATCACTTAAAGGTTAAATGTGATTATCTTTGCTGCTTCCACCTGACAGGGATGCCAGGGTCCTCCTGGTTGCTCCAATCTTTCCAGCCAATAATAGGAGGCACGTTGTGACTGGAGATTGAATCAGCAATAATTGTGTCACCTTACACTTAGAAACGGGATGGTGATAAATGGATCCTGAGTTACCACGGCAAGAAACAAGAATCAGGCCCTTGCTTTTTGGTCTGGGTTAACCGGATAAAGCGCCCACCTATGTCTCATCCTCCTGCTCTCTCTGAGACTTACACATAGCCTTCGATTTATTTTGTCTGCGGATATCATTTAATGTCAGGCAGATCCAGGCTCAGTATCCCATGTGGCATTTTTAGAGTACCCAGAGATGTTGGCTCAGGCTATCAAATATGAGTATAAAAGGACAGAAGAACATTAAGCGTAAGAAGAAACAGAAGGCAAGAGTTTAACCATGACCAACCTCTATAATAATGGCAAAAGAGCAGACTGGCTCAAATAACAATGGAGATGTGAATATAGACAGCAGCGGTTAGAAGGAGATAACAGCTAATGCTTAGAAGTGCTGAAGTTCTACACTGCACTGACCTCTTTGCTTTTGCTATTTTATTTAATCGTCATAGCTGTCACTATCATTCTCATTTTACACAAAAGAAGTTAACCATGCTGGCTAAAATCCTAATACCAAACTCAGGCAGTTGAACTCCAAAGTCTGTGCTTTTAGATGACATTCTATATTATATCCACATAAAAATAACAGGGACATTAAAAATAAATTTAAAAAGAAGCCTTAAACTATCGCTGTGTCTGTTGCTTTGAAAAAAAAAAAAAAAAAACAACAACAACAAAAAACAAAAAAACAAAAAACAAAAAAAAAAAACCCAACCTTGATGGATTGACCTAGCCATGTTTGTGACAGGAAAATCCCATGGCAGGTGGGCACCTGTAGGCTGGACTCGCAGTTCCAAAGAGATGCCTTTTACTGATATCGTTCTCTAATAGTAAGATTTATCACAGACATTATGGAAGTCATTTAATGGCTACAGTGTTCTTTGAGACACGTTCTGGGAATATATGTTTCAGGCTGCTGCAGTTCTTTTCAGATCAAATCATATTTCTTGTGAAAATAGTGTAGTGTTAACTGATGGATCATCAAACCTGAAGGGATAGTTCAGTGGGCTTGTATTCTGAACTGAAAAAAAAAAAGTCAATTTTTATTTGCTCTTAGACTCATGTTTTGAATCAAATAATATTAGATGCAATAGGAATGTTAGAGAAAACTGCCTCAAGTTTGCCTGTCAAATGCCCATGCTTCATTTTTAAGGCCAGGATAAAAGTATTTGACAAAAAAAGCATCTAGAGACTATTGAACAATGGTTTTCTCGTGGTGGAACAGTAAGTCTACATTAATTGATACTTGAAAAAGAAATGCTGAGCCTCAGCTAAGAAAGCATAATAAATAAAAGTTAGTTTGTTAAAAGAGAAAGAAAGAAATCAATAACTACTCCTATTGTCTTAATAAAGGAATGCCTGCAAGAGTCCTGCTGAAAACAGTAAAAGGGAGAAGCACTTCAAATGTTAGCACTGGGAATGGAAATGCAAGGCTGTTAAGACCCCTTTTGAGATTGCTTAAGTGTTTAATTTACTATATGTGATGCTTTAAAACAATACATTGGATGTGTGTAAAATATAGTGAATACAAGACTTCTCTTTTTTTTATATACGTCCTACTTTGAAGGAAGAAATCTTTTCTTCCCATGACTTCCCATGTGAGTATTATGTAGGGTAATGTACTAAAGGGTGAATTAACTTCTCGGGAGACCAACTGTGGTTCACCATGGATGTTCACTCTAATAACACAAAACAATAGATTGTCTGTATATGTTTATTTTTTTAAAGATTTTATTTATTTATCCACGAGAAACAGAAAGAGAGAGAGAGAGGAAGAGGCACAGGTAGAGGGATAAACAGGCTCCATGCGGGGAGCTTGAAGTGAGACTTGATCCTGGGGCCTCCAGGATTACAACCTGGGCCAAAGGCAGCGCTAAACCGCTGTGCCACCCGGGCTGCCCTATGTTTACTTTACTTTTTTTTTTTTTTTAAAGATTCATTTATTTGAGAGGAAGAGAGAGAGAGCACATGCCCAAGCAGTAGGGGGGAGAGAATATCAAGCAGACTCCCTGCCAAGTGCAGAGCCCAGTGTGGGGCTCCATCAGAGGGCCCTGAGATCATGACCTGAACTGAAATCAAGAGTCGAGCACTTAACCACCTGAGCCACCCAGGTCCCCCATTTTTTTATTTTTATTTTTATTATTTATTTTACTGTAAGAGACTATTTACTCATTCTTCTTACTAAGTAGGGCACTTGATGGGATGAGCACTGGGTGTTATACTATATGTTGGCAAATTGAATTTAAATTTAAAAAAAGAAAAAAAAATCTTTTTTTTTAAATTTTTTTTTTATTTATTTATGATAGTCACAGAGAGAGAGAGAGAGAGGCAGAGACACAGGCGGAGGGAGAAGGAGGCTCCATGCACCGGGAGCCCGACGTGGGATTCGATCCCGGGTCTCCAGGATCGCGCCCTGGGCCAAAGGCAGGCGCCAAACCGCTGCGCCACCCAGGGATCCCAAGGAAAAAAAATCTTAAAAAAAATTAAGTGCTGGCCCTGGCAGTATTTTGAAAAGATATAATACCCAAGAGATTTTACTCAGGCAATTCTAAATAAGTAGCCTGATTTTCCCGCTATGTTGGAGAAAAAAGCATGTTTTTGTATTTCAATGTGACTTGGTGTTACAATTACAACATCAAATCATTAGGTCTTATTTCAAGCAGGAAATGATTTGAGTTCTCTGTACTACATAAAATTGACTTGGAATATAATATGAAAGAGAAAATTCATGTTGGTGCTAATAGTACAAACTATTGTACACGATCTATGGAGGCGGAACTAGAATTGCATTGTCATTGGTGTATATGTGTGTATGTGTGTGTGTTATTTGAAAACTTAAACTTGCAGATTTCGTAAAGAAAGAATGTTCTAGTTTTTTCCCCTTATTGACAGTAGTTGCTACATGACTAAATGTTATCATTATTTTTTTTTCTTTCCTGTGTATACAGGTAGTGCTTATTCTAATTAAATACACAGGGTTAGGGAGGAGGAAAAATAACTGTTATACAGGACAGTGATGAGAAAGTAAGAATAAAAAACAATTTTCACCCCAATATTGAAGTTCTTTTCTCCTTCACACATAGGTCTTGCATTATAACCTCAATCTATCTGACAGAGAGAGTTCAAAACAAGAATAGTCTATTTTGAAACTTACTTTTTATAGAATGTTTTCCTGCAAAGCAAACATGTCCACAGCCCTCAGATCACTTGTATCATGTAATAAATTCTAAAAATTTTATCCCCAAATTGAAAACATCATCGTGATGTGTGAATTCATTGTAGATTTTATAAGCATTCATATATAATCAAGTACACTACTTATTTATAACCTATTAGCTCAGGAATTTATATATTTACTTGGTTTACCTATTTGTAGTATGAAGAGAGATGACTAGGGGCACCTGGGTGGCTTAGTGGGTTAGAGGGGATAGAGCCCCACGTAGGGCTCCCTGCTCCGTGGGGACCCTGCTTCTGCCTCTACCCTTCCCCCTGCTTGCGCTCTCTTTCTCTCTTAAATAAATAAAACCTTAACAAACAAGAAATGATTATTAAATTATGTGTTATTTGACATTTTGATATCTACTGACAGAGTGACTTGTGTCCCTATAAAGACAAAAATTGTGCTCAACGAGCCAACTATACACAACTATTTATTGTGTGGAGAAGTAGGGAGCTGAGAATCTTCTTTTTATATTCCAGTGACGTAATTCCAGTTATATCATGGCATTTCTAGCAATTTATCACATAGTTTCCCATGGAGAAATATCACTTTTCGCCTTATCTATCATTGTTTACTTCAAAACTGTATCATGTATAGTAGACTATTTACAGGCAAGATAAATTATATCGCCACTTTAATTTTTCAGGTTTACTACTCTCGCTGGTGACATAGAAAATGAAAAGATTTAAAATCCATTTCAAGCATGTAACTATAATTTCATAAAATTTTATGTTCCACCATATATAACGTGTGATAAAAGATGTGAAGTACAGAAAATATTCACCAATACCGCCTCTTCATGACTGTGAGTTTGAAGCCCTTTTAATAGGGCTAAATGTTCAGGGGAAAGCTTCCCTTTTCTCTGTTGAAAAATTGATATTATAGTTTCCTGTGAAATTAAAAATAAAATAAAAGAGGAAGTGCATTATTTAGGCTAAGTTAGGACACCTGAGTTTGGTTTCCAGGCTCCCGACTTTGGAGCTGTATCACACAAGCCCCAGGCTCCTCATTCTCAATGCAAAGAAGGAAAGGATTATTAATGATGTCAAAGGAGATAATCCTCACAAAAATAACTAGTACATTTGTATAAATTATTCAGATAGAAAATATTAGTATAATTACTAATAATCAAATGATCCCATTTCATTTTATTTATATTGTTCTCCACACACATACCGCAGTCTGATCATAAAACTTCCGTCGACTACTTTTCACTCCATGTTATTTTCCCTGTATTGCTAATGGAGCTTGAAATTGATGGAGTCCTTTCTAATCCTGGCATCAATCTATATTCTCTGTCCCTGATGCTTTTTAGTGCTACTGACTTCTCCCTCCTATCAATGCTGTCACACGTTTACATATAAAATCTTGAAATGGAGTTGATGGAATTTATCTTATCGGAAACTATCAGAAAACTAAGGTGTTTTTTTTTTTAACTTTTAAATGTTTTGAAGTTTATAGATGCAAAACATTTTGATTTATTCAACATTATGAGGCAGCTTTCAGGAGCCAAGTTGCCAGAATGTTGCAGCAGATATTTCCACTGCACATGATGGAAAGAACTGTGCAGAGAGCTGGATAACCTGGTTTCTATTCTGATTTCTGTAATTAACTAGCTCTATGATATGGAGGAAATCACTTAGCCTTTCTGATTCGCAATTTCCTCCTTTGTGGAATGAAATAATTAAAACAACGTTCTCTAAGGTACTCTCCAGTTTCAAAGGCCTGATTTTATGCCATCAGAGAAGCCATGCATGAAGACCCTTTTTTTTTTTTCTTTTCTTTTCTTTTTAAAATCTTGTTTTTACCGACACAAAATATACAAACATTGTTTTTGGAATATCTGATCCCAAGTGTAATCTGGCTTAATTCTAGCCTATGATCAACACAATGGGCAGATAGCCAGAGTGGTCGGTCTCTTCAGTTAAGGATGTATGCAATGGTCTGGACTGGCCAGTTCAAGAGTCATGGTAGAAATAGTTCTAGGACACAAAGGATATGGCTTACACCTTGGATAGACAGCTTTTTTTTTTTTTTGTATGTAAACTGATATATATCTGAGCTGACTATTCAAATGTCTTATTACTCTCTCTCCTCTGAATAGGGCCAATAAATTTCAAGCATTATTAGCAGCAATTGTGTACTCAAAACCAACAAATGATATGCCAACTTCTCAGAGAAGGGTTCAAGATATAAGATGAGTGGAAACCTTGTTATATCTGCAAGCATTGATGGATCATAGAAGCAAAAGTACTCAACATTTTATAAGGCAATAAATGCAGCCTATTTTGAACTAAAATACAACATTATTTGTGGGCTTTTTTTTTTTATGTGAGAGGAATCAAAACTCGGGATTAAAGAAAAATTGTGCTCAGCCCAAAGTGTTTCCTCCCAAAAAAGGTAGAGGATTTGGCTTAGCCAGCAGTTGAATTGTGGTATCATAAAGGTTCAAGCAGAGAATTTCAAAAGCATTGTGTGGATTGCTACGAGTTTCCCAGTGTGTTCCTGTGATTCTGAATTGGGGAAGAGAATTGGGAAGGTACCGCGAACCATGGCCCTGCTTCATTCCTTCTATATTCTACACAATGAGTAGCTGCTAAGCTTTCATTTAAGAAATTCTTTGTTTAGAATAAATCCTTAGAATGCATGGCTTAGAGAATACTGGTATGGAATGCAATACAATGAATGAGTCTATGCATTTGATTAAAGTTTAACTAACTGTCATTATTTGAATGGGCAGGAACAGAGACCTTTCCCACAAAGTAAGTGTCTATAGAGAATGAGACCACACGTGTCATTTGACTTCTCACAAGGGTTGACTTGATGAAAGCTCTGCCCTCAATTCTGAGCTCAGCATAAAAAGATCAATGGCTCAGATTCCCCTTATTCCAAAGTTAAGATTGACAGATATTTCATTTTGACCTAATACAAAACAGAGTTTTGTCTCAAATTGCATAAGGGATGAAGAGGTAGCAATAGTAAATCTGCTGTACTTTGGTGGTTTGTTGTTGTTGTTTATTTGTTTGGTTTTTGATGACCTTAGATGTAGAGGAACAGATTCTACCTATGTTGATCTTTGAGGCCTTACTGATGGATTTGTCCGCAAATCTGTGGCACTTGAATAAATTATTATTCAATAAATGCTTATTTCATGGAAAAAGAAAGTGGGTGGTTTTATTTTGGGTTTTCTTTTTGTTGTTGTTTCTTTTTTTTTTTTTTTTTGACTGGAAAAAGCAAGTTAAGAGTAGGAGATTTATGAGTTCATTCTATGAAGAAAAGTCCAATTTCAGGAATTGATATGATGTTGTCAGAAAGACTGCCTCTCTCCGTCTCTTATTTCTCTCAATCACCTTTTGTATTTAGACTTAATTTCCTCCTATTTTCAAGGCATCCACATTATGTTGTCCAGGGTGCAGGGTGAGGTGAGTAGTAGTCAGCTACTTCTTTGACTGGAAAGGCAGATGCTAACATTGGCCAAACCTGCAATCTATGTCCATAGTATAGTCAAAGGGACAAATATTACTAGATTCACAGGATGTGTTTGTATGGGATCATTCATACAAAGGAAGGAGCAGATGTATTTACTAGAAATAGTAGAGTAGGTATACAGGCAGGGAAAACTTAAATAAGCAAATAAATAATGTGTCAGAAAATTGAGGCACTGTGATGTAATGATTAAAAGAAATATATAGTTGGTCATTCAGATGATGAAATGTGTTTCTCAGATATAGTTGGTCTTCATCCACAGTTCCTGAAAATGCTTGAGAGCCATAAAAATGATGTGAGTGTCTTGTTATTAATTAAGGTGACTTCTGGATCCCACCAAAGGGCAAGGGCTGGTTGTAAGGAGGACCAACCATTTGATTAGAGGGTTGGAACTTTCAGACCTACACTCTGACCTCAAGGAAAGGGAGAGGGGCTGGAGGCTGGACTAGTCAATGCCCAATGACTGAGTCAATCATGACTATGGCATCCATGATGGCTCCTTAAAAACCCAAAAGACTGAGTTGATGAACATATGGACACTGGGGAGAATGGCATGCTGGAGAGAGCATGTCAGCCATACCCCCTCTACGTATCTCTCCATCTGGCTCTTGATTCATATCCTTTATCATGTTGCTTAGTAAACTGGTAAACATAAGTAAATGTTTCCCTGAGTTGTCAGAGCAAATTAAAATAACCTAAAGAGTAGGCTGTGGGAACCTCCAGTCTGTAGCTGATCAATCAGAAGCACAGATGTAGGAACAGCCTGGAGCTTGCAATGGGAAGTCTGAAATGAGGGTGTGGGGAGGTAGTCTGGTAGGACTGAGACCTTAATCTGTGGAATCTGATGCTATCCCTGGGCAGATAGTGTCAGAATGGAGTCGAATTCTTAGACATCTTGTTGCTGTTTGAGAACTGCTTGGTCTTGCATGTGAGGGAACACTACTCCATGCACTGGATTCAGGAACCCTAAAAGAGTTGGTGTCAGTACAGGCACATAACCAAGAAATCAAAATTTCTCTTTAATCAAAAGTCATGCTTTTTTAAAAATGAAGTAACAGTAATATTAGATTTCTCTAATTATACATACTAGTTTTCCATCATTGTAAAACAAATTCCCACAGATGGAGCACCTTAAGACTCACAGGTCTGCAGGTAGAAATTCAGCACAGAATAATGGGAGTCTGTGCCCAAGGCCTCACAAGATTGAAACCAAGGTGTCAGTTGGATGTCAAGCTCTTTCTTGAGGGGGAGAAAATCAGCTTTCAAGCTCATTAGACTGTTGGCAGAATTTATTTCCTTGCTATAGACCTCAGGTGCTCTTGATACCACTAGTGGTGATGTGGGACAGCCCTCAGCTCCTAAAAGTTGGCTCTCTGTATCAGCAATTTAAATTGAATCGGGACATGAGTGCTTGTTTTCTTCTAAGCCAGCTGGAGCTTGTGTCTCTAACTTCCTCTTTCTATCTCTGTGGGGGGAAAAAAACCTCTTAAGCTTTTAAAGGGTCATATGATTAGAGACATAATCACCCACCCAACATGATACAACCATAAGAATTAAATCCATGTGATTTTCTGTTTTGTTTCTTAAATTCCACATATGAGTGAGATCATATGATGAGTTGATAAATGTCTTTCTCTGATTGACTTATTTACTTATAGGGGAAGAGAGGAAAAAATAGAGAGATGAAATCAAAGAGGGAGACAAACAATAGAAGACTCTTAGTCATAGGAAACAAACTATGATGAGGGGGTTTCTGAGGGGTGCATGGGGGGAGGGGGTAACTGGGTGATGGGCATTAAGGAGTGCACATCATGTATGAGTGCTGGGTGTTATATAAGACTGATGAATCACTGACCTCTACCTCTGAAAGCAATAATATATGCTAATTAATCGAATTTAAATAAAAAATGTGCATAAAACAACAACAACAAAAATAATTAAATCTGTAGTCTTCACAGTCCTGGGGATTATTCCCAGAATGTACACTAACAGGAGAGAAACTTTGGACAATATGGTGGAGTCCAGCCAATCACACCATATTTTGGAGTTCAGCCATAATTGAGAATTACAGGCTTGATTTGGATTCAATTTTGTATTGAATATGCACAAGTTTATGATCTAAAATAATACAATGAAGTATGATTGTATCCTGCTTAGTCTCAGAAATTCTCTATATACCCTATCTTAATCAGCAGCCAAAGATGTATATAAAGAGGAAAAAAGTTAAAAGTAGTGAAAGAGATCAGTAAGCAAACTTTTTCTTTTTTTAGATTTTGGAAATAATGCAACTCTGCAATCTATAGTATTCATGTAAGGTTTAGGAAGATTGCTACACACACATACACACAATTCTATGGATTCCATGAATTATAAGGAAAATTTAATAACAAAGCAATTCAGTTTCTTCTGAAAAGCAATTAAACTTTGAGAGATTTATTCATTATTTAAGGTCTCAATGTCAAATTAAGCATCTGCTTTTATAATCCTGAATTCATTAAAAAAAAAAAAACTTGACCTTTAAAAATGCAATAGGTTGAAATCGATTTATTTCACTCAGGCATTCAATAATATATATTTGCTAAAAGCAGTCAAAATTGAGGTTCCAGCGTCTATGAGAGTTGTTTGAATTTTTCTTTTTTTTTAAATTTTTTATTCCTTACTTTTTTTCCTTTTAAAGTCAAAGTCAAAGCGAAACTATTATCTCTTTGGAAGTTTCCTGGGAATCCTGTTGCCCCTACTGGAAAACAAGTGAACCCAGAGAATGAGTCCTTCCTTAACGTGATTATAATGAGAGATTTTAGAAAAACATCTTGGTTAACCTGTATTTAGAAACAAGATGCAATTTATTGCGTTTCTTATATTGAATAGATACTATTTTTGTTTCTCATTAGCACATTGCAATTTAGCATTTTCATACTATTGGACAAAAATGAATACTTAATGTATAAATTATCATGCAAATAAGATAATATTTATGACACTGTTACAGGATATACGACTGAGAGATATGAATTCTTAACAGTAAAATTGACATGAAACAGCTTGACTCACAATACAAAGACAGCAACCTGGTTAAGTACGTGGATTTATTTTTTCTGCATTTGTGATATTATACTTTCAAAATCCATTTAAAGTAGTAATTTTAAAGTGAGGAAAGGAAATAAAAGACTTCAGTGAGGTCGCTTTGTGCTTTCACACATAAAGCAATCCCCACAGTAATGCAGGCTGCAGAAAATGGGTCACCTTCAAACCACCTTTGAAATAAGCAGATAATATAATTTTCAGATTGCGTTCTTAAGAGCATTGTTTTATAGAATGCATATCTATTTGGTCTTTTATGCATTTTGCAAAAATGTGCATGTGTGAGCACAAGAAAGCACATACTAATATTCTACTTTCCCCTCCCATTTTTCTCTGTCAAATACATATATGCACACGTCTAAATATTCTCGTACAAGTGCACGTAGCTGATTTGATTATTAGTTCATTGTGAGAAGGCACACATGTGCTAAAATCTATTTCTCTACTGAAATGAAGTTTTCCATTGTGTTTTTAATCTAATGGATTTCTATATGCTTCAAAGCAAATTATGGTATAAGATGCAGAAACTTTGAAAAAATATTTTTCATGGAAGTATTTTGTTGACATAATAGTAAATTATATTTTCTTTAACACAAATTTTGTTCACTTTTTTCTCATTTACCATTAATTGTTCCAAATTGACATTTAGTATATTATTGAGATGATTCCTAACTATAGATATGATATATATTTGTATTTTCAATGAAAACACAAATATAACATGCTTTTTAATTATAAGATATTTATGCTTATGAAAAACTTCTATAAGACAAGTGTGATTTGAGAGACATTAAGCTGTAAAAAGACAGTGTTTGGGTTTTTTAAAAAGATTTATTATTTATTACTATTTAAAGATTATTTGAGAGAGTGAGAGAGAGAGAGCAAGGGGAGGAGCAGAGGGAGAGGGAGAGAGAATCTTTTATTTTTATTTATTTTTACTTTTTTTTTGGCGGGGAGAGAATCTTAAGCAGACTCCCTGATGAGCACAGAGCCCAATGTGGGGCTCGAACTCATGACCCTGAGATTGTGACCTGCGCCAACATCAAAAGCGGTGCTTTATTGACTGAGCCCCCCAAGTGCCTAAAGACACAGTGTTCTGAATATCTTTTTTGCTATGATCCAGATTGTTGCACACTGGACTCCTGTCTCCTTGAGAGCAAGTACTGCTAGGCTCTCTCTTCTAGTGCATGGTGCAATCACTAACGGGCAGTCCAAAGTGTCCATTAAGTCCATTAAGTCATTAGCGTGTCCATAAAGTACAACCTGGTTTTGCTCACCAAACCGATGTGTGTTACAAAACTAATATTTGGGTAGTTTGTATCTGTGGCTAATCTGATCCTCTGACCAAAAATTTAATGTTTGTTTCTTTGTCTTTTCCTCTTAAGGGAGACCCAGTTTTAAAAGTTAAGGGAGAAAATGACATTATATGGTTCAATTTCAAAAAGAACTGACTTAGTTGAAGGCCTAGTCTCACAAATGCATGGAGTTAGACTACCTGACTTGAGTGTTCGCTTTGTGTCTTTCTATTTGTGTCTTGAGCTAAGTAAGCGTCTCTGTGCCTCAATTTATGCATCTGCAAAATGAGGGGGATAATGGTAGGGTTGTCCTTATAGGGTTGTTCTGAGGATTAAGGTGGCTTTAGACATATAAAACCATTAGAAAATTGCCTGAAAAAAGTAGAAGCTCGATGGTGTTTTCTATCATTATTTTACCATTAACCAATTAGTTTTCTTGTATCTATGAATACAAATTCATGTAAATGGAAACAAATATTGCTATACTGGGCTCATTTGGATGTAAATGGAGAGACACGAAGGGAAATAGACATCATGAAGTTTGATTCTCTACAGTATCCTCCAAATTTTATGATATAAATATTAGAATCCACATTTTATATATGAGGATTCTGACATCCAAAGAAATTTACTAACTTATATAGTAACATCCAGGTAAGAAGTAATGAGTTTGGGATTCTAAACCTAAATGGTTCATGTTCATGATCATCGATTTCACATCGTTCTATGTTTTACAATAGAGGTAACGTTTGGGTCTGTCTGATATATTAGAGTTATTAAATGCATATACAAAGAAGTTAGGATAGATTATGTAGCTTTGGAAAACTAAATTTTACATTTTGAACTATTAGAATTTCATTACAAAGAGTCCATTTATCCTATTTATCAGGTTAACATATCACTGATTAGTTTGAGAACTAAATAAAGCTTCCAAGATGTGTAACATAGTGCCAGGTATTCAGTAAGGGCTAATAGCAAAAGCAATAACTCGGAGCAATAGTAACAAGTAACAATAAATCAGTGAATGGTATCTACCTATAATAGCGTGTAATTATTACTTAAATCTCATCTTAAAATTTATTTTAAACCTAGGATAAATCATGCAAGCCTACCAGGTATTCTGAAAAACAACCACATTTGAAATCCTACATAAATTCACTTCCATTTCAAATAGAGATTCCATTACTGAAAATTTGATAAGAATAGTTTATTGTCAGGGGATGTTTCGTTACCCAAAACCTGGCTTTGTGAGAAATGTTTTACAGGATTTGAAACGTAGGGAAGAAATTATTTTAACCTTCTCCCATATTTTTTCTCCCAATTCCAGGCACCACGCCAATGACCCCTCCAACTTCTCCAGAAGTACCTATTAATATGTTGTGACACTCTCAAATGATATAATGTGATCTGGGTGAGCTAAAGTTGTAAAATATGACAATCTAAAGGAAGAGTTAGGATCCCCCTCATATGTAGCCACACATGCAATATTCAAGGAGAAAAAGAAAAATGAAAGTGAACATCGGGTGAAAAGTATATTTTTTCTCTCTAACAGGATGTATAATATATCCTAGCACATCAGATTTTGTTGCTCCCCAGCATTGCAAACAGTCTTTGTTCTTCGCTCTGCCTTGGCATACCTCTGGGGAGGTGTGGGCCTTTTTGAATGGATTTCTACTTCCTTAAATAGAAGGTGAAATACTTCCAGATGATAAATAGCTTTGGGTCTGTAACCCAGGCAGGGGAGTTCTCAACTCACTTTGGGCTGTTAAAGAGAATTCCCAGCCTTGTAAAGTGGTTCCCTCCTGCTCAAATGGCAACAATCAAGCTAGGAAGAACAAATGAGTCCCCGCAGGGAGGAGAATGGAGTAGAATGTCAAATATTCTTGGACCTTCAGTGGCTTCAGACAGAAATTTTGCATTATAACATTACCCAGGCAGAGTTACAGATCATCTTTTGGGTCTTGTCTTCTTTTGTCAATAAGCAACGCACTGAACATAATCGAATGGCTTTGTAAGCCAATAAATACAGTGACCACTGTGATGTTTCTGAGGACAGGATAAGCCTGAATAGAAAATCAAGCAACCACAAAAAAAAAAAAAAAAAAAAAAAAAAAAAAAAAAAGAAAGAAAGAAAGAAAGAAAGAAAAAGAAACACAGATTATTTTATAAGTATTCCAAGGAGAAGAGGGCAAAAGTATTCTGTTTTCTACGTAATAAAATTGTTTCAGCCAAAGAAAACTGCATAAAATTTTCTCATACTAGTTTTGGCTACTTTATCTGACGGATCCTGTATGTAAATAAAAGAGTCATACTATTACTTCCAATCACATGCACTGACTGTTGAACCATAAAATTAAGCCCGTCTATGGGCTCTGTAATCATTCGAAAACTGATAATGAGTCTGACAACCTACATGCCACTATTGCACCAAAATTAACTGAGGCATATCCTCTACAAGGAACCTTTCCCTTGCGTTCAATGTGTTCATGGTGAGGACCAGCAGAAGATGCCATCCCTCACCTTACGAGTAGAAGTAGGGTCTACTTCTATGCTCAGACATATTTTGAGACTAAAAAGATATTCTAAGCCAGAAAGGTAAAGACATATCAGGAACTTTCATATTCCAGCAAATTCAGAATGGAGACTAGATCCCTGAAAACATCATGATAAGTAGATAAGTAATTATTAAAATGCATGAACCTTCTAAACTTACAGAAATTAAAGACACAGAATCCAACTGCAGTATTTGAAAGTTGCTTTGATCTGTGCTCAAGATATAGAGAAAGAATTAAAAAAGATATTTGAAGAGCCCAGTGGTAAAAATTGAATAGGGGCTGATTATTAGGTGATGATAGGTATTTTAAATAATTTTCTTAGATTAGATAGAGACATTATAATTTCATAGGAAATGGGCTTCATTTGCATGAAGTTGGTGCTCCAGTATCAAGTAGTTAATTATGATGTGCTTGGAACATTAAAAAGTCTATAAAAATAAAGCAAAATACTCAGAACGTTGATAATTGCTTACTCTAAGTAGCGAGAATATAGATTTTTTATTGCATGATTCTTTGAGTGTTTTACTTGGTTTGAAGTTTGATTTAAAATATTCTTGGTGAAGGAAGATGGTGTTGGGCCCACACATGTTCATTCTTCTGCTGAGACCATCAGGAAACAAAAATATGAATCCATAATCTTGATGAGAATGATGTGGAGGGCAGGTTTTAAAATAGCGTGTGTTGTACCGTGGTACCTTACGGGCACGATTAGTGATTTGCAAATCCATATATACACCAGATCCACACAAATCTTGGTTTTCAGAAAGAAGCTACCTTTCAAAATCAGACGCTTCTCCTTCCAATATAAATCATATGCTCCCCATGCCTAGTAACCACCCCCTATCCTGGCAAATAGCAAATGAAAATAAAATCACTGCTGGACATAGTAATATAAAAAAGCATTTTCTAGTTTGTGTGTATATTCAACCCAGAAAAAAATAAGAATAAATCTTTTATTTTGTGCCACAGTTTCTAAAATATAATCAAAGAGGTGCTAGTAAACCCTTAACTTTAGATTAGCTTTCTCAAAACTTTTAAACACTGGGATTCAGGTTTGCTTACGACCTGAAGCTGGTCTTCTGTATCTTTTTAAAGCCTCTCTTGGCATCTCATTTTCATGCTCCATCTAAGATGACTTGGGAAACATCAGAAAATAGCAACACCACTTCCACAAAACAACTGCTTGGACAGTGCAAATTTCGATGTCCATCATTTATGGAACTGTGTTCCTGGGAGAGATTTTACATGTCAATACTAAAGATAATATTATTGGAGTTGGCTGCTACAGTCAATACAGTGAGCACCTACTCAGAAATAGTCTTTTAAAAAAATAATCGGAATAAGAGACATTTCTTGCTGTTACTTTTGAATTGTTATTTTTTTTTTTTTTACTTTTGAATTGTTATAAGGGAAAATGATTCTATCTTTGTGGAATCATTAGCTTTGGGGAATGTGTAGCTTAAAGCCCTGTGTAAAGGGACATCATGTGATTTGTCATAGTTAACACAGTCCAAAGATAAGGCAAGGCAGGAAAAGTCCTTCTGAAACCCTCCCTCCTTCTTTATGCAAACTACACTAAGGAATAGCTTCACAGTGTTAGCTCCGCCTGAATTCCATTGCCGAAAGATTTAAGAAATGAATTTCATTCTAGAGATCAATTCCCGAAATCACTGAAGTTTCCAATTTTCTTTGACACATAAAAATTAGTTGTTTTTTTTTTTTTCAGTTTTGATAATTACTCCTTTAGGGAACTGAACAGGAGAACACACACACACACATTCATCATATTGTTTATGAAAGGATAAGCAAGGGCCATTAAATCATTAGAACTTCCATGAGTGAAATAATGCACACATTAAAAAATAATTTTGGAAAGGGGCACCTGGCTGGCTCAGTTGGTTAGAGCATGTTACTGTCACTTTTGAGGTTGTGAGTCTGAGGGTAGAGGTTACTTAAAAAAAAATTTTTTTTTTAAAGAATTTCAAGTGATACTAAAAAAAGATCATGGTATTTCATTATGGAAAGTGTTGATCTTTTAATATCATGTTATATCTATATATAGTCAGAGTATTATAAAAATATAAAAGAATAGGGGATCCCTGGGTGGCGCAGCGGTTTAGCGCCTGCCTTTGGCTCAGGGCGCGATCCTGGAGACCCGGGATCGAATCCCACGTCGGGTTCCCGGTGCATGGAGCCTGCTTCTCCCTCTGCCTGTGTCTCTGCCTCTCTCTCTCTCTCTCTGTGACTATCATAAATAAATAAAAATTTAAAAAAAAAAGAATTATAAAAAATATATATAAAAGAATATATAAAGTATATATATTTTCATATGTATACTCTTGCAGTTATATATATTTTTGTTATTATAGCAATTATATATAAATGCTGAATATAACTGAAAGTGTACAGAAATGATAGAAGTTTTCTACAATTCCCACGTCAGGCTGTCCCTTACTTAATATTAGAACTGAATTTGGAAAAAAATATATATTTAAGTTAATCATTCATGGGCCAGTTCAGTCAACATTGGATAATTTTAAATATTGCCTGTCAATGCAGGATATTGCAGGTGGTCTCCTATGAGGTATTGTCATGTAATGAACTGCTTTAAAAATTCTAATCCTCTCAAGAGTTTTACATCAATCAGCTTCATTTTTAGTTCAAAATTTTCAAGTCTTTTAACACATTTCTTCTGAAGCTTAATCTCTACAAAACTCGGCTTTAAATTAGACAGAAAAGGTAGAAGAATAAGGAGGAACAGCAACTGAATTTAATTTCGATCTTGGATAGAGTCAAAAACACATTTGCTTTTCTATTCTTATGTCTGTTCAAAAAGAAAACAGTTCTGATTTTAGCTAAATGAGAATTTTTTTGTAACTCTACTTGGATCACATTGTAAAAACCTTCTCAGAATTTTCACTCATTTCCCACAATATTACCACATATTCTTTTGAGCCATTGGCAAAATGGATGCAGTTTATAAAGTGTTTGCTTTTGCATTGAGCTTTTGCCTGTCTCATATCTTTAGATAAATTTAAAAGCAAAAGCAATACTCACTGTGTTGAATATCTTTAATAGTATGGGTGAAATATGTTAATTTAATATTCCTAAGTCCAAATACATTTATCTACAGCTTGATTTTACACTTGAATCTTCCTGTGCTTCATAAGAGTTTGTAAAAATAAAATAGGGGGAAGATTCTTCCTCCCATCATTGATAGCAATTTTTCTTAGACTTGAGTAAAATATGCAGAAATTTTAAAGGAAAATCAAAATCATGTGCCCTCTTTTGTTTTCTTATTCTCTTAATTATAATACTTACTTAGGCATCAATTCTTTGTTATGCTCTGATGCAAATATCCTTGCAGAGCAAGTTTTGAAGTAAATACAAATTCACAAAGTGAATGCTTTCATTTTATAACATTAATTTGAAGGCTGATGTGATTTTACTGAACTCAAACCAGAATGTTGAGTTTAAGGACAAAGAGGTAGTCACTGTTGAGTTTGTTTTTTTTTTGTGTTTTAATTTTGCTAATACTAATACACAGAAAGACTATCTGCAAAAGGATATTTATATAATTTAAAATATTTCAAAGCCTTTTTGGTGTGGATGGAAACATTAAAAAAAAAAAAAAAAGAACTCATTCTTACTACCAATTTTTCAAGAATGCTATGCGAATTTGGAAGCATAGCCCAAATGACTATGGACACTAAACGCTTAACATTTTTAATTTGGCTGATCTGTTGACTGGAAGGAGGTTTTATATATTCTATTTTTTTTTTAAGATTTTATTTATTTATTCATGAGAGACACAGACAGAGAGAGGCAGAGACACAGGCAGAGGGAGAAGCAGGCTCCATGCAGGGAGCCTGATGCGGGGCTCGATCCCGGGACTCCAGGATCACGCCCTGGGCCAAAGCCAGACGTTCAACTGCTGAGCCACCCAGGCATCCCTTGAATGAGGTTTTAAATGTAAAAATGCAGACACTGAAATCAGATGGCCTGACCCAAATAAGTAAGAAAAGATTAAAACATTTTAGATCAGAATCAGAATAAAAAATAGTATTTATAAGAATACATATGCTATATAATTTAAATGCTGTGTATGTTATTATTTGTAAAATATATGAATATGCATATTTTGGAGATTTATAAATAATGTAATATTTATATTATATATATGTATACACACATTATGGGATACTTTATGGATTAAACGACTATGTTCATCTTCTATTACTTCTTGGACTCTAGTTTGAAAAACATTGACCTACAGTATCATACTAATTATTTACCTTCTTTTTTTAATGATTTTATTTATTTATTCATGACAGAAAGAGACAGAGGCAGAGATACACACAGAGGGAGAAGCAGGTTCAACTCAGAGCCTGATGTGGGATTCAATCCCGAGACTCTGGGATCACACCCTGAGCCAAAGGCAGGGTTTGTCAGGCTCAGTTGGCTGACAGACATCCCAATAATTTATCTTCTGTTTGGCCCTTTCCCCCACATTAATTATGTATATCTTATTACATGCTATGATATAGTGAATAATAAATGTGTTGAAGAAATTAGCAGAAGCTCAAAACTTTTCTATATTAGGAGATTTGAAATATATAGAATGAATTAGAGCAAGCCGTTTGTCTGTGAATTTGAAAGGATAATCAGTGCTTCAATCCAACATTTGGCTGAGCAATATTGAATAACTCATTGGAAGTCAGTATGTTAAAATGAGACACTCTACTACACATATCTGAAACCATCTGGCATGCCAAAACTCTCCTCTCCTTTCAAACGAAAAGGTTCAATGTTTTCTGAGTTCTTTTACCTTCTCTCTCAACTGCATTCAGGGCATTGATTTTTTTTTTTTCAGGATATTCAGCAGGATTTCTGATTTGGTATTGATGAGCCCATTTATGTTTATTACAACAATTACTTAAAATGAAATAAGTACACTTAAGATTAATGCATTTCATTTTGTGAAAATTGTATTCCTCAAAAATGTGGAAAAGAAGTAAATACAGATGTTCAATTTACGTATGTTCATGTATTCGAGGGCTATCCTCAGACAGTCTCTGGAATCCATTGAGAAATAAGATGGGTTGGTAGAAAGATGAATGGAAGGGGAGACATGTGATCTATATATGTGATGAGTCAAATACAGTTGATCCTTGAACAGCCTGGGTTTAAACTTCATGGAGGTTAAATCTCACATGCCTTTTTCCATAAATACATAAACTTATGTTATCAATAAATATAGTACAATTACTATAATGTATTTTCTTTTCCTTATGCTTTCTTAATAACATTTTCTATAGCTGACTTTATTGTAAGAATACAGTATATAAGGGGTGCATGGGTCACTCCGTTGGTTGAGTGTACAACTCTTGGTTTTGGCTCAGGCCATGAGCTCAGGCTCATGGGATTGAGCCCCGAGATGGGCTCTACAGTCAGCAAGGAGTCAGCTTGGGATTCTTCTCTCTCCTCCCCTCCTACCCTTCCCCTAGCTCATACTCCCTTTCTTTCTCTCTCTCTCTTTAAGATAAATAGATACATAAAATCTTAAAAAAAAGAGAATATGACATATAATATATATAACATATAAAATATGTGTTAATTGACTTACTAAACAGTTATTTTTGATAAGGCATCCAGTCAACAATAGGCTTTTTGTAGTTAAGTTTTGTTGGAGTTAAAAGTTAAACACAATTTTCAATTGCACAGGGGTTGAAAACCCTAACCCCTGCCTTGTTCAAGCGCCAACTGTAGAGTAAAAGGTAAATGGTGTGATCTCCGGGATATATATATATATATATATAAATGTTTACCACATATTTTTTCTACTTTTTTGTGTGTCTTTAAAATGTTTATATTCGAAGATTTAGTAAAAAAAAAAAATGAGGAAGACAAAAAAAATAATAAAAAAAGAACCATAAGATTTTTCTTTGACTTTTCTGATAAAAATTTACAGTGCAAGCACCTTTACTCTGGGACCATCCCTTTAATAGCGTTCTCTGTCTCTCTTTCTCTTTCTCTCTCCCCATAAAAGCTCCATTCTGACTTAGATAAAGGAGAGGGCACTGTTAAATACACCCTCTCAGGAGATGGCGCTGGTACCGTTTTTACCATCGATGAAACCACAGGGGACATTCATGCAATAAGGAGCCTGGACAGAGAAGAAAAACCTTTCTACACACTGCGTGCTCAGGCTGTGGACATAGAAACCAGGAAGCCCCTGGAGCCTGAATCGGAATTCATCATCAAAGTACAGGATATTAATGACAACGAGCCAAAGTTTTTGGATGGACCCTATGTTGCTAGCGTCCCAGAAATGTCTCCTGTGGGTGAGTAGGCAAGTCAAAGTGTTGTCAGATGCTCTGAGGCCTCTTCAACATTTATTTTTTGCACGTTGATGTAAACGTCTTATTTGTAAGCCAGAGGATGATTCTTCCACTATGGAAGATACAATTACTTTCATTTATGTTTTCTTTTTTAATTTTTTTTGTCCTTTCTGCCCCATTCTAAATATACACATAGATACATAAATATCTAGGATCTATAAAATTAGTCACTAGTTTCCAACCTTTGCACTCACCTGAACTCACAGAAATCCTTTGTAATCAAGTACTAGACTCAATGTGTACTAAGATCCATTGTCATTGCGATTCGAGATGCCTACGTGGCGCTGAAGGTAACTAACTACCCCTACCCACGGATGCCAGCGAGTGATTCTTGGCTCAAAGTAAATCATCCAAAGCATATATCACATATGAGTCTGGAAGTTGTCCAGAAAGGAATGTGTTGCATCCTTTGTAGCTATAGATAGAGATTCCAGAAGGATGATATTGTTTATTTTTTATTTTTTATTTTTTTTTTACTGCCAAGTAACCCATGGTAGTTACACCATCAAACCAAGAAGCAAATATCATTATTAGAATGATTAGAATGAATTTTTAATTAGCTATAGTATCACTACTCTTCTTAATAATTTAAATTTGATATAGATTCACATTTCAGTACCAACCTCAATTTGAAAGTTCTAGGATATGTATTTTGAGGTCAGCGAATCAAGGATCACAGCTTTAACGACAACTTTAAATAGCTGTGATTCCAAAGGCACCACTGCCAATCCCTTTTTCTATTTCAAAGTAACTTCTGGTGTTTGGCAGTTTTGTAAGATAAAGCTACCCATCGCTTCCAGGTTACAACTTGAAACTCCTATGGTGAGCCATTGCTAATTTTCCTGGCTGACGCTCCTCAGAGAGCTTCTGCGGGCCCTACAAACCATCCCAGACATGTAGAGACTACACTGAGGGCAGAGGCAGGTTAGTAGCTTTAAGAGTTTGTCCCGTGGATTTACCACAGATCCACTTGAAATTATGTCTATGACCTTACCCGGTGTTCAAAGGTCATATTCTCTCCATGACCTGAGGAACCAGCTCAAAGTAGCTTACTTAGATTTTAAACATTAGAGCACACAGGGCTGCAAATCTGTTATTCAACTTCTGCTACGTTTTTTTGAGCTGCACTTTTTTTTTAATATGATACAGATTGCTAGAGATTTAGAAGTACAATTGGGAAAAAGGAGGTCTTATTAAAAAGTAGGCCCCGGAAATGGGGAGAGCTAGTTTTTTAATTGTGTCTTGATTTTACAGGGAGAGGAAAAAGGAAGGTGCTGTTCTGAAAAAAAAAAAAAAAAAAAAAAAAGAAAAGAAAAGAAAAAAGAAAAAAATTAAGAAGACAATACTCTTTCATATGAGGGCTTCCTTCATGTAAATTGGATTATTTACATGAATTTACAACCCTAGGTGACTATTATAGAAACAACATCCTTAAAGCAAACATACACATCCTTCTGCATTATTAGAAAATTCTGTCTTATTCGGTAAATAATTAGGTCTTTTGTTGTGCCAATTGGGATAAAGGGATGAACCGTCATGCAGAGGAGTTCCCAGCTAGCACCCGAAGAGAGACATGAACCTGGAAAATCAGGGTAGGTAAGTGAGAAAACAAAGTGGCCCCAGCTTTTGCAGTATTGGGGGGAGACATAATGACCTGTACTCTCTTCAAGTTTCAGGAGGATCTAGGGAAGAATAGGTTATTTAAAATGTTTTGTGGTTTGGCAATACTAAAATCTCTCATTGGTTATTCAAGAGATTCCAGTAAATACTTCACCAGAGTTTCAACACACACTCTCTGCTTCTTTTTCTTTCTTTCTTTCTTTCTTTCTTTCTTTCTTTCTTTCTTTCTTTCTTTCTTTCTTTCTTTCTTTCTTTTTCTTTCTTTCTTTCTTCTTTCTTTCTTTCTTTCTTTCTTTTTTTTTTTAATTTTTTTTTTTTTTATTTATTTATGATAGTCACAGAGAGAGAGAGAGAGAGAGGCAGAGACACAGGCTGAGGAAGAAGCAGGCTCCATGCACCGGGAGCCCGATGTGGGATTCGATCCCGGGTCTCCAGGATTGCGCCCTGGGTCAAAGGCAGGCGCCAAACCGTTGCGCCACCCAGGAATCCCTCTTTCTTTCTTTCTTTCTTTCTTTCTTTCTTTCTTTCTTTCTTTCTTTCTTTTTTTCTTTCTTTCTTTCTTTTTTTCTTCTTTCTTTCTCTTTCTTTCTTTCTTTTTTTTTAATTTTTTTTTTTTATTTATTTATGATAGTCACAGAGAGAGAGAGAGAGAGAGAGAGAGGCAGAGACACAGGCTGAGGAAGAAGCAGGCTCCATGCACCGGGAGCCTGATGTGGGATTCGATCCCGGGTCTCCAGGATCGCGCCCTGGGCCAAAGGCAGGCGCCAAACCGTTGCGCCACCCAGGGATCCCTCTTTCTTTCTTTCTTTCTTTCTTTCTTTCTTTCTTTCTTTCTTTCTTTCTTTCAATAATAGTAGTTAAAATAGTTTCTTTGTTTAAATAATAGTAGAGCAGTATTTCTTTTGAACCTGATACCACATTCAATGCCATGGGTTCACCCAGGGATTATTGGACTACCTTTACATAATATGCTTTTTTTCAAATATATACTAAAAATCTATAAATGCCACTTATGAATAAAATATTAGAAATTATGGGGCACCTGGGTGGCTCAGAGGTAGAGCGTCTGCCTTTGGCTCAGGGCGTGACCCGGGGTCCCGGGATCGAGTCCCCCGTCGGCCTCCCTGCATGGAGCCTGCTTCTCCCTCTGCCTGTGTCTCTGCCTCTCTCTCTGGGTGTTTCTCATGAATAAATTCATAAAATCTTTAAAAAAAAAAAGAAATTAAATATCTACCACGTACTTCTTTGGCCATTCCCCACAATCCTGCCTATGCACATAACCAAAAATATAGGAGACCCAGTGAGGCTTGTGACATTTGTTGTTTCTGCTCTTACCTGACCAACCAACCTAAAGCGAATGAACAATACTGTGCATCCATCCAAGCATCATATTCACGCCCCTAGAGCCCCTGAGCTCCATTCCCAAGGTCACCCTTCTGACCACATGGAGGTGGTCACTGCTGTAAGTCACTTAGTCCAACGATTACTCCTCTCGCTCTCTTCTTTTCCTGCATCCCTCTGGGCATGTCCTGTCCCTTTGTCATTTTCTCTGGAATATCAAAATTGCTTTTGGTCAAGAGCAGATGGAGTTCATGGTGTAGGAGACAGTACCGCTGCTGTCACGGCCTGTCTCACTGCCGGCCTTGTGTATCTGCGTGAGTGTTCTCTGCGAAATAACTGTCCCGTCCCCGGCCCCATAACTGACAATGTTTTTACTGACAGTGTCGGAGAAGAAGCAACCAATTTACAAATAATAGTAAAATAGCTTGTTTCATAATACGAAAGACCAAGACCTATTGGGGCATGAAAACAGTCTGTGATGCAAATGTGAAGTTAGCAATAATAGACTGTGTGTCTGCAAATGTGATACACCATGCAACATGGACCGGCAATGAACTAGAGTGAAAATTACAGAGAAACTGTGCACAGGGGGAGTGGTGGTGAGCAAGGTGGACAGAGATTGGAGAGGAAAATCGATATTTAAGACTTATCAGACTATGGAATATATTTTGTTCCAGAAAGTTGAAGGAAATTCCAGTGAATCTGTGACTTGTTTAAGGGAAAGGCCACTCTGTTACTAACTCGGGCTACGTCCGCTCGGCTACAGAAGTAATATTCACAGATAAAGTGCTTTTCCTCTGACCCAAGGAAATTACTTAATGATCCAGATATTCCCTAAATCGAACTTCCTCCTCGGAGACAGATTGGGACGTTATAAATGTGATCTAATTCTTTAAGATCACTACAGGCACAGGCCTCCTTTAGTACCGGTGGTTACGCACGGATATGGGGTGCAGGTTCAGTAACTTTTCCTAGAGAGCGGACACGTATGACATCTTTAAACTTCTTCATACTTGTATTATCTTCCTCGGCCTGAACTAAGCCATTTTGAGGCAGCTGATTGGGTTATTCATAACCAGGTCTCTATTACACGTCTGATAAATGCAGGCTGTGAATCACAATTTATGTAATAAGAATTACCATTTCCGGAGCAATAGTTAGCAGCCAGGTGATCCAAACCGTGTTTTATTATTTAACCATTACAATTATTTCATGCAGTGTTGTTGACTCTTGGATCATCATTTTTACATGAAAACTGAACTCTAATTTCAGAAAGTAGGTATGGCTCGCAGCCTCTTTAGAACAATTCATTGCAATCAGTTATACTTTTTAGTAGTGGCTCCTAAAAATGTCTTTGGGCCTTAAATTTGGCTTTCAACCTCAGATGAGCTGGTTAAGACCTTGAAATCCTTACTTTATTTTATATATTATTTTATTTTATTTTATTATTTTATTTTATTTTATTTTATTTTATTTATTTTATTTATTACAAACCTGAGGATGGGGGACCCAGTTTAAAACAAAATCTGAGAACTAGGTATCTCTTATTCACTGACTTTAAAAGAAAAAAAAAAATAGTGTAAGAGTAAATAGAATAAGAGACACCTAAAGAGAATTACACTGCTGGCTTATTAAAACATTAACATTGTACCCTCTTATTTTTTTTCCCCATGAACTCTATTTTGTTTTACATGAAGTTTAGGGAAAAGTGCTAAGATGAAATTTTTGGTAGAGTTTTTGGAAGGCTTTTAAACAGAATATTTTCTATGTGGCCATACTTAAATAGTCCAACTCCACAAAGGAAATAGTAAAAATGATGACTGTACCTAACATTAAGTCATTACGCAATTATTATAATTTAGAAATTTATATAAATATCCAAGCTTCCTTGCTTTCATGGAAGTGCCATAGGGGGACAGATCAAGAAATCACAAAGCAGATATATTATCTTACCAGATGAGCTAGCCGCGGCCCCAGAGAGCAGCTTACCTGCTACAGTAGGAACGGGTCAATTCTCATTGGTCTCTCTCTGTGTGCCCTATAAGCAGTATTTTTGCCAGGAAATTGGAGACAGAATGTTAGCTGTTTTCTACAAATAAAGACATTCTCTATGTAGAACCAAACTGTGATTATTAAAACCAGGAAATTGACCTTAATGATGATGGCATTATTGCCATCTACCCCTTAAACCCCACTCGTGCTCTATCCATTGTTTCAAGAGTATCTTATATAAACACACTGTTCAAGGTCAAGATCACATGGTGCATTAGAATGCCGTATCTCGCTAGCATCCTTCAGTCTGGATCAATTCCTTACTTTTTCTTGATTTTGTGACAGGTTTGAGGATTCCCTTCCCAGTGACTATTTAGAATGCCCCATGTGTTTGCCTGATGTTTCCTCATGTACAACTTCAGGATAGGCTTCTTTGTTAGGTTCATCACAGACACGATGCAGCAGACATCCCTGCTGCAAAATCAGGATTTTGATTTGTCCCATGACTAATGATATTAATTTTGACTACTCGACCAACGTTGTGCATTAGTTATCTGTTGCTGCACAATCCACTAGCCAAACACTTAGCAGTGTAAAACAGCAAACACTTATCATCTCACAGGATCATGGATATCCAGGAGTGGCTTGGGTGGGTACCTTTGGCTCAAGGTCTCCCAAGAGGTTGTATTCAAGCTGCTGGCTGGACCTATGATCTCTCTCTCTTTTTTTTTTAATATTTTATTTATTTATTCATGAGAGACACAGAGACACAGAGAGAGAGGCAGAGACACAGGCAGAGGGAGAAGCAGACTCCATGCAGGGAGCCTGACCTGGGACTCGATCCCGGGTCTCCAAGATCAGGCCCTGGGCTGAAGGTGGCACTAAACCACCGAGCCCCCCGGGCTGCCCCTGGGCCTATGATCTGATCTAGAGTCTTCATTGAGAGGAGATAGGAATTGGCCTCCAAGCTTACCCAAGTGGTGACTGGTAGACCTCAGTCTCTTGCTCCGTGGAACTCTCTGCAGGGCTTCCTCACAACACGGCAGCTGCCTAGCCCCAGGAAGGGCTGAGAGGGAGCTAGAGAGAAGAACATCTCTGATCAAAGCCACAGTCTGTATTTATAACCAATTTTTAAAGCGACATCCTATCATTTCTGCCATTTTCCAATGGTTAGAAGTACGTCCAGCCCAATTCAGGACACGGAATCACCCGAGAAAACTTCTACAAGGTAGCTGAGATCATTGAGGGCCTGGTTATAGTCCACCTACCACAGTGTCCCCTCTGGACCCCATTAATCCATGTTGCTCTGTCATGCAATATGTGCTCAGCCCCCTTTCTAGGACCCCGGGATCTTTTTCCCTCATTGCATGAATCCAAAGTCCAGAAACTCATCATATAAATCAAGTGCAAGAGCAAATGAGATTCCCTAGACTTATTTCCTCTTGATCCGCAGACTTGTGATGCTAGAGAAACCAGCTACTTACCCCCACCCTGACCCCTAACACACAGTGGTGAGATAGGCCTGAGAAAACTCCTGTAGACATTTTTTGAGAAAAGAGGGAAAACTAAATAAAGGAGTCACTGGTCCATCATATTCCTGAAATCTAGCTGGCAAATATTAAAAGCTTGTTGATTAGGTTCAAGTCCTGAGAATATTTGTCCACGGCTCTCAGTTATACTGTCTGGGCTCTTGGTTCTACCTTTTGAGTTATACTTTTTAATTTTTTTTTAAATTTCTTTATGAAATGCAGCACGTACTTGCAACTAAGCAGCACTCTTAGCCGGCTTCCTGCCAATAGAATTCAAAGTGTTCAAAGGCCTGTTCTCACTGTACAATCTCTGACTCTCTGTCTTCAGTTCACACTTTTGATATTTCTACATATAGAACTCTTTATTTTGTCAGTGGCAAGGGTATCCCATGAATCTTTTGGGGGTTCACTGAATTAGACCAAAAAAATCCCTTCAAGATAAATCCTCTCTACCTTGGACCCCACTGAGGGGCCTGAGTGACAAAGCCTTTACACGAATTAGAACCCTTATTGTTTGCTAGAAAGGATCTTTGAGTCATACTCACCCATTTATCTCTTAAGAGCGAAATTTGACTAGACAGTAAACCAATGGGCCAGCTTTGATCTTCCTAAGATCTTAACAAAAAGATTTACAGTAACCCCATTGCTTTATCTTTTGACTGTGCTTTTTGTGTGCCCTGGACTTGATTTTTCCCTAGAAACCATTTCTTAATTTTAGCATCATTTGCCATCTGGAAAGACTAGTAATCTTTAAAACCAGCAAGACCTGGATCCTTTTTGTTCCAAGGTCCCTGGGTCCTTTTCTACTGTTCAAATAAACGTGGGCCGCAGTTTTGCTAAATTTTTGGCCCCTGCGTAACAGTGATCTTCTAGTTTCCAATAAGATAACCCGATTTTCCTGCAAGTCCTCACGCGCAGCACCTTCCAAGTCCAACATCCAATAGAAGAATGTGTTTGGTGCATTTTATACTGACATCTTCCTCAAAGCCCACGCTGCCCGACTGCAAAACCATTACCACCTCTTAAGTGTTTGTTATAGCAGCACCCCACTACCAGGTACAAAATTGCTATTTTCTACTACTGTATAACAGATTACTGCAGGATTTAGAGGCTTAAGACTGCAAGTATGTATTATCTCTTGGGTATCTATCTGGGTCATGAATTTGGGCTCAGCTTAGCTGGGTGCCTCTGCATCAGAGTCTTGTGTGGATTTAGAGTCAAGCTGGCAATAAAAAAAAAAAAAAATGTGGCTTCATCTAAAGATTCACCTGGGTGGGGGGTGTCCTTCCAAGCCCAGTCGTGAGTTGTTGTCTTGTAATTGATATCCTGTCACTTCTGCTCTATTTTATTTGTTAGAATCAACTTGATAAGCTCATTTTACTCTCCAGGGAAAGGAAATAGCTGAAGGACTGAAGAGTGAAGGCAGGCGTAGCTGAGGATCATCTTAGAGGTTGTCTACATTAGACAATGATCCCACAGTAAACCTACTCTTTATCTTTCTGTAATTATTACATATTTTATCAAAAGGTTTTTGTTTGGTTTGGTTTGGTTTTTGTGTTCAAAATATATTTTGAAACCAGGGAAATAACCTGGTCCTCATCACACGTTCAGCTTACCCATCTATTAGTTTATGTCAATGTAGTCTCAAGGTTTCTTATTTATTAAATTGGTTCTAATGTATTCGCACCATTACTGATTTTTTAAAGACATTTATTTATTCATGAGATACTCAGAGGGAGAGAAAGAGAGGCAGAGACACAGGCAGAGGGAGAAGCAGGCTCCATGCAGGGAGCCCGATGCAGGACTCGATCCCAGGTCTCCAGGATCGTGCCCTGAGCCGAAGGCAGAGGCTCAACCACTGAGCCACTCAGGTGTCCCATCCATTACTGATTTTAATATTGAAATTATTTCAGTTTTAGCCTTAAATATAAAGTGTAAGTAAAGGCACTTTAAGCTGATTTTTTTTCTGCCATTTCAATATGACCTCTTGATTATTTGAAGACTCCCTTACTTTCTGGCCCAAAAATATATTTAGGAATTGTCTTGCAATTTTCCTTCCTCAGCTCTGGGAGAAACTATTTCCCCAAGGGGCTTTCTCCCCACCCTTATGGCAAATAATATTTAAAAGCCAAAATCTGGTTGCTGTATATATCCTTTGCTATTGGAAAATCATTGCTCTTAGGCCTTCTCAGGGGGCACAGCTAAAAGATATATCTATGTGCATATACATATATCATACTTATTTCTATATCATTCTTTTTTTAAGATTTAATTAATTTATTTATTTGAGAGAAAGAGAGAACAGGATCTGGGGAAGGGCAGAAGGAGCAAGTGAGGCAGGCTTCTCCCTGAGCAGGGATCCTGATGTACGGTTAATCCCAGCACCCTGGGCAGATGCTTAATAGACTGAGCCACCCAGGTGCCCCTATTTCTGTGTCACTCTAAATATATTGAAGACCTCAATTTCATACCAATACCTCCTATTCTACTCTAACACCACACTTCTAGGTTTGTTTTTGTTTTTTGTTTTTTTAATTTTTGTAATTTACAAGTCTTTTTTTTCTAAGAGTGAGAAATCTGGCCATTGTTATCCTTATTGTATTTTGTTATTTGATCAAGCCCCCTGGGTGCAACCAGTCTTTCACCACCACACAACCTCCAGACACCTTGCAGATGCTCTGAAGACTCCACTCCAACTTTGAAAATCTGCACTGTCTGTTTCCATTTTCATCCCTATCCTGCTATGGAGATCCTGTGCCCTTCACTAGGGCTCTGAGTCCCCATCCTAGGCTGCATTTCCCACAGGTAACATGCCTTCCTCATGCCCACCAAACTCCGTGTGGACACCTTTCTGACTGCTCTGGCTGCAGTACCTGGCTCTGGTCTGTTGCAGCTCTGATCCAACTGCTCCACCCCTATAACCCTGCCAGCACAAACGCCTACCTTTGCCTATCCCAGCTAGGCTTTCGGATGAATTATTCTAGAAGATAAGCAAAGAGCAAGGGTCCTCTTGGATTCTTAAAACAACTTAACATGTTTCTAGAAGTGATTATCGAAACATGCATTGTGTTTAAATCAACAGTCCTTCATTTGACTTGAATTTCCTTCATACTTTGTTGAGCTGAGTCCAAATTTTGATATGAGAAGCCAAAGATGACCCAGGAAGTAGATGATAAGGCCGCGTTTACCAAAATATTGGTTTTTGAAATTTGTTTTCCACATTGGAGAGTAGCTTTTTTATTCGTTACCAAGAGACAGAGGACAGAACTCTCTTCTAACATGTTCAAATGTGATATGTAGATGTTAAACGTAAGAGTCCAAATCCCTGCTCTACTATTTCCTAATTGTGAATATATGCGTAGGTTATTTGTCCTCATCGTGCTTTGGTTTCATTACTTTCAAATGAGAAATAAAAATACTTAATTCTCAGAGTTCCTACAAGCAGTAAAAGAGAAAATTTATATGCAACACTTACCACAATGCCTGGATAAATGCGATCAATAAATGGGGATGGATCCTGTTGGTAATCGGTTGATCATTCTCGAAACTAGTAGGAGAATGGCTAACTTACAGAGGTCCTAGCTAATTATCCTTCTCCTTTTTTTTTTTTTTCATATAGTCCTTCTGTCTGACACGTGAGCTCGATATTTACTGTTGTTTTTGCTACAAGCTATACCAAGGCTACTTAAAAACCTAATAATCTTTCGATCCCAATTTACATTTTCTTAGGTGTGGAGTACTCTTCTATCTTAATTTGTGGCGACAAGCTGTTGATTTGTAAGAAACCTCAATTATCAGATTGACTTTTGCTTTCCAATCTGCTGAGACGCTTTAACACATTCGGGTGAAATTGAGCTAGGCCTGGTGATCCCTCCGGTGTCAGCAGCAGTGTCCACAGCCCACAGCATGGCAAAACTATTTTCAGGGCCATAGGATGTTATGACTGTGTGTTCAGGGAGCATTTTATTCCTCCGTTTGATTCCTATGTTTTTATTAGTGGTACAATTGCAAAGGTAATGCTATTGACAGTTTTTGTGTGGCCTTGAGAGAAGTGTATGAATTGTTTTAGTAGCAGCACAGTGACTCCCTAAACATAAACCATGCTGCACTGATAGCTGCTTTAGCAGCCACTGATCAGCAATAAATGTTAAAAATTAACAAGAAGTTCCTTTTTTTCCTAACCACCAAATGACTCTAAGCATTAAATATATGTTAGCAGGAGTTGCTTCTTGGCCACTGAGTGGTTCAAAACATTAAACATATTTTTAAAGTATTACTCTTTCCCCAGCCTCCAAGTGGTTGTAAACATTAAATATGTTTTATAAAAACTGCTTTGCCAGCTACTGGCAGGATAGCTATGAACATCATTTTTCTTTAAAGTTGCCTTCCAGCTGTAGGACTGTTTTTTTTTTTTTTCTTATTTGCTCTATTCTATTTATTTTTTTGTACACAAAAGCAGGCAAGAGGGAACCTTGGCCCAATTGTCTCTTGCTTTATGATAACTGATCCTGGGAGCACAGTCACACCCATATAAAACCATGCTGGCATTAGGAGTTCTCTGAGGTTCAGTTGCTTCTACTGGGTATTCCACATAGATGTCAGCTACATCTTCCAAAATAATTTTTGTTTCTGCTTTCCATTGTGCGATTGTTTTGAGGTATGAAGATGGGTATAATCTAAGCTTAGTGTTAAGGAAACTAACTTCAGCCAACCAGACATGGGTGGCTTAAGCCCGTTGGTCAAGGTGAAAATATTCCATCAGGAAAACAGACTCAAAGACAGGCAAAATGGCAGGACTAGTAAGTTAATGAGATCTTTAACCCAAACATGAGGAAAGACTTGAAATCTATGTCTGGAAATAACTCAAAGTGACAACTGCATGCGATTCAGACAGCGAAGAGCATGTCACTCTATGAAAGTCCATCCAGGAATTAGCCCAGAAAATTTGTTTATTTGAACCACTTTCACAATGAAAATGAGATGTGGCACTTGAGTCCATCAGAAACATGAACCTGCTCTATCATTCAAGGCATAGCGATTCATCATCAAGCCAAATAATTACCCAGTAAAGTTTTTATTTCTACAGGGTCCAAGTGTTTTCCAAATCATATAAAATTGCATTTTGTCAAATGTCTTACTCTTGGTACATATACAACAGATTAAATATTTATGGAATACCCATGGTGTACCAGACCCTTCTAGGTACTGGGGTTAGAACAATGAGGAAAACAGGCAAAACTCCTGCTCTCAGAAAGTTTCATTCCAAAGATCTAGTGCAGGGGCAGCAAACTGTGTTCCGTGGGCTACGTCTGGCACATCAGCTGTGTTAGTGGAACACAGTCACACGCCATTTACATATTGTCTGTGCCATTTCACACCACAGTGGCAGTGTTGGCAAAAAACCAGATGACCTGCAAAGACTAAAATATTTACTGTCTGGTCCCTCACAGGAAGTGTGTTGGGCCATGAAGTAGTGGATTGAGTATCAAAGGAAGTGAAGATATTGTCAATATTTTAAATAAATGTATGAGAAAGAGGAGTGTTTACTCTAGAAAATACCTCCCTAGGAAGAAACAAAAATTATAAAAAAAGAAAGAGAGGAAGAAAAGGAGGGCAAGAGTCAGAGGTAAAATGTGGAGTGGAAGCAAGGCTCACCAGCATTGGCTCCCATTTAGTTTGTGCTGAAAGGATTGGTTTGACTTGATGATAAGCACTTAAGCTTGGTCTTAACGTATTTAAGGTTTAGGATATTGTATTTTTTTTTCCCTGCAAAAATAATTCTTCTTTCAGTTATGTAACCATATGTATATATATTTTTTTAATTAAAAGAAAAAATTAAAGCCAAAACTAAGAGGGTAGAAAGAGAATAACCTCCAGATTGGGTGGAAAAATTCCTTCTTATTTAAAGTCTCAGGACATAAGTGGGCAAAGAAAAACTGAAAATTACTGGAAGCAAGTTTAAAACCAAAAACCAGCCTTAATGACTGCTACCCAGTAAGTATTACAAGAGACTTTCTCAGAAAGTAAGGTTCAGGTGACTTTATCAAGTTTGGCACTATTTTCAGTTCTGACCACAAAACTGAAGCTTGGGAGAAAAAAACTCAGCAGCTACAGTTTTACAAATACTTAACAAAAATGAATATCAAAATATGGTACAATTTGTTTAATTGGCAACAGTACTAGCAGAAAAAGAAACATGTCAATTGAACTGTCATCTATGTTAATTTTGCCTCTGAGAAAAACATTGTAATGGGATAATTTCATGAAATGCTTTGATGGCAAGAAAGTGCCAAAATATGATTAGCTGCTGCGCAATTCAAATTAGACAAGAAAGTAATTGATGGCAGCCTGAATATGGAGAAGTTTTGTTTCATGCCTTTTTCTTCTCTTTTTCCATGTGTTTAATCAAGGATATTTTGTTTGACAGTGAAATGATTTATACTAAAAACATTGTTATCACAAGAAATTAGTAGAAACTTCACTCTAAAAGGAGAAAACAAACTACCATTTTCCCAAATCTCTTAAAAATGAAATTCCCATATGAAAGAATTTGTCATTTTCACAGAAATAATGTTTTTTTTTGTAACTGATATTAAGTACCTAGTTAGCTAAAGGCCATAATTAGAAGCAACTCATCCATATGATTGTGTTTATATTTCTATTGTCAAATATGTTCACTTGGTATTTAAGCTGGGTTATCTCTTATTATATATAATTCTACTCTGTCACAATGGATACTCTAGAATTTTAGTCATGTCAGTTTTACTACCTATATTTCTTATCCTTAGCTGTTTAAAAAAATGAATCTTGTATAAACCCAAACTAACAGAGTTCTAAAAATCAGAAATACAAACGGAATTCATTTTCTATTTGATCTTAGCTTTGCACAAAAGGTTGCTTAAATACAATGTATAGAAATTCTCTTCTGCATTTTTTAAGATGTGATTTATGTGTCACCTGAACGATAACAGATCCTTATTCCATATCATCAAGAACACTGTCTTCCTATGTTAATTCCTAATAACGGAAGCAGGTTTAGAGTTTCTAAATATGGGAGAGCTTTTAGAGTTAAATAGTGTTGACTGTTGTCTCATAAGAATAAGATTATTTTATTGGTTAAGCAGTAGGAGAAGGAAGACTTTTTAAGATTATTCTTTGGGCCATACATTGACTTCTCATGGGAGTGGCTTGTGGAAATAAAAAGAACGAGTACAAGTGAAAAAAGTGAGGTTAAAAGAGTGTTTGCTGCACAGCAATTGTCCTGATTCTAGGAATGCAGACTATTATAGGGAAAACTAAATAGGCTTTTGAAGACCAAAGATCCGGATTCAAACTTTGATGAAGTATGGGGGAACATTTAGAAAAGGGTTTCCTTTTTGTAAAGCTTAGGTCGAAAGTACTGTTTGCCATTAATAGTATGTTTTAAAGGATTGAAAGATATAATTTGTAAAAAAAAAAAAAAAATCAAAACATAAGCCCTAGAAGGGTTTCAATAAATGCTAATCATTTCCTCTTCCCTTCCCTCAGTAGCTTTTTCTATGAGGTTTTAGATTTGGGGAGGGTTAGAGTCTGAATACTTTTCTTTCTTTGTCCTCATAATTGTTCCAAGTAAGTCTCATAAGAAGGACATTTCTAGAAACATCTCCTTTCATGACTACATATATTTTTTTATTAAATACCGTTCACCCAAAATATTTGAATATTTGTTTTGAGACTCAAAACATAGGAAAACAAGGTATGACACGTATAAAATATCAGGAAATACTCTTGTAGAAATATGTGTAGTGGGTGTTAAAAGTAACATCTTAGAGTTCAAATTCATGAAAATGCACTGCAAAACACATTTATTTCACTTTTGCTCCAAAAACAGCACCGAAATAGCAGAACGTAATTCTTATAAAATATAAACATAGGAAACATGGAAATCTTCTAGTGGACCAAAGAGCAAGGAATTTCTAAAGTATAAAAACTATGTCAGAGGGACTTCTGGTTTGGGCCACAACAGAATTATTGGCATTTGGCTTGACTTTTCACCATAAACAACATAAAACTGGACAACGTCTATGAGGCAACAGTTTTCATGTATATGACAAAGAAGTCAAACTTCTCAACCTGGAGGGAAGAGAAAGACATAAAACGAGACCCACAGTTAGCTGGATTTTGACTAGGGGCACTTTTGCTACCACAACACTAAGAGGAGTCTAAGAACAATGAGTCAAGACATAGAGATTACAGCTCGGAGCTGCTCAAGTGACTGCAATTTGAGACCTGCTGAAGTGGCTGGACTTTGCATAGGAAAGTAAGGAGAGGCACAGAGAAGCACTGCAAATGCCAGGGTGAGGTTTTCCCATGGGCTTTCACCAAGGACTGCGCTATGCATGAACAGAATCAGTGTCTGCATGGCTGTAGGGCTGAGATATCAGTGGTGACACTGGGCGGGGAGATGTTGAAGTCACCGGCTAGTACAGAAGAGATGTCATAGAGCATCTCAGACACTTACATTTGGCACCAGAAAGGCTATGCATTAGGAGTCAGGGCCCTTTCTTTCCGTAAAAAGGACTATGGCCTATGTCTAAGAATAAAAAGAGATTTTTCTTAACAAATAGTTAAAATAGGTCTGACAAATTCACAAGTATCTGCCAGTAATTTACCTACCCTCACAGGACTATTTTAAGACCCTTTATAGAAGATAATATTCAGATTTTCTACAGGGTATTATTTAAAATTCCCAGCATGAAATAAGAACAAATAGAATGTATTCAAAAATGCAAGAAAATTTGATCAATAATCAAAAAAGTAATAATAGACATGAAGACTTACGTGTTGAAGTTAATATCTATTATAAATATATTTTGAGACCAATGGAAGAGATTGCCATGATGATAGAATAACACAAACATATAAATTTTGAAAAATGGACATTCCAGAAGTAGCAAGTGCAATATACACAATTAAAACTCACAGGCAGGGCTTAATATCAGATTGTAGCGCCCAGAAGAGCTACAAATGACATGAAATCAGAGTCTGTGAACTTATCCAAACTCAAATAAAAGGGGAAAATGGGATAAATAAGAGACTAACATGGGATGATATCAAGCCATCAAGCGTATGTAAAATCGGAGTCAAAGAAAGAGAAGAGACAGAATGGGACAGAAGCAATATATTTAAATAAATAATTGCCAATGCTTCGGATGTTTAATTAAAAATTACAATGTAAAGATCCAAGAACTTCAAACAAAAGCAAGGTACATGGAAAGGCTACAGCAAACTAGAGAATAATTTAAAATATCCATTTAACCTATGGTAAGACTGGAAAAGAAAGAAAAAGAAAGGAGTAACAACAATATATAATAAATAAGTAAATCCCCAAACAAATAACATGGTAGATTTAAACACAACCACATCGGTGAGAAGTAAATGTGAATGTAGTAACTTGCATTAGTGTGTTAACGTTACTGTAACAAAGTACCACAAACTCAGTACCTTAAACAACAAGATATTATTTTCTCCCATTTCTAGAGACTAAAAGTCTAAAATCATGGTTTTGGTTTCTCTGGTGAGCCGTGAGGCAAAATCTGTCCTAGACTTCTCTTGGTCTATAGGCAACTGTCTTCATGTTCACATGTGTGCCTGTGTCCAAAATTTTCCTTTTTATAAGGACACCAGTCATATTATATTGGGATCCTAATGATCTCATTTTAACTCAAGTACTTCTGTGAAAGATCTTTTCTCCAAATAAGGTCAGCTCCTAACGTATTGAGGGTTAGGACCCCAACATATACTTTTGGGAGTAAACAATTCAATCCATAACACACTAACACTAAGAGGCAGTAATTTAAAGACTATAGTAAAGAGGAGATTAAACTATATACTGTCTCCTAAGAATGCACTTTAATATATATATATAGGTAAAAATAGGTCAATACAAAGTGAAGGAAGATACACCAGGAAAACATTAACCATAAGAAAGAAACCTTTGACGTATGATCAGAGATTTTAACACTCAAATTTCAAAACTTAATGTATAAAAACGGACGATTTCAACACTATCAACCGATGCAATCTAATCTTCATTTGTAGAACATTACATACAAACTTGCATGGTAACATTTTAATCATACTGACATGGAACATATACAAAGAAGAACTGTGCATTCTAGGTTCTAAAACTATAAGTTGCATAAGATTAAAATCTTGAGATGAAGCAATGGTCTCTACATCGTTTGGGATATTGGTGAAATTAATGTGTATATTTGTGAAAACTCAATGAATTGAACACTTAAGGTCTAAGCATTTCACTGTACATAAGTTCTAACAAATAACCAGTAGGAGGTAGATGGATGGATAGATAGGTAGATGATAGAAAGATAGGAAGATAGATAAAAAATAAGAAAATCAATCAACAAATTAATAAATACAGTATAAAAATACTGTGTAAAAAAGTTAATCCCTCTAGAAGTGAGTAACCCAATCCTCTACTGGAAAAAAAAAAAAGAAATGTTACTTTTCATTTGAATCCAAAAATAGCCACCAAATCACAAGTAGAAGCAGTGGAATTTGGTTTATCCTGTAAGAGTTGCTCAAGGAATTTATTACAGGTGATCTTCCTTCCTACTCATAGAAAATATCTTAAGTCTTTGCTTTTTAGAAGAAAGCACTTATGAGATCCAAAGTAGGTGCTTTTAAGCATTAGAGACCAGTAAGAAGAACAGATCCTGGACACTGGTGAGCATGAGGGATGGAGACGCTCCCAATTTCAGAATATTTGTATAATGAGTGCTGAAAGGAAAGCTCACACCAACAAACAAGAGTTTTTTTTTCTCTGCAACTATTTTAAGTGTTTTCTAAATTTTTGCGCAGTAAGATATTTATTGCCATCTAATATTGTTCAATATTCAGTCCTTGTGGGCTTATTTTGTTTTATATTGTTTCTGTTGGTTCTAGTATATTTTACCTTACTGTATTGTGTCCTAAGAGAATATTGGAAGATCCGATTGAAGATGCCTTTATGAAGTATTTGAGATTCCTTCCACCTGGTCGCTACACGAGTGAGGCTACCTTGCACGATGTTCAAGTTTTGAGATTAACTGGGTCGCACACACTCAGGTTGTCAGATCCAAGGTAGCCCTGGCTTCCATCTAGTTCATCTTACTTTGAGAAGTGTAGTCTTTGGTGATATTAATCTTCTGGAGAATTCCTGTTAGACTTAATAACGTATTTTTTTTCTTAACATATTTTAGACTTGGGCTTTGGTTTCTTTCTTGTTCACTTCCTATGGATTACTTAATGGTTGAAATGAAAATGATGACACTTCATAAGAAGTATGATATCATACTTATTCCTATTTTCACCCATTTAGATGGATTTGTGTGTGTGTGTGTGTGTGTGTGTGTGTGTGAAGTTCCACACCTTCTTCTCTTATCATTCCTTTTCTGTTTTAAGAACATCTATTAAACATTCTTTAAGGGTAGAACAGATTATTTTAGTTTTTCTTCGATGTAAAATTTCTTTGTTTCCCTTTTATCTCTGGAGGATATGAATGTTGGATGTAGAATTCATAATTCATAGATCTCTCTTTACAGTACTTCAAAAATCTTGTCCACTTCTTCTGACCTTTATGATTTCAGATGAGGAATCTACGGTCATTTAAATTATTGTTCTCCTATAGGAAATGTGCCATTCTTCTTTGCCTGCCTTCAAAATTTTGATGTATTCTTAACTTTCAAAAATTTAATTATTATTAGTCTTAGCATGGATTCTTTTGATTTATTCTATTTGGGTTTACTCAGTTTCTTGAATATTTTTATATCTTCCTTCATATTTGGCAAATGTTCAGTTACTATTTTTTTAATGCTTCTTCAGTCCATACTCTATCTTCTCTCCCTCTGGGACTCTGATGATAAAGACTATAAGCTCTTTTGTTATTGTTCTACATCTGTTTTTTTCTTCCCCAGTCAATTTTTGGTTTGTTGTTCAGGCCAAATAAATTATATCTGTATGTCTTCAAGTTCACCAATTCTGTTTTCTATCTCTCCTTTGCTATTGAGCCCATCCACTGAGTGTATCATTTTTATTAGTACAATTATTGTTGCATAACTTACACTTTTTTATAATTTCCAAATCATCGTTGGAAATGATTGGAAATTTGACTTTTACTTGCTTCAAGAGAATGCAAAATTGCTAATTTAAATATATTTATTACGTCTGCCTTAAAATGCTTGTCAGATGATTCCAATCTCTGAATCGTCTTGATGTTGATGTCTGTTGATTGTCTTTTCTCATTTAAGTTGTGAAATTCTTAATTATTTGTGTAAACAAGTGATTTTTTTAAAATCATGTACTGGGCATTCTTGATATTATATTAGGAACTCTAGATTCTATTTAGTCTTTGTTTTCCTTTTTCTTTTTTTAAAGTAAACTCTACCCCCAATGTGAGACTTGAACTCAGAACCCCAACATCAAGAGTTGCATGGCAGTACTGACTGAGCCAGCCAGGCATTCCTCTATTTAATCGTTTTTTAAAGCATTTGAAATATATTTCTGTTGATGCATAGCATGAAGGCGGGGAAGGTGTGCATGTTCAACTTCCTGTTGGGCTCTACTGATGTCACTCTACCAAAAGTGGGTGCTGACTCATACTGGCCCATTGCAGACTGATGAGGTGGAAGTTCAGCTGCCCCCTCTCCCACTCGCTACTTCCTGGTGAAAGTGGGGCAGTGACTCACACATCTCTGTTGCTTGAACTGGGTATATATACTTAGTTCCCTAAATCAGTCCACTGACATAAGGGAGGGGGAAGTGGGAACTGAATCACACCACTTGTTGCTTCCAAGGAATAGGGAGGGTGCTAGGCTATGCCAGAATTGGGGTGGATAATTGGGGAGATTATTGAAAGGTCTTGTGTTTTAAAGTACTCAATTTCATGGCTCAAGTAATGCATGTCAGTGTATCACCATATCATATATTAGAAATATTTTGTTCATGATGTGGATCCTGGGGCAGGACTTCAAGCCCAGTTTCACATTTAAATATGAATATATTTATGCGATAAAAAATCTTCAGATGCGAAATTAGATGTGTCACCCATCTGTGTCTTAATTTTCTTGTCTTTAAAATGGGAAAATTGAGAGCTCATAGAGAGGTTCTGACAAAACAAAAACAGAATGTCAAGCAAAGCATTTAGAACAATGCCTGGCATGTTGTTAAATTTCCTTAGATGTTAACCTTAGTTACAAGAAGGGTAACATCTATCTAGTTTTGATCTCACAACTCTGAGATTGTGACCTGAGCCAAAATCAAGTTTGATGCTCAACTGACTGAGCCACTCAGGCTTTTTTTTTTTTTTTTTTTTTGAGTAGTCACATTTTCTAAAAGATTTTTTTAAATTTATGTATGTATGTATTTATTTGAGAGAGAGGAAGTATGTGTGAGCAACGGGAGGGACAGAGGGAGAGGAAGAGTATCTCAAGCAGACTCCACACTGAGCATGGAGCTCGCCCCTAGGCTGGATCCCATGACCCTGAGATCATGACCTGAGCTGAAACCAGGAGTCTCACGCTTAACCAACTGAGCCACTTAGGTGCCCCTATTAGTCCCATATTTAAATTTTGTGAGTTTTTTTTTAGCATAAATTGGCATATCATTCATAATTTGAAACATCTGGGCTCAAAACTTAAAGAAAAAAAGAAATTTCCATACAATGAAAAATTTCCAGTTTACATGGTATGTAAATGAGTATCTTAATTTCTATTTATTCATAAACGTTGAACAATCACAGAAACCATTATCTTGTTCCAAAAATTGTCAAGCAAGGTGCTTTTCTTTTTGATGTCTAGATAGTGAGGTTATTTTACATTTTTCTCTTAGGGATTATGTTGCTATCCTAAAGCTTGCCTTTGGCTGGAGTCCGCTGCCTGCAAATTTTTCCCTACGAATAGTCATAGAAAGATATGGCAAATTAGTGCAGCTTCTAGTAACTAAAATAACCTGCAGCTAGCTTGCAGGCAGCAGTGAATAATAAAATAAGTGTACTAAAGTTCATTTTAGAACTTTAGTCCCTTTTGAAGTGAAGCAAAAATTCATAACTGGGAAGTCTGTGACTCTGTCATGAGCATAATAGATTATTTCCAATACAAACACAGGCTTATAGACTGTTTACAGACAATTCTGAAATTTATGTCATAATCTCAGATGATTTATTTTTTTCAAACATAAGTATAAAGAATAGCAAGAGACAGATTAAGAGGGAGAGAGTCAGAGATAAAGAGGAAGAGAGACAGAGACATTTACAATAATCGCTTTCAAAAGAATAATAGATTTAATTAGAGCCTAAATCAGTTTCCTACTAACTTATTTATTCTTGGGAGTATGTGTCTGTGTGTGTGGGGGGGTAGGGTGATGGCAAGTTTCTATAATTCGACTGTTTTTTGAAATAGTTGTGAACTTCACAAGTTAAGTGAAATAAACTTGATGAGGGTTTTTTTGCATGTGGATAATGCAGTAATATTTTCGCATTTGTGTCAAAAACACATAAATTGTAAAGATTTTATTTTTTCTCAAAAATAATTGAAAATAAAATTAACACATTGTAAGCAAAAGCGAACTCACACCCCCTCCAGGATGCTATCTAAAATCCTAAGGAAGTTTGGCCTGTTTTGGAAATTTGAGACTTACTTTCAATAATTCATGGCTACTTAGAAAGCTTTTTATATTTTTATTTAGCATGAGTATATAATCAGATCACTTTCTCCATAGCTTTTTCTCAGATAATAATGATTATGGAGAAAGGAAAAATACTGGAAAAGCATATCCAAAGTAGAAATAGTTTCATAAGTACTTAGAATTAATATTTGAATAGGTATTCAGGTTTTCAGAGTTAAAAACTCCAATGCGTACTTCTATTTTTCCCATTTTATCTTAAGTATGGCTATCCATACATAATCCTTGTCGCATGTTTTTATACAACTCCCTTCTTAATATATTTTAGTAATTGAGATGACTTATTTGTGATTATTACTAAAATAATTCCTAGTACTCAGAAACTAGTTTTGTTACAATGAATAGAAAATGCTTTTTTTATTTTTTTAATGCTTTATTTTTAATAAGAGGAAAAAAGTATTTTATTCATCAAAAGAAATTGGAAAAAGTCATGTTAAATTTAATTGTGACTCTTCTATATGTGGAAACTTCACTAAAATATATATTTTGTCTAACTTTCTATTAAGCCCTAACCAAATATTTAAATTTATTAGCTTATTTGCATTTTAAAACTATGATTATCATATATGTTGAGGAGATCAAACATTCAGAATATATAAAACTCAAAGCGCAGCTAATTTGTTTTACTCTTCATGTACTCTGTACTTTTCTGATTGTATGTTTGCACAGAAGATATGTCAACATTTTAGTAAAATTCTTATCAAGGTATGCATATTATTTGCACGATGTTCTTTTGTTTCTTTGTCAGTACATACACAGTTAACTCAATTTTTAGAAGGTGCATATTTTCTAGCACCTTGATATACTATAGTTTATTTATCCATATCCTAATTAAGTTGTTTCCAGGTTTCATTATTGCAGTGTTTTGGTGAACAGCTTTCAACATATATCTTTATGCCTTATAAAAGAATAAAACTGTCTCTATATTGCACCTGGAAGTGTAATAGTTACATTAGAGGGTATATACATTTTCAATTGGGTAGATATTTCAAAAATTTTCTAAGAATTTTTCCAAGAATTTTTGCTCATTCAATTGTTCCCATTCTAAACCTGGGGGAAGAAGACAAGGAAATAGAGGGAAAAAAAAAAGGAGAGAAGAATTCTACTTTGTATGTGTAAAAAGAATTAGGAAGAATTTCTTGTAAATCCTTTACAAGAATTTCTTATAAAAATAATTATGAAGAGCCAGAGAGAAAAAGTATTATTAGAAGAAACGTGTAGTTAGCAACAACTGAAGTTACTGTCTTGTCCGATTTTGAACCACTCTTCCTGCTTAATATGCTTCCAGTTTTCTTCCCCTATAGGTAAGGCCTTAGTGACTTGACCCTCAGAACTTACACTGTTCGACTCATGTCACCCTGTTGTGCATCTAGATCATCATAAAATTCTCAGAACTTCCAGGAGCTCAGGAAACTCCTTTATGGTCATCGTAGTGACGTGACTCTTTTCTAGGCCTTTTTAATCTTCTACTGCTATGCTTTTAATTGTCTTTGCTGAAATGATCTGCTCTATTCACATGCCAGTTGATTACCATAATGTCCTAAAAACCCTGGTGAAGTGTATCCTCTTTGCTACGATATTCCTGACATCAATATAAAACAGATTTTACATATCCTCCTTTCTCATATCCCATCCCTCTGCGATTAGCATACCTCCAACACAAGGCTTATCAGGCTTTGTAGATATTTTAGGTTAAATGACAATATCCTTTATGCCTCTTAAGAGACATACTTTATCTTCGTATGCCTATCGCTTAGCGCATTGACTGAGACAAGGTTGCTATGTGTCTGCTAAATAAATAAGTAAATAAATGAAAAAAACAAAAAACAGGTAAATGACTGAATGTAAGGAACTAGAAAGTGGAAGACAGACTTAAAATTGTTTAGACATTTTCCCCCAATTAATTCACAAATATGAGAAAGAAAGTCAAGGGGGGAAATGTTATGTTTCGATTTGCCAGAAAAATATTAGTTTGATCAAGCATCATCTTTGCTTGCTCTACCCTTTCAGATTTGTAAAGCTTTAAAGTTTGCCAAACTCTGCATAACTATGACTGGACAAAAATAAGAATTTTTAAGACACATAAGATATTTTTAATATAGATAACTACAGAAAATGAAAACAAATATATTAAATTATCCCATGATCTCATCATTGAGCAAACACCATCATTTTGAAAACTTAACACAATATATAGTAAACCATCCAAATATGATTGGAAAAGGTAGAAGAGGGGGAGGAAGGAGAGGACAAGAATGAGTAGAAGTAAGAGGAAAAGAGAAAGAGAATAGATGAACAGAAGTTTATTTTATACCTTTCTTTATACATCAATAATGTGTCTTTCTATATGAACATATACTTTCTCATTCTTTCAGGAATTTGAGTAACCCACTATGTGATTCCACCATAGAGTGGAACAAACCCCTGTGGATGGACACTTTGTTCCCATTTTTCTTTAGCTACTCTGACATACAATACATTAAAGTTTGTCCGGGGCACCTGGGTGGTTCAGTTGGTTAAGGGTCTGCCTTCAGCTCATGATCCCGAGGGCCTGGCATCCAGCCCCACATCCGGCTGGAGACTGCTTCTCCCTCTCCCTGTGCCTACTGCTCCTCCTTCTTGTGTTCTCTTTCTCTCTCTCTCTCTGACAAATACATAAAACTTTAAAAACTATAATCTAATTTTAGAAATTAGTTTATATTTTACTAAAACAATTTTACACTCATTTGGAACTTTACAGTTTAAAAATAACAGTCGTGGATTATTTAACCTTTACCTTGGCTCATGGCTATAGATAGAATGTGTATAATGCGGCACAGAAAAGATGCTTGATAGAGATTTTAAAGAAAGGAATGAATAACTGAATGGTTACATGTACTTTCTGGAGGAGGTGATTGAGGATTAGCAAATTTTCACATTTTTTTTTCCCTCATGCTGAAAGAAGATGTTAAGTAGTCAAGACAGGAGTAGAATTCATGTCTTTGGACTCTTTATTTGTTCGTCATTCTTACTATCCTAATTGGGAATTTATGAGTTTACCCATGTAGGTTATGATGTATCTCAATTACCTGGTCAAAGAAATTGACATTGTGTAATATTTGGCAACTACATCATCATATTGATCAACTTAATGCATCACGTCTAACTATGGAGCACACGGAATAGCATTATGCGTAAATACAAGGCAACTCTTCAAGCAGAAATCTATACTCGGGCAACTACTGTATTTCTATTAGGGTAGTAACCTGTGCTAAGGTAACATGGTACATCATTATCTGGAATAAATTGACGGGTGATCGCTAACATTTAGTTGTAAGATAGAAGCCATTTCCTTTCCCCCAGCATGAACTCTGAGATAAGCAGATCATTTTTATTCCTTATTTCTCCTCTACTGGAGGAATTGTCTTCATGAGCTACGAGGATCCTTTTATATTATTAAAATGCTTCTTCAGGGGCCCCTGGGTAGGTCAGTGGGTGAGCGTCTACCTTTGGCTCAGGTCATGACCCCAGGTTCTGGGATTGAGTCCTGTTCTCCCTCTGCCTATGCCCCTGGCTCTGCCTCTCTCTGTGTTTCTCGTGAATTAATACATAAAATCTAAAAGGTAAGTAAAATATAAAATAAAATAAAATAAAATAAAATAAAATAAAATAAAATAAAATAATAAATAAAATAAAATAAAATAAATAAATAAAATAAAATAATAAATAAAATAAAATAAATAAATAAAATAAAATAAATAAATAAAATAAAATAAAATAATAAATAAAATGCTTCTGACCAAAGTAACTTCCTAGGACTAATATGACGGACTGATCCTTTTGAAGAGTACCGAGTAATATGCCTGTTGTTTCGGTGAAGGGTGATGTGCGTGTGTTACTCCAGTATGGAATCGTTAAGCTAGTAAAAACTGAACTTGAGGAAGTTGAAGTGACATAATGTTTTTTGAAGAAAAACACCCCATGACACAATTTGCTGCTTTCAGGCGATCCTTTTGTCAAATAAATCTTACGGCTGGGCCTAGAATCCATAGATAGTGAAAAGATTTAGTGGCTGCCCTGTGCTTTTTGTTAGTTTTATCTTCCATCTGATTACAAAAGTTTCACCTGACAGTACACTGCCACGTTTGAGTTCAGTGAATAAGCATGGAATGAACTCCCCCTGCCTTACCGCTCCCCCTCCACCTCTTTTTCTCAACTGTCGCCGTAGATAATCTTCTCCCTTACATGTCTGTGCTCAGGTCCATTACCATCTCTTATTCTTAGGTCCGTGTTTTCTATCCTTTAATTTCTAAGTCTGGAGCAACCTCCTATTCCTCAGAATTTTCTTCCTCCTACCTGCATTAATCTACTGCTAGTCCCATTAATTCAATATTGAGTCAAAGGCAACCCCCCAGGAGTATTATTTGCTGTAGAAGATTTGGTTCATTTTCCAGCAACAGTTGTTTTTAAACCCCTCCATTGTGATGATTCTTGATATGCTCCGATTAATCTTACTTAATTACTTAGAAGTACTGTTTGTTAGAAGCTTGATTTACTTGATGTGCATTTTGGAATACTAAACCATATCGCTCATGCCCTCCCTGTTCTTGAACGCACTCTTTGGGGCCCGGTGGGGTTTTCATTTTAGTAAGAAATAAGGTGCATTTGGTCATACAACTTATTGGTCTCATATCTAATTTTGATATATAAAAAATAGAAGTAAATTGACGTTCAAAGTCATAAATTAATGATAATAGCATAAATAAGGCGGCATTCAATTAAATAGTAATAAATTGGGGATACACGCCACAGTGTTTTATTTACTTCAGTTTTAAATTGTCTTGGGGATTGTGATCTAAATATTAAACTCTTATGTGTGTCAAGAGAACGTTTTCTGTTTGTTTATATATTAGCTACTCTTCCCAATGAATATTAATGATAGCCTGCTAATGTTAAATGTACTGTTTTCCATATTTTTCCTTAAAATTGAAAATAGTTCTGACAATGCATAGACTACATATAATGATAAAGCAATGAAGAGTTTGGTTGTACTTTTTACATTTTATATTTATTTTTAACACACATTACTACTCTGGCTGAGATTAGAAAAGAAGCAGCAAAAATAATGAGATAATAGCAGAGAATGTTTATATTTAATAAAAATTTGTGCATGACTTTGTCTAACATTGCAACATTTAATAGTGGCTCTTTTATTATTTCCTTGAAACAATATGACAATTATATTTTGATGGCAGGTGGAGCAGTGGGAGCAAATGACTAGAAATCACATAATTCTGGGTGTTTCAAAATTGTGGTGTTAGAATTATTTTCACAGAAATAGCTGAATATTTTTTACCCCAAAATATAATGATGATTATTTCATTGCACAATTTTGATTTTAATAGCAATGATATGTTACACTTGCTACTTTCTTACAAAGGTGTTTCTTTATCCATAGATGGCATTACTTCATTTTGAAAGAGAAAATGGAGTCAGTGAACAATGAAGTTCATTGGTAACTGGGCTAATTAATAGAGAAATTAATATTAAGACTAAAATTTTCACTCAGCATAATACCCTCCAGTTCCATCCACGTTGAAGCAAATGGTGGGTATTTGTCGTTTCTAATTGCTGAGTAATATTCCATTGTATACATAAACCACATCTTCTTTAGGACAAACAGTGTATGTTCTCATTCATTTGGGGAATATGAATAATAGTGAAAGGGAATATAAAGGAAGGGAAAAGAAATGTTGGGAAATATCAGGAAGGGAGACAGAACATAAAGACTCCTAACTCGGGGAAACGAACTAGGGGTGGTGGAAGGGGAGGAGGGCGGGTGTTGGAGGGGAATGGGTGACGGGCACTGAGGTGGACACTTGACGAGATGAGCACTGGGTGTTTTTCTGTATGTTGGTAAATTAAACACCAATAAAAGTTAATTAAAAAAAAAAAAAAGACTAAAATTTTCTAGTCTAGAAAACTTAACTTTTATTATGTCTCCGTTGGAATTCCTATTTGTTAGGTAGTTTTGCTGGTGCAAATTATATTTGTCAAGAAAATAAGACAACTATGGGGTGCCTGGGAGGCTCAGTCGGTTAAGTGTCTGACTCTTGGTTTCAGCTCAGGTCACGATCTCAGGGTCGTGAGATCAAGCCCCTTATCAAGCTCTGTGCTTAATGGGAATCTGCTTGAGATTCTTTCCCCCTCCCTCTGCCTCTTCCTTTGCTCTTTCCACAGCTCATACCCACTCTGTCTCAATAAAAACAAGTAAATAAAATCTTAAAAAAAAGAATATAAGACAACTATCAATTCTTCAAATAAAAATTTCTACAATATTATGATTAAAAACACCAGAATTTATTTTTTGTGTTCTCCTATTGGGTGTTTGGTACACTGTATCCTAGTGATTGTTTTATAAAACTGAACACTGGTGATAGATAATGGACATCAATACCTCTGGTAAATTGCAATGATTCCAAAACCGAAGAGTTAAACACAACATCTTTTGTCAATCCCAGGGTGCACATTCTAAGTGTTTATCATCTGTGCTTTCATAGCATTATTCTGACTTTGAAAATCTCTATGACACCTTTACATTTAAATCAATATGAATGATAAATGAATACTTTATTAATTAAGTTAAAGAAGAAAAAGACACCATTTCACTTCTCCTGAAGGCTATTTTTAGTAGACAAACCAAGAAAAAGTTTGGGGATAAAAATCTGAAAATGGCTGGTCAAATTATTTAGTAGCCTAAAACACATTGTTTTCAAATCAATGTATCCATGTATTTAAAAAATCGGACTTAAAATTGGGGAAAAATTTCGACCACAATGTAGCAGTGAACTTCTGCAAAATTCTCATATGCGGGATCCCTGGGTGGCTCAGCGGTTTACCGCCTGCCTTTGGCCCAGGGCGCGATCCTGCAGTCCTGGGATTGAGTCCCACGTCGGGCTCCCGGCATGGAGCCTGTTTCTCCCTCATCCTGTGTCTCTGCCTCTCTCTCTATGTCTATCATAAATAAATAAATCTTTAAAAAAAATTCTCATATGCATAGATTTTGTTTTTTTTAATTTATTTTATTTACCAATCTACAGGTCAATCCATCTCTGGCAGATTTATTACATATTGAAGGAACAAGTGGCATTTTGATTCTTTCAGGAATAACGTTGTTCAAGTGCAGTGATTAGTGAATATTTCTTTTCATTCATTGATCCATTAGTTCATGCTAACTTAACTCCTAGCCCTTTGAGATCTGAACTGCCACTGATGTTAAGTTTATTCTCAAATTACTTCTTTAAAAGTCTATTCTAGGTAGTTTCTAATTAGAAACCCCCAGATGGAATGAATCAAGCAGCTGTAATCCCAGCTGGGAACAAGGGTGAAGAAAACGCTCATTTTTTTTTTTTTAATTTCTTAGCTTTTTTCCCCTCTCTCACAACTTCCAGTATTCTCATCATTTTCACAGGCTTTTGAATACTGTAAATCGTTGGATCATATGCTCTGGAATACTAAGAAGATATCCTGTTCTAGCCCTAAAGATGTAGGTTCTAGGGATATAGTGGTCCACCTGGACCTTTGAATGATCCATCTGTAAACTATTTAATAGAAAATATGCCCTGTATTATAAGTAATGCCAACAACACTTCACACACTTAAAGCTCAAGACTTTTCAGAGTCTACCTATTTTCCTCAGCTCTCCATGGTCTTCCCAAATCCTTTAAAAATTCATTTTAGGTCTTTTAGGTTATGGGATGTCATTCAGTAATCCACTGGTTTGGGTCTATCTTAATTAATATATAGACATTTGAGATCATTGCTTCATAATAAAAATAATCTATTATTTACTACAAAAACCACAAATATCAAGAACTTTATATGTTCTTACTGAGCAAAGCTGTTAATTCACATGTTATTTCATTAGTCCTAACAACTCTATCTTGTAACCACAAATATCAAGAACTTTATATGTTCTTACTGAGCAAAGCTGTTAATTCACATGTTATTTCATTAGTCCTAACAACTCTATCTTGTATCCTTCCTATCCTATATTCTTACTCTGCAGATGAAGAAAAGAAGCATGAGAGAAATGATATGATCTTCCAGTAGCTAAGGATTGTGGTAGAGCTGGGAGTTATCCTAATAATAGTGAACAACATTTATAGTGTGTCTGTGAAGAGTCACTCTCCAGCTAAATTCTCAATAAGTATGTTATATTCAAGACCACCTTATAATGTACTTCCAAACGTGGCTATTTGATCTAGGACAAATGTCAAGTAGTGGGATGATGGGAAATGGCTGTAAACCAGGACCAACTCTGGCAAAGCAAGATGTAGGATCACTATGATTCCATCTTGCATAAAAACTTTTAGATGCATGTAGAATGGAAAAATACTTAAAAAAAAAAAAAACTTTACTCAGCAATCATAACTAGCAAGAAGTAGTATCACCAATGTTTTTTCAGTCAGACTACATGAACTATCCTCCCTACTCAGGGTTATTGGTCAATCGCCTTCAAGGTCCCTTTTTTTGCTCCAAACATAAGTACCCTCCACAGCTCACTAAAGCCCATCCCCCCTTTCCTACCCTCAACCCATTAAATTAGTGATTTGAGAGGTGTTTCTACAAGATCAGAATTGTTTCTTGTATTTGCTTTGTTACTAGCTGATAGTTTCTAATGTGGTTAACTAACACTGAAATATCAGTGAATTGAATTGTATTATCCCAAAGAATACTATTTGTATTCAAAATGAATGATTCCGGGTAGAATTTCAGGACAGCATTTTGGGCTTTGGGATTTTTCAGGCTACATGAGTAGTACCATCATTCGTATTGGCTCATGAGTGCATTTCCAGACAACAAATCATAATGACCTGAAATTGTCCAGTTTTCTTGTCTTTCAGATATATTTGATTAGCTTGAAAATTAAGCATGTATTAGTTGTGATTATACATGCTTTTATTGGAATGTTCTCCACCTGCCACCACAACAAAAATAATTAGCCTAAATTCCTCACTGCCCACTAAGCCAAGGAAAGAATAATAGAGAAAGGATAGAAGGAAGGAAAGTAGGAATCAATTAAGTACAAGATGAGAAGGAAAACATGAAAAAAGGGTGTAATATCTTGGAATTGCTGGTACATTCTAATCTCAATCTCTCTCTCACCCTCTCTCTTTCTGCCTCTCTCTGTCTCTCTCTCACCTCACCATCCTCAAATCCTCCATTAACATGCCATTTGTTTCCTGGCTAATTGGACAGTAATGTATGTATTATGAAAAGTACCACTCTGTGTTATTTCCCCCCCTAATCACAGATTTTGCACATAATTACTCCTCTACATTCTGAAATGGAAAATGTTTTATCTCCGTGTCTCTGAAAATTCGTTTATAACTAGGAGAGAGGAAGAAGTGTAGACAGTTAATTTTCACAAGTTAAAAACTACATTTGGTTTTGTTTTCCAAAAAAGAGAGAACCTTTCTCACTTCATGACCACAAAGACAGCCACTTGATTTCATATGTTTGGTGTTGACTGGGAAATGAAGTACAGAAAACCTTCCAATATGGGCCCAATTTTAATATCCCTAGGCTTTTCACTTGCCCTTTGCTCTCTAGGAGTGCTCTCATTACCACAAAGCTCCTATTTGTTTCATCCATCTTGAAAATCTGTGCCAGGAGAGTGAATTCTGACATATATAGTATTATATGATCCAGGACTATAATTTCTGGATGAGCAAAACATGAAGAGGGGAAATCAAGAATGATTAAAGAACCAGGAAAATGTCTGCTTTAAAAGAAAGAACATAAAAATTAAAAGAATAGGGCCCCGGGTGGCTTAGTGGTTGAGCGTCTGCGTTTGGCACAGGTCTCGATCCCAGAGATCCTTACAGGGAGCCTGCTTCTCTCTCTACCTATGTCTGTGCCTGTGTCTCTGTATCTCTCATGAATAAATAAAATCTTCAAAAAAAATTAAAAGAATGGTTTACACAACAAATGTTACTGGCACCCAAAAATGCAATATATAGAATGTGCATTTTGGTATTTTCTGGATTATTCAAAAGACTAGTAAAATTGCACTGGAAAGATAAAATATCTAATAGCACTAATCTGTTTATTAGCAGTGAAATGAAACATGCCAAAAGTAAATACACAAGATTCAATTAAGAATTAGCATTTATGATCTTTTTATTTTTATTTTTTGCATATATGATATTTTTAAAAAGCTCTTGATAAGATTAACAAAAGACATGAGCATATATTTTAAAGAGGGACATGAATCGTCTATAAATCTGCATCACCATACAGAGGGGCAAACTCTGTCTTGCCTCCACTTCCTCTCCTTTTCCAACTCTTGACATCCATCCAAACTGCTCCTAGGAACATGCAATCCATCATGAGGAATATCTGCCTCAATCTCCTATTTTCTTCATCATCCTGCTCTAGCCCATATGGTGTGTTCCCCAAGTCTATTTTTTTCCTTGAAAATTCCTATCAAGTGATGGCTGAATTCTTTACTGTAGCCTTCGTGTTAGGAGGTCTGAAATTGGGAATGAGTGTTTCACTTTCCTTCTTGTCATTTTCAGGCCATTTTTTTTTCTCCTGTTCTCCCAAAATCCCCTCACAACACCTGAATATTTACCTTAAAGTCTACTCCTAGTCTCTTCCCAATACTACCTGGAAGGGGAGAGAGAATTGTCACTATCTGGAAACTGGACTAAAATATTCATTGGTCTGGTCAACAAGTCGCAGCGCCTTCTAAACATGTCCAAAAATGGCTCTATGAGGAAGGTCACCTTGTCTATATAAACCTCATCTGTAGAATTTAAGCCACATCAACAATTATGTCATTGAATTGCCTAAGGCAACCCAAAGTAGGGCAGTTTGATTCTCAGGGCACTTCAACAGGATCCCAAGTCAGTGGGTAGTGTGTAAAATTCAATTTGCATTTCTCAGTTGTGGTCTGCAAGAAGCCGGGTTGCTTCCTGAGCAAAAAAATATGCACAACACATCAAAGAATCTGACATATGTTTTTTTTTTCTAAAAAAAAAAAAAAAGGTTACAGATCAATCTGAACTTTCAAGCAAGATGAAAGACTGTAACATCTAAAGAAAGATGACAAGATGTGTATTTTCATGACAAAATATAATTTAAAACCTCTTCAGATCCTCCCCCACAAGATGCCAGAAATCATTTCTTTTTTCCCCCAAAAGCATATTATTGGAGTCATAATTCACATTCAAGAAAATGGAATAGAAAGTCAGAAAGATATAACAGTCTACCTTCAAGTGTTCTGAATGTGTTTCCTGGCCTGCTTTTGCTAGAGTCATGGGGCAGACTCTGGGCATTTTCTTACTTTTACTAATTAAACATTAAATATTGCAAAACAAGTCCCAGTGATATAAATAGTATCTGTTATTGCATATGGGCGACCAAACTGATGCTCATAGTTCTTATGTCTACATTTAGCTCCAGGACTACAAAAATAGACACAGAAGAGCCTAATCAAAGAACAACCAAGTTGGTTATAATGAATGAATAAATGGAAATATTTCTTACATGTGACAGTGCCATTTTATGTCGTCGCAGTTGAAACCTACTAAAATGTGACATATCACTTTTCGTTGTGACCAAACGTGGCACATCGTCAAAAAAAAAAAAAAATCCGAGGATTTTGACGGAAAAATACTCATAGATGGAATTTGAGAGTCACATTCAGAGACATTCATATCAATACCAGAGGCAGGAATCATATCCCACCAGAATGTTATTGTCAAGTATAATTAGAGTTTTATCTCATTTTCTATTATTTCACTTAAAAAATGAAGGGCCTACTTAGTCAAATGTTTTAGTAATACAATGTTTTAGAAAAGACTTGAGAGGCAGTTTCCTTTATACTGAGCCACTGTTGAATATATTCATGAATTTTTTTTCAGTTGTCTTTTTTTTTTTTTTTCACAAGGAAAAAAGCTGTAAAATGGATTGTGATTTTCAGGAGGAGTCCACATATACTAACCCAGTGTCGATGTGGCCTCAGGAACATCCAGGATTTCATCTTCCAATCTTGGGTGCTGTAGTCATACTCTAAACCTTTTCTTCCTTTGTTTTTTTACTTATTTCTTTTGTGTGTGTGTGTGTGTGTGTGTGTGTGTGTGTTTTGTTCAATTTCCCCATACAGAGAAAAAGATAACTGAATTCTTAATTAAATTGGATTGTATACCTTAGAAAGACGTGCAATTGCATCTTCTATTGTATATGAGAGTTCTAACTGATTACCTCCATCAGTAAGAGCATTAGTGAACCGTGACAGACTGACAATGAATTTCTAAATAATACCATTATCTCTAGTATCAACGGAAAATTCTGAGAATATATGGCATTAGTAAAATCTATGTAAAAAGTGGCCACATTTGAATAGTTATGGATCGTATGTATTGAAAACCAAATTTTCAAGTCAACCCCAAACTTAACTCACATACAAGGAAGCTATCAAATCCTTGCATTGTCCAGCATTAACATGCTGCAGAAGGATCTGTCTTCCGGTTTTATGAAATAACCCCAGAGGAGATAAAATGTGGGTGAAGGACAACAGTGGGACAAACCAATCAAAAAGTGCTTGATCAGGGGGCGCCTGAGTGACTCAGTTGGTTAAGCATCTGCCTTTGGCCCAGCTCATGGTCCAGGGATCCAGCCCCGCATCAGGCTCTCTGTTCAGCAGGGAGTCTGCTTCTCCCTCTGCCCCCCACCCTCATGTGCTCTCTTCATCTCTCTTTCTCCTTTAAATAAATAAATAAATAAACAAATAAATAAATATAAAAAATAAATTATATATATATGTGTGTATTTTTTTTTTAAGTTCCTCCGGTCAGTTGTGAAACTTACTAGAAATTGGAAATGTCAGGGAGCAAGTGCACATCTAGCAATTGGACGCATCCTCCCGTCTCCAGGCATCCTTATTGTCTCTTTCTTCCCCAGTTCACAGGGGAAAGCCCTCGGTGACTGCAGTTGTAAATTTTAGTTTTCCTACTTGGAAGTTTGCATGAGCAATAGCATTAGCAGAATTATTGCAGTTTGAGCATTGATCGCTTTCAATTGGAAAAGTAAGTGTGAGAGGAAGAAGACAAGAGGCCAGTTGTCCAAAGCTCTTCACTTTCTCCACTGTGAACACAGTGTACATCCGATACAGCGTAGCTCCCGGCAGCCTATCTGCATGTTCTAGCAATCAGCTGTGAGTCCTCAATTCTGTACAAGAGAAACTTTGGTTCGCCCGTGTCAATGGTGATGAAAAAAATATATTGATTTGAAACCCTATCCAATACTGTGAGAACTGCCTTCATAGGAAGCAATAAGCACGTAGTGGCTAAAAAGTACACCAAAAATCTCTGTGACTTTTAAGCGCTGTCTTTGAAGAAACACTCCAAACCTGTAGAAGCGCATTGACAACAGAATGACCCAGGGTTAAAGAGCAAAAGATTTGTAGGCATGAATGTTCTAGAAAGACTGCTACATATTCCTACAGAAATCAGTATAGAAACCAGAAACAGTCTAGCTTGCAGAAGACATGGGAGCGAAGGAGATTTAAAAGCTCAGGTATCTGAAGATCCGGAGGGAAGGCTGCACTATTTAATTTCATTCTGGGGGAAAAGCCAAGATCTACCAGGACCAGAAGGAAACTACTCTCACCTACTCTTGGGAATAGAAAGAGAGATGAGATGGGAGTGGGGGCTGTGTTGTAAGTTAGAGCAAGAGCTCATCAGCATTGGGGGGAGATTAATACACACACATTTATAAATATGTCTATAATATAATATGATTATATTTATAAATATATAATCTTTATTTACAGAGAAGTTTGTTAGTGTGTTCATACAAATGCAGGAGGCCGCGTCTCAAAACAATCATAAACCAAAGATTCCTGCATGGGTAAGACTTTTGAATTAGACTAGTTGGGATGTGTCTTCCAATCTCCAAATTCTCTGATTCATGTGCCATAGCCTGGCGTAGCTATCTGATAAGGAAGGCGGGACCGTGGTACAGGCAAGGCATTGGAAGCATAACTCGTTTAGCAGCTTGCTAGAGAGAAAGATGCCGTAAGAGGATTTTGTGATAGCAGAATCCAAGTGGTGTTTTTCCCTCCTTTATGCTCCCTGGAAGTATGTAAGTGGATCATGAAAAAGACTGTGGCAGGGTGGACTGTAGGTGGTTTTCCAGCAAGGATATAGAGAGGAGCATCTACAGAAAGGACACAGCAACAGCATTTGCACTCACCTTCCTGCCAGCCAGTGTCTGTTCCCCTAAGTGTGGCTGAACTTCGCAGGTGGATGATATTCCCCTTGAAATATATGGCTTTATACCAACTTATCTTCTATGTCGACCTCAAAAGTTTCCTGGGACAAAGACTTGGACCTCTGGATTATGAGAAAGGGGAGAGGCATGAGCACACTCCTCTGTGTACTCGCCAGGCTATTTGGTACGCAGATGTAGATTCAGTGGCCAGAAGTCAGCACTTCTGGGAGAGAAACGACGTTGGACCTCGAGGGGCAAGGGTCACCTTGAAGGTGTTGCAACAGGATGTCTCATGTTGCCCCGAAAGCAATCCTGTTGCATAAACTCACTCACTGGCTGGCTCTGAGATGCCCCCTAGAGACCCTGCGCTCTGAAATTCTGTGGCCCCCTCCTTTGACGCTTGCCTTGTGAATGAGGGATAAAACGCGCAAATAAACGCTCCCCAAGTATTTCCAGTTTGCTGATGCTATTTCCTTGGGGACTTGCATGAGCTCTTAAAGGACTATGGGCAGGCTGTACCAAAGGCATCGATAATCAGTGCTTCCTCAGGGAGCAGAGGTTGCAAGGACTTTTTTATTTTTTCCCCCGTTCCCCTCCAGTTGTCAGTGTGGGTGCAATGCATGCAATCACTATAACCGCTTGGCACTTACACACCTGCTTGTAAAGACCCTCGTGTGTCTCCCTTCGTGTTTAGGCACAGTCTGAGGCTTTTCCAAGAGTTGTCTCAGGTAATGCAGGTAAGGGGGCATTTGCTAATTAATTAGCAGATGCCAAAGGAAGGAAAAGCAGCACTTTTACAAGGTGAAAAGCTTTGAATGCACTTCCTTGGGTCTCCTTAGTGGTCCCAGGTTTCTGGGGACCTTGCTCATTAGGAGGTCAGCACAACGCACGCATAACAGACCTGCAGTTCCTATTTCACAGGGGGACATCCAGAGTGGCAGATTTTTTTTTCCCCTCAATCATCTCTAAAAAAGGAAAAAGGAAGTGGCATCCCAGCGGTCTGAGAAAACAGAAAGGAATGTCTTTTTCTCTGCCTCCGGGGATGGGACTGACCCTGGCGCACTTGGCGGTGATTTAGCTAATTCGAAAAGAAGCTCCTGGGATGAGATGCTAATGATCTCTCACACCTGCTCTTGGCCTCATAGGGTTTTGAGTCTCTTCAGTAGCCAAAAAGCAGAGTCCCTCTGTAGCAAGTAAAAGAAGACATAGGTTTGCTTAGAAAATTGCATAGAAAATTGCTGTAAGAGGAGCTAAATGAAAGTTCAGGGGCAAAAAAAAAAAAAAAAAAAAAAAAGAGCACATCCACTTGCTTGTAAGAATCAAGTAAACAGATTAGTTTTAGGACCAGATGGAAGCCACGCAGGATCATTTATTTATTTATTTATTTATTTATTTATTTATTTATTTATTTATTTATTTATTTATTTTATTTTTGCTAAACTTATCTTGATGTCATGGCTAGTGTATGGATAATGCTAACCATATATAAATTTATCTCATTTATGGTTTTAAAGTCTAAAAAGGAATTGTGTATAGTAGCACGCAAAGCCATTTAATTCTGTACTTCCAAAATGTGGGGTAACATGCCTGGTGCCTCCTTAAGTTTCTTTCCTCTATTCCTCACATTTCCTAAAAATAAAGTCCTCAACAAATGCCGTTGATCAACTTCATGTGCCTCAAGGACAGACATAGAGATGAGAGATGACAATTTTAATGCTTTAGAGGAAAAGGTTTTTCTAGATGTAACCGCTTCCTAAAATGTGAGCAGCAGATGTAGAATTAGGGGAAATCTGCAATTTGCAAGCATCTGCTGCAGAGGAGGTTTTCCTTTGCTGAAGCAAATTTGACTAAACATTCATGATCCTCTCTCTTTGCCTCACTACTGTTCCTGTGTCATCCAGTCACTTCCTACATGATTTGGCCTGTTGGAGGCACAGCTTCCAGCTCGCGGCGGTACCATTTTTAAGACGGCGCGTGTTGCTCAGACTGGCTTCCCATGCCAAGCCACAGAAAGACTACGTTGACTTTGAGTTATTCAGAGATCCAGACTTACCAGGAGTAAGCTTGGTAAGCTTCTAAGATTTCACAAATTTTCTGATGGAACTAAGTTATCTGATTTTAGAGGCAAACCAGACTTTTTCAGTTAAAATCTTTCTACTTGTGGTGGTGGGTAAGATTCTTGCCATGTCCACTAGCACCCGCCTTCCACCAGCGTTGGGGCACTTCTCTGGTTTTTGTCTTCTTCACGGAGGCCTTGCAAATGCTACTGGGGCATTGTTTGGGCTCAATGATATTTTGTTCAATCAATAGATGAATGAATGAATGAATGAATGAATGAGTGTCTTCTTACCACTCTGAGCACTTTCACAGTAGATGTTTGATATATGTGCCCATAATTATAGATTTTAAATAATGTATGTCATCGTAGCACTCAAAGGGAAATGAGAAACAAAGTAAAATGAATAAAACATGTACAATATTGACTCATTTACATCTTACAGAATAGGTATGAGGATATTTGCCTTCGTGTCATGATGGCGAGCATCAGGATAGACAGAAATCTTTCTCTCCTTAAATATTTGAAGCCAACTCATTCACAAGCCCTAACTTTAAAACCCTGACCAAGTCTGACAATGAGAATATTCGTTAAGGCTCGATTCTCATGTGAAAGGCTTATCATGATATTTCGGGTAGTAAATATAGTATTAGTCAACATTTTGGTGCAGCTGAGTGATTCTCCACAGATTGAGTCAACTTTTAATTGTGTATTTATCGGTTTTTCCTGGACTCAGTCCATCTACAAGTCCTTCTGCGAAGAGAGTAGTGACATCTAGTGGTAACAGTAAATTCTGCAAACGACTAAGGGTGAGGCCTTGTGGAATTTGAGGGTCAATTTGTTGCGTGAAGCCCACGCCTTTGCTAAGAGAAGCTAAAAAAGGTCTTGCATGAAGAAGAAAGAAAATAGGCAATTTAGGACATAATGGCACATCTTCAGTAGAATTGAAGTATCATTACTGTGTTTGCTTTGTGTACGATACAAGCCATCTTAAATTGTCGAATAGGGAAATAAAACACCCACTCGATTAAAGAATAGCTTATCCAACATAAAGGGGTCAGAGAAAAACCAATATTATATGATTTCACTCATATCTGGAATTTAAGAAACAAAGTAAATGAACACAGAGGGGGAAAAAGCCAGAGAAAAATCAATAAACAGTCTCTTAACTGTAGAAGACAAAGGCATGGATCCCAGAGGGGAGGTGGGCAGGAGGATGGGTTAAATGGTGATGGGGACTAAGGGGGGCACTTGGGATGGGCACTGGGTATTGTATGTTAAGTGTCGAATCACTAAATTCTACACCTGAAACTAATATTATACTGTATGTTAACTAACTGGAATTTAATAAAAACTTGGGAGGGAGAAAGACTAGGCTTATAATTCAATCATTCCCTTGCATCTCTGATTTGGTAAGGAATATTTTGTAATCCGGCACATACTCTAGGTAAATATGATCACGCGTTTCAGTGAAAGCCGCAGCAAGAGAAAAGTTAATGTGGAAAAATAGCTCAGTTGTGTTCAACGTTACTGTCTGGGGAAATAAAGCCCACATAAAATAGAATCATTCCTACATTGGAAAATAAAGGAACATTGAAGGGCAACAGTATTTTCTTGTTGATTTGTTAAGTACTTTGGATTTTATTTTTTATTATTTTTATTTTTATGTATTTATTTTTAATTTTTATTTTGCTATTTATTTTTTATCAATTCATCTCTTTGTGGTAATTATCATATGGGTTTAATGGTACATGGGGGAGGCTTTAAAATTTAATAGGATGGATCCCTGGGTGGCACAGCGGTTTGGCGCCTGCCTTTGGCCCAGGGCGCGATCCTGGAGACCTGGGATCAAATCCCACGTCGGGCTTCCGGTGCATGGAGCCTGCTTCTCCCTCTGCCTGTGTCTCTGCCTCTCTCTCTCTCTCTCTCTCTCTCTCTGTGACTATCATAAATAAAAAAAATAAAAAAATAAAATTTAATAGGAGCAAACAGGTAATGCTTGCCTTACTGGTAGGCAAAAGTTAAAATTTCTATTTTTCAAACATCTTAGATGTATCTCTGTCAATGTGACTTTGTACAACTGAGACGTATAGAGGCTATATGATAGGGATACTGATAATCAATAATGAAGTAACCAGAACCAAATGTTAAAAAGGTCCTAATTTAGATAATTATATACATTGCATTTGAATTAAGATAAATGACCATATCATGATGTAATTTATACCAAAAAAATGTTTTTGAATGCTTTGTTAAGACTAGAAAACTAGAATAAAGTAACCTTTTCTAGTGTGTTGTGATATGAATTAAGTTTTCTTTTGTAAATATTTTATTTATTCATGAGAGACACACAGAGAGGCAGAGACATAGGCAGAGGGAGAAGCAGGCTCCCTGCAGGGACCCCAAAGCGGGACTTGATCCCAGGACCCTGGGGTCACGTCCTGAGCCAGAGGCAGACGCTCCACCACTGAGACACCCAGGTGCCCCTGAACTAAGCTTTCTAACCAGTGATTTTGTAAGTGTGTATTAGAGGAAATGAAACGTGTAACGATCTCCTCTAAGTGACATTGTATATCAGTATATCTATTTTCATATTATATGTGAAAATGCATCTTAAAGATATTAAAGGATTATTTTCAGTTAAGGGGCAAATTCATGACTTTCATGAGGAGCTAAAATGAACAAGTGTTAAAGATTTTATTTATCTCATTATTGAAGAGGGGACCAGTAAGATGTTACGCCTGGTATAACGGAGATACCAAAGGAGATACATTTATATGCAGCAAAGTGATGTTCAAATGAATTTGGAAGTCCGGCTTATGCACGGGCCAATAATCAGTTGCACACCAGCAGCCGTCAGTAATTCGTATTTCTATGGACAAGAAACATTTGCATTACTATCTGTTTTCTCTAAATTAGCTCCTATTTTTCACAGAGTTGTTTAAAATAGCCTCGCCCAAGATAAAGTCTACACCCTTAGGATCAGATAACCCCTGAAAGCCTCAGCACCTAATCTATCTTGCCTATTCCAAAGCCTATTTTTTTTCCTTGCAAGGTAGACTTAATAGGCCTATCACATATACAATTAAAGATATTTAATAGTTTTTACTTGTATCTCACACTGAAAGTAATTTCAATTTACAGGTATGAAAGTGACTATACCTGAGGAGCCTAGGAAGCTCTAAGAATATAGTGGAAACATCTTGAAATTGTCCAAGAAAGATTAAACGTTTTCACTTAATATTCACTTAAGAGCTGCAGAGGCCTGCACATAAAACTGTAGCAAAAGCCTGTCCTACTGTGTATTTTCCCACTTTGCAAGTGAAAATGGAAAACAGTCTCCTACTTCCCTAATGGGAGGATCATTGTACTGATTCATGCAATAATCATGACGATATTCCTATGATCGATGAGCATCTACAATAGCATACATGATAGAATTAAAAATAAAACAGAACTATTAGTACAAAATATCTTTCTCATTAAATGCCAGAATTTGAAAGATGATCACCCCTTTCTTTCTAAAACTAATCTCCAGACACAAAATGTGGAACCTTAACAAGCACTTTCCTCATTTTTTTTGTTTTGTTTTTTTCTTACGATTGAAAGAGTGGGTTTACATTATAATGGCCTTCGAAAATTTTATTCATTATTTTTTGGCTTATTTGTTGCAGTCGATGAAAATTTATAATATTGCAGCCACATCGAGCACCAAAATAAATCTGACGATGTAACGTTAGATAAAATATCACATAGTATGGATTACACTTGGCGTGTTTGCTTATTCTTCCCTCATTTTTGGTAATTATGGTTGTTCTAAGCCTACAATTTAGGTCTTATGATAAAAATATATATGTTCCATGAAACATTCTACTCAAATACAGCTGAGCCCGGATTTTGATCCTTCTAATTAGAAATAATCTCACTCCTAAATTACAACTCCTAAATGTTTCTTAAAACATAACACTTTTTCATGTTTTTTTTCTTTTTTTTTTAAATTTTCTCCATGGCCAACCTGCAAGTTCGGTGAGGGCAGCTTGGCACTGTTGGAAGTTCATGCGGGTTGTGTAATTACACAAATCTGTATTTCAGTTTTGTTTTGGCTCTTACAAGCTCTAAAACCTTGGGCAAATTATATAATCTCTCCCAATCACAACTCCTTCATAGATAAGATGTGAGTAAAATATCTTTCTCCCAGTAGCTCAGAAGAATTTGATTTTTAGACAATATTTTCAAGCTGATACACTGGTTCTAAATGGTAGATGCCGAAGAGCAGTTTCTTGTCCGCAGACTTTAATATTCTTTTGAACATAGTAAGGACTCAGTAGATATTTATTGGATAAGCCCCTCTATAATATACAAAGCAAAATCAAATCTCCAGGTATTTTTCATTTGGTCTTTGAGTCTATCATCTCTTAATTAAATGAGGTCGAGAATATATTACAATGGTTGAGCTAATGCAACCTTATTGGGCAAATTTAAATGGAAGCTTGTCCCTCCTTCTCTCCCCCCTGCCCTTTTTCTCTTTTTTCCTCATAAAATGAAACAGCATTGAACCTGATAGCACATCTCTGTTTAGAAAAATAGGCACCGAATGCTGTGTCCGCGTACTCAGTAGCCTTGGGTGTTCCATAAAGAAGAAATAAAGTCAGAGCTTACCAGAATGAATTGAGTTGAGTTTAGGTGATTTGGCTATTCAACAGGATAGTTGATCAAGTAGATCCCAGGTCATAAAATAGACAAGAAAAAGTATATTTCCTTGACAATTTATCTGCCATAAAATAATGGGTAGGATGATTATCTATGTAAATATGAACCCTTATTTCTGTTTTGAAAATACAGTCACCTTCCTTCTTAAGCTCTTCAAGCATTATATTTCAACTAAAAATGAGTATAAATTAAAGGCACATGTCCAATGTTTATACTTACCACCCATTTGATCTCTTTTTCCCTTCCTCTGAAATATATTAAAAATAGCTTAGAGGTAGTTTCAGAAAGTGATAGCAAGGGAATAGTAAGTATATTCTATTAAATACTATTTCATGCTCTTTTTTTAATAATATAAATGAATAATTATTAAGACTCTCTAAAAATCATTATATAACTATATCTTTAAGGAAAAAAAAATAACTGCCAGAAGAACAAATGACTTTCGCATGTATAAATTGCTTTTACAGAAGGAAATATTAAAAACCTAAATAATTTATCTTTCATTCCTTAGTGGCTCAGAAAGACGAAGTAAGGAAAAGTAAACTGCTTTTAATAGTTTTTATCTTTCTAACCACATTGGCATGAGCCTCAAGATTCTTTCCGAAAGTCTGAGATAATTTTCAAATAAGTCGGAAGCTTAATATTAAGATCAAGCTTAGATATTATCTTGCGTGTTTCAAGGGCACCCAAACGTCAGTAGATTCTCATGCTTAGGTGATGACTGTGGGAAGAGCTGTGAATGATGGAAGAAATGAAAGTATGAGGTGTAGAAAATATCCAAAATTGTATGAAAACAGGCATAATTGCATAGATTAAACCATTAGTGTCATCCAAACTTTACCTTTTTGCAGCTAAACATTCATCAAATTTCTTTTGTCTCTGGGTTTTTAGGAAGTGTCAGAGGAATGATATGTGCCTCTTCTGGGCAAGAGTCTTCCAGGAAGTTCATGTAGTAGGGAAACTAAACAAAATTCTATTTAGGGGTCATCGTTCACTATTTTTGTTTCAGTAACTTAAAATTTTTTGAGTAGAATTAAGGCATGCTTTCAAAATCCTACGTCTGCTAGGACAGGCTATTTTAAAATCACTTAAAATCTTTTAACATTAATTAATCATAGAGAAAATATTTCACACATATTACTTAGAAGACAAATGACACAGTTTCAATATTTTGAAACAATTGTTTCCCAGTGTTGGGTAAAGCAGGTCATTTTGCTGTTGTTGTTGTTTTGTCAGAAAGGGCCTGTTTATCATCTGTAATGTCTCAACGTACAGAAGTATTTTCCCTCTCAGGCTCCATCCTCTAAGATGACAGAGCCCATCACTTTCTGTTTATAAAATGTCCATATTGAAGTGACTTTGAGCCTGAGAAAATGAAGTTAGAGTCACTAACACTTTTGCTCCTCTCCCTGATAGAGTATTTACGGTGTATCCTGTAGATGCAACGTACTCTGAGTGGGTAGCATGTAGTTTGGGTCTAACAAAGATGGAAGGGATGGAAGTGATGACATTTAGTCAGGAATAATGGGTGATGGATTTGATAAGAGGCAACATCGTGCAGGAGCAGAGAGGAGAGCCAATTGCACCAGTCAGGATTCTCCACAGAAGCATACCAATGGGACGTATGTATGCTCTAGTCCATGTATTTCATATAAACGTATATATATGAAATCTCTGTATCTATCATCTATCTATCATCTATATTATCCATCTATGTATCCATCTACGTATCCATCTATATCTATATCTATATCTATATCTATATCTATATCTATCTATATATCTATCATCTATCTATATCATCTAACATCTCTCATCTATCATCTATCTATATGTATCACCCATCTATCTATCATCTATCATCTATCTACCTATATCTATCATCTATCTATATCTATTTATATCTATCATGTATCATCTATATCTATCATCTATATCATCCATCTATGTATCCATCTATCTATATCTATGTCTATGTCTATATCTATATATATCATCTATCATCTATCTATATCTATATATCTATCATCTATCTATCCATTTATCTATCCATCATCTATCTATATCTATCATCCATCTATATCTATCATCTATCATCTATATCTATCATCTATATCTATCTATCTATCTATCTATCTATCATCTATCTATCACCTATCTATCACCTATCTATCTATCATCTATGGAAAGATGCATTTTAAATACTTGGCTCACATGATTGTGGGGGTTGAAAAATCTGAAATCTATAGGTTAGGTCATCACATTGGCAATTAAGACAGGAGTTGAAGTGACAAACTTCAGGCAGAATTTCTTCTTCTCCAGGAAACCTCAGTTATTGTCTTTAGTTCTACAGCTGATTGGAGGAGGCCCACTTACATATTGAGGAGAATCTCTTTCACTTGAAGTCAACTGATTATATGTATTCATCAAATCTACACCCTCCCTTCACAGTGACATGTAAACAGTAGTGTTTGATAAATAACTGGATACTGTGGTCTAGCCATGTATAGAGATAAGATTAACCATCACAGTGACGAACTCTGAGTCGGGAGGGTGGTAAGAGCGGATATTTGTTTAGAGATTAAGAAATGTTTGAATTGTGTGATTAGTACAACAAAACATGTACAATTAGGCAAGGCAGACTGTACTTTGTTAGGGGTGGGTAGACTGGTGCGGGGAGGATGCCTGTGGGTGAACCGCAGGATGAATACTAGAAAGGAGAGTGATTCAGCCTGGGAAGGACCAGACAAGTCGATTTTCCTGAAGGCAACCAGTAGCCATGAGACGTTTTCAGCAAAAAAGTATCATAATGAGAAAAAGTCTAATATTATTTCATAGCATAGACTGAAGACTAAAAATTCGTAGGGATCTGGGTTTAAGGTTACTTTGTTACTTTTTACATTCTGAGTGAGAGAAGATGATTAACAGAATAATTAATGGTAATAGCATTATGAAGAGAAGAAGGTAAATATAAAAACAACCCCCCCCCCCGAAAAAACTAGGGAATTGAACTGCCAAGATCTGACCAGTTAAATGAAAAAGGCAGAGACAATTACTGAGATTTTTGAAAGAAACAAAAAGGAATAATCCCTCTCCTGACCTGAGTTTTGACCCAGTTGAGAATAGGTGAAGGAGGAAGGCATCTGGAGGCCAAAATACCACATCTACTTCCTAATAAGATTGATATTAAAGAGTGTAGGTTGTAATCTGCAGAAAGGGAGTTCTTTAAATATGAAAACCTGGATTTAGACAGATTTGGCCATTAGCAATGGTAGGCTGGGTCACAACCTCTACCATCATCCCTCCTCTCCAGTGTGCCAAGATGATTGGCGAGGCAGTCAGCAAACTCATTCCCCTTCCTTGGGGTGGAGGACTGAGCAAGGGTGCGGGGGTAGGGAGCAGGGTCACTACAAGGGAACATCAAGAGTAGGAAAGATAATTTATACACCCCCCTCAGTGATGGTTTTTCACAGCACATGTATTTTCAGGGAGTGCCGTAGATGGAATGTTTCATTCTTTGTATTTTTAAATTTGATTCTCATTTGCAACCCTGTGTGTGTGTGTGTGTGTGTGTGTGTGTGTGTGTGTGTGTGTTTAAGGGTAGGAAGAAGTGGATAAAACAGGTTAGAAAAGGAAAAACAAGAATAAAAGACCCGGGAGGGGGTGGTTGGGGGATAATTAAGTAAGGCTTTAGTACTTTTATTAGCAAAAAAATAGGAATTTTAACTCAAATATATATTACATCATAAGAAATCATCTCTATAATACCGATGAATATAAGCCTAATTTATATTTGTATATTCATGTATCTACTCAATAAATATGTTTGAACATCTGCAAGTGCCATCTAAGGGTGATGCTGGCCTTAAGAGCAATATTACTATTACTGGTATTAAAGGATAAATTGAGGAATTCCTGGGTGGCTCCGCGGTTGAGCATCTGCCTTTGGCTCAGGTCATGATCCCGGGTCCTGGGATCGAGTCCCGCATCAGTTCCTTGCAGGGAGCCTGCTTCTCCCTCTGCCTGTGTCTCTGCCTGTCTCTTTGTGTCTCTCAGGAGTAAATAAATAAATAGAGTCTTTTTTTAAAAAAAAAAAGGATAAATTGAAGCATATTAAAATGTTTTAAGGAGTTCATTGGAGCAAAAAAATTGATCTGAATCAGGCAGCAGCCAACCAGAAGCGTTTGAGGCAACACAAGCTGGGCAACACAGAAAATGTGGGAGCAAAGTACAGAAATGACCAATTGGCACTAGCTGAAAGCCTGCTTGGCTGTTTGTGCACAGTTGTCCTCGGGTTTTAGTTTTGTAACCTGGAGGCCTGCACATGCTGAGATTTTGGGCTCCATGGCATTGGTGCCACATCCTGGGCCTCCCAGGTTACCGTGACCCTGGAGCTCCTAGTGGTAGTAGCACACGGAGGTCATGAGGGGGAGGAGGAGGTGCGGATTGTGCCCACAAGAGCTCACAGTGCTGCGTGACGGGCCAGCCCACACCCGCATCCACGTGACGAACGTTGTCTCCTGCGTGTTTAGCACAGGATCTGACAATTAGCAAATGGAAGACGAGTTGGAACGACTTGGACGCAGGGAGATCAAAGTTACAAAACAGGTTTTATTCCTTTCTCCCCCGCCGTCGTCAAACAAGCTTTCATTGAAACATATTTCTTGTCTTTGGATTAGAACTTGAATAGCAAATGAGTCCCATTTGTGGGTTTTCCAAAAAAAAAAAAAAAAGTCCAGTTGTCAAAAGTTATTTGCATGTGATTCACATCTCCCCTTTTCTCACAGATCAGGCCTTATTGGAAACCAGCTTTGGAAAAGTAGGGAGGATATAATTAGTGTCTTCTTCCTCCTTGCTCCGACACCCGCCTGCTTCCCTGCTAACTGACAGTTGTTTCCGGGCCCCTCAGATGTGGGGCCTCAAGTGGTGGGGAATTGAAAGAAAAAAAAAAAAGCAAAGATTTAGGGGAGAGTATAAACTGTTGATTGCTGCTGTCTGGGTAAAGCTGACTCGAAATCCAAAGCATGACTGTCCCCCGTCCAGCGCCTCTGCGGTTCCCAGGAGGTCCCCAGTGGGCATAATGACTCAGTCCTCTAGCCCACGACTTGGTTCATTTTGTTAGCATTTGTTTTTGAGGGTACCACGTACACAGCATCTCTCTGTAGGGGTTTCATGGCCTTTAGATATTCTTTTTTCAATGAAATCCATCTCAAAACAACTCCAGCATGATTCCATTTTGGAGCATCCACATGTGGCCCTTAGAGGCGTTGCCTTCACCCCGCCCGCCTTCCAAGGAAGAGCGCTCCCTCCTGCTAGAGTTCCCCCTTCTGTCCCTGGCTTGCAAGCCCATCTTTATCAGCTCTCCTTCCCTTAAACGTTTTTTTTTTTTAGGTGTGGTCACAAGATTTCTCTAAGCTCCAGACTCTCCAGTACAACCGCCAGGCCTTTCCAAGCTTGCCAAAGGCCTTTGGGTGTCTTGAGCACCATGAGAAGAGAAAGAGAAGAGCTGGAGCATTGCAGATGGTCTCTGTGACTGGGCTGCATATTGGCCATCCAGGGGCCCTAAAAGCCACAAATGCCTGTGTTCCACCCCTACACGTTGGGCTTTCATGTTTCAAGTAGGGCCTGAGCATCTTTGATGAGGCTACTGTGTCGTCGAGGTCTCTAAAGACACCCTTCCTACTGACATCCCCAAGAATGCTTCGTCTTTAGATAACCAGGGGTGGCTAACGGTCTGCCTGTGGCCCACTGGTTTTGGATTACCCTTTGGGCCGACTCCCCATAGGGGGTTGCAGAACTTTACCCGTAGGGAGAGTTTGACACCTCGTATCCTCAGCACTGGGACTTCAGTTACAACTCGGAGAAAGCAGGAGTTTCCATTTAAAATCCTGTTGTGTAAAATGTCTGTTGAAGTGACCTGGGCGACGCAGAGGTGATGGAGAGCATTAGGAGTTATATAAGTTCCCAGGAAAAAGATGAGGCTGCTTAACAATTTTCTGGTCCATTTCTTTTCAGTGTCTCATTTTGGTTTTGCTCAAAAATCATCCCATGCCCCTGGTTTTGAATAGCGTATCTACTGTTGACCAAGGCCGAAAAGGATCAAAGCTGACCATCTCAAAATGACACGGTTCGATTCTTGATTTTTCTCTTGGAATCTGGTAGCAACTGGTAATTTTTTTATAAATATATTTTTGGGATTCGTCTCTCTCTATTTCTCCCTCTCTCTTTGACTTTTATAATGAGAATTGCACACAAACCCTTGCAAACTAATTTTCTTTATAAGTCTCAGAGTTTTGTTAGGCAATGAGTTTTCGTAATCAGGGTATTTAAAATAGTTCATTTCACATAATATAACAATATGTTCCAAAGAAGTAACAATTTTCTTCCAGGTGGAAAAAAAAAAAAAAAAACGAAAACAAGAACAAGCTTTTAGGGATTGAATTAAGCTTCAAAATAAAATGAAACAAGAATTTTAGAACACCCCCAATGGACTCTGAGAACGCAGCGCCTCTACCTGGCAGTTGATGGAAGTAGGATTCCTTCCCTCTTCCTACTAGTTCTTCCTTCCTCTCATGTCAACCCCCCTTTTTTGATCTTCTCTCCTTTAAAATATGTCAGTGTGGGTCCGGTGATCTCTCTGAGCCCCAAACGATACATCGATGCTTAGTATTTGAGTAGTTATATAAGGCACTTTATATAAAATAATTTTGCTTCCATTTTCCAGCTGAGATGTGGTTGTGAGCAAAGGAACAAAAGCATGAATGTTTTCCATGTCATTAGAATAAACTAGGCCAAGTTAACATGTCATGGAACCTCAGGTCACATTTTATTTATTTATTTATTTATTTATTTATTTATTTATTTATTTATTTTTCAGGTCACATTTTAAAATCATATTTTATTGATTTTCATAAGGGACCTCCCCCCCACAAAAGGGACCTCCCTAATAAGAACATAAGCTCTGGATGATTTCAAATATTTTAAAAATTGTTAATAGTTCTTCTGTCTCTTGTAACCAACTTTTAAATAATAATAAAGATTGTTCACAATAGTAACTTATCAGTTCATACAACATCTCCGTTAATAGTCTAATTGAACCTTAGGCCAGGTGTTAACTGGTGATCAATAAATAAGAATGTTAGTAAGTATTTTAAAATAAGCATTGTGCATGATCTCTAATTTATAGCCGGAGGGTGATTTTATTTTACTTTTGTACGATGTATTTTGATTTGATACTTCTTTTACTACTAGAATTTAGGTTCTGACTTTAATGACAAGCTCAGGATTTTCCTAAGAGCTACTTAAACTAGGATAAATGATGGAATGGCCATGACTGGAGAGAATGGAGATAAATAGTTATTCTTTCTATCTGGGGCCTTTTTTTTTCTTCTTCTAAAGATTGTATTTATTTATTCACAAGAGACACAAAGAGAGAGGGGCAGAGACACAGGCAGAGGGAGAAGCAGGCTCCATGCAGGGAGCCTGATGTGGGATTCGATCCCGGGTCTCCAGGATCAGTCCATGGGCCAAAGGCAGGCGCTAAACTGCTGAGCCACCCAGGGATCCCCTGTCTGGGGCCTTTTTTTTTTTAATTTTTATTTATTTATGATAGTCACAGAGAGAGAGAGAGAGGCAGAGACACAGGCAGAGGGAGAAGCAGGCTCCATGCACCGGGAGCCTGATGTGGGATTCGATCCCGGGTCTCCAGGATCGCGCCCTGGGCCAAAGGCAGGCACCAAACCGCTGCGCCACCCAGGGATCCCCTGTCTGGGGCCTTTTAAAGGGAGGTGGGCAGGGGTTTGGGGTGACTGGGTGATGGGCACTGAGGGGGGCACTTTGCAGGATGAGCACTGGGTGTTATGCTATATGTTGGCAAATTGAACTCCAATAAAAAAAAAAATAATTAAACCTAAGTTTTGTTTTAAAGGTGATTTTCATGGTAAACATGTTAGTAAACCACTTAGTTTTAGAAAGTTAAGAAGTGGATAGCTATGGAACGCAAAACAAAGAAATCCATGAAATACCATTATTATGATGGAAACTTTCATATTTTCTGAAAGCTTCTGTTCAGTACTTACTATGCCATATTTGATGACGATGAACACATTGGATTTCTGGCAAATGGTGTAAAATCTATACTTTCTACTCCAGTGTTGTTTGAGTTAACTTATAGAGGTTATTCCTGATTTTCCATCTTTCCCCTACTTTTATTCTGTTACCAGCCAGAGATTACCAGCCAAAGATTTTTTTCATTTACGTGTTTGTTTGTTGGGTTTTGGTGGATGTGTTTGTGTGATTGTTTTTATTGTCACTCTTGCTAACTTTATTCTACCTCCGTGTGCTACGATGTAAAAACCAATTTTCTAAAGCCCACCTAGAATGTCCAGAGAAATATTTGCAAAAGAAGTCTTTTTTTAGGTTTTTAAAGTCTTTCTCATATATCAGAAAATAAATAAATACAAACATATAACTTTACTCTTGGCAATATTTACCATTTATCAATAAATTGATGTATTATTAATTTAAAAACTCCTCTTTCCTCCAGAATATAATTAAACAAAAGGGGGATATACAGAGGTATAACCTACCACATTCAGATAATTATAAGGAAACCCTCCTGTCCGTACTCAGAATCTGAAAGTAGAGAAAAGGGGATTAATATTAACTATGTTAATCTGCATAGTTTTGTTTTGTTTTGAATGATCTGGGCTTGATAAGCTAAAAATAAAATATAGCTATATTTTATTAAGCTAAAGAGAGTACATTTGATACTTGCTTAGGGGAAAGAAGATAACGCATACATTATTTCCGTTTCTTATAAATTGTCTTTGAGAAATGATTTCTTTTAACTACAACGAGGTGTATTACTAGGCTGTTGCATGTGACAAAGTGGAAGCCTTCAAGAAATATCCCTCCAGAGCATTTTGGTCCTAGAAGTTACCAGTTGGGTTTGCAAACCGTGGAGTCCTCTAGTTTCCATATCCTTTGGCTTCTGAGTATTGAGGCCTCCGAAAACCACGTAGGGCCTGTCAATCACCCTTCCCCTAGCACCGAAGAGGGGAAGACCTTTGTTGTAGATAAACTTCAGTGGAGGGTTCACATGAGTTTTTGAAGGGGGTACTCTGCCCGGTGGTGGCCTGTCCAAAATCCCAGCATCTTCTTCTTTTGGGAAAAAAAAAAAAAAATCCTACTTTTTCTTGAGAGCAACTTCTTCCTCCCTTCCTCCACTGCTTGTGTTGTGGGTCCCAGCAACGTCAGCTCCAGAGGTAAAACAGATTTGGCCAATCAGTTTTAAGTTCAGGGATGCCAGTCAACACGTGCCAAAGTAAGCAGAGCCAGTGAGTCCCCTTTCTAAGGTTTATGTTAGGGCTATTTTGTACAAAAAGGACATTTTGTTCCTCCTGTAGTGGCCAACAGAACCAATATAGACCTGAGCACTGGCAGGCCTGTTGTCTCTGTGTCTGCAAAATGGGACCCTGCAGTTGAAGACCGAGCCCTGAGATAAAAAATCATGAGTCCCGAAGACATCCTTGGAGCCTCTGGTCTAGTAGTGTGCTTGAAGCCAGACCACTCTTGACTCTTAGGCTATGTGAGTCAATAAAGTCCATTTCCCCCTGAAGGCAGTTTGAGTTGATTTTCTATCGCTGGCAGCCGGAAGAGTTCTGAATAATGCATCCACGATGCTCTGTCTGCAAGTACGTACACATTTTCCCAATGGCAACTCATTTAGATAAGTGGTAGCCTGGGTGTTAAATGGGGAATAACTGCTAAGCATACTCCTATAGATAGTAAAATAGCTGAGAAGCATAGATTTTTTGTTTTTTTCTAAACGGAGGCAATTTAGTCCTGTGTCAAATAATAGCTATTTTCTCTCTATTCTCCAAAGAGATTTCCATTTGACCCCATAGCATTTGGAATTCCATACCAATCAAGTACCTCTTGAAATGGGTGAAGAAAAAGCCCTTTAAGGTCACGATTCCTAGGTTCCATTCTATGATGATGTCATCACCAATGAATAACAAGATGGGAAAATCTCAAGACTGGGGCATGCTTCCTCCTCCCACCCCCTGCAGCTAAATTATCTTTTATTCTGAGATTATTCCTTAGTCTAGGGGGCTTAGACATGTCTCTAAGGAAATGAGCCTATAATTTGTAGTAGATTTTCGTAGTGTTTATTTTGCCTTGTTGACTGTCCTTATTCACGAAAATAAATTTGAACCATCATGTTACCGGGCCCCAGGTTTTTATTTGCCTTAGAGTTGTTGTTATGAACATGATGAAATGAGACCGGTTTTAAAAATCTCAAATTAGAGGACCCTGTGTTTTATTGCAACCCAAAATCTCTTCTTGATTAAAATTGCGATGCGTGACAAGTCATTCTTTCTCTCACCGCCAAATGGCGCAAAATTGTGAGCCCAAAGTAAAGTTTATAAAATTGCCTTTGCCTGTTTTCCTGGAGATAGTCTAGATTTACACTATTCCCCCTCAGCACTGCCTGATGCAAGGAGTTTAGTCTGGTGTAGCCTCTAGTCTGGTGCGCGCCCTATGGGGCATTAAGTAAATCAGTTACACACAAGCAGACGTGTGATATAATGACAGAGGTATGGACACAGGCTTCAGTGCTGTGAATAATGATTATTGGAGTCATGACAGATCCCAGATTCAATAGAAAAACTCAGGAAGGGAAGGCCTTGGATGGATGGAATAAAGCTTCTTCGGAAACTTGGGGAGTGGTGATGTTCAGACAGGGCTGTCTCAATTACGGAACAACAGAAACGTAGTTTTTCTTTATCGTTTTTAAGTGATCTGTTTGTTATAAGAAGAGAATGTAGAAAACTAACAGGTGCAAGCAAAGGAAGGACGATGATTTTTCAACAGTGAGTTCATGAAAACTGTTACATCAGAAAAATCCTAGCAAAACCCAAACAAACATCTACTCTTTTTCTGGCCACCCTCATCTAACCTCTGCTCCTAACTCGGGAGCTATCCCACAAGCAGTTTCAGGAGACAGGAGTACAACCATCCGGCACCCACCATCCAATTTCAAAAGCATTAAAAAACAATAACAGCCTTTCCTAGGGATTTATTGGTGATAAAGGAAGAGGAGGAAATAACACTGCATGGAGATCAGCACACCTTCCTGTGTTCATGATCGCTGTGATGGGATCTTATCTGCTCTCCTACTGCAGGCAGAAGATGCTTCTCTGCTCCTTGATTTGTGGCCTAGTGATGTGACTTGCTTTGGTCAATGGGATGCTAAGCATGGCATGTCCCCCCCCTCAAAAAAAAAGCATGGCGTGAGCAGGGATGTGATGTGCATTCACAGTTGGGTTTTTCTTTTTAAGCTCTGTAAATGCCACAAAGAGAGCTTGCCCAGGTACCTGTTTATACATAAATGTGGGTCCCAGAATAAAGCCCACTGGACAAGACCATAGCCCAACCCACGAGTGCAACCAAATACAGGTAGATCTACACATTAAAACAGAGCTTCTATGAATAGCCCAGGTTACATCGGTAGAACCATGACCACGAGAGTAACTGCTTATTGCCTTTTGCAAATGAGTTCCAGGGTATTTGTTACAGAGCACTGTTGTGACGATAGCTGTTACAATCGCAATTCTAAGAATTCCCCTTTAAGTCTCTACAAAGGTTCAAGCCCGGCAGCTACACAAATCTGCACTATCTCTACTATTAGGTGAAATTATCTCTGTTTACCCCATGCTAGAATTCTATTCTTCTAGCCAACTACCTTTTAATTAAATAACTGAGGGCCCTTCCAGCTTTGCAGATTTGTAAAGATTTTTTTTTTTTAATTCATGAAAGACACAAAAAGAGGGAGAGAAAAAGGCAGAAACCCAGGCAGAGGGAGAAGCAGGCTCCATGCAGGGAGCCTGACGTGGGACTTGATCCCGGGTCTCCAGGATCACACCCTGGGCTGAAGGCAGTGCTAAACCGCTGAGCCACCTGGGCTGCCAGCTTTGCAGATTTGTATCACAACTTTTCCTCAGTGGGAATACTTGTAAGGCCATCATTAGGGAAACACAAAGCAACAATCCATCTTCTCAACCAGTCAAGGGAGAGAATATGTAATATTTTCATTTTTCATTCATTGGACCAGTTGCAATGTACTAGGCATTCTTCTAAGCTATGGAAGGTATAAACTCACTGGATCCAAATTCCTACTTATATACCAATTTTCTAACAAAAACCTAAGTCATATATATATATATATATTCTGGTACTCAATTTATTTGGGTAGAATGTGTTTGCACAGATAATCTTCCATTTTCCAGCAGAGGGCAGACAGTAGAATCTGCTACAGAAATGTGAAAATAAAAACCCAAGCCAGGAGGAGCAGCAGAAATTTTATCCTGAATCCCATTTTTACCAATATACTGACCTAGAGGCCTCGAGTAGTTCTAAGATTTTGGTAAGGAAGCATGCAAATGGGTGTTCTTTGGTCACCACCTGGGATAGAGCTGTGATAGGAACTCCTAGATACAGAGTAATCATATTTTACTTTCAACTTTAAATTGGTTGCAGCAATCACACGCTTTTCTGAAGCTATTTCCATCAAGCTTACATTGCATGATACAGATTATCCCAGTGCCCACCTGCAGTCCCCTCCCTTTGCCAACGTGGAAGCAAATTATATTTCATGTGCTTGCTTTGCAGTTTCACATAGAGTCTCCACTTAAATCTTACCCAGTGCTCTCAAGATTAGTGAGAAAATCATGCCCTCTTTCTCCTTCCCTTTCCTATCTGGGTCACTGGCTTTACGCTGCCATATCTTACTCCACCTTTCCTCTCCAGCCCCACTCTCCTATGCCCACTCAGACATAAGATGTCTCTGGCAAAAAGCTTTTCAGTTTAATGCTTTCTTATTTGGGTTTAAAAAAATTTTTTTAACCCATTATTCCCATTATCATTTTCAACTAGTAGTTACATTACAGGTCTGCAACGATGTAGGTTTTCTGGGGCATGGTGGGATGCCATTGGGATTTCTATAATCAGTCTTCCCGCTAAATAACAGTATTGAAGTACATTATTATCTTTGCATAAGACTGAGGCTGTCTTTTGTAATAGCCAGTTTATCACCTTAGCTGCTGGTTTTCCCGGGTGCTGGGCTCTATCCAGACAAAGCCATCATTTCTTACTTCATATTTGTGAATAGTGAGAGGGGGTGTTGGGGGCAGGCGGGGGCTCAAAGGAAATCTGATTGTAGCGCAGAAGTGTTGCATCAGGTGGGACATGTCAACACTGGGAACACACCTGTAGACTCAAATAGCATCAGGCCCCAACGTTCTCATCAAGTTGCCTAAAGTCTGTAATTTAATAAACACAGTGAAAATAAATACTTCCTTTTGGGGACTGGAAAAGAAAACAAAGACCATCTGAAGGGTCATGTTCTGTAAATCATGCAAGACAACAGAGTCAGAGAGGGACTCATCTGTGATTACTATTCAGCAGCACCTCTTAACACCCTTCCTTCCCTGGAGAGGGAGGTGAGAAGAAAAACTTCAGGGTTGTCTGGTTCTCTCATTTCGGTATCTGTGTATTATTCTACAGCTAATAAGGTGTTGCTATCTTCTAAACTATGTGTCAAAACCTCATTATGTTGGACATAGAGCATCACAGACTTCCGTCTCTGCTGAATATAAAAAAAGTGTGCTCACTGAATAAATAGGGCGAGGATAGTAAAAGGAATGGCTGAACTTACAACAAAACAAAACAACAAAACTAAACAAAACAAATAAAACAAAAAACAAAAAAACCCAAAAACTCTGAGCAGTCTGCTTCCTGTAATTATATACACATCTGGGAAATATTCTATTTCAAGAAATTAACTTAAATTTTTGAACCCTGATTCAATTTTTCTAAAATTACCTAAGATACTAGTTTTTAAAGAGGATTTAAACATTACTTGAAGTTTATTTTTATTTTTATTTTTTTTATTTATTTATGATAGTCACAGAGAGAGAGAGAGAGGCAGAGACACAGGTAGAGGGAGAAGCAGGCTCCATGCACCGGGAGCCTGACGTGGGATTCGATCCCGGGTTTCCAGGATCGCGCCCTGGGCCAAAGGCAGGCGCCAAACCACTGCGCTACCCAGGGATCCCTTTTTAATTTTTTTTTTTTATTTATTTATGTACTTGAAGTTTAGATGTGAAAATAACTTTACAAACATAAATGCTACATGTAGTAACATGTTTATTTATTTATTTATTTATTTATTTATTTATTTATTGAGAGACAGAGATCATGCACACGTTTGTGCCCATGAGCAGGGTGAGGGACAGAGGGAGAGAGCAAGAACCCTAAGCAGGCTCCACCCTCGGTGCAGAGCCCAACAAGGGACTCGATCTCATGATCCTGAGATTGTGACTTGAATCAGAAATCAAGAGACAGAGGCTTAACCCAATGAGCTCCCCAGGAGCCCTATATGTTTATTTTAAACAAACATTCAGTTATATCTATTGTCTTACTTTTTCCTTTGTGTTCTTCTTTTTTCCCCCCCCAAATATTGATCTTGAGTATCAAATATTTACCAGGCAATGCTCTAGACACCATAAAATAACAAACAAACAAACATTGAGAAGCTCTTAGCTTATATGAGGAAAACACTGACAAAAAACCTAAGTAAATGCATATTAGATCAGATGGTTGCAAGTGCTATAAAGCAGGCCAAAAAGAGAGGGAGAAGGAATGACTGATTGGTAAGTATTTTATTTTATATTTTAATTTTATCTTTTTTTTTCCAGATTCATTGACATATAATGGATATATAACATTGTATAAATATAAGGTGCACAGTATGACTGTATATATACAGATGCATACTTGTACACACATATATGCTTACATAACATGCACACTCATAAACATGAGTGTACACATATCATATATGCATACGTGCACATATATACACATAGATACATAGAATGTGTGTAGAACTTGGGGCCCCTGGGCGGTCTAGTGGTTGAGCATCTGCCTTGGGCTCAGGTTGTGATCCCCGGGGTCCTGAGATCGAGTCCCTGCATTGGGCTCCCCGCAGGAACCCAGCTTCTCCCTCTGCCTGTGTCTCTGTCTCTCTCTCTGTGTCTCTCATGAATAAATAAATAAAATCTTTTTTTTAAGAAGCTTTTTTAATTTGACGTAGTCCTTTTTATTTTTGTGTTTGTTGCTCATGTGGTAGGTATTTTAAAGTTAATGCTCAAGGAGGTCTCTCTAATGAGATAGCATTTGACTTCAGACTGGAATGAATGAGTCAATTTGTATATGGAAGGAGAAGAGTTTCCTAGCTCAAGAAAACAGAAAAAAAGCAAAGACCAAGAGGAGAGTGCATCTGATGGAATTGGGAGAGTCCAAAGGAGAATGGCAGGAGGAATAAGAGTGGTGACCAGAACCCGGCCATTGCAGTCAGTTGCAAAAGTTCTAAAACCTGGAGTTAGAAAATGATAGAGCAGATTTAGGTACATGGACTCATTTTCCAATCTACCAAGGAAGAAAAGACAGACTCTGTGAAGTCAAAGATTTGTCTGTTTTATTCACTGCTTTATTTCCAGTGCCCGGCGACTGCTTAGTCGGTACTTTATAAATAGCTGGGGAAGGTCCCAAATAAAACCAGGATGGGGTCACAACTGGTAGGCTATCATTCTCCTATCTCCTTTTCTATTTAAAATGATTTTATCTTTTCTTTGTTAATTCATCTGTACGTCTTTCGTTTTGAGTTTTCGAGCCTTCGCTTTGAATCAAACACTGTAAAGACTGTAGGACCAAGTAATCCTCTAGAAAAATGTCAGTTGTCATCCTCCTTCACCCCCTTGGTTTCCTGTCTCACTGATGCCTCCCTAAAGGCCACTTCTCCCCATATTTCCCCCTCATATTTACTTTTGTGTCTCAAGACAGAAGTTTGCTGACATTCAGGGCATATATTATTATGACTGTGCAAATACTTCTTGGTTTCCTCCAACTTAATACAGCCTTGAATTGTATAGGGGAGGGATGTTCATCTCCCGGTGAATAAACCACATCTCCATACCATAGCTTTTGCCTTAATTTCTAGCCCTGAAGAGGTCTCCTTTAGTCTTTTTCTGACCTGCTGCAATCTGGTTTGTTGGCTCCACAGAATCGCAGCATCCCGTGGCCATGAGTTCTTCCCTAATAACCACGTTATTTTTATTCTTTCCACCTATCTGGTGTTCACTCCCCCATTTCCTGGAACTTCTGACCTCTTTCTGCCTTCATGTACTTCCCTGTTTAGGCTGAGCACACACACTTCCCCCAACTTCTCCCTGTGACCTCTCACATGGTAGGTAAGATTTTTGAGATCTTGTGTCACACACACACACAAAAAAAAAAAAAAAGAAAAGAAAAAAGAAGGCCAAATATCACGAGAGACACATGGCAAAAATTGTAAAGTGAGATTTATCGGTATGATTTAGGGCAGCAAAGCAGAGTGCAGTTCTAATCATCCAACTGAGAGGGGACCTGAGGTTCGACTACGATGGATGCTTCCCCAAAATGACCACAGAAGTGGATCCCTGATGTTTCAAGAATTCCCAATGTTGAGTCTTGCTTTGGGTCTCTATCTCTATCTATCTCTATCTCTATCTCTATCATCTCTATCTCTATCTCTATCATCTCTATCTCTATCTCTATCTCTATCATCTCTATCTCTATCTCTATTTCTATCTCTATCTCTATCTATCTCTATCTATCTCTATCTATCTCTATCTCTATCTCTATCTCATCTCTATCTCTATCTCATCTCTATCTCTATCTCTATCTCTATCTCTATCTCTATCTCTATCTATCTCATCTCTATCTCTATCTCATCTCTATCTCTATCTCTATCTCTATCTATCTCTATCTCTATCTCTATCTCTATCTATCTCTATCTCTATCTCTATCTCTATCTCTATCATCTATCTCTATCTCTATCTCTATCTCTATCTCTATCTATCTCTATCTCTATCTCTATCTCATCTCTATCTCTATCTCTATCTCTATCTATCTCTATCTCTATCTCTATCTCTCTATCTATCTCTATCTCTCTCTTTTTCTTTTTCACCTTGTGGGGCTCTTAGTGAGAACACATTAACCAGAGATTGATGTTTTTATTTTTAGGACATAAGTTGGAAAATACGTTGTTGATTATTCCAGGTCCCATTTCTGTTCTGTTTCAGGAACTCCTTTTATTCAGATACTTGTCTTCTCATTGTGGATCCTGTTTCCCTCAGTCTTTTTCCTTTCTTTTCCTGGAGATTTCCTCAACTATACCTTTTAACTTGTATTGCTCATCTGTATATTGATTTATTGTCTCTCTGGGCTGATTGTTCCTTCTGGAACACACTCTGAGCAGCAAGGATCTGAGAAAGACCCTCATTCCAGCTTAGTAAGCCTTTACATTTGTGTATAACTTGGAAATTTATTTCATAACCCAAAGGGTAAAGACTTCTAGGACATACCCTACAGAAAACAAGACACAGAGATAGAATTTAATAGTACTTCTTTGTTTTGACTGCAATAATTTAATAGATTCCATGTACTTATACCTTAACCTGTCCACTTACTTATTCAATAGATATTTCTCGAGGGCTTACTATATAGGGCAGGCATTATTCTAAGCTCTATATATGCCATAGCTAATGGAAACCAAAAAATTCCTTTCATCGTAGAGTATTTGCTTTATATTCAAATCATGGTGATAATAGTTCTAAAAATATACAGACAGAGCAAAATTGTTAGGAAATAATTGAATGCCTGCAGTTTGGGAAACCTCACCATGGATGTAAATGACGGAAGGCCTGTGACATTATATGCCAAGGTCTGGATTAGGTGCAAATAAACTAAGGTGAATAAAAACACCTTTCTCGGGGACTCAGAGTTGCTGGGAAAAATCATATGTGGAAGTGGTTGGTTGAAGTAAAATTGGAGACATGACAAAGACAGTTTCCAGAGAGATACACTAGTGATCGCTCACCAAAATTTGATGGGCAAAGCAGGAGCAATATTATGCAGGTCTGAAATCAGAAAGCACTGAAGCAGTAGTTTCAGGGATGTAAATCAAAGTAAATTGAGATATCACTTTGAAATTCAGTTGGGAGAGCATGTTGGAGAACTAGAACCATTCCAATGAGTTTCTGACAAAAAAAAAAAATGAGTTTTCTGACTTGAAAATTTGAATCTGAAACTATCTACCTAGATTTAAAATGGTTGGAGACTTGAATGAGCTCTTATTATGTGTCACTCAGAATCACACAGCTTAGAAAAATAAGCCATAATGGAACATAATTACACAAGGTGCCCTTTCTCCTGTTTTGCCCACTTTGGGAATTGGAATCTTAATTGTATTAATTAATTTGATCCGAAGTCCCAGGTATTGTTTATAGTGCATAGAGACATTGTTTTCCTTTAATATTGGCCTTTAGGAGACCCAGATGTTTTCGTGAAATGACTGAACCTACGTTTTGCAGTGAAAACCATGCAACATGCGCTACAAGATGTACCACCTCACTAGAGATTCGGTGAAAACCTGGAAGAAGCCTGACCAATGTCTTCTAGAGCTGAGTCTAGATCAAACTGTTAGATTCATGTATATTGTATTTTATTTATAATTATATAATCGATGACACATGTTCCACAACATTTACGGAGGATTTGCTCAGTGACGGAGACTTTGCATGCAGGCACTGATGAGAACAGTCTGGAGCCTTTTGTTCACAATGTGGCATGCGTGTTGTAGGCTATGATGTTTATTATTTTCTGAAGGATTTCTCATCTTTAGTTAGGCACAGTTTTTAAGGAGCCTGTGACTTGCTGCAGCCCTCTGCTACTCTTGAGTATTTAGCACCATTTAACCTTCTCACTGTGTTCACTCTGAGGCTCTTTAACATCTCTTGGCTTGGGTTATGATGGTCCTGGGGTTGGAGGCAGGGTTTTCATCAGTTTTAAAATATTTATTTATTTATTTATTTATTTATTTATTTATTTATTTATTACTGGAAGTTCAACTTAGAAGTGATCACCCACAGTGAAGAACACAGAAATGTCATGACACTTTCTGTGCCGTGTCCAACATAGTTTTACGGTAGATAGCACCCAGGTCCCTACTGGTTTTTCATGCATCGATGTGGTTTTACTCTAATAAATGGTGAAGAGTGAATAGTAATATTTAATATTTTAAAATAATAGTAAATTTAATAGTGAGTAATAATATCTATATAGACAAGGCTAATGTGAAATGATGTAAAGTATGTGATACAGCGATTAAATAGATCAGATACCTGTCTTATTTAGATTCTTTATTATCTGGGTGATGGTTTCAGAAGCAATATATAACATATCAAGGTTACTTGAATGGCCACTAAAAGTATTTGCTTTTGATTCTCTTCTTTCCTTTCTTCTTTTCTTCCTTCTTTTATTTTCTCTCTCCTTTCCTCTATAGATATTGTCTATACTATGCCCTAAGATAGGTATTAGAATTCACGGATACATACTCTGGGATTTGTGACTATACACTTTGGAGAGCTGGTGCCAAAGCAGTGTACTTTGGAAATAAAAAGTGTGCAATTAACATTGTAAATTAACTGTTATAAATCTTCAAAAGTGACCTCTAAGTCCCATAACTATTTATGTATATTTTATTAGCATAGTTATGCAAATTAAATATTAAATAATAATCTGAGAAATTAAAAATTTCAGACAAATTCCCTTATCTTGATTTTCTCATCTTTATAATGGGAAGTCTGACGAGTTATTGTGAGAACAAAAATGAATAACATAGTATTCAATTATATAATAAAAATGCAGGACTTGGTTTGATTCAAAATTAGTCAATGTTTAAGAATATTAGAATAATGCTCATAGAAGTAGTTGCTAAATAGTCCTTTTAAGTTAAACTTCCAATAACTTTTTATTTGTATAGATTCACCTTCTATTTCTTTAAGAAATATTTTCATAGATTCCTGGACTGCCATGTCTCAAATGCCTCTGAAGACGGATTTGCCATTAGACGTGCCCAGATATTTGAGGCCTTTTGAATTTTAAACCAGTTCAAGTTTTGCGATTGCTCTTTCTCTGCTAAAGAGTACATATCCTTGCCTTTTACAAACACAGTAAACTTGAAAGCTTGTCACGTTAGCCTCCTCATTAGCAAACTCTTAGTTAGGTCCTTGGTTGACTCTATGCAAGACCTATTTTTATTACCTTATATCAAGTCTCTACTTTTTAAGTGACAGTATGCTAGGTCCTTTGGTTATGATGAGAGATGAAAAGAGAACCCAGACTTCCCTTGCTTTCAATGGATCTACAAACCAGGATGTGAAACTAACTGTGCACCTAAATATCTATAATGTGAGGTGGTATGCAATAAATACTTTAATGTGAGTAAAGAGTGTTTTGTAAGCACCGGGGAGTAGAAAATTAATTCTAGCTAGAAAGGTCACCGATAAATCCATGGTGGTTGCAATACTTAAATGTAGATTTCAAAGATGGGTAAATTTACAGCAAATAGAGACAGTGTAAAAGGGAAGAAGCCCCAGGTGAAAAGAAGAGTATGAATTAAATCATAGGGTTGGAAGAACCATATCTGAGATGTAAGAAGTGAAGTGTTCCAGGAAAATAAGACAAATTGTGGAAGATAGACTGGATGGAGAGTTTGGGTCATGGAGAAATGCTTTTTCTATTATAGATTCTAGCTCTCACATCGAATCATTTTTCTTTGAATTCTCACAATAAGACTCAAGTTATATGGTGACCACTTCTTCCTTCATTTCTCATGATTACTTCCCTCCAGTCAGCTTGACATTGTCATTCACTTATCCGTTTTCCTTGATAGAACTTAAACTGTCTCTTCCCAAATTGTTTCTTTAAGAAATTTTATTCTACATTTCAGGGCCACAGTATGGATTCCTCCCACATTTTTTTTTCCCCAAAAATAAACAAACCTTTTGATTAATTCTGATTAAACAGTTATTGAATATTCAAAACAGTACTTTTACTACATAAGGTCATACTTGCCATTTAGAAGGAACATGTGAGTTTTATGATGACTTTAACAAAAATACCAAAGCTATTATGAACATTAAGTGTCATATAACCTATGCAATTTTCTTTACACTTTTGATGATGTTTCCTATAATGTAATGATGGTATATAAGTATTTAAAGTTCAATCTTTTGGAAGTATCTGGTTATGAACAGGAAGAAACATTCTAATATGTTGTGAAAGATACATTTTAGGAAGTTATTTTTACTTTTTTTAAAAAAGATATCTGTGATATGTGTTTTCTAACTCTGAATTTTTATCCTATGAATTATTCCAGAAATATTTGTGAAACTTAGTATAAAAACCTTTCCATTGCCAACATATGCATATGTAACTAACATGTAATATATTTATGTTTCCATGATTGTTTCAGAGTTGGCTTAAATACAATCAAAATTTCCCGTATGATTCCATGGTCCTATCTGTTAGTTTAATTTTAGGTAACTCAGAAACTTTGAAATTTATGGAATAAGCTAATGGTCTGTCCCTAAAAACTTAAGATAGTCTTTGTCAGTAAATTTTCTTTCCACCTAACAGGAATTCTGTGCTTCATTTCTCTTCAGTAACATCAAGGTATCGCTTGGGAGATTTTGTTTGTTTGTTTGTTAGCAGAATATAAAAGTGATCAATAACATAAGCTCTGAGAATACCAGAAGGTTTCTAGCTCTCCAGAGTCATCTTCAGCCAATATTTTTGACCAATGAATTTCAATTCCTGGATTGACACTGAAAATTTCTCTGAACCAGATTTGTAAAGAAAATCTGTGACCTTTAGTTGACAAGGTCATCGAAAATCACAATGCCAGGCTGTGTGATTTTATTTACAAATAAGATATTTTTTCCCCCTGCTTCTTATTGAGCAACATTTCAGTTGATTATATTTTCTGGCAGTTTCTATTGCAATAACACTCATTTTATGCTGATCTTTTTCAAAAGAGAATTTTTTTTCAAATTCAGTCATAAACATTTTGCATCACATTGCATTTTCTAATTATGAATACAGGAAAAAAACCAAAGTTCTGCTTATTTTCTTTCTACTTTTTTTCCTCCAGCAATATTCTATATTGAGAATTTTTACTGCCACTTTTAGAAGAATTATATTGACCAAAACAAATGAACAAATAAACCTTGAAAGTGAAAAGCTACCATATGGTTAACATCTCATGGATTGATGGTCTTACTTGTCTACAGTGTCTGGAAAGCAGGGAGTTTCAATAACTTGAGCTATCTGTCAAGTGCTCAATAGTTACTTTTGCCTCACACATTTTTGGTCATTTATCAATGTTAGGTAGTTGATGTTCCCTTGATTTCAAAATGACAGCCACATTATATTTGTTTACACATCAGTTGTGTTGCGGATTACCTTGAAATGCACTCAGGGCGTCCACCAAGTTTAGTCCTTAAAGGTTGTTATGACAAGGGCGCCTGGTTGAGCGTCTGCCTTCGGCCCAGGGCGTGACCCCGGGGCCCCAGGATCGAGTCCCACGTCGGGCTCCCTGTGTGGCGCCTGCTTCTCCCTCTGCCTGTGTCTCTGCCTCTCTCCATGTCTCTCATAGATAAATAAACTAAAAATCTGTTTTTTTCTTTAAAGAAAGGTTGTTATGACAACCTTGTGTTTCTAGGTGAATGTTGAGGCAAGATGCGGAATTTTGATAATCTGCTGAGATTCATTATAACCTGCATCGTGTTGATGCGACAGCTTCTGAAATAATCTACAAATACTGAAAAGCGTGTGCCATCTCCTAGGTGCCGGAGCTGGGAAAAAAATTCTTTTCTGCCACTTCTTAATTACCCAAGCTGTGAAGATAATAATCTATGCTTGAAAACAGAGTTGGTATTAAAATATATGGGTTGTTTGTAAGAAGGATGAATGTATTATGATTCTCCAAGATCACACATGTATGTATCCGCATTTTTCATCTGGGCCGTTGGTGACTCAGTTTTTTGTTTTGTTCTGTGTTCTTTTTACCAGAGTAAGTGATATGTGTGGCCGTCTGTCACTCCAGTTAGCAGGGCAGAGCGTGTGCCAGGGGTCAGCGCTCAGGTCCAGCACAGAGTAGAGGCCTCAAAGCCAGTTCACCTTCCCTCACGCTGTCCACTAGCTCCCAAGGGAAGGCAGTGGTTTCGGCCTGGTCCCTTCTTTTCCGGGTGCTCAGGTCACAGCTAAGGGCCAGAAATTGCCCTCAATGGAGGTGAGGTTTGGGGGGTTGGCCCGTCCAATGCTAGAGTGGGCTCCCACACTCCGTTCACCCTGCACCTCAGTGCAGTCTTCCTGGGTTGACCGTCACACACGATTTCTAGAAGGGAGCCTGCCCACCGTCTCCTTTACAGTCAATGCCATACACCTGCTGTGGCACGGCCCCAGCCTCCCTTGGGGGGCAGGATTGGCCCCCCTTCCCTCAGAGGCCTTGGGTGGGGAGCAGAGACCCCTGTGGGCTCTGACACATGGCTAATGGCCAGAGCTGGTGTGTGGTCAGCAGCTCAGGGCCCTGGGGAAGAAAGAAAGAGCGAGCGGCAGTGTGCTCACGAGGTGATGCAGGTGCCACGTTGTCATGTGTGGAGCTTGGGAGAAAACCCCAGCCGCTCTAGTAGACTGAGGCATGTCTCTGGAGCAGTAGGTTATTTAATGGGAGAACGAGCCCTCTGTGACCTGCTCCGTCGAGGAGGCTGCACGCATCCCTGCTGACCCCCGGCTCTGTTCCTTACGCAGCGCTACCACAAGCCTGCTCGTTTCTGGTTCTTTCTTCCCACCTGGAAACCGAATGCCCGTCCTGCTGTAGTTGTGCTCTAGTCAAATATGTCAGTTAACCCCAATAGCACCCCCCTGGAAAGAGCAGAACGAGGAACGGGGGTGGCAGGGGCCCCTTCCAGCCCTCTCGGGGAGTCCCTGGGAGCGGCTCGCATCTCCGTCCTCTCCTCCCTCCAGCACAGGCCTTTGTGCTCCCCTCGGCCCTGCCCTTTCACAGCAAGTAGAGCCCCATCGCCTCAGAGTCAGCCAGTAAGTAAGAGAGTGGCTGATTAAAAAGTGCCAATAGTTGAAAATAGGCCTTTCCCCCCCCAACTTCTTTACTATATAGATTCATTTTGCTGCACCTTTTAATTCATTTGGGCGAACGTTAGCAACCATGTAGGCGTCTATGTGGGAGCTAGTGGAGGGATGAGAAGGAATCACAACTCACTCAGAAAGAGAGAGTTACGCAGATAATGTAGGATTTCTTTATGTGCGCTGAAGAGATAGAGATAAAAAAGCAATCAGCTCTTTCTCAGTTTCGGAGGTTGGTCAGAAAACCCCTTTGGAGGTCCCGAATGCATTTTAAATTCATAGGAGAAGCAATGCTCTTTGTGTGATTTGGATAGAAATTAAAACCTGGTTTTACCAGCGTGTAAGAAAATCGGGTTACATTTCAAATTGCATGTTTATTCTGGGGTGTGTGTGCATGTGCGTGTGTCTGAAATGCATTTCTACACCTATTAAATACCTCCCGCATTCTAATTTAATGTGTGTGTGTGTGCGTGTGTGTGTGTGTGTGTGTGTGTGTTTGTATTTAAGTATATTTTACACATAGTAAGTACAATATTATATTTTAAGGTCTCCTTCTTTCACTCACCGGATGTACCAGCACCTAACAAAGCACCAGTGGCAACGGTTAAATAAACAGTTTCTGGGCTGAATAATTAATTAAAGTCTGCAACTCTTGAATCTGTCCTCTATGATGTAAGACCTTCATTCCTGGGTCATAGTTAATGGCAATCAGAGAAAAATCGTATTTGCAGCTCCCTACATGCTTCAGAAAACGTTTCCACTCCTCTGTTTCTCTGGCGAATTGATGGCTTTATAAATCTACGCCCCTCCAAAGCCAGTGGTGGGGAAGGGGCCGCAGTTATTTCCGAACGTCACGTTTGCCTCCTTGTTTTCTGTGCCACGGTAGATAGGAAAATACGCAGCACTCATTGAAAATGCTCTCAGCGGCAGAGAGAGACTACATGCACACATCTGTAGTGAACATCTATCAAAATTCCAAAAAAAAAAAATTGGAATTCCTATTTTTGAAAAGTTGAATAGTTCAAAAAACCCAAAAAACCCTGATTTTGCAGCGTTGCACCAAAACTTCCGTGACCCTGCTCGATGCAGAGGGTGATTGTGGGAGGCAGCCCCGGGTGGCAAGAAAGCAGCAGCCCAAAGGCTTCTGTGGGGGTGTCTGGGCTCCCAGGGGACACGCATCCGCATGTGCCCACTTCTTACCTTGCTGGCCCTGTGTGGGCCTGACTGTGTTCCCCACTGCCACACTCTTGAACTTTCCTTTTACCGTGGCCATTCGTTTTTTTGTTTGTTTTTGTTTTTTCAGATTCTGTTAGTGCAACTCCTGAACCCCGCCTTGTGCCCTCCACTATAGCTTAGACTGGATAGTTCCTGCAGACACCCACTGCCATGACCCGTCCGTGCTCGAAATTTTGCAATTAACTTGAAAGGTAGTGACCAAAACTGTGCTGAGTCACGCAAAGTGCAGTGCAAGTGGGGTGCCTGCTAGCAGGTGGCGGCGTGCAGAAGAGGGGGGCAGGCACAGGATGGGGAAAACCTTGGTGAGCAGTGCTAAGGGCACCGATGGGGCACCTGGGCGGGAGGCACATGCATCCCCTCAGCGCTTCCATCCAGACCAACTCCCGTGCAGCCTCCTGCTTGCTCAGTTGCTCTTTCTGACCACGGGTCTAGACCGTATTAGGAAGCTTTGGGATGGGATTATTCCATGAGTTAAGTTGTTACTTAAGTAAACTCACTCAATCGGGTTTAGTGAGGAAGAAAGCAGACACGGCGATCAAGCATTCGCGATTGCTATGACCCTTTCAGGAAGCAAAACGGCTTCATTGAGGATCAGAAGGGTCATAGGTCAGATCCCTGAGAACCAGATTCCACTAGAGATTCCAAAAGATTTCTCGTTGTAGATAAATTTACTTCGGTACAAACATTTTCATAAATAAATAAATACACACACACATATATATCCATATATTTATGCCCACATATTTAAATCAATATAAATATTTTTGATATATGACATGAGCTTCGGCCGCAGGAAGAATTTGTGGGTTTTAATATTCTGGTGAATAAAATTAAGATGGAAAAGGAAGACTTATTTCCTTCCCAATCCAAATGAATCTCTGGGCTGGAGTAACTGACTGCATATGATTGGGGAACCTGAGGAATGTGACAACAATGAAATATGCCACTTATTCCCACTGCCATCCTAAAATCACCATCCACTCTACAGCTATAGGATTCTCTAAGGAGGGGTCTGTTGCATTCCAGGAAAAATCATGTTAAACCAACAAGACAGCTCATCACCATGATTGATAAGCACATCGCTCCGAGCCTTGCCAAGTATCTACCTGACTAAACCCAGAAGCTTTCAATCATTGGTTTTCTATTCTTAAACAAAAGCAAATAGAACGACTAACATCATCCACAGGAGTCATTTCAAAATATGCACTTTTTAAAAAAAAATTTCCAAAATAGAGTTCAACAGTATAATCATTCTTACACTTTGCTGAAAACGGTAGGAATTCAAACATGATTTTATTAACCTGAAATCAAAGAAATTATAATGGATTTAAAACTGAATGCCCTATATCAGCCCAGCATAATAGTCACAGGCAGCTGAATTTCTCTCTGTACAGAGATGGAACAAGTCCAAAAAGACTCACATTAGTAGCCACCAATTAAGCACAAATTTGGGGTTTTCCTCGTTTTCTCTTCTGTCTTGCTGCTCCCCTCCCTCCCTCCCTGCCTCTCTCCCATCCTTCCTTTTGCCCTTCCTCTCTAGTTTTGACTTGATCCCACCACACACTTGCACTTCCAATTAACGAGGTACCTTTAGCAAGGAGAATTAGGTAAAAATAGAAACTGTAACCATGGAATATTGATTTGACCGAGGAACACTTTCACTGTCCCAAACAGAGATAAATTCAGCTACTTTGGCCACATCCAAATATAGATGATTTAATCCAGAGATTGACTTCTGACGTTGTTTGGTCTGTGGAGAGGCCCCGCAGTGTTATTTGTTACGAAAAAGAGCCATAGAAAGGGAGGCACACACCCACTGATTGTAGTTGTGTTTGTCTCATTAGCCCCATCATTCACCTGCCCTTGTAGTTTGTCCAGGTAAGAAATACTTGATGGAGGGAAGATTTTTGTTTTTTTGTTTGTTTGTTTGTTTTGCTTTGTTTAATGTTAGGTAGAGGAAAGAACAGTGTGTTGATAATGAGGGAAGAGCAAAGAATAGTGTGTGGATAATAAAGGATATAATTTCCTCTCCCAACTGTGATAATGGTAGACCGGGTGAGGGGTACCTTACTGAACATTCTCTAGCTGTTTTCTTCATTTCGAAAAATGGAAGATCAAAAGAGATTTTATCTTAAGCAACGTCTAGCTTAAACATAGACTCAAAGCTGAGTCTACGAAGGATACAAATGTTAGCATTTCCTGTTGAATTTTTCCCAAAGCAAAACTGAGCTAAAACGTCCACATTTGTAAGTTGACTTTGTTTTAGGTGGATAAAGGGGATTAGAATATATTATTAAATACCTAAGGAGATTGGAATACATTAGCAAACACCTAAGGATGTATTTTCTGGAGCTCTTAATCTTCTTCTAATTCTACTTTATCTCAAACGTTATGCCACCTTAAAACGAATGAGACATCAGGTTTAACATAGAGCTGTACTCTGCAATTCTGATACACCCAGACAACTCAAGGGACGGCCAATGCGCCATTCCTTTGCGATATATGGACATATTATAACGTTTGGACTTACTGCCATCACTTGTTGGGATTCTCATCTACACTCTATGAATGCATAATGGCAATTTATATGATTTGGATAACGGTGACAGCAGACATGCCAATTGTGAAAAAAATCAGATTTTTCCCTCTTTCAACTTACATCTATCTTTTTTAGATGTTTCTTAAATATAGAACTACTGCATATTAAATGTTTTTTTTTTTTTTACTTTAAATTTTCTGGTTTTTTTTCTGAATAGTGCTATTTACATTTACTTCATAAGATGTACTTGACAATGTCCTTTTATTTTTGGTACAGTCTTATAAAATGAGCGTTATCAAGCTGTTCTACTTTTTAAATACATAAGGGATCACAAACATTTTGGTACTTTATGTATATCTCCATTGCAAAAAAATCTATGTAGGCCAAGTCACTTTATCTCTAAAAAATTGTGCTTTAATGGATGTGGGATATATCCATATTTATTAATACGGAAATGGAGATAAATGTAAAGCACATAGTTTTTAGTCCTTCTCCATTGAGTTTGAAGCCCAGTGTAAGTTAAATAGTAGAAGCACAGAGAAATACACCAACTGAAATATCTTCTTAACTGAATAATCACCTGGTAGTTCTCTGTGGGCTTATTTTTCATTAACCACATGATTGACTTGTGTGTGATTTTACAAATTTACTCAAGAGTTTTAGTCATCAAACAGCTATTCACTCATTTAAGCAACCATTAATTAAATATCTCTGGTCGATGCTGTGCTGGGTGATGTGCCCTGGATGGGGCAAAGAGTGAGGAAAATAAGTTTTAAGTATGAAAGTACAGTGGTTGTTTCGTTCTTGAAAGAGAAGGAAATACACAGACACAACACACAAGTGTCGGTGTTTATTATAATTAGGCAAAGAGAAAATAAGGTATTTCTGGAATGATTCATTTAGGTGCCAGTCATTTAATCTTGCTTTCCATATTTCCTAAAACAGATGAAGCTTGGAGATTTATATTTTGTTGGTCAAATATAGTTGGTACTGTAAGAGGTAGTGTCCTAGACTACACCTGATATTTTACCTCATTTTGTAGGCAATAAAAGTCAAACCTTGCCCATGTTGGGTAATTGATATGCCAAGAAAAGCAACTCTGGCCTCTGATGCTAGCACAGAAAGGGTTTTAGGCAAAGGCAGGTGTTCATCATCTATATAAAGAAACAGTAGTATTGCTTTTATAGATATGGTTCTTTCCTACAGCAGAGGGAAAGAGAAAACAGAAAAAAAAAAAACATGTTTTTTTGTAATGTCTAGAATGCAAAAGAGCAGGGGACTATGTCTTCCTGATTTTGTTCTGCATTTAAGATGCTGGTGACGTGTGTTATCAAGGCCGCACACATGTGAATACAGAGACTGGGAAGAGGCTTCTTTAGGTAAAATATTTTGTTTCACATTATTTCGGCAAAAGCAGCTTCGGGAGTCTAGCTTCAAAGCATATCCTGGTAATATTTTTCTTTTAAAAGATAAGCCCCACAAAAGCAACGCTGGCCTGTCTCTTCACAGGTGCGACAACTATAGCTTTGCTAAAACCAGCGGTGACAGGGACGGGAAAGTGTTCAGTGGCTAGTGGGCCTCCTGATGAGAACTGCAATGTTCCTCCGCAGTGAGCCAGGAACCAAACCTTCCTGCTCCCTACTTCGTTTGCTAAATTATACTAATATTTAAAAGAAAAATACCCCTTACACGTGTTAGGGTTCGGAAATTAAGATTGTATGTATTTTTAGTGATCCAGTTTTATTTTTTTAGAAAATACTGGTCTCGTTTTTCTCTCTCCATCATTAAAAAACAGTTTAAGAGATAAAATAGAAAACTGTGATGTACAATGAGGCACATTGATCTTATATTTTCCTGATTAAAAATACAAGAGTAACATCTTAAATATATAGATTTCATGTGATTAAATATTGTGTATTTATTTAAAAAATATGTTGTACAATAATATTTAAAAACTGATTATCCCTATATATCATTACATTTTAAAAGGAGGTTACATTTACTGTCAATAGTGCCTCAAATTACTTAAACCCATGTAGAAATGGCAATAAAACTTAGTGTTATAAATAAAACAAGTGTTATCAGAAATGGCTTCCAGATTTAGGGTCATGAGTGACTTTAAATTCTATGAAGACATGTGGCTTCTATATTCAGATAAAACATTTCAAAGTATTCTCTAAACTGAGGGAAAAGGTAAAATAGTGAGTTATTAATATGAGGTGACACCTTAGATTTTGCAATTAATTAGTAATCATCTTCCTTATAGCTTGAAAAACTAAGTCTCTATTGTTGGAAGAAATAAACATTTAATAATCTGATTTTATATTAATCCAAATTATGGAAGAAAAAACTGAAAACTGTATGTTCTCTCTTCCTATTTCAGATCTGCTTCATAACTAGGTTGACTTCGATTGAGAACCTAACTTTTGCATGGACTGTAACCAAATATTTGCCTGTAAGCTGCTTCCCCAGTAGCTAATCTAGTCTTCTTTCTGCACTATCCTCAGCGTATCTGTTTTTTATCTTACGTGCTCAGACTTTTTGGTTAGACCAACTGCTCAGTTCATTGGCCTACTGATTAGTGCTAATGCAAAAATCAGTGCTAATGGTAATGCAAAAAAAAAAAAAATAATAATGCTAATGCTGAATGAAAACAAGGGAGAGAGGAGCAAAACTGGATTTGTGGCCATCCCCACTTAGGCCATCTGTTCCCAGCTCTGCTCAAGTGTAGTTTTAATCCTAACTCTCATGCCCCCACAATATGTAATTAATTATTAAAGGAGTTCATACAGGTTCCAGTTAATTTAGTATAAAGAACAGTCTCACTCAAGCTGGTACTGATTTTTCTACAACTCGAGACTATTTCTGGGTGGCTGCAGTGACATTTAGCAGCCTCATGGGGATCAGAGGAAGTACAATTTGGAGTGCATGGTGAAAAACCACATTATACAAGGAATAGTTGAAGGAGGTGAATGTGTTCAGTTGGAAAAAGAAATGATAAGGAAGAATAATATGAGGGCTGCTTTCCAGTATTTGAAGGTCATCATGTAGGCTATAAATCCTTAGTGTCCCCAGAGAGCAAAATGGGGACAATTTAGTGAAAATCACAAGAGGCCAGATTTTAACTATGTGAAGAATATCATTTTAATCACTGGGAGTGTCCCATCCTACTACTGATTACTTATTAGGAATAGCATTTGGTTTGTCTGTCTTTTACAAATATCTTAGCACAGTGCCTACCTGCCATCTTTTTATTAATCTACGGCCCGTCATCTTAAATACTGGTGAAGTGGAGCAAGTGAAGAATTGTAGATTAAAAAACTAGAGATAAGAAGAATTGACTTCTTCATGACAATATTATAAAGAGTATTCAACAATTTCATTATGGATAAAGATTATTGTATCATGTTAAAAAAATCTTGTTACCATTGTCATCTCCAAGTATCAAAAGCTATTTTGTCTGTTGGTCAAAATAACATAAACAATTTGATTGAGGCTTATGGTATGTTTTCAAGAAACTTTTATTAAATGTGTAGATTGAGGACCTTGAGGGAGATACTAGTGCACATTTTGACCACATTTGAGGGAAGGTGTTCATTTCTACTTTCTGGTATTCTCATCTATCACTTTTATCACCTGGGCAGTTTTCTTCTAGCGTTTCTTTCCTCTGAAACCCATGTTTCAAGTTCAGTATTCAGTTGCCTACAGAGCTCAAACCTTCACCAATACTCTAAAGGTGTAGATAATAACTCTCATCAAGCCATTTTTATTTTGATTACTTTAAACATACATTTTGGCTGTCCCCTTGTTCTAATTGTTCCATCCCTCCTAAGGTTTGATGGCAAATTTCTTCAAGTCAGAGAATACAACATACATAAAATGGGGCACACATTTTGCTTTTGCCGCGGTTGGTGCGCCAAGTTGATCAATCATCAAAAATGAGATAGGGAGGGGCACGTGAGTGGCGTGGTTGGCTAAGCATCTGACTCTTGGTTTCGGCTCAGGTCTTGATCTCAGGGGTGTGACAATGAGCCCTGTGTGTGGCTTGACACTCAGCATGGGGTCTACTTGAATATCTGGTCAAATGACATTAAAACACAGATCTAAAGTCATCACCCTTGTGTACGCTGTTAATATTTGTAGTTGTCTTTGCTTTGCTCAAAAGAGCAGGGCTGTGGAGAAGGCAGCTGCTAAGAACAGGGTAGAAGGCATTTGATCGGAGAGGCAGCTTAAAATCCTCCTACATATAGGTGTTAGAAGGTTCCATGATACTGTTACAAAGAGATGGGGGCTGTGAGGCTACATGGTGCTTAGGAATGGTAGGTCATGTCTATGATTTGAATATGGACTTCAAAGTCAATCAGATCTGCAAATGTGCCACAGTGTTGTTATTTGATATATGAGGTACTGGAAAGTACCTTAGCCTCCCTATTCCTTGATTTAAATTTTGAATTGATGATCACATCTTCTGGAGATTAGTACTATTCTAACTATTTTGCTGACAAGGAAACAGGCCTTAAAGATGCTAAGATAGCTGTTGAATCAAAGATGGGTAGCTAGCTAGCTAGATTCCTCACGAAATCTATACATGTGAACAATATACTTATACAGACATAAAAAAATTCTTGATTTCATGAGTTATATCATATCACTACTTATGCAAACCTAAATGGTATTTCAGTGGTATTAATATTGATTGGTTGGTATTAATACTCATTGCTTAAGCTCTAAATAAGATGCCACAAAAAACTACAAGAATTAATAAATACAGTAAAAATACAGGATACAATATCAAAGTCCAAATACAGTTTCATTTCTGTCAGTAACAATAAACTGTCCAAAAAATTTATGAAAACAATCCCATGTGCAATCACATCAAAAAGAATAAAGTATTTAATAATAAACTTAGCAAAAGAGATGAAAGACTTATGCACTGAAAGCTACAAAACATAGATGACAGTAATTAAAGAAGACACACAGAAATGGAAAGACATCTTGTGTTCTGGGATTGGAAGACTTAATATTGTTAACATATCCTTACTACCCAAAGTGCTCTGAGAGTTAATATCATCCCTATCCAAAATCCCAATGGCATTTTTATAGAACTGGAAAAAAGTCTTAAAACTCATATGGAACCCCAAAATATGCAGAATAGTCAAACAATCTTGAGAAAGAAGAACAAAGCTGGAAGCATCATACTTCCTGATTTCAAAATATCTTACAAAGGTGCAAAAATTAAAACAAGCAGTGTATTTTTAAAAGCTCATTTCTAGATTAAAAAAATTAGAAATAAAATTTTTGCAGCCAGTATTGCCAGACCACATGGAAGAGTTAGTTACTTTGAAGGGTTCCAAGTGTTTCCTGGAGGTGGTCCAAGGTAGGGGCTACAGGCTAAGGCTCTGTTGTCAACTGCCTGAGTTTTCAGAGCTCCACAGTTTACTAAATGTAATTTTGCATTTGTAAAGATAGAACTAATTATACAAGGTAAGGTGGTTTCAAGCTTTAAGTGAAATAATGCATATAGAAATTTTTTTTGCAACATTTGACACTTTGCAATAGATAGATTTATATTAATTGGCACATTACAACCATTTTTTTTTTATTTTTAAGAAAGAAGAGGAAGCTGCAGATGAGAGTAATTTTTTTATTTCCACAAAAAATTATAAAATAAGCACAAGAATTCTTTGAATATTCGTTCTTAAGGGCAGTTTTCTCTGGGTTTGTTGTGGCTTCTTTTTTATTCTTATATTCTCAGCACTTAGTGTACTGTTAGCTGCCCCAACAACAGTCCTTAATTGATGCCCCATAAATGAAAATCTATGGAACTTTTTTTTCTTCCCGGAGGGTATCTGAAGAGGTCTCCTGGTATTAAATGTGTATCTTTAGGGTCAGTGACTAGATGAGTGGCTTGGGGTTCCTGTGTTTCTGTATTTGGGGATTATGGAAGGCTTAAGTCTTCACTTTATTGTAAAAATCTCACCCAGAACTAAGAGATGGAGGCCTTGAGACACTGAAGCTTTCTCTCTGAGATGGACTATCCTAAGAGACAGGGTTCACTGGGAGCCTCAAACATTTTTAAAAAGCAGTATGTGTAAAACAGATATGTGTAAAATAAAGTAGGAAAATGATCCCCATCAACAGACATGACCTAGGTTTGTGCCCTAAAGTCACGGACTGGAAGGAATCCATACTTCGGAGCCTCACTCCAATGGAAGGAGCCCTGAGAGTCTCTAGACAGGGTAATGCAAGGAAACTGTAGCAGCAGTTAGAGATGACTCTACCTGAGTCACAAACACTCATGGGTTGGAGTTAGGGAATGGACTAAACTTCCATCCAAACCCTTAAAGGCTGGAACCTTCTGCTGACTGTAACCTCAGGATCGATTCTCTAAAGGCCTAAGAGGAAAACTTAGACCCGAGCCTCATTCCCAGCATGCTTTAAGGACTGGTTTGCCAGGTGGACGACTGGCCAGCTGCTGGATCCTTACACACAAGGACATCAAACACTTTCCTGAAATTTATCTTCACAAAGCTTCTTCTTTTTTTTTAGTGCCACTAACGGGTAATTTGTAATTATGCCCCCAAATTGCCCTTCACCAAGTTTCCAGTCTACCTTTTAAATCAAATAGGAATAGAATTTGTGACTTTATGATTCTGAATACTCTTGTGCTCCTGGAGCATCGTCTCCTGCTGTCTGCCCACTTTTCATTTGGTCTCTTCTCTGCCTCCTCAGCTGGGTCATAAAATAAATTCATGGGTAACCCCGTCGAGCTATAACTCACTCTCTCTTAGACTTTTTAATCCCTTTTTATCTTTTAATCTGCACTCTATTTTATGGCTGGCTTGCAACTTAAAAGCTCTTTAAAAAATAGTATATATGAAATTTTTCACATAATGTGATATATTCACCAAAATATTGAAAAGGAATCACTCGAGTGTAATGGGAGAAGCTTCATGGTAAATAATGGAATTAAAAACTAAGAGGGATAGCTTGCATTTGGAAATAATGGCATAGTTAATTCTACTTTTGTTATCAAACTTGTATTTTTCAAGTAGCATCTATATGTCTCATTGCTTTAAGCAACAGGAATTCCTCCAAATTACTGGTGTATGTTGTATAGTTTGGCGTCCCATATAGTGTGCCTTAAAATTATAGCTTAGTGGCATAAGAGTTCCTGGCTTTATTTTTACATGTTACTGTGAAAAGTTCAAAGTGGTTAATAAACAGATTGCTATTCTACAAAGTAGTGATAATGTATATGTTATTCATGCCCCACTTTTAAAGTGTTTTTTTTTTTTTTAATAAATGAAAATGTACGTCCCTATGAGAAGGATAACTCTAACTCCTTAAAATTTAAATCTTGTTTCATTCTCAAGGAAGGAACATGTGATATGAAAATTTCATAGAAACTTATGTGAAGGGACGCCTGGGTGGCTCAGTGGTTGAGCGTTTGTCTTTGGCCCAGGGCATGACCCCGGAGACCCGGAATTGAGTCCCACGTCGAGCTCCCTGCATGGAGCCTGCTTCTCCCTCTGCCTGTGTCTCTGCCTCTCTCTCTCTCTCTCTGTCTCTCGTGAATAAATAAATAAAATCGTAAAAAAAAAAAAAAAAAAAGAAACTTAGGTGAACAATGTTGATGAATTCATTAAAGTTTAACTTGATCAGTGATCAATTTAGTTAGTTTCTTCTGTCCCAAATCACAATATGTGTTTGTATAGTGGAATCTAAAGATCTATTCAAAAACTACATTTATTCAAAAACTACCATTTTATGGATAAAGAAAATGAGATTGGATTATTTGGATTTCTCATTGCCAATTGTGCGTCGTTTGGGAGAAATTCTATTAGAGAGCATATGAAATCTAATAAAGTTTGAGTTTTGTTTAGCTACAGTGCATTCCACCCCGACAGCTGGGTTACAAGGAATCTAGCAAAACAAGTAGGTTTCTGAGTCTTCTATTTTTTTTTTTTAATTTTTATTTATTTATGATAGTCATACAGAGAGAAAGAGAGAGGCAGAGACACAGGCGGAGGGAGAAGCAGGCTCCATGCGCCGGGAGCCTGATGTGGGATTCGATCCCGGGTCTCCAGGATCACGCCCTGGGCCAAAGGCAGGCGCCAAACCGCTGCGCCACCCAGGGATCCCTGAGTCTTCTATTTTTGTAGCAATTACTAAACCCAATGTCAGTTTAAATCATCATAGCTTTCAACCACAGCAACATAAAAGGAACAAAACTTTAAAAAATTAAACAAAAACATTTGTAATTTACACACAAATGACAAACCTTTCTTGATTAGCTAAGATGGTGTAAACAATAAATGCTACAATTATTGTTACTTAAGAGCCAAACCCACTGTCTACCATTGTACATTGGTTTCACAAGCATTTTTGCAAATAGTGCAATGTCATCGGGTCATAGTGTCTTTGACGTGGTGAAATAATCCACAATCAAGCTCACTTGGTTCCAGGTAATGTGCACTGCTATTTATTACAAGCATAATTTTCTGTAGATATGACGTCAGTATAGTTCTTGCTTTCACAAAAGTCCATTATTTTCCTTGAAACAGTAGAATTTTACACTCTTCTGTAGACTTTGCAGGGCTTGGTGTGTCAGGATTGCCGAAATACTAGTAGTTGATTTCTTGTATCCTTTTGGCACTGGTTTTAAAGAGTTCTCAAGGCACTTTTGATTCGAAGCTGCTCCTTTGGTTTCTGTAACAGACAGCAAAGCAGCACTACAGTCATCACTGTTGACAGGAGGGGACATTGAACCTTTTGCCTCAGTCTAAAGATACTATAAAGGTTTCATCGTTAATGTCTAACATCAGCTGATCAAAAATATTTTCTAGGCCCAACTCATATATTTTTTTTAATTTATTCATTCAAGAGACATGGATTAAGTATCTGTTAGGTCCTACGCTCCACAGTAGGTACTGGGAGTCCAAAAAGAAATGTAAGCAGTCTTTATTCTGTTCACCATGCTTGCTGCCTCGTGGAAACAGCAGAGATGTGAAACAGACACTCTAAGAACATATGGAAATGAGTCTCTGAAAGAGGAGCTAGTGACACCAGTGCTCAATTTGGTCTGAAGTTCACCTGGGTGAGAAAGGACATTTCTGACACCCATGAAGAGCAGGATATGAAGTAGCACTAGCTTGTAGGGAAGTAATATTGTATAGAAGCAGCAAAAAGGAGACAGAGATGGTGGCAAGAGATGAACCTGGAAAATATAGGCAGAGGCAGATTCCCAGGGAACATTAGAGAAAGTGCTGAGGACAAAAGTCAAATTTACAATTTGAACACCAAATGTGTCCTCAGTGTATAGGGTGGATGGTTTGTTGCGATGGCAGGCCACGGGGAGACTTTTAAATATTCTAACATTATAATTCAAGTGGGAAACAATAAACTTTTGAAGAAGAGTAGTTGCAGAATGGAGAGAACAAACATACATTAGCAATGCTTACTCAGCGAAAGACACTGGCCTGGTTATAAACAATACGTGATTTTAAAAAATTGAGAATGTGCAGCTCCTGGGTGGCCCAGTGGTTGAGCGTCTGCCTTTGGCTCAGGTTGTGACCCTGGGGTCCTGGGATCAAGTCCCCCAGCAGGCTCCCCGCATGGAGCCTGCTTCTCTGTCTGCCTGTGTCTCTGCCTCCCTTTCTGTGTCTCTCATGAATAAATAAATAAAACCTTAAAAAGATTGAGAATGCAACCAAGAAATTGGGTATATCTTGGTCTAGTTAATTTGCAATTTTGTTATGTCAGAAACTGGACAATAAAAATGATGATCCAGTCGCTGGCACCTAGAGGCTAATTGGAATGAAATTGTGGAGTTAGGCGTGGAGAATGAGAGAAAACCTGAGGTGCGTGAACCTTTAAAGGCCAGGGAAGGGAAAAGGAGCCTGCGGAGAAGACTAAGAAATGGTGATCACAGTAGAAAGGGCAGAGACAAGAATAAATAATGTCGATGAAACCAGCCATAGTTGGAAGCTAACCAGGAGAGAGGTTTCTATCAATCTCTTACATGCCTCCAGACAAGATAGGAAACACGAGGAGCACCTTGCACTCTTGGCAGGAAAGACCAGTAAATGGGTCTGGGAGCAGTCCTGGAAAGCTGAAGGGATGCAGTTGTGGTCTGCACTGCAGTCCCAGGGAGTATGAGGCTCCGAGGACAGCAAGACTTCAGCGAAGGGAAGTCGCTGATGAGGTATCCTGTGAAAGTGTAGCAGTGAGCAAGTCTGTCGTACGTCCGAAGTAGACTGGATTACGAGAGGTGGCTTGGGCGCAGGCAATCGTGGAAGACACATGAAGGAGGTGATATACATGCAAAAGCTTTATTTATATTTTGCAGACCCTTTATGAAATTCAGATATTTTTAATCCTTACATGAGAGGCTAAGAGTTGTCACCCACAAATTAATTGGCAGAGCTCTGGGTTTTGTTGGACTGTCAGTAAAATAAACTTCCAAAAGATGGGGTTTGGAGAAGCTGGGGAGTTAAATTTTAGAATGAAAAAAACAGATGGATTTCAGACTTGGAACAGTCTTGAAGGAATTCAGATGGTAAGTTGTGATTCATGGCATACCCTTGAAGGATTTGGACACAGCAATAATATGTTCAAATCCTATAAACGAAAGATTAATCTACAGTAATGGGAACGATACCTTGAAAAGCATTAAGATTGGATTTTGTTTCAATTTGCACAATTATTAGAATTAGAAGGAAACAATAAAATATTACCCTTTCATTATAAAGTTGAACAAATTTTTAACAAAAAGCACTTTAATGTGGGCTCCTTATGTGCCAGTTACTATGCTAAGCAATTTACGTGCATTAACCCAAGAGTTTATTCATAGACGAGCTCCATGTAATCCCACATATTTATGCTTCTTCTTTCAATCTGAAGTAACAGGCTTAGAGTGTTTAAGTGACTTGCCAAAATTCTGTTAATTTGGAAGTAACAACACGACAAAAATCCCAATCCCACTCAAAGTATAAAATCTCACGCAAAATGGGATTTATGGTCTCAAATTATCAAAACGTGTGGAGGTTGAGCTTCAGCCAGGTTTCTCCCAGACTCCTCATTTTCTTTTCTGGGATTCCCACGTTTGTGGCCTCTCGTGTGTCACTGTCTCTACTCACACTTCCCCTGAGGTGTAGAAATGGCTGTAGTAGTTGCAGACCTCTGCACAACAGCTTCCAGGAAAAAAAGAGAAAGAGCGTTTCCCAGACATTCTCACCAAACATCTCTGGTTTTATAGGCTTGAGATGGGATACGTTTACACTTCATAAACATTCGTCATTAACCAGAAAAAAAAAAGAAAGAAAGAAAGAAAGAAAGAAAGAAAGAAAGAAAGAAAGAAGAAAGAAAGAAAGAAAGAAAGAAAGAAAGAAAGAAAGAAAGAAAGAAAGAAAGGAAGAAAGAAAGGAAGAAAGAAAGAAAAAGCTTGACATTTGTCAGTTTACACTTGAGCCAAAGGCCCTCATGGGAGTTAAGCTTCTTCTCACATACATGGAAATGTGAGGGAGATAGTGATATATGAATACTCATATAGACAGTTTTAAGGTAAGGAGGACTAAATGGGGGAGTGGATTACCATACTATCCACTAAAATTACATTATTATCCCACAAAATTGAAATAACTTGTAAAACAATCATATGCGTTTAATTATAGAGCTAGTTCTAGGATCCAATACTTCTGGTTTACACACACACGTACAATTTGTACTTTTTTCTTTTCTTAATGCTGAATAGATAAGTGGACAGGAAGATAGATGCAGATATATAGACCGATTGATAGATATATAGGTACATGATGGAAGGACAGATGGGTGGATAGATAAAAACAGTTAATCCCTAGATAGCCCTTGCCTTAGATGACTGTGCCCAACGATAAGCTAAAGTAAGTGTTCTGAGTGTGTTTAAGTTAGGCTAGGCCAAGCTATGACGTTCATAGGTCAGGAAGGTGAAATGTATATTCATTCAACTTAGGTTCAACATAGGATGTGTTTATCAGGATGTGGCCTCCTCGTAGGCCGAGGAAGGTCTGTAGATGGATAAAGATCCTCTTTTACCCTTCACATGGCTCAATCATCCAATCAAATAAAAAACAATTTTTAGAGTGTGGAGTGTGTGTTAAATAACTTAATCACATTCGTGGTTCTTAACATCTTGGCTAACTGCATTTAATGAAAAGCATTTTTTTTAATCCTTCAGAACACGATACGACACAGAATAAATGCAAAGCTTAGAGAAGTAGAACTGAGAGCTGCTGAACGAATGATTTCCAGACTCATATATTTCACCATGATTTCTATGGAATTTCCTGACAGCATCCAGGAAAATAGTTCCCAATTACATTGGGCACAAAGGAGGCAACATGATGTCATCACTAGTCATTGGGATTGAGAGTGTCATTGGGAAGAGTCATTAGCATTTTTACTGGTGTATGCGGTATAGAATTCTTGGCGCACAAAGGAGAGATAAAGTGCTCATGAAAATGGATTCACTTATCCATCAAAGTACATTTGAATCACAAGGTGTAAATATGTATAATCTAAAATATTTAGTATGTATCTAGAACGAAAGCTTTATAACCTTAGAGCGCTTTTGGGTCCTTGGACTGAATTACCAAATCATAAGTGGATGCCAAAGCATTAGATGTGCCGAGGGATGCTGTGCGGCCAGGCTGAGCAGAGTCAGAGTTGAGGGCAGTATACAACCTGATTGCTTGTTCTCATCCTAGAAGCACAGTTCAGGAGGACATATAACCCACCCCGGGGAATTTTTATGACACGTACCTTTACTGATCTTTAAAAGTTCTGATAATTTCAGGCAGGTTTAACAAGTATACAAACTCTTTTTTCCTTGGGTCTCTGAAAAAGTGAGACAGTCTTGTCATAGTCTACTCGTTTGTATTTTCATGTATTTTGAACACATATTCTAAAGTCACATTTCTCTAGCATATAGGAGATAAAAGCCCAGATCAACATAAGAACCTTAGAATGGGGGACTTGAGGAGTATGCTGCCTTACATATTTGGGTGTTGTCGCCCTATGTGTGCAGCAGGAGAACAGAGAGTAAGTATGTACGAGCTTTTGGTCATACACTTAAACAGCACATACTATGTGGAAGACTTATAATTTCTTTATCAATATCAACTCATTTAATGCTGCCAGAAGACGTTCACTATTTCTCACTTTCTCTTCATAGGAAGAAACTTAAACGGAGAGGCTGAGTGGTTAGCTTGAAGTCACCCAGTTGGCTAGCGGTCAACATAGGATTTGAACATAGGCTTTAGGTCTCCAGAAGCAAAAACAATAATCACAGTGGTTGGGACGCCTGGTTGGGCGTCTGCCTTCTGCTCAGGTCGTGACCCCTGGGGTCCTGGGATCGAGTCTGGCATCGGGCTCTTTGTGGGGAGCCTGCTTCTCCCTCTGCCTGTGTCTCTGCCTCTCTTTCTGTGTCTCTCATGAATAAATAAAATATTTAAAAAAAAAAAACAATACCCACAATGGCATGCAATGCAGTCTCTCCTAAATGGCGGAATTGTGTAGGACTTGGCTCATCTGACTCATCTACAAAGACTTTACAACTTTCTGATAGTGGCACACTAAAAAAAAAAAAAAAAAAAAAAAAAGTTAGATTTCTTGATGGAGGCCAGGCATTGCTGTTCTCTGTGATCCTTGTAAAAGCTTTATCTGCAGCCCTTGTGGGAGGTAAGGAGGCTAGAGGAGCCATTTACAACTTCAAGGGGCAAATGCAGAGGAGAATCCATAGAAGGAAGCTGAGAGCCAAGTGTTCCTGGGTAGTGCAGAAAGGTCGAATGCAAAATGAGTTAAAGACCTAGTTACTTTAAAGACTAAACTCACCTGCTGTGCATCTGTGCTTATTTTTACTTTATAATTAGCCTAGCTTTCGCAGACTTCATGTTCCAATGTGTCATAGTATCCTATTCCTTCGTAGGATCTCTTACGTGCACTCTCCGACTTGATCCTGAAAACCTTCTGCTTTACATTCTCTGCTGCTTAATGTCATTTTTATGTAATAAAATGTACATTTATTTCCCAGTCCTATTTGGAAAGAAATGTCTGTGTATTTATTATTCTGCACCTTTCTAACTGGAATTGCATTGTTTCTCGGTTATAATGCAATGCATACATAAGGCAAAAGTTGAAAGAAATTTTATGTCTCTCTTCATAGGATTTTTCTGTCTTTCCTGACTTATATTTGGGTCTCGAGGAGGGTTAAAATCATTCAGAAAAAAAATCTTATATTCACTCCCTTTGGGTATGCATTTCATATTGTGGCTAAATCTTGCTTTTATGTGTTTTTTTTTTTTTTTCTAATGTAAGGTCATTCATTTTGGTTCTGCTTTCTTAAGTGAGAACAGTGATGTAGTTTAGAAATTCAAGTTAAATGAAACTCACAATGTAGTGTCAAAAATTACCCTAAAGGCCATAGATAGAGTATGGTATATATGGTATGTGTGTCTTTCGTACGTTCATACCAGTATTGTATGTATCCAACTGGTGAGCATTATTTGGGACTTATGTCATGGCAACCTGGATGGAAATAGAGCTCCAGGTGGCAGGGTCACTTGGGCAAGAATACAGAGCCATGAAAGAGCCTTGGCTCCATAGTAACTGAGTGCGTACCAGCTCCAAATGGGGTCTCTGGCAGCAGGGTCAGAAACTAAACCACAGAGATTCTGAAACCGGTTCCTGTCATGCAAATGAGTTTAGGTGATTTTACTTTCAGTAGGAATAGAAACCCATTAGGGCCTTTAAAAAAATAACTTATTTTTTAATGAAGTAGAGCAACATGATCAACCTTGTGTTATGGGACAATAAGTCTGTGTGAAAGGAGCTAGAGGAGGGAAAAGTTAGGATGTTATGCAGCCTTGCAATTTTGAAAGTGAGGAGCCAAACCAGTTGAGACAGGTGCAGGGGTGATAAAAAGGAAAGGACATATTCAATGAATAGACTATTTTTATACATCTAGGGAATTTAAAAAAGATTTTAGAGAAGCCACATGTTAAATATAACTCACTTATTTTTCTTTCTTTTTTTTTTTAAGATTTATTTGTTTATTTTAAAGAAAGACAGATGGAGAGCACCAGCAGGACGATGGGCAGAGTGAGAGGGATAAAGAGAATCTCAAGCATATTCCCTGCTGAACACAGAGCAGGACTCCATCCCAGGACCCTGAGATCATGACCTGACCCAAAATCAAGAGTCTGACACTTAATGGACTGAGCCACCCAGGCACCCCATTATCTGTTTATATTTTCAACATATTTCTAGCAAATGTTTTTACATTCCGAGTGTAAAAATGCATAGACTATAAAACTATTATGGCGGAGATGCCATTTGCCAGAATAAAGCTATGGACACATTACTTTTTATGGTATATAAAAATATGGTATATTGTGTGTAGTTCTGAACACTTGTTGATTGAAAGAAGGAATGAGTCAATCAGCAAGTTAGTCTACTTGGGCAGAAATCATGAGTTCAGGCTCAGTTCTACTTCTACCTCTACCATTTTGTATGAGTGTCTTTTAGAGTCAACAAGAGGGACGCCTGGGTGGCTCAGTGGTTGAGCATCTGCCTTGGGCTCAGGTTGTGATCCCAGGGTCCTGGGACTGAATCCCACATGAGGCTCCATCTGTCTGTGTCTCTGCCTCCCTCTGTGTCTCCCATGAATAAATAAATAAAATCCTTAAAAATAAATAAATAAAAATAAACTCAACAAGAATTATTTTAACATTCCTGGGTTTCAATTCTTTCATTGTAAGATGCAAGCATTGTGTGAGATTATTTTTTAAAAAAAATCATCCTTGTTGATGTTATTAATCTGAAGGAAATCAAATAATTAGAGTATGACTATCACATGACCTACATGTGAGCAGAAGTAGGCTATGTATGGTTGCATTAAGAGAGCCAGCAACATAAAATAAAATAAAAAAACAAAAAAATAAAATAAAATAAAATAAAATTAAATAAAATTAAATAAAATTAAATTAAATTAAATTAAATTAAATTAAATTAAATTAAATTAAATTAAAAAAAAGAGAGCCAGCTGGCCCATCTGCTCTAGGTTCCAGAACTCATATGTCCATTGTATGATTAGGAAGAAAAGATTAATTAAAACCACTGAGTATCATGAGCCACATTTATAGAATATTTTTGAGATAAGGGTACCTACATCTCCACACCCATACACATACATACGTAAAGGAAAACCACAGAAAGGGATCACAAAATGAAAAAAAAAAAAGACTACAAAGTCAAAATAAGCTAGTAAATACACTTTTAATAGATGGACAGATAGATATAGACAAGGTAAAATGGCTCAAGAATATGAATACTGTGTATATACGTACACCCAAGCACACAACATAAAAAAGACCGATAAACATAAGGTGTTTAAATTCACTCACAATGTAAAAAGTTACAAAGAACAATGAAGACTGATGAGAATACTGGGAAAAATGCCAGGTTGGCAGGAATGTAAACTTGACAATATATATTGACATGTCTGACTCATATGCCTTTGGACCCAGCTATCTCAGTGGTAGGAACTTACCAATTGCAGATGTATTTATAATAGGAAAAACAACAACAACAGCAACAACAACAACAAACAAATTCTCTGAAGTGTCTACTGAAAGGAGATTGGTTAAATATAATGATTATAAACTTTTATTATTTTCATAATGGTTATATGCTTTTATAACATGCTTGCCCAATATATTATTTAATATAAATAATGTAAATAATCATGTATAAAGTATGGTTCAAGAATATGTGAATAGTTCCATCTTGTTCATGAAAATAAAAATTGAAATATAGGTTTGAGGGTAAGTAGGCAGTTATAAGATAAAGATAAATAGATGTTGGAGGGGTATAACAAAAACCCTTAAAGGGAGACAAATTACCCACATGAATTAAGTGAATTAATGTTTATTTTTCTCTCATTTATGTGGAAAACACTAATAAATGGCATAGAGTTTGATTTACTAATTCCAACTTGAGAATTCAGACATATAGCTCATGTGGTCAGACCACGCACACAATCCCCGAGTGGTTTAATTATTTCTAATGACTTCTCTCAAAGTAATGAGCGTGTATTCAGCCATTCAGGGTCTCAGGGCCTTGTTGTACCTTCTGGGGCTTCTGAGTGGCATGAGTTCTCATGAGCAAGCCAACACCCCTCCCTGCGTTCAAGTCTCCACATACATGAGAGTTCCCAAAAGTTGCTTTCCCTTGATCACAAGATAAGGTCCCTCGCGTTGTCACTCCCTGTTTCCTCACACAGTGATATTTTCTTTCTTGGCACTCCTCAGGATGGAATATCATGCATACATATGTATACGTATGGCTATCTGTACCCTTGATTATTTCAGGATCGGTTCCTTTTCTGATTCCCCTCTGGACCAAATATCATTCTTGAGAATTTTGGCCCCTCAGCTTGTTCATCATGCTTCCCTAGCGTCATGCTCAGTGTGCCTGGCACATTAGAGGAAATCAGTGGCTATTTGATAGATGAGTGATTGATTGAATTGGCGAATACATCCATGTACACTAAAAATCATATCCAAATTGGTTCTCATACTAGTTCACAAATATTTAGGTATTTCAGTGAAACTCTTCTAGAGTTGCAGTTTATATCAACTAGACTTCGCCTAGTGACTGTTCTTTCCAGGTCACAGCTCTGTAACGAGCAATGTTCACTTACTCTGTTCCTTGTTCTACTATGTATGTGTGCTTATAGATGCATTGACATATGTTATGTAGAGAGAGTGTTGAAAATTTAGAATTTAACTATTGCTACAAAATAAATGTTTAAGTGATTACTGTGTTTATTATTAAAAATTACATGAATAAATTGACTACTGGTCAGAGCAAATGGGAAATATAAATGGCTCAGGACTCTCAAGTGCATATTCCACACTCCATCTCCACCTGGGTAATAGGAATGGTTTCTCTGTGGGTTACATTCTCTCTGCACACCCAGGTTTGGAGGGGTTATGTTGTTGTCCCTGAATTTGGGTGGTAAGAGAATAAATCCCAGGAGGACTACTACATACAAGCAGACTATGCCACACTTTGTGGCCATCATTGACCATGTTGTTTCCTTGTTGCACATTAAACATGCTCTCTGGTGAACTCCCTGCTTCCACCTCTTGGATACTCAGTGTTCAGTAGAGTCAGGAACTGCTGTGCTATCCAAGCACTGCGGAAGGTAGTATTTTGGGATTTGCATGCTTCAGATGATTAACCAAGTCTTCCCAATGAAGGGAACCTTTGTCTTTCGCATTAGTCTCTAAAAAGTCATGGAGCATCCAGCAAAACAAGCTGATTTGATTTTTAATTGTGCTCCTGATTTTTACCTATAGAGGAAGATCTAAGAACTCTCAAATAACTTATGTGGTTCTTTGTGAATAACTTTTTCTCCAAACCGAAGATAATCTCTACTGTAACTGAGTGGGCACTCATTTTTTAAAAAGTTTTAATTTAAATTTCTGTTCACATCTAGTGTAATATTAGTTTCAGATGTACAATCTAGTGATTCAAAACTTACGTCCAGCACCCGGCGCTCCTCACAAGTGCGCTCCTTAATCCCCGTTATCTATTTCACCCATCCCCCACCTACCTCCCCCCCGGTAACCATCAGTTTGTTCTCAATAGTTAAGAATCTGTATCTTGCATTCCCTTCTCTTTTTTCCCTATGCTCATTTTTTTCCTTAAATTCCACATATGCGTGAAATCATATGGGGCTTGTGTTTCTCTGATTTATTTTACTTAGCCTAATACTCACTAGCTCCATTCACATCATTGCAAATGCCAAGATTTCATTCATTTTGATAGCGGAGTAATATTCTTGTGTGTGTATGTGAGAGACAAAGACATCTTCTTCATCCATTCTTCATTTGATGGACTTTGGGGTTGCTTTCATAATCTGGATCTTGTAAATAATGCTGCTATAACTATATGCTCAATAAGAAATGCAAAGATGAAAAATATCATATCTTCCCTTTTACATTTTTGTTTCTAATATTAATATGAACCTTACCTAAGTATAGAGGAAAATATTTTCCTCCAAAAGTGCTATTAAATGTCTTATGTCAATCACTTTTAAAATTTAAACTCATATATTTCAAGCAGTGAATTAAGAAATATTCCCTAAAAGGGAAGATATTATCTTATTCATCTTTGTCTTTCTTATTGAGCATATGGTGTGAATTAGGTGAAAATTTATTAAATTTGTGAGTAAACATTTCTTAGCAGATATATAACACTTTTTCCTTCAAATATATCCTTAGGGAAGAACAACCCACAGCTCTTAAACTACAATATTTATGCCCAGGATTAGGGAATTATTTAATATTTGTAGACTTTGCCTATACAGCACATGTGTAATGCAGTGATAGGAATGATCCAGGTCATACCAGAAAAATCACTGTGTGACAGAAAGGAGGGAAGAGGGGACTTTAGTCTTTCATCTGTTCATTCCTAGAGCATGAAGGAGAACATCGTTTTGATGAGCATTTAATATAGGTCCTTAATGCCTATTTGTGAAAAAATTATTAATGATGTTGCAAATATTGATAATGATGTTCATGATGGTGAGGGTGGATGATAAGGGATGTTATCACTCTTGACATCTCAAAAATGTTTGCCTACTTACCTTCTAGAAGTTTCCTTTCCTGGGAAAGATTGTTGAAATAAAACCTATCATTCATCTCCTGAGATAGTGAGAATTCACCAAAAGCATTCCGAAGATAAAGCATTTGGTATTGAATACCTAGTCAATGCTATTTCGTATTGAATGTCTACTGGAAGTTATCGTTTAATTTTTTTTTCTTACCATCCTAACAGACAAAAAGGTAGAGGGGAAGAAACATTTCATTCTCTCAGCTTGCAAGTAAACCTTTAAGATTTAGTTTGTTCCACGTTTGTTCTGCCTTAAGGGAAAAGCTTGAATGAATAACTGATTGGAAAGGAGAAATCCTTTGTTCCCAACATTGAGCGGTTACATTTCAATGCCTCCAAGAGTAGGAGCATTCTGTCCATTGTGTAACTTTGGGTGTGTTATCACCCCCTTTATGCTCAGTAGAGATTTCCTTCTAGCCATAAGCAACAGAATTGATTTTATTTATATTGAACTTGGTAATTTTGATTTTACTTTGTTCTCAACTTAGTATAGTAATACTGAACAGGATATTCAGATACAGTCACAAAGCTCTTAGAGAAAGACTATGACTATGGATATATAAGACAAAAATACAAGAAAAAACTCCTTTTAACTTCTTAGTCAAAACACAAGAAAAGATGCGGAGAATTTGGATTGTCTTCAATGTTTTCCTTTGTCACTGAATCCTGAGGTTAATCCTTGAAGCCTCGAGGTGCTCCTGTAGCATTAATTGCAATTGTTTTTGGTTCCTCAATTTCTCAAATATTCTGTTCTAAGTAAAGTCTTCCTAATGGTTTTTTGTAGTTGTTGATTTTTAAATAGCAGTGCAAGTTACTTATGACCTCCAAGGTTCAGTAAGCCTTCAAACCTTTTAGCTTTTGTATTGATAACCTAATCATGAAATTAAAGCATCTATAGTAAGCAGATGAGCTAATGTAAGCAGTGTCATGTGTTCTTTGGTGTACAAATCAATAAAGCTATCATGATGGCTTTCAGTTCAATCATCTAGCTACTGGAAAGTGCACATAGCTTTTAAAATAGATTTTTAAAATATGTATCATTTGCACTAACAGCTATATTGTTGCTCAACATTTTGCTATAACTATTATAAGTTACATCATTATCAGTGGCATCATATTTTCACAGAATCATTGAGTAATGCCAAATTCCAAAGAAAAATGGAGTCCAGCAGATAAAAGATATGACCTTGAGCTCTGTAAAACAAAGATGCTAGAGTCATCCTGTCTTATTTTCCAGGTGCATATGTGCTCCAGGTCAAGGCCACAGACGCGGATGACCCGACCTATGGAAACAGTGCCAGAGTCGTTTATAGCATTCTTCAGGGACAACCTTATTTCTCTATTGATCCCAAGACAGGTAAATTTTTTATTAGAGACAACATTATCACCACCCCTTTCAAATATTTAAACTTTAATTAAATCTTGGCATGGGAACTTACCTATTCTAAAAATGCAGTAAAAATTCCGTTTGCTGTACATTAGGCAAAGGAAGATAGGAACTTACCTCATGGCTGCAGAACCATTTCCTCTGGATTGAGCTTTGTGTAAATGTGGGCCATTTCACATATATGTGTCAAGTCCCAATCCCAAATTAGGGTTTCCCTATATGATTTATTTTAAATTTTCAAAAGCCTGGGCATGTTTTTCTTTTTTATTCTCCAGGATAAAATAACTTTTTATTTCATATTTTCTTGTATGGGTTCAGTTATATGCAGTTTTGGGTGTTATCAACATGTGGTAAGATCACGGAGCTTCTACTGCTGTATTTATCAGGGATTATGGATAGTTGATTGGGATTAATACTGACTTTTGCCTCTAGCAGAAGAGAGGAGAGGGTTGACAAACTTGAAACACTCAGATCACTAATTCTTCTGGTCTATGCCATTGAAGCTAGTGTCATTTAAAAAAAATATTTATTTTTTGAGAGAGAGGCGTGGAGAGAGAGAGAGAGAGAGAGAGCAAATAAGCAGGAGGAGCCATAGAGGAAGAGAGAGAAGTAGGCAACCTGCTGAGCAGAGATGTGGGGCTCAATCCCAGCATCCTGGGATCATAATTTGAGCTGAAGGCAAATGCTTAACCAACTGAACCACCCAGCCCCTGAAGCTAATTTCCTTTTTAAGTCAAAACATTTGAATGGCAGTTTTCAGGGCCAAATATATATGAATCTTTGGGAAGTATAGAAAGGGCAAGATATTACACACATAGAAGATTTTATATTCCCTTTCAAATAAAATGAGGTACCTCTGTTCTAGAGAATCTGGTTTTTGAATCCTAGATAGTTTTTAATGAGATCCAGCCATGCTGACCAGTGATCAAATAGATGTTCCAGGGATCCCTGGGTGGCGCAGCGGTTTGGCGCCTGCCTTTGGCCCGGGGCGCGATCCTGGAGACCCGGGATCGAATCCCACGTCGGGCTCCCGGTGCATGGAGCCTGCTTCTCCCTCTGCCTGTATCTCTGCCTCTCTCTCTCTCTCTCACTGTGTGCCTATCATAAATAAATAAAATTAAAAAAAAATTAAAAAAAAAAAACAAATAGATGTTCCATGACACAGTTAAAACAAAACTCCAGAATGACAGCTATTTTATAAGGTCTTATATGGTACATTATAAGATATTGCATATTGAATTCAATATTATTTATTACATTAGCTTAAAATAATGAAATAAATGGTTAGTGTACTAGACTAATGTTACTTTTTTCTATTTGTGAGTAAATTTTTAAAGAGTGATATCAAGTTGAAAAGGATTAATTTCACACCGTATATGCAAATAGGCTAACCATTTCAAAATTGACACTTCCCCATAAGCGTGTGCTAGAATCTGGAATACTAATTAGAAGTAGGTTAATTAATAATTAGCCATGTTTTAATGTCACCTAGACACATAAAGTCAATCAAGTTGAAACAGAGAACCTGTAGAAAACTTCCTGCAAATGAACCTGCTATTCTCTCATTTCTTACTGTTCTCATTAACCCCATAGAAGGACAGAAGTCTGCAAACAGTTATGGGAATAAGGCAGGAAATTGCTCCCTTTTGTAAACCTAAAAAAGAGTAGTTCGTAATGGGGACAGACAGCATCATTCCTTTCTAAGAAGGGACCCTAGAAAGGTTTAGGACACAGAAGTTCTTTAGGTTTGGAAAGAGGGTCAGAGACCAAAAGCCAGGGTGTCAAATGTTAAGACTGAATGCATGATAGGGAAGTTACACCTGCAATATGAGTAATTCTCAAGAAGTATGACATGGAGATAAGATATTTGGGAGTATCAGTGTTAAGGAACTTTGGTAGTTGTCACTTAAGAGTGGGGAATTGTATTTATAGAAAAAAAAAAAAGAAAAATTGTAGGGGAAAGAATTTGGGGAAAGAAAGTTATAATGGTACCAAATTCTAGAAGGATGAAGATGATTTGGACAACAGGCTGAATATATAGACAAATAGTGAAGGGAAATTATGTAAAATATAATAAAACCTTTTTTCAGATGAAAACATTTTTGGTTATTCCTTCTATGTTTAACCCATCTTTTTCGCAATTTGACCATAATGGATAGTCTAACTAGAAACAGAGGTATGGGCAATGTAGTGTCTTAGATCTCTTCAGCCTCTGAGAAGTGCTTCTCAGAATCAGAGGAGGTGGAAAAAAAGAGAAAGGAAGGTATGTAGAGATAAGTGGAGAGGGAATTCGGTGTTAGAGTACACTTAAGTGGGTCGTTGTGATTAATTCTATAGAATGGGTGAGTTTACACACTCAGAGTAAGTGTGGGAGAAGAAAGATGAAGAGCATTGGGTGTTATATATGTTGGCAAATTGAAATTCAATTAAAAAATACCTTGACACTAAAAAAAAAAATGAAGGAATTAATAGGGATGAAATAACAGTAGATGTAGGCAGTGTCTAGCTGAAAAGTAAGAGAAAAACATACAAAGACGAACTTAGGCATAGAGCACAGATTAAGAATGTAATCATTATAGTGAAATTAATACGAGACAGACAATAATTACATCAGTCGAAACACTTCCTGTCCCCTTGGCTTTACTGGTTCAATTTCAACTTTAGATGAGTTCTAACGCCTTTAGGAAGTATTCTCTTCCGGGAGAGTGTGGATATTCATACTATGCCTTTAATAACTACGCATTTATGTTTTATGTAATGCTTATTATTTAGAACTAAAGGTGAAACAACTCTGGCATAAACAATGAAATAGATTTTTTGAAGCATTGATTTTCACTGGAGACAGAAGTCTTGATACTAACAATGCCTCAGACCACTAGACAGGAAAAGAGTGGATGATGAGGCACTTCATTAATAGAATGATAACTAGTTCTTCATGCACAGAGACCATTAAGAAGACTTTTTGTCAAATTTATCACCTTGTGGTACATAAGAGTAAATCAAAAATCAAGGATAATTGCAGTTTCTCAGAAATAGTATCCATTTGTTCCAGCCATATAGCTTCCTTTTATGATTCCTTTTGTCGTTATTAAATAAAATGCATGAAAAACTAATATTATCTAAAATTTTCCACATTTGAGTGTAGAATACACTTAAAATAATTTTTAAAGGAAGAGTCTCATCAGAACTTCTGGTGCCTAAATATTTATGAAGAGATAAATATAGCCATTTATTATTCATTTGGAATGAGAAAATAAAACACATTTCCTTGGTCATATTGCTTTTTGACAAACATTCCTAGCATCTCTATCCGAGTGAATACAGCAAGCTTTTTTGTAAGCAGTATAATTTGATGGTAGTTGTATCAAATAAGCTCAGAAATAGTAGTTCTCTTAAAAATTGGCTAATTTGGCAATTATTTGGTTTAACTGGGAAATTATTTACTGTGAATTAAAATTCACATACGTTCATAAAAATATACTTCGAGTGATTATTAAATATTTTTGAAGCCTCAGATATGAGAAATCTATAAAACATTTTTAAAAAATATTTCTTTATTTACTTGAGAGAGAGAGAAAGAGAGGGCAGGCGAGAAGGGGAAGGTCAGAGGGCGAGAGAATCTCAAGTGGACTGAGATCAGGACCTGAGCTCACACCCTTGATTGGACTTTTAACCAACAAGACTCAAGTACCCCAAATCTATGACATTAAATAGCATTTATACTCATCATACTTATTATTTATAAAATATTAAAATATGTGTCATATTAGGATGTTATATTATGCATATTTTATACTTAATGTTTTTAAATATTAGAAAAACATTTATAATTTTTAAAGGTTTATTTATTTATTTATTATTTATTTATTATTTATTTATGAGAGACACAGAGGGAGGCAGAGACACAGGCAGAGGGAGAGGCAGGCTCCATGCAGGGAGCCCGACGACGTGGGACTCGATCCCAGGACCCCGGGATCACGCCCTTAGCCCAAGGCAGACGCTCAACCACTGAGCCACCCAGGGGTCCCAAAACATCCATAATACATAAAACATTAAACATAGGCATTATGTTTGACCCAGTGCATGGAATCGGGATGCTAGACATCTCTACAGTATTGATGATAGATTTAGGAAAACAAATACGGCTACAAATGATTGACCTCATGTCTTAATTTACATTTAAAATCCTTTTAAAATACTTAAGTTGTTCCCTAGATCATTTCAAAAGCTAGTCTGAGTTGGGTAACCAGATATTGGTATGTTGTGTATCACGTGGTGACGATGTGTTCTATTTTTCCAAATGATCTGAGCCCTAATTGAACAAGTGTCATTATTCATTTTACTTCAGCAGTTTTTTAATGTTAAATGTTTTTGTTGTGATAAAATACATGTAACATAAAATTTACCATATTAACCATTTTAAGTGTACAGTTTGAGTGGCATCAGGAACATTCACATTGTTGTGCAACCACCACTGCCATCCCTATCCAGAGTTTTTTTTTTTTTTTTTCAATTTCTTTTCGTTTATGTGAATTGTCAAAAACCATGTATATTTATAAGTTTTTATTTTATGTATTTATATATGCATTTACAGATCCATATGAAAACAATTGAGTGGGGCCAGGGTTGAATGCATGAGCTACATTTTTTCCCTTTTATTCACATACCGATATTTCATGCTCTGTGGTTCCATCCTAGCGTCTGTTTAGGGAAATCTGATAAATGTTGCAGAGAGAACTGACATTTTCTGAAGATTTTTACTCTTTGAGTCAGACTGTCTCCTTTTATTCAGGAGCTGTAATCTCCAGGCCTCTGTCCTGCGTGAAACTTCCTGTCTTTCTGTTATTTGTTCTTTTAGGTCTTTAACAACGTGTTGGTGTTTTTATCCCTATAGTGTAATTAAAGCATGGATGAGACTATATTTTGAGCTAATTTTGATACTGCCATATAAATATCTACAGTATTTCATGGCTTGAAATGCTTTTGATATTAAGTCAGAGGAAAGTTTGAGAGATTCAGGCACCTCAGTGCTGAGAAGCTGACGAAAGAAATAATGCATTCTTTTTCCAAGAGCAAAATAAGAGTGCTTGTCTACACACAGTCGTCATGCCTTTCATACTTTTTGCATTTAGACAAGGTCTGACTATGGACACGGGGAGAGCAAGGAAAGCAATAAATACTAATAAGTATAAGGCTGGAAAAATAGGTCAAAGAAATAGACAATCATTAAGCTCTTGTTTTGCATATTACCTATTTGGTAATGTCTTGCACATGTGTAGTGAAATTGCGTGACTAATGTGCTCCTGTGAATGATTCACCTGTATCCTGCATCGTCTCACTCCCCGAGAACTCTGCGTGAACCTGACTTGCCTTATTTTAGAAATCATGGAATGCACACATGAGCAGCCAGACCTGAGAATGTTTGGCCTTAAAAGGAAAATACTCCAGGGGCATGTGATGCATGACTTGGGCAAGTGGTAGAGCTGTTATGCAGTAGAGGAGTGGCTGTATTCGCTGCTGCTTGGGAGGAAAACGGCTAGCAATGGTTGGTGCGAGTTGCAGGAAGAAAGAATTTGGGTTTTATACACATCGAAGAAGATGTCAGTATTTGTCCGTAAATTAGAGGAGTGCCTCATGGGATTGTGAGCTTCCCATTAGTGGGAGGGTGAAAACAGATGATGAATGATGAGCTGGTGGTGCTGGATCTATCTGTTCACATGATGCATATTTCTCTATAAGCAATAGCCTCACAGGTGTTTTGCTCCTCGGATACCAAGATGAGTCTAGTAGATCCTCAAATGGATCCTCCTCTATTGGAAGGAGGCCACCAGGTCCTCAGAAGATTACAGCTGAATTTTGTAGGATAAAATTCTCTGATACATAGTATGGCTGGTAGGCACTGATGCAGGCTGAGCGGATGGCTTCCTGAGGATAGAGACCCTGAGAAGTGACTTCTGAGTCCCAAAGCTAAGGTATACTCTAGGTGGGAAGAGGGTCTCTAGATTTCCTTCCTCCTGAAGATAACCTGATAACTCTTCTTGTCCTTAAAATATGTTATTGGATTTTTAAAAAATATTTTTAGTTTTTTTTTTCAATTTATTTATTTATGATAGTCACAGATTGAGAGAGAGAGAGGCAGAGACACAGGCAGAAGGAGAAGCAGGCTCCATGCACCAGGAGCCCCATGTGGGATTCGATCCCAGGTCTCCAGGATCGCACCCTGGGCCAGAGGCAGGCGCCAAACCGCTGCGCCTCCCAGGGATCCCCCATGATATTGAATTATTGACAACATTTTTTTAAAATTATACACGTCCAATGTGCAGTGATAGACACAACATTTCTATTAATATTCTTAAAGATTGAACTAGCTTTTGAAAACCCCATTTCACATCTTAGGCTCACTTAAGACTGTAGTGAAAAGAAAACTCAGTGGGTTTTCATATCAATTGCTGCAAAGGCAGGTCTTATACAAGTATTTTTAAATACAGTTTAGCTGAGGAATTGAAAAACAGCAAATTTCCATTGTCAGTGCTAAAGTAAAGGTTTCCATCTTTAGCTCTAATTATTTTTTTCTATTCCACCATCTATTAGCAATTCTTAAAAGGTTTGAGCGTTAAAATATATTTGCTAATGCTTCCTTCAGTTTCGTATTTTAAAAAGTTAATCATGACATGGCCAACACTGGAGTCTGTGATCTACTAAGAGATATCGTTTTCAGGGATAAAAATAGTATTTAATTTTTTTTATGATATACCAGCTGTCATGCACATAGACTTACACTAACCACTCCAGGTCACTGTATATCATGAGTATTCTCATGATCAACCATCAATAATAACGAAAATTACTAGTAACATATTCAATTATCATCTCTCTTGAAGGATGTATGGTAATTTTCCATGATTTACCTAAGCTTATTGCTATATGTTATTTTATGTATTTCATTAATATTTATTGTGTGCCTACCATATGCTATGCATTGCTCCAGAACTAGGTCTCCTACCAGGAAAAACAAAAACAAAAACACACAAACAAACAAAAACAACAACAACAAAAAAAAACCACAAAGGCAAAATTGCCTACCTTCAGGAATATTCGTATTATTTAGGGAAATACAAAATGAACACAAGTAAGCAAAATACATTTTATTTTGAATAACAGTAAGGGCTAAGGAGGAAATGATAAAGTAGAGAAAGAGCATAGGGAGTGCTGGGAGGGTTATGTGTGGTAAGCAGAATAATGATTTCCCAAATATGTCTACGTCCTCATCCCTGGGACCCATGATTATGTTATATTACATAAGGAAGGGGAATTAAAGTTGCAGATGGAATTAGAGTTGCTACTCACCTGCAGATAAGGTGGGGAGGTTATCCTGTATTGTCTACATGGGCCCAGTTAAGTTACACGTGTTCTTAGAAGTGAGAGAGGGAGGTGGGCAAGTCAGAGTCCAAGAAAGATTTGAAGATGCTGTGCTGCTGCCTTAGAAGCGAAGGAAAAAAAGTCAGGGGCTAGAGAAGTCAGACATCTTTTGGAAAACAAAAACCCTCCAGAAAGGAATGCATCTAGCCACAACCGTGACTTTGGCTTTCAAGACCCATATTGGACTTCTGGCCTCCAGAATTGTTGGATAAGTCTGATAATTGTCTTTCTCTGATATGATCTCATTCATATGTGGAATTTAAGAAATAAAACAGAAGATCATAGGAAAAGAGGGGTAACAATAAAACAAGATGAAATCAGAGAGGGAGACAAACCATAAGAGACTCTTAATCATAGGAAACAAACTGAGGGTCATGGATGGGGGTGGGGGTGAAGGGATGGGGTAACTGGGTGATGGGCATGAAGGAAGGCACATGATGTGATGAGCACTGGGTGTTATATGAGACTGATGAATCCCTGACATCTACCTCTGAAACCAATAATACATTATATGTTAATTAATAAAATTTAAATAAAGTTCAAAAAAAATAAAAAGGGGGAAAAAAAGAAGAGGAAATTTGGAGGGAAGACCAAGTGAAGACATAGGGAGAAGCTGGCCATCCATAAGCCAAGGAGAGAGGCCTCAGAAGAAACCAACTCTGCCCACATTTTAATCTCAGACATCCAGCCTCCAGAACTAGGAGAAAATACATTTCTGTTTTCGAACTCTTCCCCCACCCCACCCCAGCCCAAAAAAAGGGTAATAAATTTGTGTTGCCTTTAGGTCTTTTGGTCTGTGGCAATTTATTACAGAAGAAATGGGAAACTAAATCAGCATAGGATTGTAGGTAGAAAGACCAACAAAGTCCTATGAAAAGGGCTTTGAGAAAAGATGAAGGAAGTAGAGGAGCTGTTCATGCATAAACCACAAGAAGAACATTCCCCACAGAGGGAAGAGACTGTGCAAAGCCCTGGTGACCGAAGGAGGGAGTTGTGAAAGGTAAGATCAGAGCGGTAAGTGGGAAGGTGGAGATTATGTGAAGCGTTTACCCTGAGGGACTTGGATTTCTGAGTAGAGGAACAGTGTTAATGTGGTTCACACTCTTGCCTCGCCACCATGACGTCTCTTTCCAGAATAGACTTTGGACTGTGATCTTGAGTGAGTGGAGAGCAGACCCCATCATTGCATTGTTCCTCCCTCACTCCCCGTAGTCTCAAAATAATAATTAACATATTTTTCCAGCTTGATTAGGAACGAATTGACATACAACACCGTGTACGTTTAAGATTACAAGGTGTTGATGCGATGCCCTTAATATTGCGAGATGATTACCACCACAGCGTCAGCCATCACCTCCATCTCATCACATAATTCCCCGAGCTACTCCCCTAGCAGCTTTCAAGTCTATCATATAGTCATGTGCACTATAATCATCGTGCTGTACAGTGGATGCCCAGAAGGTATCCACCTCATAACCGGAAGTGTCTACCTTTGACCATCCCCCATTGCCCCCACTCCACAGTTCCTGGTAACCACCATTTTACTCTTTTTCACTGAGTTCATCTGTTTTAGAGTCTATGTATGGATAATATCTTAGAATATTTCTTACCTCTCTCTTATTTCACTTAGCATAATGCCCCCAAGATTCATCCATGAGGTGCCAAATGGTTGGGTCTCCTTCACTCTCCTGACGAATGAACATTCTCTGTCTGTGTGTGCGTGTGTGCACACCATATCTTCTTTATCCAATCAACTCTTGATGAACATTTAGCTTGTTTCTGTATCTTGTTTTTTTTTATGAATAATGCTACAATGACCATGAAGATGCAGATACCTCTTTGAGATCCCGTTTTCATTCCCCTTGGGTATATACCCAAAAATGAGATCATTGGAAACTATGACATTTCTGTTTTTAATTTTTTTGAGGAACCTTGGCGCAGTTTTCCATGGTGGCTGCACTAATTTACATCCCCACCAACCGTGCACAAGGGTTCCCTTTCCTCTGCATCTGCCAACACTTGTTATCTCTTGTCTTTTGGCTGACAGCCATTCCAACAGGTGTGAGGTGATAATCCTTTGATTGTCATTTCTCTGATGATGATTGACGACATTGAGTACCTTTTCCTGTCCTTGTTGACCTTTTGTATAACTCTTTTTCGAGAAAATATCTGTTCATTTCTTCTGCCCATTTTTAAATCAAGTTGTTCATTTTCTTGTTTTGTTTTGTTGCTGTTGTTGTTGTTACTGAGTTGTATGAGTTCTTTTCTATTTTGGATATTAACCCTTTATCAGATACATGATTTGTGAATATTTTCTCTCATTCCATGGATTGTCTTTTTCATCTTCCTGATTGTTTCTTTTGCTGTGCAGAAGCCTTTTAGTTGCGTACGCTGGTTGATTTTCAAGATGCTTCCCAGAGAGTTCATTTGTCTTTGAAATCCCTATGTTATGTCTTCTTTTCCTCTCTGTGGTCTTATTTTACCTGTCCTTCCCATAGGGATGTCCTGCAGCCTCATGGACTCTCTGGTATGCTTTGGAGGGACCACCCCTACTCCTACAAAGGACTTGCCTGTTTCCCTCCCTGGGTCACTCCATCTGGTGTTCTTTTCAGGTCTGTCTCCTCCACTTCTCTGATACTGCAACTCGAAAGCCTTTCCCCAGAGATGACTTTTCTGACACCACTATCAAAGGCACTTGATTTCATTTCCCCTATCACACGAATCACCATCTGAAATCAGCTTCATTGTGTATTTCCTTATGGTCTCCTTGACCCTCACCTGAACACATGCCCATTGCAGGTACATTTCGCCAAAGAACCTTGCACAGAGACTGTATCGATTATTATCCACACTGAAGCAGAGGACACCCAGTTGGGTAATTTGAAATTAGTTTCACAAAAAGACTGTTTTTTTAAAGTGCAAACAGACTGGAGGGAAACCATGTGGAATGTGGTTGAATCTGGAGAATGCATAACAGGTGGCTGTGCTGAGGACATTAGGAGTGAGGACACGGTAGGGGCCTGGAGACCCGTGCGGTGCGGGGCATAGCCAGAGACCATGTGGGTGTGTGGCTCTCCATCCAAAGAAAAACCAACCTCATTGTCTTCTGCCATTCTATCCCTTGCCAATTGGGCCCATCCCAACTGAAAAGCCAGAGAGCAGAGAGAAGTCTAGAGAAGTGTATGAGGTGGATCTAGTGTATGAAGTGTAGAAAAGGGTGTACAGTGGCAGATGGAGGAGTGTTCACCATTATACCATGGAATTTAATGACACTGCCTGAATGAAACACGTATTTTAGTGCAAATGCTGAGTCCATGTCTGAGTCCTGAATTCCAATCCTCAATTCCAAAAAAAAAAAAAAAAGAAAAGAAAGAAAAACCATATACTAGATTAGCATGTGTAATATTTTATGATTTTTCTTACAAAATATTGCATTATTTTCATCTCAAAATGTTATCAGTGTTAAACCCATTTTTGCAAATTAAGCTGAGATCCCTCAAGACTAAGGGGCTTGCATCCAACATGAGGGTCACTGCAGAGAGAGAATGTGTCCCCTGGCACAGCGGTGTCCTTTGATATATTACATGTATAACTTTCTTGTAATTCCATTCATATTGGCAGAAATAAAATCCCACTATTTCTTCTCTTACTTGTATTTACTCTAATATCTCAATGACGTATGCTCAGAAGTTCGTCAGGTACAAGACATTCAAATCATACCAGGATTCAGTGTACACTTGCCTACCCACTTGTTTTTTTTTTCTATTAAATAAGGTTTGGTTCAGAATTAAAGCTAATTAATTCAATCTTGTGGTATTACTACTATGAAGTATTCGTACCGTCCCTGCAAAATTCAATTTGCAAGACTCAGCTATTCATGCAAGGCTATTGCTATGTTTTGATATACAAATACTAAGAAATAGGGATGAAGGCATGAACCTAAACCTCAGACAGGAAATAACAGAATGTGGCACTTCCTTTTTCGGGTTCTGTTCTACTCTAGAAGCACTTGAGCTCCATCCTTGGTAACGTTGCTCCTCCCTCAAGACCCTGTAATCCATTTTCGCTTGTTTGGCTTCAGAGATTCGGCAGTTGGTAAACTGGGTGGTCCATAAGAGGAGGAACTACTTGGAAAAGAGACTGTTCTTCACCAGGCTGTTACAATAGGCCACAATGTTTTAAGATTGTCTTCTCACATTTGAATTTTGTAATTTGCCTGATTTCCCAGGCTCCACTCTGAAAAAGATTCTACAAATGCCATATTTTATTTCTCTGAGGTAGTGGCTCTTGAGTGGAAATGGTGGTGGAGGAGAGGAAGCATATCATGGTTATCAGTGCTTTTATTTGGAACTACATATGCAGTCCTTTCCTCTCTCTAAATTCGAACAGATGTCTTCCATTCCAGGGACATGACACTAAGGGAGGGCTAAAAGCACCAGATAGGTCACCTCTCTGGTTGGAACAGGGCAGGGCAGTGATGTCTTGATGATAATTGTAACGACTTACCAGAAAAACAAAAACAAAACAACCCTAGTCTTAAATAAGTGTGATGATGCCCATGTCCTCTCTTTTTCATAGCATTTTAATGTACATGCATACGATATATAATATAAAGTATAAAATTTAAATTTATGCATTTTCATATTAGAAATGAACCGAGTAAAGTAAAATTATATATTAAAGTATAAATATACATGTATATAATTTCTATATTGGAAATGAACTGGGGAAAGATAAATCTAGTCAACAACAGGACACTAGAGCATGCATGTAAATTAAACCCAGATGTTTATCTAGAAAATTTAATCATTCTCAGGCAGGCAGAATTCATGTAACTTAAGGCATGTGGGACCAGGGCACTGAAGTGGCAGAGATGAAAAATCTTAACTAAGAGACTTGGGGGTGAAACATTAAGGATCCGAGCTGAAGAGAGGAAAAACAGATGGAAATAATAGAGTGTCGGGACCAATGCATGGGTAAACAGCAGTAGCAAAAAAGTAGAGCTCGTCTCTTTTGCAACCATTTCCTGCTGAGAGTCAGAAGAAATCTCAGATTAGAGTTAATTCTTAATTAGCAACAGGACAGCATTTGGTAAGTCAATAGTGGAAGGAGGAGAAAAAAATGCGAGTAGATATTCAGTTGGGGTTTTGGATGCTACGCTTCGTGTCGTTGACCAGTATGTATATTTGTTATTCATATATGCTACGTTACTTAAGAAACCACACTATTAAAGATACAGGGGTTTAAGACAAATGCTTTGCAATCTCTCTCTAAAACCATTGGCTATAGGTTGGAATATGGTATAAAATTTATTCATAATTTTACTTGCAACAGATCCAGGAGGTTTTAGTTATTTCACTATGAATAAATATAAATATAAATTAGTTCTATCCTTGGAGACAAGGGCAGAAAATGAGTGGGATATGTCGATATGCATATACACTGCATGATTCATGATTGTGAACTTAATTGTTTATATGTTCATTCATTCATTCAGCCAGTCATTCAACTAGTCAGTTGGTTGACACATTCTTATTGAGTGCCTACTACATGGCAGACGCTGCCCTAGATGCTAGAGTAACTTGGCGACAAGAGAGACAAGGTCCCTGCAGTGGCATTGCTTAATGAGATCTAAGTGAAATTTCTGTGGCTAGAATAATTAAGAAGAATCCCGAGGGATGAAATAAAATACCCGGAGAAGATATTTTGTGTGTTTAAAATGTTAAAGGAGGGCAGCCCGGGTGGTTCAGTGGTTTAGCGCCGCCTTCAGCCCAAGGCGTGATCCTGGAGACCCGGGATTGAGTCCCACCTCGGGCTCCCTGCATGGAGCCTGCTTCTCCCTCTGCCTGTGTCTCTGCTCCCCCTCCCCATGTGTCTCTCATGAAAAAATAAATAAAATCTTACAAAAATAAATAAAATGTTAAAGGAATAAATGTATTTTAGAAAATGAAGATTAGAATGGAGAAGAAAATAGCATTCTTTATATGAACCTCACATTCAGTGCAACCACCTAGTTTTTGAATATATATTTAATTGATCTTGTTTAACAATTTCATTTCCTCTTACAGATAGAATCATTCCTTTTAAACCATGTCTGACCTGGTTGACTTAATGAATGGCCACCTTCTAGAGCTGATCCATTGTTTTTGACCATATTCCACTATGCAGCACAGCATTTCATTATACAGCTGTTCCCATAACATGTTTAATTATATCTAACTATTGGACCTTTTGAATGTTTCACTTTTAAAAAGGTACAAATTTTGTTATTATGTCTTTGCTAGTGAATCCAGATAGACGGATAGACGCATTTTCTTGTTGCAGACTATCTGATCTCAGAAAACGGAATGTTTGTAATATTTATTTTATTTATTTATTTTTTCCCTCAAGGTGTGATTAGAACAGCTTTGCCAAACATGGACAGAGAAGTCAAAGAACAATACCAAGTCCTCATCCAAGCCAAGGATATGGGCGGACAACTAGGAGGGTTAGCCGGAACGACAGTAGTCAACATCACCCTCACCGATGTCAATGACAATCCACCTCGATTCCCCAAAAGTAGGTGCTTTCCTGTTGAGTTTAAGTTAGCATGGCCTAAAAAAATAAAATAAAAATGATAATAAAAATAATAATAATAATAATTCTCACATTTCATTGAATGTTATAGAAATCATAATAATTTTCCAGACACTTTTGGTCTTTAGGCAGCAGAAGCCAATAGACAAAAATTAAATGACTTAAGAGTTTCATTTTCCATTAGAATCATGCTCAGCATGACTTTAATATAAAATAATACAAGTCAGTAATTTAACAGAGTCTTATGTTATTGATGCTTATTAAAGTCTTCTCAATAGGTTAGAATTTTGCTCTAATTTCTTATTTGAGAAAGTAATATAAATATGAACGTTCCATTGTGATTTAAGACTCATATTTATGACACATATGCCATCATATTATTTGCTCTATCATGCTATTGGCTTAAGAATTCTCTGTCTTTTCTTTAACTACTGTACGTGCTGAATCATTTCCATACATTTCCATGTAAGCATCAGATGATATTATAGTGATGCTATTTACATTATTTTAGTCTTATTTTATTTTAGTTTTGCAATAGGTGAAAATTGTTACAGTTCCTATGATAATAGAATGGTTCACACCTGTATTTTCTCTGTAACTCTGTGCTTCTTACTGAAAATGAATACTTCTCACTTGTGTTACATCTAGTTTTCTTTCGCAGTATTACTTGTAACACCAATCAGTACCGGTTTCAATTTCTGGTACATTTCCAAGGACTAGTTCAGTGTTCCTGGGACTTAGAATACAGAAACTGAAAGTCTCTATCACTGGTTACACAAGGAACTTGACTGAAGCTCTACATACTCATTTGGGTGAACAGTTTAGGGAACAAAAACAAAATGATTTTCCTCTTCTGATCTCAGTAGGAGAGTTTGAGTTCGTTTGCTAGAGTACAGAACACTGAGAATATGTAACCAAACGGATATTTTATTCCTTTAGCTGTATGGATTTTTATCTTTCATTACTTTATCAATTTCTCTCAAAATCATCAACATGCATTTTCTTAGTGGGGATATTTTAGTTAATGATCAGAAAGTGTAATGGCCAAATGTTATGAGTAGCAATTAGAAGTCATCATACTTTAGCAAATGAGATATATGTGACAAATGGCTCATATAAATATGCTATAATTAATAATGCAGAGAGAGTCTTATGGCAACACTTTTCCTTACTTTGCTATTAAGGGAAACAGATCAAATATAAATATTAAAAGAGAAGAAAGAAATCGTGTATTTGATTCTCTAACATTTGACATTGATGAAGAATATGTTCCCAACTCAAAAAACATTATTTTTATTTCCTTATTTATTTATTTACTTATTTATTTATTTATTTATTTATTTATTTTACTTCTTAGTTGTGACAAGCTATAATAGCTAAGTGAGGGGAATAGTTTGGGAGACTATTCTACTTTTATATAAAAGATATCATGTGGGTCCTGTTTTGCATTTTGTGGATGTAAATTATGTTCATCTGGAGTATAGAAAATAGAGCTATTCCTACGTAGCATCAGTATTCGTATTCGCAAGGATGATAATGAGGCTCTTCAGTGGAAGGATACAATTGCCATTGGTATGGGTGAAGAGTGGATTATAAAAATTGGACAGAGATCCAGACAAACAATCTAGGGTACAGGGAAATGAAAATATCTCCATGAGGAAGAGGCTAAATTATACTTAGGAGGCCAAGGTGGTGTGCTCAGGTACGGTTGAGACAAGAGGATCACTAGATCTTACCCAGTGAAAAGAGAATCTGGATAAGGCAATAGGCTTATTTGGGATTGCTTCAAGGTCAAACACATAGGTGTGAGGGCAACTAAATGAGAACCACTGGGGAGGAATGTGAGGGATGAGTGCACTGGAACTTTTGGAAAATGTACATGCTCTGTCAGCAACTTTATTGTTATCTTATTCCCTATTCACCAGGACACTCTGTTCTATATTTTCTGCATTTTACTGTTAAGAGAACTGAGGCCTTGGAGAGGTTAAGTAACTAGCTTGAAATCAGCAATGTGAAGTAGCAGATTTCTTTTTTTCTTTTTTTTGCTCTGAAGTTCAAATTCCTTCCAGTTTAACATAACATTAAAATGAAGAGTTATTCTTTTCTTTTACCTGCCACTCTAAAACCATACATTTTAGAATACCTGCAAAAAGGTCACATGGCATCTGTTGAATTGTCACCATTCCTAAACAGAGAAATGAGAGGGCAAGGGAAATATACTGAGCAGCTCACCATGATCAAATTATTTTTCCTTGTATTACATGCGTTTTTTGAACTATAGTCTGAAAGTATAACAGGTGTGAGAGATTTTTGAATCATTAGAAAGGAGAGGTTTTTCACATCTTTGCATGAATAAGAAATTAATCCCCTTGAAATTCCGCATGCCATTGTGTCAAGCCCTTTTTACTGTATTGTCATCTTGAATTACATCCTTCAGAGAAAAAGACAGAATGCATTTATACACAGAAAAGCCATTTCTTTAGAAGTCAATGCTCTTTTTGCAAGAATATTTCTTATGTGAAGCAATTAAGCTGCAAACGTGACCTAACATTACTGCCCGAAACAATGGTCTTTTCAATGTAAAATACATGTATATGGGTATAGAATATGTATAGACTATGTGTATTGTATACATAAGTAAGTGAATTCACACGACTAGCTCTATTTGTTCATGCCTGTTAAGCAATTATTCTGAAAACAAAGCAAAACAAAACAAAAATAGAAAACTTCCTTCGGAAGAATTTCATGAGCTACAATTTCTCATTGCTTAAAAACACACAAGACAATTTCTTAAAATTTACTAATCATTCTTTTTTATGGCTTCAGGTGTGTACATATGTATATGGGACACTGTTAAATACTCATTTCCATCCATTTCCTTCTCTAAATCTGTTCAGAGATAAAAAAGAGGACTGCATGGCACGTGCATTCATACCATGCATGTGTAAGCAGTTAACTGTTTTCTTGTTGCAAATGAGATGCTTCCTGAGACACTAGAACTTCCTACCACTCTGATATGATGATGGTGACAATGATCCTGACTAGTAAATTACTATGTGTCATATACTCCACCAAGTGATTTGCACGTGTATTCCCATCTTAGTTTTATAATGGCTGTATAGTATCTTCTCAATTTTAGAAATAAAGTAGCAAGGTGCATTATTAAGAAAAGTTAATGATATGAGTTAAGTTTTTAAAAGTGAAAAACTTGTCCAGGATTATGCAGCCACGAGGGAGAGTCAAGACTTAATCTTACGTAGTGCCTTCAGGTCTCTCTTTGTCAATCTCCCTCTTGACAGGCAGTCTGCTTTTGGTGCCTGTGTTTAGCCTAAAATCTCCTAGAGATAACCCAGAAAATTGTCCACAAACAAATAGGAAAATAGAAATAGTACCTGACATGTTAAAGGAACTGAACCTGCCGTCATAGAAAGGTGAAATAGTTTCTCTGTAAAATCCTTCCATACAATGATGAAACGACCATCTACCAGCACTACGGATACCAGCAGAGGTTGTCCATCTATTAAAATAATCTAATGAAAAATGCTGATGGTTTCCATTACTTGAATTTTAAATGACAAAACCATCCAACAAGCTGATCTAAATAATACATTATGAGATCAAATCAATTAAGTGATGTGGTTAATTCACATTAAGCAAAATATTCATGCTTCTCCCACTTGGTCTCTTTCTTCTGTATAATAATTTTGTAGTGAAAAATGAGGACAACTGAAGTGAAAGAAAGCACTCTATAGACAACATTGGATGAAAAGAGATTCTTCATTTATAGGAAATGTACAGAACTGTAGTAAGAGAGTAAGAGAACTGTCTGCAAGGCAAATACGTTCAAACATAGAAAATAGGACATTAATACTTTCTCTGAGAACATTTCTTAGATATTTTAAAGAATATTTTTAAAGTGATTCTGATTTAATAAAATATCTACCAAGCATGTTTATGTTGACTGTTGGTAGCTCTCAGGATTTTGATTCAGTTAAAAAGTCAGTAATATATTATTTGCACAATTATTACCAAATAAAACATACTTGTCTCCAAATCATACAGTTTGTTATTTTAATGAGTAAGACATCTGTAGATATTAGACTTTACGGCAGGAAAAGTTGTTATTGTCATGAAAGTAACATAAAAAGAACGTAAATAAGATTAAAACATTAAATGCATCAGTCGAAATACCTACTGCATAATAAATAATGTATGATCTTTTTTACACAAACTATCAGACAGCTACAGATTTATGCATAAAAATACATGTATGCGTCTATATATTATTTTTTCTAATATAAATTCAGGATATAGAAAAACTACAGAATGCCCAGGTTTAATTATTGAATCATTAAAAATATAAATGCCAGTAACTATATGTTTATTTAGTGTGAGATATTGATGTGTTTAATTAAAATATATATTTCATTTTTTTCATCCTGTAATTACTTTTTTGGCATCCAGGTTAAGATTGGATCTTTTTATTATTATTATTTTGAAATGTATGATATGGAGTTGCTCATTTTTAAAGCAATATTTATTACAATATATAATTCATAAAAATTTTCATCAGAACCAACATGAACCCAATTATAACCAGATGAGGACACAAAGTCTACTTCTCTTTACCATTTAGTATTCTTAATTGGAAAACTGTAAGTTTTTAGACAGAAATTTTCTGGGTAGAAAAAATGTAATAAATCTTTTTGACTAAAGAAAAAACAGCTAATTGAATTTTGACAGTTAACTTAGATCCAGTCTTAGAAAATATACCCTCCCATGCTTCCCAGTGTTCAAGGGGATTGTCATGGAGATGACTGAGATAAACCAGTACCATGATTTAAGTTTATTTGTATGAATTATATGCAACCTGAGAGTATACATGTAAACACTATGAGAGTTCACGACTTTGTATGTATTTTGTACATGTTAAGTTTTTATAAAGCTATATTAATTATATATAATATAAATTATATAATATAAATTATATATGTATGTATGTATATTAATATGCATGTTATATTAATATGTATTATTATATGCATGTATATATGTATATATGTGTATGTGTATGTGTGTGTGTGTGTGTGTGTGTGTGTAGTCTCAGAATCCATCATGGAGGAAATATGTCCCGGCCTCTGAGTGCAGAAAAGGCATTCTCTGCTGCCCAGCATGTGTCTGAACATGGACACACGGTCAGGATCACTTCAGTCTTTGTCATTCTCTAGTTGTTAACTGGCAGGACGTGAATCGTATAGAACCCTCACATCCCTCATTCCTTGGGGACTCCAGCTACTGGCCTGCAGGTCAAGTACAAATAACTGATAACACCCAGCAAGTTCCTAAATCATGTCTCTGAGGGTGAGGCAAAGGCCAGATTTCTGCTTTTAGCACTATCTCTAATCTGTTATCTTAGGGGCAGGAATGGAAAAGAGAAAATGCTGACAAGTACTCTGAAAAAAAAAAAAAAAACAGAAGAAGCATGACTAAAATAATGGGTCTTAAGTGAAATCTACCACTTGGGTGAGGAGAACGTCTTCAGGCCTTATTCAAAGGTTTGAGATTGGGAGGGTGGGGTGGGTCATTTTGGTCTCCAAGATTAATGCTATAGTAATATATTATTTAGCATAGAGGTTTTGACTATAAATACGAGTTGAGGCTTCTTTGAAAACAAGTGAAGATTTGTATGGATTTTTTTTTTTTTTTTGTATGGATTTTTTTTTAAGATTTTATTTATTTGAGGGAATCTGGGTGGCTCAGTGGTTTAGCATCTGCCTTCAGCTCAGGGCGTGACCCCTGGTTCCTGGGATCGAGTCCCCCATCAAGATCCCCGTGGGGAGCCTGCTTCTCCCTCTGCCTGTGTCTCTGCCTCTCTCTTTCTGTGTCTCTCATGAGTAAATAAATGAAATCTGTAAAAAAAATATTTTATTTATTTGAGAGAGACAGAAAGAGAGAGTATGAACAGGAGGGGCAGAGGGAGAGGGAGAAGCAAACTCACTATTGAGTAGGGATTCCAACACAGGGCTTGAACCCAAGACCCTGAGATTACAGCCTAAGCCAAAGGCAGACATTTAACCAACTGAGTCACACAGGTGTCCCAACAGGTGAAGGTTTTAAGTAGTAACCCAAGAAAGCGATAATATATTAATGAGTCAACATAAATTCATGTGTGCTTATGTTTCTCAAATTTGCTGATGGTACTGATTTAGTATCAACTTTAGAACCTGCTTTAATTCTCACAATTGAATTTTTACTAGTATTTATGTAACTTCAAATAGATAACACTTCTAGCATTCTCTGACAAACATTTTACCTGGTCTTGGGCTCTCAGGGGCTTATTTCCCAGAGGTCTCTAGGATGGGGAGAAAATGCAATTTTCAGAAGTAATATTTTGTATATTATTCCTTTTTACCAGGATTATGTAGATGCTATATATATATATATATGTACATGACCTTTTAGGGCAGTACCTCCCACAGTATAAAGATTGAAAAATAGACAAAGAGTCCTTTGATATTGTGGCATCCATAATACGTGACAATTATATAAATGACCCATATTCACAATTTATGTATGTTGTAGTGTTTTATACACGTTCCTATGTGTGTGTGTGTGTATGTGTAACTCCTCACTTGCGGGGAGAAATGTTTAAAACAACCTGAAAAACAAAATTGTAACTTTAGAGTTAGGAAATATTGCACAAAGAGCCTACTTAAATACCTGGGTCTCATAAAGAGTGTAGGCATAAGCGATAGAAACAGTCATCACATTTGATGACTCTATTTCTATTTTTGAGAAGCAAGCCAAGACATAATAAAACTAGCTTTTTTACTAAGTGAAGTAAACACTTCTACTTTAATTCCCAAATGGGTCATTCGTCTGCTCTGATAAAAAGGAGCAAGAGATAACTACTATTCCCTGAGGATAAGGCATGCAAATGATGACCTGAGTGGTTTTCACCACAGTGCTCCCAACAGTTCTCAAATCACATTCGCCTGAAGAATCCCGTGGGCTCCTCTGCCCCAGTGATGGAAGCTCTGTTTCAAGTGACACAGCTTGGACCCAGACATCTGGGTCTCCGATAAGTCACCTGGTCAATTCTGATATAGGTAATCTGCAAAGCCTAATTTGAAAATCGCTGGTTTACTTACTGTGATGAACCAGCAAGTGCTGAGAAGACATTTCGTTATTCATTAAATAGAGCTAATGAGTTGATTGCGTCATATTGCATGAGAGCCGTTTTTGTCCATGCAAAGTGCCATGCCTACAGATGTATTCAAGTGAAATCTGAATATTCAAATGTATTTATTTTTTGTCTTTTACAACGAAACGCTCCTAGACTCACACGTCTTGCTTAGAAGTCCCCCAAAGAGCTTACAGATGCCAGGTACGGGTGTTTGAGGCTAACACAGGGCTGGATCCAGTTGGAATGCAAGCTCAGTGAATGCGAGCTCCAGTTTCTCCAATGAGAAGGGGAGAGTGTCACTAGACTCCACATAGGCAGATGCAAGCAAATAAAACACAATTACCACGATTTAAAAATCATTTCTCATTGCTATTATTGTCACATTAATATCACACTCTGTTAATGGGAACATGAATCTTTTTTCAGGTGATGCTGAAAGCTCTTGATGACTTACTTGGTCCCTTTCCCCACGAGACAAAGGGCACCAGATTGCAGACAGGACACTTCTTGGCCCCATTACCTGATTTGCAAAAGAACCAAGCTTATGAGCTACAACATCTATAGGTCTTTAAGAAATCTGACTTTTAGTTTTAAATTTTTCTGTGAATCATATGAAATCAATTTTAAAATTGAAATGATATTAAAGATACTGTGCTTAACCTTACCCATATTATTGGCAAGAGTAACAATATCTAAAGACAATGGTCCCTATGAATGTCTTTTGGTCCCTATAAATATTTAAAATATTTGTTAATATTAATCTGTGCACTTTCCAGCTCACTTGAGTCATTTTTTTTTACAATTAAAATCCCGAAGAGGTGGCTTGAATGTTTTGTGATCATAAAATCCACAATTTAAACCTGAGACTTTACCTATGATGTAATAAAACTCATAGGTTCCTAAATAGGTAACTAAGGTAATGAGAAAGTATTCCCATCTCCACCTTAAGAGAGCTAATGAGAGCTAAATAGAGCTAATGAGTTGATTACTTCATATTGCATGAGAGTAGAAAATGGGAGAAAAATTTCTTTTGTGACAATCTCCCACCAGACAGAAAAAGTAAGTAGATGCCAGCCACAGCATTTATCAGATTTAAATAATAAAAAATCTCTAGGTCTCTGGCTGCAATGCATACATACTTATTCATTAACTCTTCCGATCCGCATGTCCTCAGTTTGCTTTTCTGCATTGTCCTGCTAGAACCACATTATCTGGTTCCAAGGTTTTTTCCAGGTGGTCCAATTGCACTACTTTATACAGAATATGGTAATGATTTCAGTGAGGACCGCAGCGAACACTTACTGCACATGTACTATATAAAGGCCTCATTAAAGCTGCATATTAGCTTCTTCAATCCCTTGGAATAGGTGTTGTTCATTTATACATATTTAGAAGGGGAAACTGAAAGAAAGAGAGTAAGAGATGGAGCCGAGTACTTTGTAGTTACATGTGTGATGGAGAGGAACGTAACTGGGGAACATGTTAAAGCTGTGACTTTTAAATATGTACATTTATGAAAAATATAGATGACAGCTTCCTACCCCAGAACCATTAGGTAAGAGTGGAAGCCGTGAATGTGAACATGGGGCATTTAATCTACTTCCCTACTAATCAAACTGAGAAGATATTCTCTCCAAGACCATGAAGATTTCTGTTTATCCAATTTGTAGAAGACAGAGAGCCTAGGCTTTGGGGAAGGTACTGATGGAAAGCTCAGCTCTACCAATAACTCACTGGGGCTTGAGTAAGCTAAATAACCTCTCACTGTCTCGTGTTTTTTACAACACCAAATTAAGATAATAAATAGGGGGATCATATATCCTGGTTTGCCTGAGACAGTTCCAGTTTTCACTTGAGGTCCCAAATTAATTACAAATAGTGATTCCTTTTACTCTCAAAAGAGGCTCTGTTTGGCTAGTAAATTAAACAGACATCTTAATAATAATATACGGCGCTTCTGGGAGGATTAAGTAAAATAATACAACTGAAGTTTCCAACAGTAATAGTGTTTTTTTTTTTTTCTCCTCTCCTCCCTCCCTTTTCTTTCTTCTTTCTTTTAAGCTTCTCTCCATTTCTCTGTGGCATCTAGCTCTCCAACTAGAATATATCGCAGGCCCTTTTTATATCATTTCTTTGTGTTTTTGCTTTCCCTTTATCAGAATTTCCAGTCAATGGAAATAGACTGGAATCAATTTCCAAACACAGATTGAAGAGAGAAGTAGCTCAAGAAAGAGCTCATGTCTACATTTGTAGTTGAATTTATCACCAGAAAAAAAAATCTTAAGACTGATTGTATACCTTTTATACACATGAAAAAATCAATTTCAAAATTTCTACCTCCATAGAAATATTTAGGAAGTGGATTATAAAATAATCTTATCCAAATTAAAACAAAATTAAGTTAAAAAATTCTACCACCAAAATAGTATTCTCTTTACCCAGGGATATTGGCAATGCCTATTTTTATTTAAATACAATATTCTTATTTTATTCACGTTAGCCTGGTTAAAACACAGTCGTGGGATTAGGCTAATTGATGAAGTCTCTAGTTGCTTAATACTTAACAAATTACCACAACTCTCCTTTATGGACAAGTAAAAAATTCTTTTTCATGTGAGGTCTTAGGCTTATGTTATTAAAATATTTGGAGGACTGTAGGCTGCCTTAATAGGCTAGGTTGATTCTTATCTAGACTAATATCCACTGGCTTGTTTGTAAATTATTTTACAGTAAAGATTCATGATGCATGTGCATTATAATGATAATGTTATTTTAAAACTTTTTGCCCAGAATAAAGTGTATATGCTTTGATTGTTAATATCATTGCCACAGCTTTTTTTAAAAAGCTTGTTTGTTTTTTTACATTGTATGAAAATCACAATAATAGCCAAAATAAAAATTCTAGCAACTTTTATATAATCATAGACATACACACACACACATATATGTATATATGTACTTGGTCTTGATTTTTTAAGAGATAAAAATTGAATGAGGTATCTACTTTTATTTAAGCGAACAATGCATTCTATTAAGACAAATATTATAATGTATAAATAAAACTATAGGGATCCCCTGGGTGGCGCAGCAGTTTGGCGCCTGCCTTTGGCCCAGGGCGTGATCCTGGAGACCCGGGATTGAATCCCACATCGGGCTCCCAGTACATGGAGCCTGCTTCTCCCTCTGCCTATGTCTCTGCCTCTCTCTCTCTCTCTCTCTCTCTCTCTCTGTGACTATCATAAATAAATAAAGATTTTAAAAAAAGAATTAAAAAAATAAAAACTTCGATTTAAAAAAATTAAATAAATAAATGAATAAATAAATAAATAAATAAATAAATAAAAAAAACTATAGTGAAATGACTAGGAATAGGATAAATAGGTCTAACTGGAATTATTGGGAAAAATATTTATGAAGAATGTAGCATTTGAGAAGAAATGTAGCCTAAGGATTTAACAGCTTAGAGGGAGAGGAGTCTGAAACTGCACAACCCTGAAATGCAAACATGCATTTATATATGTAGATGCATGCTTTTCAGTCAAGGGGCAATAGCATATATCAGCATGTTAGAAAAATAACTTTGATAACCTGGTGAAGACTGATGTAGAGAATAGATGTGGAGCAAACCCAGGGAAGTTGTCTGGAAGAGATGAATAGAGTCAGAACTGAGAGAGGTTTCAGTAGCAGGAAAGGAAAAGACTCTGTGCCCTATTGGATTCAGAGGACCAATAAGATAAAGAGCATGTGAAGACATGCTCTAAGTAGGAAAGTGGTCTCTCTGTTAACATGCTGAAACTGAGTGGAGATGAGCAGGAAATGGATGAAATACAGGGGCACTGAAAGTGAAGTCAGAGTCGAAGAAACATTTCTAAGAGATGTAAACATAAAAGTAATTAATGAGGTCGGAGGCATGGATTAAATTAGTAAGATTCAAGAAAAAATGACTATCTAAATTTTGAATATAAGAAAATTCAAGAATAAGAAGGAATAAGGGTATAAGGAGAAACTTAAACACAACCACCTCAAACCTTTAATACAAAGATTTCCGACAGTGGTGATAATCTTTAACTGTCCAGGTGAAACATCCAAAAATCAACATATATTTCACAGGGTTTAAATTTCTCTGTTTCATGTTTGCTTTATTATTGGTCTTAGTTATCATTGATATAGGGAGGAAATTGAACTTCTTTACTATTTCTTACTGAGAGTTAAACAGACTATAAGCAATAACCATGGACAACATACATTTTGTATATAAGAAATCTAGTTTGTTAACGGATATCAAACACAATACGTTATAGCGTTCAGTGAATAACATTCCATTGATTGCTACTTTTATTGGAGTCTATATGCAAAAAGGGCTATATCTTTTTTTTATCTGTATAAAAAAGATTTAAAAATTTAATGTCGTCTCTCAAGCAGCTCTGTGTAAAATGGGGAGATTAAGTTAATGGACAATTATACTTCTTGAAATAAAGTAAATGATGGACTTATGCACACAATCACACATAAATGTATAAGATGGGCATCCAGATCATTACTGAGGAGATCCGAGAGGATTTTGAAGGAAATAATATCCACATTGATTTCTGAAACCTGTAATAAGAGTTAGTCAGTGGGAGAGCAAATGTGTACCAACATATTTAGATGATGCAAAAACATAATGTATTATTTAAGGGATTATATGCCTAGAATTGTGAAAAAATGGAAGTGTAAAGACAAGAACATTTTTCAGCAAAAATGGCTTTAAGCTACCCTTGAAGGAATGAGGAATAGAGTTTACATTCAGTAAGGAGTAGCAGGCCAGTAAGACAATTTAGGAATAAATGCAGAGAAAAAAATGAAAGCATAGGAAATATCCAAAGACTAAAATAAAGGCAATGACAGGAAATTTAAACAGTTGTCTACATGTATGATGCATAAATACATGAAGAATATTCAGAGATAATATTTGCAGGTTAATGAATTGGATGTTATTGAAAAAAATTGCTTTTGGCCGAAAGACCCAAAATGTTATATAGGAAGAAACTGATCAAATTTCACTTCCCCAGGGACACCTGGGTGACTCAGTGGTTGAGCATCTATCTTGGGCTTAGGTCGTGCCCCCAGGGTCCTGGGATGGAGTCCCACAGGGGGCTCCCTGCAGAGAGCCTTCTTCTCCCTCTACCTGTGTCTCTGCCTCTCCCTCTGTGTCTCTCATGAATAAAATCTTAAAAAATCTTTTTTCACTTTTCCAGACGATCTTCATAATGTTTCAAAAATGCATCAGTAAGAAATCAAACATTTGGGTAAATAAATATTCCCAGTTGAATTTAACCTCCAAACATTTTCAGGAGCTTAGTTTATGAGGCGTCAAATTTATTTATAATTGGTAACAAAAATTCCAGTGTTGTCCATTTTTGTGAAAGTAGTGGCCAGTATCACTGAGAATATGTGTGCCGTATTCTGTTAGATGGATCAGAAATTACATACACGGAGACAAAAGAAAGGCTTACATATTTAATGGAGGTTTTAAGGGAATATTAAATGTACTCTGTAAAATGAGTGAACAATGGAAAATTACTGATGCACTTGAAATGTTGTGAACACTTGCCAGGATCTCCATCATGTTTAGCATTATGTAATAGGGATAGCGGTTATATAGATCACATATATTAAAAATACATATTTTTGAGGATCAGAAACACTTTTGATTCTGGCAATCATTGAGTAATACAAGTGGATAATGTTTCATAGTTCATTTAGAATGAGTTTGGTTGGGATTTCCAGTGCAATCTCTTGAAAAAACATCATGTTATAAAAAGCAATTAGTATTGCAGGGAAATATAGATATGTGCTTATTGGATCTATAAATTAGCAGAACTATAGTATTAAACATAATAATTGTACTTGGAAAATTTTGTACTTGAAAGCTGGAAGCTATGTAGTAAGGAAGGTATTATTGAAAGAACAGAAAGAGATGTAATAAACGCCCCTTCCTTTCTTGGGTGCAGAAACCAGTAATTTTAATTTTAGAGACACATCCCCATCTGAGAACCATTTAACATCTACTGTTCTTTTCTCTACGTCTTCATTGATTTGACTCTCTAAGCATTGAAAAAAGAAACTTTCCCCAAGTCTATCCAAACCCAATTGACTCTTAATTGGGATTTGCATTCATCAGTGTAGCTGAAATTAAGAACAGTTTGAATTACTTGCATTTTAAAGGAACTTATTCCTTGGGGCACCTGGGTAGCTCAGTCAGTTAAGAGTGTGCCTACAGCTCAGAACATGATCCCAGGGTCATGGGATCCAGCGAGCCCCTCATAGGGGTTCTGAGACTCAGCCCCATATCAGGTGCCCTGCTTTTCCCTCTCCCTGTATCCCCCCTGATATTTGTGCTCCCTTTCTTTTTCTGTCAAATAAATAAATAAATAAATAAATAAATAAATAATCTTTTTTTTTGAGATTTTTTTTTTTGAGATTTTTAAAGCTTATATGTTAACCCAATTTTGTCTCTATTTTCATGACATTCAGATAGTGAAAACAGGTGAGATGGGCAGACCAAATGAAGGATTTTCGATCAGAAGTGCCACTTGATTGGTTCATCTCACTGCCTATGAGTGACTGGTTGTATGTACCCCAATTTCTTTATTTGTAGGCTAGCAGAGTGGTGTGGAGCTGATGGCACTGACCTTTAGAGTCAGTCGTGCACATCTCCCAAGTCTGTTCAGTGATGTCACATTGGCCTGACATCAGGCATTTTGGGAGTTCTTTCACCCCAGAAACTAGAAACACTAAATATCTGGGCTTGCTTATGCCTCTTCTCCCTCCCTACTCTGATCTGGTTGTTAAACATTTACTGGAACGTTACTGACTGGGAATCATAATAGTATCTGTCTCATACTCTTAATGTGAAGATAAAATTAGTTAATAATGGGAAAGTGGTTAAAAAAAATACCTGGGGATAGAAATCACCATACAAATAATTGCTATGATGATAGTGATGATGATGATGATGATGATGATGATGTATCTATTCTAAAGAGTAATCTCCATTTAAGTTCTTTCTTTCCTTCGTATTGACACTCATAGATTTTCTGAACGTTCATAATGTCCTTGCACCAGTCTTCTCAATGATAAAAGAAATTGTGTTTTTACCTGAAAGTGATAGAAATGACCCTGTCATATTTCCATGCAATAGAGCCAGAAAATAGAGTGCCAGTCAGGGAAGACAGGCAGAGGAGACCTAGGAATGGCAGTTGGCAGATTAACTATAGTGATACAGACAAACTGTGTGAGTTATTTAATTTGTGGGATTGGTACTGAAGGTAGTGGTGAAAAATGGCAATACGTGGTTAGATTCAAATGATTTTAGGAGGTAAAAAAAATCAACAATATTAATGAATTTGCTATGAAGAGGGGGATTCCAGTTTGTGGATCTGGAGGGGTGGTAATATTATTTATTGAGACATAAGCTAGGGCAGCTTTTCTAGGGTAATGGCAAGTACAAATCCAGTTTTGAATATGTCAAGGCTGAGATACCTTGGAGATATCCAGGTGAAATTTTGCATAAAAATAATGTTTTGTCAAGGATGAATGAAACACAAAAAATGTATACAGACTGGAATTAAAATATAAAGAATGGCCAACATAAAGATAGATTAAATTAGCTAGACGAGGAAAGCCCAGATAAAGACAGCTTGAGACAATGGCTCTTGATGTGATTGCAAAGTAGAACATGAGGGAGTTTAAACAATTCTGTGGTTCAAGTCTAAACTCAAAACAATTAAATTGGAATCTCAAAGGTGATCTCATTAATATGATATATTGGGACTTTCCAATTTCCAAAACTAAGGTTTGGGAATTAAAGTGAAGATAGGATGGTCTATTACTAAAAGGTGGACAGAAACATTGGCTCACTGTAGGCTTCATTTGAGAAAAGACAGAACTTACCCTCACTGAAAATAAGTCTGAAGGCGCAGTGGAAGACAAAGAAAATAAACATGTTTGTATTACATCTTTCATTTTGTCTTTTTAAATTAAGAGTAATACAAGGGCACCTGGGTGACTCAACAGTTGAGCATCTGCCTTCGGCTCAGGGCCTGATCCTGGAGTCCCAGGATCGAGTCCCGCATCAGGCTCCCTGCATGGAGCCTGCTTCTCCGTCTGCCTGTGTCTCTGCCTCTGTGAGTGTGTCTCTCATGAATAAATAAGTAAATGAAATAAAATAAAAAACAAATTAAGAGTAATACTGATGTGGGATTGTTTGAAGGTTCAGGGAGCTGAGCTATCTCCTATGTGATATGAGTCTACTTTTTTCTGTGAAATGAGACAGAGTACCCAACTGAGATGGTCTCCAACTTACGACGCATCAACTTACTTTACAGTGGTAACAGCAACTCCTATTCAGTAGAAATTGTAGTTTGAAATTTGATCTTTTCCCAGGCTCACTGTACGTGGTATGATGTTGCCTCATGACGCTGAGGAGAGGCAGTGAGCCACAGCTCCCAGTCAGCCGTGAGATCACGGGGATAAACAACTGCTGCATTTTCAACCATTCTGATTTTTCTTTTCATCTTCAAAACAGTGTTCAGTAAATTATGTGAGAGTCGACACTTTATTGTAAAACAGACCTTCTGTTAGATGTAATGTAAGGTAGGTGTTCTGAGGATGTTTAAGGTAGGCGAGGCTAAACTATGATGTCTAGTAGGTTAGATGTATTTTCAACTTAAAATATTCTCAACCTACAATGGCTTTATTGGGACCTAACCCCACTGTAAGTTGAGAATGATCTGTAATAAAAAAAAAGTAAAGCAGAGATTTGTGGAAAATAAATTAGTTTAAAACAGAGGTCCTAAAAAAAAAAAAATAAATAAAATAAAAATAAAACAGAGGTCCTAGCAAATAATCATAAGTTACCTTTGCAAATTTGTGTGCTTTGCAGCTAATCTTAAAAGTGCATTTGAGGTTAGTAATCAAAATTCACAGTGATATCTAGCTGCTTCTCTTGGGTTTTCCTCAGTCAATTGCACCTGCTTGGGAAAGAGGGCAACTGTCATTATCAAGGGTTGAGTTTTACAATAGCATGAGCAAGACATATAAGCCATCAGGTAATATGACATTGAAAGGACAAAACGTGTTTCAGTTGGATGAGAAAAGAAAAAAAAAAAAGCAACGGCACAAAGATAATGAATTACTGGATGTAAAAAGATCAATACAGTGACTTTAACTAACATTAAAGTTATTTATATTTGATACTAAAGATGATATTTACTGTCTCTCTATTAATATATATTTATGTTATCAAACTAGGTCATAGTGGTAGTAATTGAATAAACAAAATAGGAAGGCTGAAGATTATGATAATGTTTGGCTTTGTCAAATTGTTTATAGTATTTGGAATGTTTCCTGCCAACTGATTTCACAGACCCAACATCATCCAGTTGACTCAATTCAGATTCTCAGCTTAACTGCCATAAATAGTAGATAGAATTGTGTAACTTGCCTGGTGTTACTTAGCAATTTTACTTCATTCGTGTGACTGTTTAGTTAATACCAACCTCCCTCACTAGGTAATAAATGCCATCTGCATAAATACAGTTTTTTGTTTGTTTGTTTGTTTTCTTTATCATTCCATGGAGGAAGTGACTAAAATCTGCAGTTGAATCACATATCAATCATCTGAGTTATTGGAAGACTTAACAACTAATCTACTACCCAAAGGAAATTTGAGAAGGACAATTCGTTATCCAGCCCTAAATTTTTGTATTGTGTATAGCTACCCAGAACTAGAAAGTTTAGACGAACGGATTTCTCCTATCTCTGAGAAAAGAATATTTCTATTATTATATAGAATTTATAGAATTTTATAAAATTTATAAATCCATCAATATCTTGGATATTTTGTATATGGCATTCCATGTTCATGGACATAGTTAGGTTGAAGTCTAGACCAAGCAATTATAACAGTTGTAAAAAGATGCAGTAATCTGGCCAATACAGTGAAGTTCCTGCTTCCAAGTACTGGCCACTTCCAACAATGGGTTCCTCCTAGGCCCACCCCAAGAATGAGCAGGACTAGAGGTGCCCGTCATTACTGAGAGATTCCATTCACTCTATGCTTAGCTGCTTGGCTAAACTCTAGTCTGAATCCAACTTTGTTATCAGGATGGATTTTCCTTGTGGACTATATTTCTATTACTTTAATTTGGACGTATTGAAAATACTCACAGCTTCAGGGTTTTGAGGAAATAGAGGGCATAAAACGTTCTTCAACCACCCAGATATTTTTATTCTTGAATCCTTCAGTTTTCAAGATATGGGGAAAATGTTTCAGCTAAAATGAAAATAGCTTGTCAGAACTTTTCGACCACCTTCCCTTTCTTTTATCTCCATACCTCTGTAGGCAGTTTCCTGTTGACGACTGCCATTCCTACAGGAACAGAGTATAAGACAGATATGGAGATTATCTACAGAATTACTGTTTGAAAAGTAACCAGTAATAATAGATATTAGTTAGGAGCTTCATGAATTATCATATAAGTGACACCATCCTCATCCTCATCCTCATCATCATCATCATTCCAATTTTACAGATCAGGAAAAAAGATTAAATATTTTGTCTCAGGTCACAGAGCTAAGAAGAGGCTATAGCAGGATAATAATTTTTAGAAAGCTCCTTTTTACTCATACAGACATATTATTTGCTTCCATTTCCTTTTTATTTTCTTTAGATAAAGTGAAATAATTTTGTGTCCTATTATTATATTTGCTTAAGAAACTAAAACAATAAAATCTTGATAAAGCAAGATTTTATTTTATTTTACTTTTTAGAGATTTTATTTATTTATTTGAGAGAGAGAGAGTGTGTGTGCTGGGGGGTGGTGGGTGGGGCAGAGGGAGAAGCAGACTCCCCTCTGAGCAGGGAGCCCGATGTGGGGCCCCATCCCAGGACCCTGGGATCATGACCTGAGCCAGAAGGCAGATGCTTCACTGATGGAGCCACCCAGGGGTCCCACAACATTTTATTTTTATGTGATTAGATGGTACATTACATACACACACATGTGCGATCACTACTTGAATGTTTGAATGTTGAATCCCCGAATCAAAAACTTAATGGTAATACACCTTATTTTCTAAAGTTTAAGCATAAATGTAGCATTTCAAGCGATTATCTATATACATGGTCTCAAATATTATGTTTTCATGTTCCTAAAAATGTCTAACATTCTTATCAATTTGAAATAATGTCCACTTAAACCTTCCAATATTTTTGGTATCCTACTTTTCTCAAATACACATTCATACCTCTGAATTCATCACTCCTCATCTAGGGCACACTCAGTTCTGTGTGTAGTTGAATGTTGACTTCTTTTTGTTTGTTTGTTTGTTTTATTTTTATTTTTATTTTTATTTTTATTTTTATTGAATGTTGACTTCTTATACGTTGTTTTGAGTGGCATTAGTTATTATAATAAACCTAAAATAGAATGTATTTCAACCTACTGGAATGGATTGTTCCATCTTTTTACTTGCCATTCCTATTACTGAATGATGTTACAGAATTATATGATTCATTCACTTAATATCATTTTCAGGCCCTTTAATTTTTATTTCTCAGTAGATTATAACATATTAACTTATGCTTTGTTAAATAAATATATCTCTCTCGGTATTTCCATCAGCACTTGGAAATTTTTCAAGGAAAAAAAATGTTGTATATCCTTTGTCCTTAGATATCAGTGAATGCCAGCTGACACACACACAAACCTGGTGTGGGTCCTAATCGAAGTATATTTTTTAAAACAACGTGGTTCCTGAGAGGAGACCCATGAGGCCAATAAGTAATAGATACTTTTGCCTTTGTTGCTAATAGGGAGCCTTCTCTGTAAGAAGATTTAGAATTCGATCACTGTCATTCCACTTAGTTCACTGCATGCAATTTTCGCCTTTTCCATGGAACTTCTTTTTCTTCTAAGCACAGCATGTATATTTGATAAGTATGTAAGTATATATTCTTATTGACTCTGAGCAGTTTCTTGTCACCTGTTTTATTTCTTAATCTGTGTCGTACAGGTAGTGCCATTAAGGTGTTTCATATGCATCAAGAGTTGGGCCCGTAGATGTTGGCACCGTAATTACATAGTACATCATAAGCCATCCAACGTTGGCACCGCTGAAGATTGCTTCAGTTTTGAATTAATCTGAGTGACCCCAGCTTTATTGCTGTCGAGTTTCTAGAAATGATAAAATGTCAAGTCACTGGAAATAAACCGACAGAGCCTTAAAAAAAATGACATGACTAATGCAACGTTTCTCTGACTTGTTCCATAGGCTGTAGACTTTATTACTCACTACAATATTTGATTTAGAAATGCTTGTCTTAATGAATGTGTCTTCCGCCTTAGTAAAATGTGCCTGCGATATAAAGAACAGGAAACGCAGTGCTCTGTGTATCTGTGTTTTATGTACACTAAAACCGCAATACACAGAAAAGATGTAAGTGGTGAATCACTGTTTCATGGCTATTATATCTTAATTTTGGTGGGGCATCTTGGTGAATCTACTGAGTCAGTCTTTTTTGAAGAATGGCACTATTTCCGTTTATCACAAGTTTTCCAACACTGTTAGATCATTATAAAATTTGTGGGCATACCATACGCTGAGCACTTTTTAAAAAATGGTTATTTAACTTATATTGACATCGTACTACAAGCAATAGCTATCTTCATGTTTATTGTTATTGGCTTCATAAAAACGTTCTTTTATAAAACACAAAACTCCTGTCTCGGCCTATTGTCCTGAAAAGGGGAACTCTCATTTGTAGTCTGCATTATCCGATGTCCTTCAGATTACCTTTCAGATTTAAAAATTCTTCTCACATCGGAGGGTCTCAATTCTGGCCATGGTTTCGACTTTCACTAACCATAATCTCCTGATGATGATGCCAGGCTAGATGATTTCCCTTGATCCTTTAAATTCTCTTAATTGGATTTTTAATTGTTCAAATGAAAATCTAATAAAGCGAATGTGTAATCTCAATCGACACCCAAAGAACGGAGCAAGTAGAGAGTAAGCAGAAATAGTGCAAGCCCTTCCAGTTGGATGTCCACGATTCCCCAAAGATTCCATCCAACCCTTCCCCATCGAAGTCCTCACCACCATCGCTGCCTCGCACTGCGGGCCGTGTTTGAAATTTGAAATCCACTACACGAGGCAGATGCCTATCTCTTTCAAATCTCTCTGCCAGCTGTGTCTTTGATAATTTGTTTCATCTTAAATTTCCTAACTCAATATCCTGTTAGAGGAGGATGTGCAGTACGTTATTCAACTTAGACCTCTGTTACTCTATTTTATCAGGGAGAAAAAATTCAAGGCCTTTCTTAACACCTATTGATGTACCATGACCTTGGAATATGGCTAATTCTAGTACAGATTCAAGGCTTTTGGTGTTTCTTCAGTTTCTTTTGTTATAGTCACAGGACAAGAAGCAAAGGGTGTGGACATGTATCTGACAGGTGATACTTCTACTTAATAGGCATTAAGACAGAATGAAAAAAGGGAAATGAAGAATAACAAGTGTGAGAAGTTCAGGATAGCCTTAAATGAAGGTTGCGTGATTTCTTGCCATGCTAAACAAGAATTCAGGCACCATGAATTGTTTCATTTATTTATATATTATATAATTATTATTTATATATATATTATTTATTATATATAATATTATATATTTATATATTTATATATTATTATACATAATATTATATATTATTTATTATATATAATATTATTTATATTATTATTATTTATATATTATATAATTATTATATAATTATTTCATTTATTTGTATATTATAAATATTATAGATATTTGCTTGTATCTCAGAAGTGCTTTAATCAGATGACGGCTTGATATGGCTGTTGTGAAACTCACACTCTCTAGGAAGTAGGCTGCAAACGTCACCTTAGGTTCTGCTTATGCAGTCGTGGCTATTGGAACTCAGACAAATTCCACTTGGGTATTTGTCTATCCCTTTCTGGTAGATAATGTGTATACATTTTGGCCTACGATTTTTTTTTTTAGATTTTATTTATTTATTTATTCATGAGAGACACGGTGGGGGGGGGGCAGAGACATAGGCAGAGGGAGAAGCAGGCTCCATGCAGGGAGCCTGATGTGGGACTTGATCCGGGGAACCCAGGATTACGCCTTGGGCTGAAGGCAGGTGCTAAACCTCTGAGCCTCCGGGCTGCCCTTGACCTATGATTTTATTCCTCCTCTGCTCTGGTTGCTTCAAGCCCAAACCCGACTTTAAAACCTGCCAACTTTGAGCATCTATCTCTCTATGACAAGCCACTATGTGATGTGTTCAGGGAATGAAATCTTATAAAACATCATCCTAAGCTGTGAAAAGTTGCTAGCTTGATCAGTTTATGTAACTTCTTTAACCAGAATTATTTTGTGATGTCTATATGTAACACTCCATTTTTACAGCTATTATTATTATTTGCCTGTGTTCTGATTTATCTATCTATCTATTTACTTATTAGACTTTTAAATATGTTCTTTTAGAAATATTTGACATTCTCCCCTTTCAAGGCAAATATGCTGTTAATTAATTATCAAATTAACCAACAACTATTTTGGATCACTGCAAACGTGTACTTTCTCCTTTACAGGGAATCAAGCAAATTTAGGTAGATATTTAGCTCTTTTGAGGTTAAATAGATGTCTCAATGAGGTCATGTCCATTGAATGTAAATAAGGGTGATTTTAACATTATATGAGCAAGTGGTAGATATCTTTTACGGGGGGTGGACATGAGCGATATATGACAAGGTTTAACTGCTACTGGGGCTGATTGATGAAATGACCACATTTTGAGACCGTGAAAGAACTACAAGACTTATAAAATAATTCAGAGTAAATAGGAAATATTTGGCAAAATCTCCACAAGGCGGGGTTATCTTTTCTTCATGTTCCTTGAAGCCAATCACTGAAATATCATAATATAGTTTGATGAATGAACTTTACAGTTCAAGAATCATATTAAAGGCCTTCCTAATTTAATTTATGTAATGTAACCAGAAATTTTATTTTATTTTATTTTATTTTAATGTTTTTTTTTTAATTTATTTATGATAGGCACACAGTGAGAGAGAGAGAGAGAGGCAGACACAGGCAGAGGGAGAAGCAGGCTCCATGCACCGGGAGCCTGATGTGGGATTTGATCCCGGGTCTCCAGGATCGCGCCCTGGGCCAAAGGCAGGCGCTAAACCGCTGCGCCACCCAGGGATCCCTATAACCAGAAATTTTAAACGAATTAATTACCCTAGTTGCTCTAACTGTGGGAAAGTACAATCCAAAATACATTAACAGAAATTAAGAATGGAAATCAGATATCAAAATTTAAACTTTGTATTTTCGAATTTCGTTTTGCCTTCACAGTTTTATTTCCTCCCATACTCCTCCTATCCTTATTTTGACTTAAACAGACTGCCATTTAATCAATTAGTATTTATTTTGATGACAGATCAGTAAGATAGCTTATCTCTTTTTTTCATATTATTACACACAAAATTTCTAAGACTTTTTTAATCGATGTATATATTTTCATTTTTAAAGGATATTATAAATTTTCTGGAGTCTAGTATATTTTACATAGATAGGAATTTTTCTAGGTTTTTCTGACTCAGTATCAAATTCATAGTAATATAGGTACTCCACCTGGTGGTGTAAAATAAGCATTCCTTATTTCCTTTTTTTTAAATGAGAAAAACTTTTATATCTTAATTTTAAATGTGTGTAAAAGTACCGTATAGGATACCCAGGAAAAATCTACTAAACACTAAAAAGAAGTTGATTATTAGTCAATAGTATAAAATACTTAGATCTATTACAGGTTAAAAGTTTTAACCAAACACAATCGTTTCATAGGCTGTTTATAGCTTAATGGTTTATACTTACTGGGTAAATACTGTCTATCTATGTATGGGATATATATAAGGAAAATATATAATATCTCTGTATATTAGGAAATATAACCTTAACTTTCTATAAATATCTGTCAATCATCTTTATTTCGTCTCTGTCTTGTATCTTGAATTCTATTCTAGTGTTACCAATTAATTATATAGATTTTCCTGTCCCTCCATTTGATATTAGGTACACTTTGAGGCTGTTAGTATCTAAAATACTTCCTCAAAATAATTTAAATTTGACACACTTTACTATTTGTAATTTCCAATTAAAAGTCTAGAGCAGGACCTATTGGAGTGAGAAGTGAAGTTATTACTCTTCATCATAATTCTTAACTTGACGCAAATTCCTTTTTGACTTTGCACTATTATGTTCTAAATTGATTTACTTCCTATATAGCATATTTTTCAAGCCTGGTAATCTTACTATACACTTTACTAACTCCACTGTCGACATGAATTATACATTTCTTGTCAGGTATCTTCCATCTGAAAGTTCCCGAGTCTTCTCCTATTGGCTCAGCCATTGGAAGAATAAGAGCCGTGGATCCTGATTTTGGACAAAATGCAGAAATTGAATACAATATTGTTCCAGGAGACGGGGGAAATTTGTTTGACATCGTCACTGATGAGGACACACAAGAAGGAGTCATCAAATTGAAAAAGGTACATAGACGAGGTTTTGGACAGTTGACTACCCAATATTAATGGGAGAACACAATGACTGAAAACTGAAAATGAGAAAAATTTTAATTTCCTTCAACTAACAGTGTTTTAAATAAAAAAAAGACAAAGTGACTCCCAGGTATTCACTTCCTCAGGCACTTGTATTCTTCAATTCAATAAATACATGTTTGTTTGTTTGTTTTTAAAACAGGTCTATTAATTTGATTACATTATTTAAAAATTCTTTCCAGAACTTAATTATAATTTAATATTTTTATTGTTACAAGCTGAAACAGAAAAGACTAACTGAAAAATAAGATGTAGAAGTAAACCCCACCAAGCTTGGTCTTGCCCCTCTCATGACTTTTCTGAGAATATAAATATCAAATTCACACACTTGGTGAGAGTTTATATAATAGGGGAAGATTCTCTAAGTCCACGACCCTTACTACTGAGGAAAGTGAGAGATGAGCAAGGGTAATGCTGGGCTTGAGGGGGTTTTAGGGAGGATTGATGAGAGAGAAGAAGAAGAAGATGATGATGAAGAAGAAGAAGGAGGAGGAGGAGGAGGAGGAGAGGGAGCAAGAAGAGGATGAGTGGAGAGGGAATGAGACAAGAGAGAAAGAGAAAGAGAGGGAAGGAGGGAAGGAGAGTGGTAAATAGACTGGTAAAAGAAGAGAATTCCAGAAGGGAAGAGCACAACTCAAAATATTAGAGGGGTTACAGTCTGTCTCTTGTTGGGGAGTGGCATGAAGAAAAGGGAGACAACTGTGAGAAACAGAAAAATTACAATTATGTTCGAGGCCTGTCGATTGTTTCCATAACAGGGAAGCAAATTATAGGCATTTTCAATAATGGAGCGCAGGCAAGAGTGAAACTCAGTTAATTTAGAACCGCTGTCCCCTCTCCTTCTACAGGGAACATTCTATGTAGCCCAAACTGCAGTGTGTCATACACGTTTAATGATTGTGATAATTTTGGCCTACAAGAAGCATTTTTGCAGTCACTCCCATTAATTGGGCTGCTGTTTGCATATTTGCTCAGGAACTCTGAATTGGAAGAAAGAAATTATATATATGGCTATAACAATAACACTGAAAAAGAACACAATTTTCATTCAGATTATTTATCACCTTTTTTTTTCCACTATTGCACATAAATTGTACCTTTTCTAGAAATTACTTTAAACACGTGATCTTGGGCTGCCCTGGGGGCTCAGCGGTTTAGCGCCACCTTCAGCCCAGGGTGTGATCCTGGAGACCTGGGATCAAGTCCCATGTCGGGCCCTTTGCATGGAGCCTGCTTTTCCCTCTGCCTGTGTCTCTGCCTCTCTCTCTCTCTCTGTTCTCTCATATATAAATAAATAAAATATTTAAAAAATAAAAATAAAAAAATAAACACATGATCTCATTCAGCAAATATACTTTTGTGATGAATTTTCAAAGTCCATTTTTAAAAGTATGTGTCACATACTTATCAACTTTACTTCTTTATTGTTTATTCCTGTTTTGCCCTTTCTTCTCTTTTCTATTCAGTAGCAAGTCAATAAAATCTTATCACTTATTTTTTTCTTAAAAGATAACCATACTTAAATGACTTACAAATGTTAATTTAATGGAGCAAATACAAATTCTCTTAGTAATAAGAAAAATAAGAGAAAATATTTTATCAATAGTTCATAAAATTTAAGTATGAAATTAAGTAAATTTACAAAGTAAAATAGAGATACAGAAGAGTCAATATTGCATATACACTATTTAAAAATTTTATATACGTATGTATACTTATAGTTATTATAACTATATTTTATATTTACATGTTTTATATTTGCATTTTTATTTGCACACATTTATCATCTCTTCCAATAAATGATTAGTATGTAAGTGTCAATCTGGGAAAATGTGTGGCATTCTTACTTATTTTTTAACACATTTAAAAACAGAATGGTGTGCCAACTATAGTCTTTATATCAAATGACAATATTTGAAAGTAATGATTTAAAAAAGAGAGTAGTGATTTAGTCACATAAATCAACTTTTTGTAAGTATTCATTTACTATACATCTTAACTATAGTTGTAAAGACAAGACTTTTCCCTTTTTAGCTAATGAAAGATTCACGAAAACAGTCGTTTGTTTTTGCTGCATTTACTTTAACTTTTTGAGGATTTTCCTTCTAGTTAACTAGATTAAAATTGAGATTTGTGAAATGTGACATGACATGAGTAAAATTGATTTACCTAATGGAGAAAAGCGGTCTGAAAAATATATATCTCCCAGTATAAAAAATATATTTTTCTTCCTGTACTGGATGAATAATTGTCCACGTCGCTGACGTAAAGTTTGTTAACTAAATAAAGTTCAGTGTCCATAACTAACCTTCACTCCTTCATTCAACAGGTAATGATGGGGAAGCCACTAAATCCAAGAGCCCACTCTGGATTCTGGGAATAGAGCAGTAAACCAGACAGATCCATTCCCTCTACTCAAGCAGCCTCCACTCAGTTGGGGGAAGACAGCTGTTAAGTCCAAAAGCAGTGTGAGCAGTGATAAATTCAAGCTTGAGAAATGTAAAGCACGGTGTAGGGAGACAAGTATGGGGAGGTGGTGGCTCTCGTGGTGGGGATGCTCAAGGAAGGCTTCTCTGGCAGCGGGGCATTCCAGCAGAGGCTTGAAGGAAGCAAGAAAGGAACTATGTAGTGGTCCTGAGTGATGCATGGTCTGCAAAGATGGGGCAGCTGCTGCAAGGAGGCCAGTGGGCTAAGTGCAGCCAATGAAAGGCTCCCTCGCCAGAGATGGGGTCAAAGATGCAGAGAAAGGGCCCTACTTGGAGAGCCTTGAAGGCCAGGCCAAGAGCTTGAATTAGATCCTGGTGCAAGAAGCCTGGGGTGACTGTGGATCTAAGTGGCCTTTACCACCATGAAGCAGGGCTGAGGTGGTTTCCTGAGGAGACTAAGGACTAGGAAACAAGGAGAGAAATAGACTAGTTAAAAGGCTATGGAACTGATCCCAGAAACTGTTGATGGAGCCATGGCCCATGACTTCCGTAGCAATCAAGGTTGCGAGAAATGGTGAGACTCTGGCTAGATTGTAAAGGAACAGCGAGAACATATTCTCATAAATATTCTGATCATCTGGCGAGTTACCCGAGCGTTTGAATGGATTTGTTCTTGGCGCTATAATTTGTTTTAATCTCTCAGTGAGGAACCACCAGAGGCGATCCCTATCTGTTAACCTACAGCTCTGGTGGGAAAGAAAACTGCAATTTGCGGAGGACATCTATTAAATCTTTACGAAAGAAAAATACTCCATGAGAACACTTCCATAACAGAATTCTAAAATCACCTATGACCTTTCTACCCACACACCTACCTACCTACCTAGCTGCCACATATATTATATTTTGTGTGGGTGAGCAAATATGTGCAGATAGATGACGTGAGTAAACATGGTGGTGTGATTTCATAAAAATAAAACAATTAGAGAAGTATTCTGTTGCATAAAACCCATGAAAAACCCAAAATTAATTTAAATGACTGCAATTCTTTAGAGGGTTTTTTATTTTATTTTATTATTATTATTATTATTTTACTCTGGGGGGCGGTGGTAGAGACTGTATTATAGAATTATTTCTGCATATATCCTATAAGTTCTCGGGAAAGTTTACCTTGCACTTAGCTTTAGGATTCCTGGAAGAATTAAATGTGTAATTAAATATGTAAACATTCATAGGAGTGTTTCAATCCCAGGATGATCTTTTATTTAGTGTTTTGAAAACTTTCCCTTCAATATCTCAGCATAAAATTGCAAAAAAGCCTTTAAATGTAAGACCCAAGTCACATAGGAATTATGTTGTTAATGCGTTCAAAAGTCCAAAAACATATATTCTCCCTCGAATATGTCGTTATTTGTTAAATGTCAGTTACTTCCATTGTTTGGCTAACATTAGCATATGGTGCTCCTTGTTTTCAGAGTTTTTCTTTGCTTAATTTATTTAATAATCCATGAAAATACTTAAAAGTCCTCTGAAGCACATATTCTCATTATTGCTCTGTCTCCAAAATCTTCATCTGCCCTCCCTATGTTATTTCCCCTCTCCCTTTCTGAAGAGGGTCAAAGTGGATAAAAGCGATGGCCAGGTTTATATGAGCTGAGAAGAATGAAAAAATAAATAAAAAGCATTTTTATTAATTTATTTTTTTAACATCAGCTTGGATTCAGTTTATGAGCAGTATGACAGGATGTTATTTTACTGTGTCACTTTGAATTCAGAGTAGCGTCATGAAACTTGATAAATCTTCTCAAGGCGCAAGCTATTTTGGTAAAAGATAAAACACACACACACACACACACACAAAAACTACTCTACTTACATCCTATTGCATTAAGCAAAATTTAAAGAAATAGAAAGGATCCTATTAAAGGATCCTATTTGTTCTTACATGTTACGGCATTAAAAACTGTAACATCAGAATAACAACTTTTTAAATTTTTCATCCCATCTAAAAATTGGGAGATGGGATACATTTAAAATGAGAGTATAAGGGAGGTCCTGGGTGGTTCGGTCAGTTAAGCCTCTGACTCTTGGTTTTGGCTCAGGTCATGATCTGCGGGGGGTGAGATGGTGCCCAGAGATGGGCTCCGAGGTGGGCATGCGGCCTGCTTAAGATTTCATCTTCTCCCTCCCTTTTTCTCTCTGGTCCTCCCCCACTGCTCTTGTTCTTTTTCCCTTCCTCCTTCATAAATAAATAAATAAATAAATAAATAAATAAATAAATAAAATCGCTGAGTTTAAGATGCTTTATGTTCCTATTCCATTCATTTAGAGAAAGAGAGAGAGACAGAGAGAGAGAGAGAGAGAGAGCCAGCAGGGGAAGGGGGAGAGGGAGAAAGAGAATCGTAAGCAGACTCATGGCCAGTGTGGAGTCCACCCCGGGGCTCAACCTCACAATTCTGAGATCACGACATGAGCCAAAATCGAGAGGTGGGCGCTTAACCGGCTAGGCCTCATCGGTGTCCCTGGGTAATTTCATTCCTAATTGAAAAGGTTATTTGAATACATTTTACTCAGTAATTTTTTTTTTCCTACTGGATAACTGAGAATAAATATGTATTTATTATATACTTACTTATTTGGTATAAATATAAAATGACATGAGTTAAAAATATTCAAGGATTGAAAATAGAAATACATCTGTAGAAGCACTGGATTTTTCTTGTCACTCTTAAGAAATCAAAGCAATTAAAATCGTGGGGGGGGGGGTGAATAAGTTGTGCAAAAGGACAATTTTATTATCTTGCATAATTTTTCAAACAGTTCTCTACCATTTCTACCAAAATGTCTATTGCTAACTCGTAAGTAAAGATAGTGTAAGTGTAAGGAATAATGAAGGGATTTCTTTATTTTTAGATAAATAAGGCTTCTTGATTTAAATGAAAAAGAATTCTTACTATTTGATGTTACTTGGAAATATGATTTCATCCCGAATAAACGTAACTATAATCATACTATTTCCAAAGCAGAGTTCCTTTTTTTTTTCCTTTAAAAAAGAAAGAAATAAAAGGCTTTATTCTTCAGGATTTTTTAGTAAATAGGTCGCAGGGAACCCTTCGTATTTTACTGAGGCCCTGTAAGTAAACCTCTTTCTTTTTGCAGCAGAATGGCAAGGAAAGGCGTTAGCACCCAATGATTTGGTAGCAGAGCACCATCGTGTGGTTAGTTTTTGAATAATTCAAAATAAAACACCTTTCCAATAACTTGCTTTATGTAGACAAACATAACACCTTAATGTAGTGAGTTTAGTTTAGTTCACCCGGCCGGCCCGCATGCATGTGCTCAGAGATGAGTAAGTGATGCCCTTTGTTTGATTCTGTAAGTTCTACGTCCCGGGCTCTGTCCACACCTGTCCTCACCTCCTTTCCACATCTTACCTAACTTCGCTCACCGGTCTCCCAAAGCCTAAAGTGGCTCCCACGCTGAAATCACCAAGGTAGATTTCTTTGCTGCCTCTCGGTCACCTAAAGCTGTGGGTCCTATGGTCTGCTCAAGCTCTGAATGACCAAATCCCACCTCTTCTCCCAACGAAAGGGCTCCTGGTCAGCTCTCCTCCCGCCTAGGTAAGGCTCCACCTCCTTCCCAGGGTCTTAACCCCCAGATGTAGGCTCTTTCTTGTGCTGTTTCCGTTGCCATCAGCCTCCTCTTGCCCAATAAGAACATAAAGCCTGGCCCCTGATTTCTCCAGAACATGGGTTAAAATCTCCCTCCTTCTCCTCCTCCTGGGTTGACGTGCACCCCCATGCAGCGGCTGTTCTCAGAGTGTCACCCTTGTCTTTATTTAACTTAGCCTCTCTGCTATGAGTAAATGATCAAATCTCACTCTATTGACTTACTCTCATGCTTAAATCCTTTTTTTGTTTGTTTGTTTGCTTCCATCATTAGTAAGAGATAGAACAAATAGTGTATTTTTTGTTATCATCTCCTGCACACACACATGCTACCTTCCATCTGTAGCAAATTCACTGCAATTTCTAATTGCAATAACCAAATAGGCTATTTGGTTAATAATCTGGATAATCTGAATAACCAAACAAGCTATTCATCCTTTTGCATAGAAAGACACAGCCCTACCTGAGCATCGTAATTGATTCCTTCCTTTTTCAAAACTTTTCCCCAAACCTTACACCAAAGACTTCCATGAGTCCCTCAGGCCAAGCTGATCACATCTTACTTTCTTCCCAAATGTCAGCATTTCTGCCAAAACACCTATGAGACATGAGGCACTCACAGTTTAACACACCGATTACGTCTACTATATTTTAGCTGCCTAAAGGCACTTATCACATCTATATTTGCGTGGTCATGACAAAGAAAATGCTTGAAATATACAGGGAGTTTATTTTTTTGTTGACTAAAGAACAAATATGTTAGCTTACTGGTTTAATTTATGATGCATCATTATTATTATTATTATTTTTTGGTTCTCAGTACTATGCAGAATTTAACGTATTTTATAAATGATATACAAATGGTAGCTAAGAAACAGAAAAGAAAGATAACTTTTTCAAAATCACACAGCTTGCAGTAAATTATTGTACATGTTTGAAAAGCATATTAACTATTGTAACGAACCATGTAGGTTAGAAGTAAAATGTGAGATTGGTTATTTGAGGAAGCTCAAGAGATAATTGGCCTCCCTAGATAATCATGATTTATTCTGAGGATGCATACAGAGCACGTATTTTGCTTCAGCATTTATAAGGGTTAATGTAATCTTTCATTTTTAGGGAATATATTACCTGAGATCCTCAACTAGAAGCACTAGAACTTCCTTCAATATTCTTTTTCTGTTTTGTTTTGTCTTACAAAATTGTCACTGAATTAGTTACTGAATTTGTTCCAAAAAAATATTGTCACTAAAATACGTGCATAAAACTAATAATGCCTGTGATTCTTAAGTTAATTCGTTAAAACTATCAAAAATTTGTAGTGCTACAAAAACCTGGAGTGTGACTGATGCATGGAAAAATTAAATAATAAATAATTCTGTCACAAATTTATTTAGAAGTAGCTTTTATGAAATGTATGTTTCTTTAATAATTTTATTTAGGAAATGCTTTTTTTTTTGGGGTCTGGTCATTCTATAGCTTTTTTAAGATTTTTTTTTTTAAATTGTAAAACTGAGATGCTATTGAAATTTGTCGAAACCTAAAATTCAGCTTTTAAATAGGGCCATGTTTGATTTTTTTTCCCCTTTGTTGTTGGGGCGTTCTCACCTAATAGTGTAACAACTTTTATCCCTCAAACTTCACTACTTTTTAGTAAGCTGTGGAGTTGAATTCTTTCCTCAGTGGTTTTAGGATACACACAAACTTGCTCATCTACCTCCAACCCACAAAACATACATCCGTCTCCCATGGTTTACATTTTTCCATAGCATTCATTGTCAACTAACATGCTACATATTTTGCTTATTTCTCATAGTCTTGTCCATCAGGGCCTAGAAGACAGCAAGCTCCGTGCAGGTGGTGATTTTATCTGCTGGGTTCAGCATCATCATCATTGGTAATGATGTCTAGAACATGGTGGGATGTTCAAGGAATATTTATTGAAAGGAGGAATGAAATGCATCTGGACTTTTGCCCTTGCTCACCTTCCATCAGGCTAGTTTCCTTCTGACTTCACCATACCTGGTTCTTCTCATCTCAGTTCCTAGCATTACATCCTCAGAAATGCACTTCCTATTGGCCCTATATAACTATGTTCCCTCCTGTCCATTATCCCATTTCTCCCCTAAATCTTAACACTAACTGAAAATTATGTACTTCCTTTTTGGTTGTTGTTCTGGCTCTCCCTCTCTACAATGGAAGGTTCATGATAAAATGAACTTAATTTAACTCATTAACCACTATATACTCAACTCCAAACATTTGACTCAATCAATATGGTTCCAAATCAATTTGAATAAATCAGAGAAGTTGGTGCAGATATCACCTATGGATGATTTACTATATAACCTGGGTTGTGGTAGAATTTTAGAATAATTTCCTATGGAATGGAAAATGCTAGTAACAAATAAACTGGTTACCATGATGATCATAAAACTCAGTTTTGGGAAACTTAATTTTCCTTTAAAATGATGCTTGATCTGAAAGTCTTATCTTTGTGGTGCACCCTGGCATAATGAGCTCTCTTTACGAGATCTTATTGCTCTTGTCTTTTCATCACAGTTCAGCCTGGTATAAATCTGTTTTCTGCTTGTCTTGAAGAGCATCTACCCTGTTTTGGAGAAGGGTATAGCCCTCATTTGGACTGATTGAAAATTTCCCCTTCCATTGACCAGGAGGAACTATGATCTGATTGAGAAAGTAGAGTCTCATCACTAAAGGATACATTCCATTGAGTGATGACTTCCCTCTGTTGGTGAAATAATACAGATGCAGCTTAGTCATAAAAATTGAAGCAATAGAGCAGAGTAGAAAGTCAAGAGCAATGAAAGCACAGCTCTTGTGGGTAAGAGACCACCATGACGGCATCCTCTGCTGAAATCTCAGCGTCTCTCAGGCTGAGATCCAGGTGTAGGCAGGGGCGCGATCTGATTTGAAGCTTTGAGATGTTTTCCAAGCTCAGGGGAATTGTTGGCAGAGTTCATTTCTTGGTGTCTCTCTGCCTGCAGCCTGTGTTTCTTGCTAGTCATTGGCCATGTTTCAGCGTTAGCTCCTGAATGTGCCCCTTAGGCACTTGCCAGGGGGCTCCCACACTCCCAATTTTACTTCTTCAAGGCCAGGAACAATTTATCTGAATTACTTGTTTTTTTTTTGTTTTTTTTTTTTTAACGACTCACATAATTAGGTCTGACCCCTCAACTCAAATTTCCCTTTTGGTTCAGTCAACTTCAAGTCACGAGAGCCCTTTGTTATATTTGCATATTTTGTTTTTCCATCAAACTTGAATTCCTGGGGTGATATCTGAGGCCATTCACATGCAGCTCACAGAGTCAAGGGAAGAGAATTATAAGGGGCAGAAATCTTGGGGACATCTTGGAATTCTATGAAAGCTGCTGTTTTGCTAATTCCTCCAAATAGATCTACAGCTTCATTTCCACAAAATGTTATCTGGACCCGTGTTAAAATCCTGAAAAATACAAGGGAGCCATTGTTTTCCATTTTATGCCACAATCGCATATTCCTCCTTGAAATGAAAAAAAAAAAAAAAAAAAAACATTTACCATTTAATATTGTATGTAGTTTTCCATGAGCTGGATCTTAGGAAAGTAAAAGCAGAGAAAGTGTCTAAAAATAAATATGCAAATATGTTTGCCCAATTCCTCCTTTATACCCTGAAAAGCAATGAAATATACTATATTTTGCTTCTCCATAGTCACTGATTTTTTGTTGTTGTTGTTGTTTGTGTTTTGTTTTGTTTTTTGTTTGTTTGTTTGTTTGTTTGTTTTTACCATACTGCTCCCTATAATGCCAATTGTTCCTTGGAAATTTTGGTCTTACTAACTTTCCTTTCTTGAAACAGCCTTAGGAACAGTGAGTTACTCAATTAAATTCTTTTTAATCAATCATTTTCTTACTTTTCTGGAAAGGTTCATGAAATCCAATGGGCCCCAAGCAATGTTATAAAGGTTTCTATTTATTGTGCAAGAGCTAAATTAGCTCAACTTCACGATAATGGAATTCTGTCATAGAATATGATTAATTTTCTAGGAATAAAAAATAATCTTGTTTATTCTATACCTATCTCAAATATTAGAGTTTTTGTTGGTTGTAAGGTTAGATGAGTTTTATTCTTCAGCACCCCTATCCTCAAACCCCAAATGTAGAGGGTAGTTAACCAGATTGTTTGGATAAAGTCAACTAGAGAGAGGTCAGTGTTGATTCTGTTTGCTGTTTCTGAGCTACTCAGTTTTATAAAATGGCATTGCCCAGGGGTCAGGGTCATCAAGAAGTAAGGCCACGTAAGATGTCATTGTGGCATTTCTCTTAGAGTTTTCTCCAATTCTTTGATCACTGCACATTACAAGTTTCCAGTCTCAAAATAATCTATATGCACAAAGAGTCTCATCTCACTCCCTGACCACCAAATATTTGCCTGCTATGAAATGTCAGAAATTCTTAAAAGGCATAGACTATGCCTGATAATATTCTGACATGAGGAAAAAGACAAAGTGTGGAAAAGTTTCAGAATTCTCCTTCTGTTTCTGGACCTGAAATGGACTTTGAAGTGGGAATCAGTCGGTCAGGTGGGTGTGGCATGTTGATCAAGGAGGTGAATGAAATGTAGGTCTTGTCTAGAAAGATTCCCCTAATCATGCAAATAAGCAGGAGCGTGTTAATGTCTAGGGGAAACCAGGGAGGGAATAAGGAAGCAATTGGTATCAGCTCCTATCGGCTAAGACAGAAGTTAACTTTGGGCTACAAAAAGGAGTAAATATAAGCCAGGCCAGCTCAATTAGCTTTCTAGGCAAAAGGACCCAAGGTGATAGAATCAAAATAGTCTTACATGAGAAGATGGGGGTCAAAAAAAAAAAAAAAAAGAAAAATGAAAAGAAAGGAGGAGAGGAGAAAAGGGGATGATGATGATGATAGAGGGTCACTAAGATGGAAAATTATATTGCTTAGCATACATGGAGTATTTAGAGCTTACCAAAACTCTTGATGTTATTTATATTTTTGTTCACATAAGCAATAGCTATAATATCAAGCATGTCATGTCATGCATGTCATTCTTTACTGTTATTGGCTTAAAGATAAATTGAAATTCCTAACAGGAAAGTGATGGAAATGGAAGAAATCAACATATTGATGTAATAGGTCAATGGTGCGAGGCAAATAACTAAAGATATGGAAAGTAAAAAAACATTGAGCCCAAAGCAGATAAAAAAGCACGAATAAAAATTTGATGAATTAGATAAAATAAGGGAATAATTACAGGGATAATACATATAGATTTCCCCTGAATGAAAATTATTATGGACAAAACCTAAACGCCACATCTAGGAGGTATTACTGTTTGCTCTAAAAAGCTCTGTGGAAGAGTGAGAGGATCTCACAGTGGTTTTTTTCTTTTTTTTTTTTTAATTTCCTTTTTTCATCCTCAGAGAAAATGCATAAAACAATACTCTTGTCCTTAAGAGAGAAATATGCCTCCTTTATTTCCCCCAGGTGTGCTGCGGCAAAAAACCAGATGTTTTGACAAAGCAATTAGCAAGTCATTGGAGTCACACCAGAGGGAATTAATTTAGAAAACAGAAACTTTTAAAGGTCCCTGAAAATCTCTCTGTTAATGTTAATTGCGGGTTGTGTTAGTTTTTCATAGGTGGTTAGAAGTCAGGCCGTTGACCTTATAGTTTATATAAAACACCACAGCAGCACCATATTTCCAGAATATAATATTTTCAGTTATCGGGACCATGAAACTACTAGTCAGCATAAAAGTGAAAAGAAGTAGTAGTAAAATAATAGAGAATCGGTGACTTCATGGATGAATGACTTCCAAATACTATGTTTCACAATTTCCTTTAAGTGGATCCCATATGCTCAAGGTAAAACATTGGTAAAATATCCTGGAGATGAAGCTGCAATGCTTACTAGTTACATACACATTGTTGAAAACGCCAAAGACGGAACCACTTTGTATAATTACTACCGTGTATGTTTTAAAGCTTGACGTGGTTCTTTTTTATTGAAAAGACTCAAACACTCAAAAGTGTCTAATAAAAAATGATATCATTGTCAAAATAAGAAGAAGGACCAAGAAAAAAAAAATATTTTGTTTTACCCAACTTGTAACTGGAACGTAGACCCTGTTAACTCCAATTTCAATTTCGTGGTGTTAATCACAGCTTGGTTCCACTAGATGTCAGCATGGTATAAGACTGGAAAATGCTGCCCTTAAAATCTCTTTGGCAGCTTTAACTGCTCAGATAAAATGAGTGAGCCCTACGTAAGCATGTGTGCGCGCATTCCTGCCCTTTTAATACAGGCCTCTGATCATCCTGACAGGTTACCTAGACTATCCCATGAATGGGTCCCTCTGAGAAGGTTTCTTCACCTGCTAATTAAACATTTTGACACCCCTACAAAATTGATACAGACTTGCCAATGCTCTGAAACCCTGGGCCCCATCTTCCTACCTTCTGTGTGAGTACACCTCTTCATTTTTGATTTGTCCTCGTTTCAGCCATTAGATTTTGAAACCAAGAAGCATATACTTTTAAAGTGGAAGCCTCCAACCTTCACCTTGACCACAGATTTCACTCAGCCGGACCTTTTAAAGACACAGCCACGGTGAAGATCAGCGTGCTGGACGTGGAGGAGCCACCAGTCTTCAGCAAGCCACTCTACACCATGGAGGTTTATGAAGACACTCCAGTTGGGACCATCATTGGTGCTGTCACTGCACAAGACCTAGATGTGGGCAGCAGTGCTGTGAGGTGAGCAAAGGAAATATTTTATGTTCTGTGAGTCAGAGAAAGCAAAAAAAAAAAAAAAAAAAAACAAACAAAACGAAAAACGCTCTACCCAAACCTGGATGAATTGATTCAGTCTGGTGATGGGAGACTTGAAAGCGTGATAATACTGGATGAAAAGCTATGGGATTTAAACAAAAACATCTGCTGTCAGTCCCTGCGACCGGCTTTAGTAGCGCTGTGATGTTGGACGTGTCGCTCAAGCGAAACAATCTTAACTTTTTAATCCGTGATTAAATCTATGTTTAATCTGCGATTTCCCATGATTAATGATACTACGCTACTTTCACAGGGCCTCGAATAGAGTAGACATGTAATACATTTTTCAATCCCTCCGAAATCTCTCTCACTAAAAGTTAGTGTTTGAGAAAGATGGTTTTGCCATTTGGAACTTGCAGCTCATTGTTTTCACTGGCAGTTGTGTCCACTGATAAAAGCAGGTAGTGCCAGTCCTAGGGTAAGACGGATTATGGAATTGCTCAAAGCCCAGACTTTACAAAGAGCTCCTATTGATATAAGGACATAAGGGTATAAGGAAGGGTACTGTGTAGGGAGGCCACACAGCTGCCAACAGAGTCAAGAATATAATCTGTCTCTCTTCCCACCCCAAACCCATACATTCCATTTGTACTACTACTGAAATAGGGTGGGATTTCCCCCCTTCTCCCACTTATACATTGATCTTGCAATGTATTTGTTTTAAAGATTTTGTTTGTTTGTTTGTTTGTTTATTTATTTATTTATTTATTTAGAAGAGAGAGAGAGAAAGGGAATGATAGGAGGAGCCTAGGGAGAAAGACAAGCAGATTCCGTGCTGAGTGTGGAGCCCAACAAGAGGCTTGATCTCAGAACCCTGAGGTCACCATCTCAGCCAGAATCAACGGTCAGAAGCTTAACCAACTGAGCCATCCAGGTGCCCCAGATCCTGCCACATATTTTGAGACTTGCTGTTGATTCAACTATGCTTCTTCTGTATGGTTAAATTCCGTACTAGCTGTCCACGTCCAGCATATATATAGGTACGAGGCTGAAAAGAGAGACACACAGAGAGAGAGATTGATTGAAACGGGAGAGACAGAGAGAAATATGTGATTTGTTCTGAATCTTCCACCGCAGTGCGGTTGAACCTTCATAAACAAAACCAGACCAAAGAAAAGTAGGCTTTTAATGCAAAAACATTTTTGACATAGGGAAAATATATAGACACGTATCTCATAAGATTTTATGCCACGGGGCAATAATAACAATTTAAAAAGGTTGAATAATTTAAATAATAAATCATTCAGTGGTTACCTCAACATATTCATAGCATATAGGAAAAATCCTAGGGCAGGGCAGGAGAGCATGCAAGGTCTGCTCTTTGTATTCACCTGAATCCATCTCCCAAAGTCCATCTGGGTAATCCCCTTCTTGAAACATCTCGGTGGTCAAGAGAGAACTCTAAAAAAGCACATTTGTCTTGGGAAAGAGAAGCAAAAAGGCAATTAATGAGTGTCCCTACAGGTCAGGTCGAAGGCTGGCGAATTTACTCATTGGATTCAAGTTGTTGGTCTCTATGTCCACATTACAACATGATATCCTTTCGGTTTAATTCCAGAAAACTATATTTATTACCAATCTTTGTAGGGGCATTCTCAAGAAATCAGCTCCATTGGTAGTTATTATATATTAACCCGTTATCATTCATCAATCCTATACTTGAGGCCCTGGGTGTGCTGCTGATAATCGTGAAAGTGGAAAATGCCTGGTGAGGAGATTTACAGGTAATTTCAAGAGTATAAACAGTTACAGAAGAAATATGGAGGGCTGTAAAGAAAGTAATAAGAAGGTAAATAAATATGGATTGAAACTCTCTATAGTTCAATAAATGAGAATTTTGGAACACAGTGAAATACGATACCTAGAGAACATGCTAAGTTGTTTAATTTACTGTGCATTCAACTTTGAAGACTGAGAGAAGCATGATAGAGTCAAAATATTAATAAAATGTGATTTTAATGCAATACATAAAAAAAATAATTCAGGGAGTTTATTAGTAAAACTACCACCTGGTGAAGGTAAGGTGAGGGTTACAGACTTCCAGATATAACATCATGTCTAGAGTGAAGACCCTCGTGTGAGGAATAAAGGAAGCCTGTGTCCTAGAGACACTCTTGAACTACAGGACTGATTTTTGGGGGTGGTGAGGGAGGTGGCATTACTGTCACAGCAGCTCGTGTCTAACAAGAGCTACTTTATGTGGAATAAAGTAACATCCCCAGTCTTACTTCTAATGGATAGCAGCCTGACTCACCAAAGCTGTAGACACAGACGGATCTAATTGATCCCCGGGAGGGGTTGTCAAAAGACAGAGCTGCTTTTGAATCAGCATGAAAGCTGTCTTACTTCCATGTCCTTGGAGTAAACAATAAGCTTGAATCATGTCAGTTGAGGAAACATGGGGTATGAATTACCTTTTTTTTTTTTTTTTGGTTTGAAAACATGTTTGTTCACTTAAGAATGATAGTAAAACTATGTTGTGAAAAATAAGCATCAAAAAGTGAAATTACTCGACATGTTCAGGTACGCTCTCTGCTTGGTTTTCTTTTGCTTAACTGTCTTTTCGCAGGGCTGCTGTGCGAGGTAGTAATGTAGGGCTCTGTTCTGCCATCCCAGTGGGTATTTTATTAATATTATTATTTTATCATCACTGAGCCACAGCAAAGAAGCAGAGTGCAATGGCATTCAGCAAAGACTGAAGCAAGTTGGAAGAAAGATTCCGTGACAAGTGATGACTCCTCATGCAGTTGACCTTTGAACGGTGTGGGAGTCAGGGGCGCTGGCCCTCTGCAGTGGAAAATCCCCATATAATGTGACCCTCCCCCGAATCTTACTACTAAGAGCCTACTGTTGACCAGAAGCCTAATGGATAATGAAAACAGCCGTTGGACACGTATTTTGTATGGTAGATGTACTATAAGCTGTAGTCTTACAAGAAGGTAAGCCAGAGAAATAAAAAATGTTATGAGGAGAATCCTAAGGAAGATAAAATAAATTTATAATACTGTACTGTATCGAAGAAGACCCACGTGTAAGTGGGCCTGCATAGTTCCAACCTGTGCTGTTCGCACAGAGGATTTTTAGAGTGGTGAGAATACCCTGTGTGATGTTACAATGAACTGAGATGTTGGGTGAGTTGGGTGAGTAGACAAATAAGCTATGGTACATCCAGGCAAGACCGTATTTAGCACCTCAAGAACAGTGACCTAGGGACGCCTGGGGGCTCAGGGGTTGCACATCTGCTTTTGGCTCAGGTCGTGATCCCGGGGTCCTGGGATCGAGTCCCACATCAGACTCCCCACAGGGAGCCTGCTTCTCCCTCTGCCTGTGTCTCTGCCTCCCTCTCTGTGTCTCTCATGATTAAATAAATACAATATTTTAAAAAAATGTAAATAAAAAGAAGTGACCTAGTAAGCCATGAGAAGATATGTATGTTATTTATGTAGGTTTATGTTACTATGTATGCTACATAGGAGAAAGATGCCATTCTGGAGTGTTTACAGGCTGTAGGACTCCAACCATATGACATTCTGGAGAAGTTAAACTAGGGAGCCAGTAAATAGATCGGTGGCTTCCAGAGCTTGGCAGGGGTGAGGGTGGGGGAAAGATGAAAGAGCACAGAGGATTTTAAGTGTTGCCTTTCTTTAATATTGTCAGCTACAGGGTGGATCCTGTTGTGAGGAAGAGATTCTGATGGGTGAGTGACTTGAGAAGATCATGTCTGACCCTTGTATATATGCTCAATTATCTCATTGGGAGGAGCTTCTTCTGAGTTTCTGGCTAATGGTACCCAGAGATCAAGGAGAGATTGCAGATAGGCAAATCCAGTCATTGATAAACATACACGATTCAGATACGGCATTAAGTGGTATTTGGCTCAGAACTGGCCTTAGGCAATCTGGAATGAGATTCACTGAACTCAACTTTTCTCTTTACCTTTGTTCACACAATTCTATTCCCTCCATTCCCTCTACAGTTTCTCACCTTCTGTTTCATCGCCTCCATCCTAGACTTGTGCCATCTTAGGTGGCAAAGCCATAGGTATACTTGTCACCTATTCTAACTCACTCCTTCCTCCAAATATTGTGTTTTTCTTATCTTTTATATTCACTAAGACATCAGCCATATTGAAGCTCTATCACTTTTGCTTATTTGAATGAATACGTATTCACTTTTTGACCACCGTCCCCAAAATGCAGAAAATGAAAAGATACTTGAGAGTTGGGGATATTTCCTTTTCTCTCACATTCTACATGCAGAGTTTAATTTTATTTTAATGTTCTCTTGGTATATTTATCCTAATATAGAATGAAATATAGAATGTATATATATCTGCACATTTGTATTTTTTTCAAATTGACCATAAGCAGATCTGTGTTATGAATATAATAGGTTTTGGGTGCCTGTGTGGGTCAATTGGTTTAGTGACTGACTTTTGATTTCAGCTCAGGTCATGATTTCAGGGTCCTGGGATTGAGGTCCAGTCAGGTTCTGTACTCAGTGGGGAGTCTGCTCAAGCATTCCCTCCCTTCCTCTCCTTCTTCCCCTCTCCCCTCTATTTCTCTCTCTCTGAAATATATATATATTTGTTCTTTTTGTTTTTAAAGGTTTGAAGACCTGGGTATTTAGGGCTTAATCTATGCTATCTTAGTACAATACAGTCAAGAGTATACTTTCTCTCTCTCTCTCTCTTTTTTTTTTTTTTTAGTAAATGGTTTCTCAGTTCCATAACTTCTATAAATGGAAATAATGGAAGCTAACTGTCATCAGTACATTTGCAGGTAGACGTTATACAAAACTCAACTTTGCACAAATAATTCTCTTGAGGATCCTAAACATATCACAGTAATAGTAAAAAAAAAAAAAAAAATAGGGCCAACTCCCCAGGTATAAATGCATTAGGCTGCTACTGTAATGTCTAAACTCCACACTTCCCTTTTACTTGATCCCTAAGTTTCTCTGAAATAATCCATATACTATCAGGTTCCATCTGCTTGTCCTCCCCATGTCTACCATTTGTACACAGTATCTCTATTTTTTTTTCATTTAATATGGTTTGTATGGTTCATGCCATTATTTCCCCTGCATCCTTCAAATGATCTAAATGTTGACTGTATATCTTTTAGTGGTGCTTAGTCCTAGGTATTGTTAATAGTTGATTGACTTCACTTAGAATTAATAAAGTAATTAGTGAAAGATAGTTTCTGATAAAGAGACTACCACACTATTTCTTTTTCTTAAAGTGATCTTTAAAAAAAAGCATTGAGAGTAGAGTTCAGGTTCTCATTTTGTGTAGCTCTAATCACTCTTTCGTATTCTAGTTTTTATTATTTAGCAGAGAGCAAACTAATTTTATATTACGGCCTGTTTTCTTAGAAAATACTGAAGATTCAGATAGCAATGGGGAGAAAACATTTTATCCATAAGGTCATATAAAATATTCATTAAGATAAAACAGTTAATCCTTTTTGAGTACTGCTTACCTTACTTATCTCTTTCCTTTAGCATTTGTAATGTGAATTTTAATATATACATTTGCAAAAGACACATCTGATAAAGGACTTTTCTCCCAAACATACAAGAATTCTTTAAAGTCAGGATGAAGGAGATGAAATAGAGGGTGAGAAACTATTTTAATTGAAGGTAATGGAATTACGTGGACAAAGGTAAAGAGAAAAATTGAGTTTTAGTGACTTTCCCTTTAGATTTCTTAATGCTAGTTTTAAGTTGTGCAACTTATCAGTGACTTGATTTGTATGTCTGTAATCTCTCCTTGATCTGCTTGGGTAGCCATTAGTCAGAAACTCCTCAGAAGGTCCCCTCGGTGAGACAGTTGAGTATATATTATCTTCAGACATGCTCTTATCCAATTATCCATCCATCAGAATCTTCCATTTACAACGGGATCTGTTCCGTAGCTGACAATATTAAAGAAACACGGCACCTTTCTTAGCAGTACCTGCTTATTTTGATTGCAATGGAAATGAAGGAAGGATTTCCTCTAAATTTACACCAATGGAATGATTAAGAATAGTTCATTTGAGATGTTGTTGGTCGAGAACTTAACTTGCTATGAAGAATGAGAAGATCCTTTGTGAATAAACTCGTTTTGCTTTTTTTCCTCAAATGGCCGATCCATTGACAATCTGTAAAAAAGGAGCAACTGCAAAGAACATGTACCAAATGGACAAGTGTTTATTTGCTTTTGTGGCAATTAACTGTCAACATATAGGTGACGTCATAATAACTAATTTGTTCCTGGCTTTGAGCTGAGCACTTCGGTCAGATTTGTTTCAGTGTCACAACTGACATCATTTTACAGAGGGAGAAACTGAAGTTCAGGAAGATCCAATTATGTCTTTAGTCAGACTGAGAATAGGATTTAACCATAAGCAATCAGATTCTAAAAGTCAAACTAATTGCTCCATGAGTTCTTTTGTTTTTACTTACATTTTGTTTATGCATTACCAGATATTTGAATTTTTTTTTAAGATTTTTTTTTTAATTCATGAGAGACACACACACAGAGAGAAAGGCAGAGACACAGGCAGAGGGAGAAGCAGGCTCCATGCAGGGTGCCTGATGTGGGATTTGATCCTGGGACTCCAGGATCACGCCCTGGGCCGAAGCAGGTGCTAAACTGCTGAGCCACCCAGGGATCCCCCAAGTTCTTTAGTGTAATTGAGATACTCACCCAAGTTTTTGAGTTGCTTTTTAATTTTAAGATTGTTGAAAATATAATTAAATTTCAGAGTTTTCAGTAGCTTGTTAAGCAAAATTGATAGAAAGTCAAAACAAGTCAGTAAAAATGTACCATATTTAATTCCTTAAAATATATAATTGTGGACCTTATTATATACTTGAAAGTATTCTGAACATTTTACATGTTTCCCTGATTTCAACCTTCCAACAACTTTAACTAAATCTGAAAACTGTTTAATTGAACTATGACATTTCTCAGGCTGGGAAAACAAAACCAAATTATACAGTTTTATTAACATTTTTGGGGGTATGTATTGAAATAAAATCTTATTATTTGAGACTCAGTAGCCTTTATTGTCCTGGACAGCCACAAAGTTCTTATAAAGTTTAGAAATAACTGAAGATTTATTGATAAAATTCAGTGGATCTGTGATACAGACTTACAGGTCTAATTTTTATTTGGAATGGATCTTGACATCAATGATGAGCCTTTATTTTCATTTTTATTTTTTTTTTGAGCTTTTATTTTTAAACAAATTTCATATCATTCTAGTTATTTGCTGAAGGAAATCTCAATGGCTAAGTGTCCACATAGCTAGGATGATAAAGTATTTTGAAGGCTTCCTATTGTTTCATGTTAAGTCCTCAAAATGACAAAACATCCAAGTTATATAAAGAATTATAAAATTATATATATATATAAATTATATATAAAGAATTATATTCTTTATTGCTTACTTTTTTTTTAAATTAACTTTTATTGGTGTTTAATTTACCAACATACAGAAAAACACCCAGTGCTCATCCCGTCAAGTGTCCACCTCAGTGCCCGTCACCCATTCCCCTCCAACACCCGCCCTCCTCCCCTTCCACCACCCCTAGTTCGTTTCCCCGAGTTAGGAGTCTTTATGTTCTGTCTCCCTTCCTGATATTTCCCAACATTTCTTTTCCCTTCCTTTATATTCCCTTTCACTATTATTCATATTCCCCAAATGAATGAGAACATACACTGTTTGTCCTTCTCCGATTGACTTATTTCACTCAGCATAATACCCTCCAGTTCCATCCACGTTGAAGCAAATGGTGGGTATTTGTCGTTTCTAATTGCTGAGTAATATTCCATTGTATACATAAACCACATCTTCTTTATCCATCATCTTTCGATGGACACCGAGGCTCCTTCCACAGTTTGGCTATTGTGGCCATTGCTGATAGAAACATCGGGGTGCAGGTGTCCCGACGTTTCATTGCATCTGAATCAGTGCAATTGCTGGGTCGTAGGGCAGGTCTATTTTTAACTCTTTGAGGAACCTCCACACAGTTTTCCAGAGTGGCTGCACCAGTTCACATTCCCACCAACAGTGTAAGAGGGTTCCCTTTTCTCTGCATCCTCTCCAACATTTGTTGTTTCCTGCCTTGTTAATTTTCCCCATTCTCACTGGTGTGAGGTGGTATCTCATTGTGGTTTTGATTTGTATTTCCCTGATGGCAAGTGATGCAGAGCATTTTCTCATGTGCATGTTGGCCATGTCCATGTCTTCCTCTGTGAGATTTCTCTTCATGTCTTTTGCCCATTTCATGATTGGATTGTTTGTTTCTTTGGTGTTGAGTTTAATAAGTTCTTTATAGATTTTGGAAACTAGCCCTTTATCTGATATGTCATTTGCAAATATCTTCTCCCATTCTGTAGGTTGTCTTTTAGTTTTGTTGACTGTATCCTTTGCTGTTATTGCTTACTTTTTGAGTTTACCTTTTGCTGGTTCCAGTTCTTTGCTTTAACTGAAATGCAGAGGAGTACCCCATTGAAGTTAAACACATTTCATAGCCCATTCGCTTCTATGATTTCTTTAATTGATTTGGAAAATAGCTGTTCCTCACCTTTATTTGAAATTTCATATTATTTTGATTTTTCAAAAAGATCAGTTACTTTAAATATATCATAGATATGAAACCCTCTCTTTACAAAATATTATAAGACTATTCGATGACTTGGGGCACCTGGGTAGCGCTGTCGGACACTGTTTTCAGCTCAGGTCATGATCTCAGAGTTGTGAGATCGAGCCCTATGTTGGGTTCCATGCTCAGCACAGAGTCTGCTTAAGACTTTCCCTCTGCCCCCCCACCCTACCCCAGCTTGCACACTCACCCTCTCTCTCAAATAAATGAATCAATCTTAAAAAAAAAAGAAGAGTATTTGATGAGTTAGAAGGAAATTTTCGGAGTGTAAATGAGCCAAAGAGTAAACAAACTGCGAGGGAGATAGGAAGCTCAGTTATTAGAAAGAGAGGGAAATAGGGCCACCTGGGTAGCTCAGTGGTTGAGCACCTGCCTTCAGCTCAGGTTGTGATCCTGGGGTCCTGGGATCGAGTCCCACATCAGTCTTCCTGCGGGGAGCCTGCTTCTCCTTCTGCCTGTGTCTCTGCCTCTCTCTGTCTCTCATGACTCAATAAATAAAAATCTTAATTTTTTTTTTTTTACAAAGAAAGAGAAATAAAAGCTGTTTTCTAATGTGATGCCTATATTTGGGTCTTAAATGGTAAATGACTCTAGTTAAAATGGTACCTTTCTTCAAAGACATTTGGCCACAGCTAGTAGGGAGAGTGAATAAATCCAACTGTGACCTCAAACAAAAGGCATTTGATTCAGTTCACAGGAGTAGTTATGTTGCTCGTACCTGAAAAATACTTCAGAATTAACATGCTTGAATAATCAAAGATACAGAATAAATAATTCTGTGCTTGAAACATGATCAGGCCATGATTAACAACAACAGGTGGAGGTTCTTATGAAATAATACAATTCATACATAAAGTACAAAATGCTAGGAACAGAACAACAAACTTGGTGAAGAATCCTTCCTACTCTATAGAAACTTTCTGTGTCATCAACAAAAGAAAATACAATTATTTTGCTATTCTAATTTGAGAGAGACTGTAAATGCCAATTAAAACCTATAAATAAGATAAAAGAAGTAAGAAGATAGAATTTTGTAACAAGGAAGCAAGAAAACTGCCTGCAGGGATTTGGCAGAAACACGAGCGAAGCTGTGATCACATTATTTGCTTATTTAGTCGTGTGGTACTGTCCTAGGTTATAACACATGAGAAAACTGAGACTACCTGTTTAATATTGAAGCTCTTAACTTTGGAACCCAAATTAGATCAATATTTGCCTAAACTTGACTTTCTTCCCACTACAGCAGGCTGCTTCGGAGTCTCTGAGAAGTAAACCAAAGTCTGGCTATGAAACTTTGGGGGAAGATAGAGTTGGCATCCAGGTATATAAAAGGATATAAAGTCAGAAGGTCATATATGGCTATTTAAAAATGACTTTATAAATGAGAAAATTTGGGGGAGCCTGGGTGGCTCAGTCATTTGAGCATCTGGCTTCCGCTCAGGTCACGATCTCGGGTCATGGGCTGGAGCCACCTTTGCAGCTCTGAGCTCAGTGGAGTCTGCTCCTCCCTCTCCCTCTCTCTCTGCCCCACCCCTGCTCATGCTCTCTTTGTCTCTCTCTTGAAGAAATAAATAGAATCATTTTTTCTAAAAACAGAAAATCTTAAGTAACCTGGAGGGAAATAAAAGTACAGCTACTATAATTTTAATGAACTGTAGATTATGGTGTATTTACCTTTCTTTAAAGATGTGTTTTAATCATATTATGATTGAATATGGAAATCGAAATTTTTTTCCATTTTTTCCCAAATGGGAAATTTGAAGACAAAAGGGTTATGCCTTTTTTCAATCATTATAATTTTATAAAATGTTTAGTTTCACTTCAAATAAACAAGTGAAACTTTCTAAACTACCTAAGATATTACTTTTAATCTTACTAAGAGGAAAGTTAGAATGAGGAGGAGGATCAGGACAAAAAAAAAAAAAAAAACGAGAGGAACTAATAGGAAACTAGCAACTACTATTTAGAATTTTGAGACAAATGTTGAGATTTCTAAGAAAAAATGTAATTTTGATTCTTGATGAAGCAATTATAATCTACGTGTTGCTGTATGTGGCTTAGGTTCTCAATAAAATGTTTATGGAAATAAATTTAAATGAATTTACTTTCATTTAATTATCTTTCCCAAGACGACAAATTTAAAGAACAAAACGACAACAAAAAACAACCAGTGACTAAGAGAAGAGAGAGGGAAGGAATTTTGATTATTTCACATTAACAAAAGAAAATTTCCTACCTTGACCTGAATCATTACTCCCCCGTCTTTATTGCTTAAGGAAGGAGATGTAATACTTTTAGAGTAACTCGGTACCATCAAGTACTTTTTATAAAATGTGTTTGAGAATTTAGCTTTTCCATTAACTGTGAGAAAGTTATTAGGCAAATTAAAAGACACAATTTTAAGGAGAATGCTTACCTAATGAAGAGAAGAAAACTTTTTAAGGCATTTCCGAAAACTCATTTGCAGAAAAGTAATAAAATTGTACTCTGTCAAGTGGTCTGCACAGATTAGGTTAATGCTTTAATTTTTTTTTTATTTCTATTCAATTGTTAAAACAGGTTTCTTAGCAACAGTGGCTGCATACTCACATGAACTATACATGTTTCATTAAATATAGATCATAAACACCTTTTTAAAAAATTTAAATCTCACCTACTTGCCGAGGAAGGGTAAGATGATTCAAATTCTGTATTTCAGAGTTTTGCCCATTTACACTGGTGAGTGAGGCAAATTAGACCGTCCATATTTTGCTGTTGTGATTAATCAAAATTAAAATATCACCGTACGCTTAGATTGGCTGGGGACTGTGGCAAACCTGAAGCCAACGCGTCAGCTACGCTCTGGGAGGGTCCACCTCTGGAAGATGATCTAGACATTTTAGCACAGGGGTCATGTCTTCTCTGAAAACGTCTAGGAAATATAGGAGCAGTTCCATTTTCAGTTGCATTGATGGTCATTTCTTTATTGCTATATTGGGCAAAACATCACAGTTTAAAGCGGAGCTGGGGACCCCTGGTGGCTCAGTGGTTGAGTGTCTGCCTTCAGCTCAGGGCGTGACCCTGAGGTCCTGGGTTCAAGTCCCGCATCGGGCTCCCTACAGGGACAAAGCCTCTCCCTCTGCCTGTGTTGCTGCCTCTCTCTCTGTGTCTCTCAGGAATAAACAAATAAAATCTTAAAAAAAAAAAAAATTCTCATAATGATCACATCCAGAGAAGGGAGTTGCCAAAGCATCAGGAGGTGGTAGAGCTCAAGGTAAGATGCCAGATCATAGTGAGTGAGGGACAAACAAAAACATTGTTGCGTGAAATAGGGCCCAGCTGTTTGTGGTGTGGGTTTTAGGGGTTTGTGTGGGAGCTTGCAGTCCAGGTATCTTAACGTGGCTATTTTGAAGCACGTGGATTGACTGACTTCACAGTGAAGCACCAGACCCCTTTGTGTGGCCTGAGGATTTAGAGAGGTCGCTGTCCTCATGTCGTCTGCTTGTGTTGACCTCACTGTGATTCCCAGGCTAGAGTAAATGTATTGCTAAATGTATTGCTCATTGAGCCTTTTGGGAAACAGAGTCCTTTCACATAAAATGTTCTATTTAAAACTGGTAAGACTGAATGATGATAATTATATGGGAAACATCAACGACCTAGTTCAAGTATCAGCTCTATAACTTTCCAACTATGTGAACTGAGGCAGATTCCTGAACGTTTCTACGCTTCCGTTTTCTCACAGGTAAAATGGGGAGATGAAAAATACATATTTTTTGGGCTTTGGTGGGGCTTTAATAAGGTAATCCATGTAAGCACGTAGAACAGTGTCCGTCCGGTACATGCTAAGATTTCAAAATGTTTATTATTATGATGGAAAATGTGTGTTGGAAAAAGATTTTTTTCCACTCTATCTACTACGTAAAGATTTATACAAATTCAATTTTTTAAATTAATTTTCTTGGGTTATTTTAGTCCAGGTTTTTTTCCACTCTATCTACTACATAAAGATTTATACAAATTCAATTTTTTTAAATTAATTTTCTTGGCTTATTTTAGTTTAGTCCAGCCACTTCACATAAAGAAGGTAACATCTATTACTATCAAAAGGGTTCCCTAATAAAGAGGATAAAGAGGCAATATTAGCCCACTTCACTATTTTGTTGTTGTTATTTAGAAAGTTGTCCGATACACAGAGTAATAAAACAACCGTGGCTCTTCTCTATATGTTTGAGGGAAATACTTCTGTACAATTGCCACATTGTCGATTGCAAAATTGCCCCTTAGTTTTCATAATATGATTTTTATTTTTTTTCCTCTCTATGGAAAGAAACATTCGACCTGTGTTCTGGCCTGAGTTCTTGGTGACTGTCTCCAGATGTCCCCCCCCTCCCCTCCAACCGCCCTTCCCACAGCCACCACCAAGGAATCTTTTACTGCTTGGAAAAGTTTTAATATTCAGGAGGTTAAGGAAACCCATGGTCAGCTTTAGAATTTTAGTCTCTGCTGAGCTTTCAAGGTGTCAAGACCCTGAAATAATATGAACAGCAGGAGTACTAAATCTTTCATTATTCCCAGTTTCCCCTTGAGCATACTGACTTTGCAATAAAGAAGCTGTCATTTCCACCCTTCTTTATTGCCAGGTGGGTAAGAGCTACAGGGAGAGAACTAAGGAGCTGTGTCAGGTGAGCCCGACTGCCACTATGATCCGTGTGTAATCATTGCACATTTGCATCTCCTCCTTTTACGCACAGGTACTTCATAGATTGGAAGAGTGATGGGGACAGCTACTTTACAATCGACGGGACTGAAGGAACCATCGCCACTAATGAACTCCTAGACAGAGAAAGCACCGCGCAGTATAATTTCTCCATAATTGCGAGTAAAGTTAGTAAGTATGGTGTGGGCAGGATCAATGTTACCCTGCGGGCCCGTGGATTGGACACTCGTGAACGAGTCCCTGCTGAGGGGTTTTTCCGTTTTGGCCTGACAGCTGAGTGGTCTCCTGGGGGAACTCAGAAACCTGTTCCTTCTCCTCGCAGCCGCAGTCCAGGGGAATGGTGACAGCTGCCAGGGACCCTGTGTGCAGGCCCGCGTGATGGCTAGCAGGGCAGGTCTCGGGGCCACCTCACCCTTGCCACGCGGTGCCCCCAAGTATGCACCGCCTCCCAGCTCCTCTTGCACGCCCGCAGCCCTGTGTGTGTGACACTGGGGCTTCAGAGGCCGCCGGGAGGGACTGATGCTTGCACAAAACCGCTCATTCTGAAATGTTCTCTGAAACGAATGAGAGTATTTTAAAGATCGCCCCTCTTCCCTCTCTCTCCTTTGCTTCGAATGTAATTTGAATGTTTTGCTCTTTATCTTTTTTTATTTTTTTATTTTTTTCATGAATGCCACTGCAGAGTATACAGGAGCTTTAAGTGCTGCTCCTTAAGGAGCCGCTCAGAATCGATAGGATTGTTAGGACTGATCCCTTGTGTTGATTTCTGCTTGGTCCAGAAGAGAATCCTCTAGACGGAGAGTGACATAGGCCTTACATGTTCGGAGGGACAATCGGGGATACTATCAGTTTCCTAAGGTGACAGATTCGGGGGAGAATGGTGACATTTGGTCATCAGCCTGGTTCTTTGCACAACGAAGTGCATCTCCCCATCCATCTGCTGACGGTCTCTTGCGAAATCCCTTCTGAGTATTTTTCCTTTTGTTTCCTTCTCATTTTATTTTGTTCATCTGGTACAAACACTCTGGCAGCTAATTTCGTGTTTCCACGTAGGGAAGAGCTAAGTGTGAGTGTATCTGTTGAAGGGTTTTGTTCAGTCTCAACCGACTGGGATGTAAATATGAAACAGTTTTGTTTATCTTCAACAATTGCTTCCAAACATGAATAGCCAAACGCCTATTCCCAGGTCTTAATGATCTCTTCAGCTGATTTCATTGCTTTTTGGTTATTCTAAGGGTAGGACAACATAAAAGAACTTGCAGCTTCCACGTTGTTTATTGGAGCCCTGACCTCTCATGTGAGTAAAGTGACCGCCCTGCGGCTTCCATACTAGAGAGGTGACACACTGATGGTTGTGGTCACGTTGACCATCCCAGCTCAGCTCGGCCTTCCTGGCACACCTGCCATGTGTGCGCGGAACTGTCTTGGAAGCCCTAGGCCAGGCCATTTGCTGGCTTAATACCACCATGTGGCCTCCACCAATGCCACATGAAATGGAACGTACACCCAGAGCAATCCTGCCCACATGCTTGACTCACGACATCGTGAGAAAGACTAAAGTAGTCATTAGTCCAAGCAATTTTGAGGTCATTTGTTGTGTTACGCAGCAGTAGATGACTGCAAAACTCAATGACACTGTAAGCTGGAACTGTGACCCCTCACTTGTGGGGGTACAGATTCTCCAGCCAGTTAGAATGGAAGAGACAAGTGGGAAATGCAAATACGTCAGTCTCTCTTAATCTGCCCCCATGTACTACTCCGTTCCTTGCCATTGCTTCTAAGGCTAAAGTGGACTGGCAGTAAAGGCAGTTGCCCAAACACTGTCTTCTCAAGTGATCTTTGAGTTATTTGATGTGGGGGCCTCTGGGTATCCCACCTGCATGGGAACTGGATACGGGTACCAAAGCGGTAGACCTTCCAACTTCTTAACCCCAGGATCCCCTCATATAGAGGACAGTCTTCCTGGGTGAGTGTGTAGCAGGATTTCTCAGTTTTAGCTCCTGTTGTGCCCCTTGACCCTGAGGAAATTCACACGTCCTTGTCCCACTGAACAGATACTTCACAGGTTGCTCTTCTCCTCAGTGGTTTCTCTGTCTTGCCATAACCTTCCAAATCTGCCCTCTGTGCTCACTTAGGCTCTGAGAGAAGATCATCCAGTCAGCTGCCTAAGCAGATACGTCATCAGGAGAACAGAATGCCAGTCTCGCCTTCTTGGAGGACATCTGTTTTCTTTATGGCATTTTCCTGGTCTCCTTTCACACTTGGCATCTCTCCCCCCTTCTGCACCGCTTCTTATTACAATTATATTTGTTGCTCTTTATTCCTTTCGTGTCAACTTTCAATTATTTCACTCATCCTGAATGTTGGGGAATAGCTTAGCCACCGTATTGTAATTAGAAAATAAACTTTGCTTTTCTAAGATCTTTGGCAACTGTGGTGAAAATAAATTAAGTTATAGAATATAAGACCTCCTTGAACCATTCACTCTAATGACCTGTACATAGCAAATGACAACTAAGCAGAGGGTAGTCTCTTCAAATAACATATTTGTCACAGACATATTGATCATAATAAAAGAAATTATTAAAAAAACTATCTAATCTTACCTAAGCCTATTCATGCATGCACAAAAAAAAACTGCATATTTTTTTGAAATAGGAATAGGAGGCTTCCATATCTTAACTCAAGATGAAAGTCTGCAGACATCCATTAGTCACCTGTAGCTCTGGAAGATCTCCTTCTCCCCAATAGTTATGTAGACCACACAAACCAGCATCACGGTGTGAGGGTACGTGCATTAGCTACTCTGATCCCTCCAATAAGATACTTGCACTTCAACCACTTAGAAAATGGAAGGAGGGTATGGACTTTCGCAGTGGAAGCAAGTGTCACTGATCCTAAATTTTAGACTTTTCATGTTTAGAAAAATCTATTTTTTAAGCTATCAATATGATTAGGACACATGCTGGCTCTAGTGTTTATGTAAATGCAAACTAGGAAACCCTAGCATGTGGATTCTCCTTAGTTATGTTGACTCTCACTGGGAAATGTGCAGAACTGGGGCTTAGACACATAATTCACATGTGTATATATTCATATATACATATATATACACACACCTATATATATATACACATACCATAAATAAAAAATCCATATATATAAAACCTTATCCATATGTATGTATGTACATATCCATATATATAAAATCTTATACAATGTAAGAGTGATGTCAAGTTAGCATTTCTAAAATAGGTACCCGTGTTCTGTTCCAGTGCCTATGAAAAGACCATTGTGTAGATTTTAGGGCCCCAAGGATGTCTGCTGAGGTAAATGCTACTTATCCATGTGAAAAATAAATAGGCTGAACACATACCACATGGTAATTAAAGATTTACAATAAGAATGGCTTATTGTAGGGTTTATTTTGCTTGAATTCACAGAGTTTAAAAGTAAACTCTATTCATATTCTAATGCACAAGGCTGTTTTCATTGATCAAACTAGCCAGCTGAGCAGGAAACTATCATCATGGCGAATGACTGAGAAATAGTTTACACTTGTGCTGCCAAGGAGGAAAAATTATGTAAGTATACCTTATTGCAGATTGAGCTAGCATGTGTTTTGGCCTGACCTTAAATAAAAAATCACAGGCAAATGAAATGTTACAATGATCGAGCAACTTCCAATTAATTAAAAAGTAGTCATTAATCAGTGTTGCTGTAGTTGGAGATCCAAATAGTTTTATTAGATTCCTAATAATTCTTTTATGCATTACTGCTTTGCTCTTTTTATGATACTAATCTTGAGAACTTTAAAAGAGATGGAAGCTCCAAAAATTCACTTCATTCAAATTATTAGAAACCTTCAATACATAAATGTTTCCAGTATTTTTGGGCATTATTGTAACAAATATCATTAGGCAAAGATAATTAAAATGATCTAAATTAAAGCTCTAGAGCATATTTTATATAATAATAATTATTTTCTTGGTCAATTGTTATCCAGATAGCAATGGATTATTTGCACTTTTTGTGAAACAGGTCAAAAATCAGTGAACTGACACCCTCACTGCTATCTTTGGGGAAAATTTCCATGTAAATATATCATTATGACTTGGGATTAAATTATTGGTTGATTATTTTTTGAAGTTATTTGGTCTGTTGAGCTATTTTGTTATAACTCCTTTTTACTCCAACATAATGCAAATGACATCATTTTCATATGTGCAGAAAAATTAAACTCTGACATTACTGTCCATAATTCAGGCTAAACACAAATTCATACATTTGTTTTCATAAGTTTATATAGAATATCATCTATGTGCAAAACACAATATGTTGTGAGTTATGAGAAAAAAATGAGACCGAAGTCCATGCTTAAGGATAATAAGGTTTAGGAGTAGTTCGAAATTGCCCAAAATAGAGAATTTTGGTGAGCTATAACTATGCAAATTATGCTTAATTCTAGAGACTTCGGATTCAAGGGTATTCTTATTCAAACTCCAGGGGGAAGTTGCAAAAAGTTATAAATTACCGGAGTGTGGTCATTAAGTGATAAAGGGTTTAAACACCAGAAAATAGATTTTGTTGTAGAATTTACTGAAGAATTTCACCTGCCCGCGTGCCACATAGTTAGCTGTGAAATGATGCTCTGAGACCAAATGAGAAGTACCTCATTTTTCTGAAATAACAGTAATAATAATAATAAAATAAAATAAACAATTCTACTAGCTTCATATACATTAAATCAAGATGAGTGTTATGGTCTACACAGTGAGTGTGAGGAAATAGAAGCTCAGAGGTATTTGGTTTGTATCCCGTGTCACACCAGCAGTGCTGACCAAGTGAAGATGGGAGTCCTGGGCTCTCATACTCTGAAACAGGAGGTCACGGGGACATTGATCACTTGCCTAAGCTTGTTAGATATATTTTAAGTAAGTTATTAGTTGAGCTAGCCAAGGTGGTTTTCATATGCATAGATAATTAGAGTACAAAAGAGTAAAAACTTATACATTTTCAATGTGCATAAATTCAAATTGAAATTTTTATTGGTCTTGACATCTATCTATCTATCATCTATCATCTGTCTATGTTTGAATGCTTATGTATTACAATTCTGTAGTGAATTTGCATGTTTCAGAGATTTGATTGTACTGACTTACATCTATTAACTACTTGTATAAAATCCCCTTTTTTTTTTATCAAATCAATGATGGATTTTATTTGCTCTCCAAATACTAATTTAATTTTGCTGTGATTAAAGGAAGTCAGTTGAGAAGGATTTTTAAAGTTATAGAGAGTTTAATGTAAAGTTTTGAAATGGAATCTACAGTCTTTTTAAAATTATTATTATTATTATTATTATTATTATTATTATTTGGCATCTATAGTCTTATTGACCATGAGTGAATTCAAGGAAAGTATGAGGAATATCATGGTGCCAGTGGTCCACAAAGTTTTCTGTTTTATCAGCTGTATTATACCCACCATAGCTTCTCAGTTTAGTCTGTTTTTGAAAGAATATCTACTCATTGATAATATTCAGTTTTCTAGAATACACTAGGCTCTGTGTTAAACCCTAGAGGTTTTAAGATGAATATGAAGTAGTTCCTGCTCTAAAAGAATTCAGAATATCTAAGGCTTTCTGTTATTGCAAATATTTAAAATTAATGATAGATTTCATCTAGTATTTTCATTGGGGAAAAAATTGATTGGCGGTATTTTTAAAGGTTCTTTTTTCTTCAGAGATCAGTTTTTGTCACCAGCAGCATAGAAAGTAATATTTGACTTTAGCATAGGTATATATGAATAATTTAAATCCTCTTTATGGATTGCTCGGTCTAGATATAGATCATACCACTGTAATTGAACAGAGCTATTATTAGAGATGGTTCATCTTAACTTGTAATTTCAAAGTGAATTGATTTAAAGGGAAAGGAGAAAGAAAGCTTGTATTACTTATTCAGTGTATCTTGCACTCTTCGCACTATAATTCATTTTTTTGTCATAAAAAACTAAGATTTCACTCTTGAAGTTATTGTAGTTGCAATTTAGTACATACTCACAAAATTGAATTTTTAACACTGATAGTTATTCAAAAGCAGACGTCATCTTTAAATAAGGAAGCCTAATAGCTCCAGCATATTTTAACATACCCTAGTATGTGTTTGTTAGTGCTTTACAGTTTTCAAAACATTTTCAATTACATTTCTCATTGGTTCTTGGAACTCTTCTATTATCTGGCCAGCATTTATTGAATATTTAATACATCATTTAAAAAAATCTTACCACTTGGATTGGAATGCCTGGATGGCTCAGTGGTTGAGTGGCTGCCTTCGGCTCAGGGCATGATCCTGGCGCCCCTGGATTGAGTCCTATATTGGGCTCCCCACAGGGCACTTGCTTCTTCCTTTGCCTATGTCTCTGCCTCTCTCTGTGTCTCTCACAAATAAGTAAATAAAATCTTAAAAAAAAAAAAAAAACCCTACCTCTTTGACACTTGAATGTAAGCTAGACTTTCTCAAGCATGGTGGCCTTGATAGGAGCAGAGACATTAATCTTTAAAGTAAGTGATCATCACGTACACGGGCAGATCTCAGGTGGTATGGCTTCTTATTGGATGAGTTGATATAAATCATGGAGCAGTGACAAACATAGGAAGAAGACTTGGATTCTAGCCTTGGGTCTGACAAAAAAAAAATGTAGGGCAAGATTATATCAGTTTTCTCACCCATCAGTAGGCAATTATATAGCTGTAATTTTCAGACTTGTAGAACATCACGATACTTTGTCAAATAAAATCTTATGTGGAATCCCAGGATACTACATTCATGAGAACTGTGGATGAAGCCAACGATTTTTCTTTGCCCCTATAAAACTCCTTAGCATTGAGGGGGATGGCATGAGGGACATAGGTTCTTATCAATTCTAGCTTCCTTTTTAAATTTAAAATTTAGTTTTCCCATCCATGAGCATGGGATGTTTTTTTCAGTCTTTGTGTCATCTTCAATTTTTTTCATCAGTGTTTTGTAGTTTTCAGAATACAGGTCTTTTCCCTTTTTTTTCAGAATACAGGCAATATTAGGTTTTAATATTGCCCTGTATGTTAACTAAGTGGAACCTTAAAAATTTTAAAAAATAAATAAAATTCAGGATTTTTTTTTTTAAGATTTATTAAGGGTTACAATGCTAGTTACTAGAGAACCATTTCTACAAGAGATTTCTTGCTGCAGGTTCCAAAAATGGGCATAAATTTGTGTCTCTCCCTTCCCATATGCTCTTCTGACATTGGGGTTGACATTCCTTCCAACAAGAAGTGGTTTCTATTTTCCTTTCCCTTGAATTCATATTTTTTTAAAGATTTTATTTATTTATTTATGAGAGACACAGAGAGAGAAAGAGGCAGAGACACAGGCAGAGGGAGAAGCAGGCTCCATGCAGGGAGCCTGATGCGGGACTCGATCCCAGGACCCCAGGATCACACCCTGGGCTGAAGGCAGGCATTAAACTGCTGAACCACCTGGGGGTCCCTGAATTTGGATTTAATAATGGGCTTATTAAGAGTAGTATTTTGACTTATGTTTGTGAGTGATATTAACCCATTTTTTGTTTTGTTTTGTTTTCTTGTGATGTTTTCCATTGGCTTTGGTAGCAGGATACATAAAATGAATTTCCTTCTCCATTTTCTGAAAGTTTGTGAAGAATTGGTATAATGTGATCTTTAAATCGTTGGTAGTATTCCCCCAGGGAAGGCATGTGTGCGTGAGTTTTGTCTTGATTGGGAGATTTTTAATTACAACTTGATTTTAATAATTTGCTTAAGGTCTATTAGGTTTTGTATTTCTTTTAAAGGTCATTGTTGGTAAGGTGTGTCTTTCTAGGAATTTGTTCAGTTCATTTATGTTGACTAGATTTTTGGCATAAATTCATAATATCATTTATAGTATTTTAACTCATTTTTAAAAAATGTTTTATTTATTTATTCATGAGAGACACAAAGAGAGGGAGAAGCAGAGACACAGGCAGAGGGAGAAGCAGGCTCCAAGCCTGACGTGGGACTTGATCCCAGGACTCCAGGATCACGCCCTGGGCCAAAGGCAGATGCTAAACCACTGAACCACTCAGGGATCCCCCTTTTTTAAAATTTTTTTTTTTTCCTGAACTTTTATGTATTTAAGTATCTCTACATCCAACAGGGGTATCAAACTCACAACCCTGAGATCAAGAGTCACATGTTCTTCATTCAGATCGAGCTATCCTGGAGCCCCATTTTAACTCAATTTTTATAAACTCATCTTTTTACCTTCATTCTTGTTTTTGTAATTTGGGCTTTAACTTTTTTTTTTTTCTTAATTTTTTTTAAAGATTTTATTTATTTATTTATGACAGACACAGAGGGAGAGACAGAGACACAGGCAGAGGGAGAAGCAGGCTCCATGCAGGGAGCCCGATGTGGGACTCGATCCCCGGACTCCAGGATTATCACCTGAGCAGAAGGCAGACGCTCAAGCACCCAGGCACCCTTTTGTTTTCTTAATTGAAACTGTACTTAAAAATACTACTAATACGGCAATTCCAACTGAGACGGACTCAGAAAGCCCAGGGAGCTCACTGAGATATCATCAAGCGATAAAAAAAGAATATCTAACAGAACATTTTTGAAGGCATAGGGGATAAAAGCAAAATGATTTCTTGATTATATTATGAACCAAACTATTAATAAGCTGGTTATCAAACATAAGTAGCATGCCTCTCTAATAATTTGAGTTTAAATGATTTAACTACAAAGAACATAGCAATCCATTGCATAAGATTTTGGTTATTTAAAACTTACTAAATTTTTACTTGAAATTGCCCTCTAAGTATTTGGTGATAACTACTTTCTACATGGCAAAAATGTTGATAATAATGATCATGCTAAGTTGTGATTAAACAAATTTCATCGTCACTGTCCCAAACAGAGATTAGATAGAAAAAAAAAAGTCATTATTTTCTCAACCTAATTTTCTGGATGATACACATAAATGAAAAAATCCATTTTACTCTAATAAATCATATTGTCTTCTAAAATGTTTGGTGCTTTAGTACAGTAGTTCTTGAACAGATATGTTACTACTTTCCCAATTGGCATTTAAAAATATAAGGTCACATTTTTAAACCTTACTTATTTTATGAAAAAAATCTACAAATACATTATAGAAGAGATAATACTATGATGAAATCTATAACCCATCACTCATTTTTTGACAATATAAAGTGTTGTTTTTGTTATTATAGTTTTTCCCCAATCCTTAACTGGACATTTATAATTGCCACATTGATGACTAGTGACATTTAATTATAAGTAATTTTACAAGTCCTCCAGGGCACAGAAAACTCTTACACAACAAATATTTGTCTCAGCTAAAATATCAAAAGCACCTTTTGGAGAAACATTTTTAATAATATGATGTTACAACAGTGATTATATTTTTGAGACATATTACATGTGACATATTACTCATTGGGAAAATGTTAAAATCTATATTACAGGAGAATAAATAACCTTAAACTATCAAAAAGGAATTTCTTATAGGAGAAATTGGGCTAAATTATTTTTAACATCATGTTCATACACTATAATGGTAAATATGTATTTAGGGTCCTGGGATTGAGCCCTGCATCTGGTTCCCCACTCAGCAGGGAATCTGCTTGTCCTCTGCCCCTTGCCTGCTTTAATACTCTCCCTCTCTCTCTCAAAAAAAAAACAAACAAAATGTAAAAACAAACAAAAAAAAAAACAAATGGCACAAAATTCTCCTCTTTATATGGCCTCAGGACTTATACTTTATATACCATGTAAAATGGAAAGTGGAGACTGATTTTTATGTTGTCAGAGGTTGAATAGGCTAAGTAATTCACATGAATTCACTGATCTGTAATGTTAATTTGTTGTTTGTTTTTTAATAGCTAAATACATTTCAGTTATTTTCCAAAACATAATATACAATAGATCTTAAGAGCATGAACTTGGAACTAGAACCCCATCTTATTACTTTCAACTTGTGCTTTTTAGAAGAGTCGTATTGTCCTTCTGTTCCTCAGAGTTACACATGTAATAATGGGATAAGAATAGTATCTATAACAGAGTTACTGCAAACCCTACAAAGTTAACCCACGTAACATGTTTTAGAATATAAATATACTATAAGCATTATAAAATATTAGGCATAATTTTGTTTGTTTTAAATTTTGTTGTTAGTTTTTATAATTGTTAATCCTTTCTTAGGAAAGCATCCCAAATTTAATCAAATTGTTGACTTTTATCTGCAAATTATGCTACAGGCATAATTAAGACCAAAAATAGATACAGAGCTAGATAACCTCCAAGAAGTGCGCACTTGGTAATAAGAGCAATGTAATTTACCAAAGGTGATCTAACATTTTGTAAAATACCACCTCTTATTTCATACAGCAAACCTATGAATTAGGAACTATCAATACTGTGTGTTTCACAGAAAGAAACTGACATGAAGGTAGATTACATAATTCGTGAAAACAGCCAACATTTTCTACCAAATAAGATAATTCCCTGTGGCTCATATTAATTTTTAAATCACAGGTACTTTCTGCATCCTTCTCCATTGTCACCAATGCACCTTTCAATAAGTACACCCCATGTTCCAGAATATACCATTCATCCTCCATTTGTGTTATCAGTGTGTGTACTGGTACACGATGATGGATTTCACTGTGTCCTATATGAATCTGTGAACATTTATTATGATACTGTTTATAAGGCCTATTGTTTTATAATAAGTTTGAGCACAGCAGGATAGTGGAGGCTCAGCAGAATCAATCATGTGTTGAGGTTTTATAAGGTTCTTTAAAAGAATCCAGATAGAGGTCTAAAAGAATACTAATATTATGAATCTTCAGCAGCACTGCAGATGAACAATTTGACACATCAACCAAGCGATAGAGAAGATATGGTGGCATGTACATGGTATTTGGATTTCCATAGTCTTGGGTTTGAATTTTAACTTCTCATTCCCCTAACTGTGTGACTCTGGGCAAGGTCCTTCAAAAACTTGTGGCAGTTTATTCATCTGTAAGATTTCGTAGGTAAAAATTTATAATAGATAGGTAAAATGTACAGTTTTATGCTTTACTAACTTAATTTTTTGAGTCTTCTTCAACAAATGACTGGGAGGCAGGTAACATACCAAGAGCTAGGGCTAAAACTTGTGATTTTGGCAGACACTTTTTCAAAACGACCTTTTTTTTTTTAATATACTGTAGAAGAAAATCTTGCTTATTCTTTCTTAACACCAGCAAATAATTTCAGGGTGTATCCTAGCTTTCCATGATCTATGTCTTCTACTTCCTTAAGTCTGTTTTTAAAATTTTTGTTTATAAAAAACCCTCTCCCCTTAATTTTCCTTGTAATTTATTATCCTTTTCAGGAAGAATTATTTTAAGAGAACTTTTTAAATATGTAGAATATCCTACCAAATAAAGTTTTAATTATGTGGACACGTGCCTGGAAAACATGTTTTGTCCAGTGAAGAGTACCCCTATGGGTGCAGATGGGTTCTGTGAACTAACTCCTGTATGATAGCTACGTGTTTGGTAAAATACTAGCCAAATGGTTGACCTAACTTTGGTGGTGAGTGAATTTCAGGGATGAACACTGGTATGGTGCACTGCTGGTGCTTGGACAGTAAAACTTTGATACCACACTTACCCATTATTTTATCATTTATATTTGGCACAATGTCTCACAGCTTCCCATAAAAGAAGCATCATTTGGATTCTTTATAATGGCTGTTTAAAAAAAATGTCTAAGGGATGCCTGAGTGGCTCAGTTGGTTAAGCCTCTGACTCTTGAGTTTGCCTCAGGTCATGATCTTATGGTCCTGGCATCAAGCCCTGCATTGGGCTCAGCACTCAGCAGGGAGTCTGCTTGTCCCCCTCTACCTTTGTACCCCTTACCCACCATTCTCTCTCCTTCTCTGAAATAATCTTTTTTTAAAAATAAAAAAATTCATACTATTTATTATAAGAGCAATAACTGACCAGATTTTGTTATTGTCTTTACTCTTTTTTATGTTTTCAACAGGTAACCCATTATTAAGCAGCAAAGTCAACATATTGATTAATGTCCTAGATGTCAATGAATTTCCTCCAGAAATTTCTGTGCCATATGAGACAGCGGTGTGTGAAAATGCCAAACCAGGACAGGTATCTTGTCAATATTGTTGGCTAATAGCATATCAAGACCTACTGCACACACTCACACTCACACAATACCGATATCAATATCAATATTGATAAATAGATGCATTTTTCCCCCTGGATCATATGTTTACATAAAAAAAATCCCACAAGAGATAGTAAACTCTGTAAGGGTGCACTTATGGTGTAGAGGTAACATCACAAGGGATAAAGTGGAGATGGCCTAGTGAACATTCTTTGTATAACTGAAAAGTTCAGGATTGCAGATCTGCTATGTTTTCCAATCCTTAACTATGGAATTTTTAAGGAATCTGTGACTAGTGACCTGTAAGTGAACAACTTTAAAGTGAATTCTTCTAAAGTGTTTTGGTTTGCTCAAATGCCTTATGAAGGTGTACAGAAAAGCTCAGTAGCCCATTAAAAATATAAGGTTTCTTTCTCTTGTGGCCTTGAGTGGAACATCTGGGTTATTCCAAATCTCCGAATTACATTTTCCTTATAAAGTCAATGCTGCTCTGGTTCTAGTAGAAGATGTCATGAGGGGGGACCACGTGGTTATGAAAGTTACTGTCAAAATCCTAGATTTAATGTGAGTGTGTTGGGTAGACAGTTTGGTTTTTTTTCTGGACTATTATAGTTGAATGAATAAAATAATATAATGTTATAATATGATAAGATGATATGATATGATGAATGAATCAAACATGAGCAAAGGACGAGACTATTCTCATGAAATAAGAATATGATTAATCCAATACTGTGCAACTCGGTTCCAAAGGAAAAATATATTAGTATGCTTGGTTCGCTTTATATTTTAATCACTTCAAAATAGGATAACTATTCATTTAAGTAAATTTGAAGTTTTAAACATTCTTTTTTTTTTTTAATTTTTTTTTAAATTTATTTATGATAGTCACAGAGAGAGAGAGAGAGAGGCAGAGACACAGGCTGAGGAAGAAGCAGGCTCCATGCACCGGGAGCCTGATGTGGGATTCGATCCCGGGTCTCCAGGATCGCGCCCTGGGCCAAAGGCAGGCGCCAAACCGTTGCGCCACCCAGGGATCCCAAATTTGAAGTTTTAATTCTTACTTAAAAATATTAATATTTGAAAGTTATTTACATTGAAAAAAGCTAGTTTTGATCTTCAGTATTTGTTTTAATTTGAATGTTTTATACTGCTTTGTAGTAAATCTGTCCCATAATCCTAGTCCTGTGGTGTCCACTAGCTATGTAGCTATTAAGTTAAAATTCAATAAAATTAACAATCAGTTTTCTTATTCATACCAGCCACATTTTAATTGCTCAATGGCTGTATGTAATAAGTAGCTTCCATTTTTTGACCACGTAGATATAGAATATTTCCAGTACAGAAACTTCTAGTGGACTGTGCTACTCAAATCTTCACTGATAATTTGGGGAAAACACTAATTTTATTGCAACATGACTTATTTAGTTGGATTTCTCAATGGATAAATTTGCATCCTTAATTTGAAATAGACAAATAAATGCATTAAAACAAAGTTTTAGCCCTTTATCCCCTTAAATGTATTTACTATTTACATGGGATAAGGCCAGTGTCTACTTTAATGCCTGGAAGAGTAGATGCTACATAAATATTTAAATAAATAATAAACTAATTTCGTTATTTGAGAAGTTACAAGAAGTTTTCTGAAATTCCACAACTTAGCAATTTCTCACTTTCCAGATTCCCCCAAGACCCAATCTTCTGTTTTTTTAGATAGTTGGTGATACTAATTATCTTATGTCAATCAGACTATTGTAATGCACAAAATAAAAGTCCTTTGGAAATAGAACTACATTTTACGCTTCTGTACTTGTCTAGTAAATTGAAGAGTTTAAAAAGTTGGGAATAGTCGAAATGACCTGAGATAACTTGGCTTTCTTATATCTGTTCAAAGCGTTAAGCAACCTGTGGGGTCCTTGAAGGCTTTTCTTCTAATAAATACCTTTTGGGTTTTCTACTGGGCCACATTTATGTACAAAGCACAGCCCTAAAATGTTACTTGAGTTTTCAGGGAATATGATATGTGAGTATTTTCTGCTTTTGACTCTAGCCATTTTGCCCATTGTCTATGCATAGGAACTGTCTATCTCTTCCAGCCTATTCTTGAATATGCATGCATGCATATATACGCATTTTTACATGTATGTATTACCTATCAAAAGACAAAAAAGAAAAGATGATACTATCTAAACCAACAACGATATATATAGTGAATTACTGAAGTATGAGATTATTTTTTTCCTTAGGGCAATGACTCCCAAGTGTCAATTCCAAATAAGTGCCAATTTATACCAAAACTTTCTTCTCTGTCTGCTATTTGAAAGGACATTGCTTCATTCTAAAGATATGTTCTTGATATTCTTTGATGTTAAATTAATTTAGTAAATGATTGCGCTTACGGATAGTAGTAAAAGGCAAAACAAAACAAAATACCTGACAAATCAATCCCCTAATAATTTACAGAAAATTTATGGATAAGATATAGTGATCTGACTGAGCATATTGGTTTATGTGAAGGAAAGTTGAAGTTTTCTAGAATTGTGACTGATTCACACTGAACCAGGGAACTGAAATTCTCATTAGAAAGCCAATTTGTCAAATTAGAAATTACTAATATGGCACCAGGCACTCAAAGTCACAGTGTTTATGCTTATGCGTGAGTGTGTATGTGTGTATGCATGTGTACATAAACACAACTATGGGGAGGTAGATCATAGTAATAAGATTGAGTTTTAACCAAGGAATGAGGAATGTAAACAAAAAGTAGTAAATAAATCACATATTTAAAAAAGTAAATCACATGTTTCATGGTGTCAGTATTAGAACACATGATGTATGCTTTTGCCCGCGGTGCCCAAGATACAGTACCTGAAATGTAAGATCTTCCTCTGGCAAATTCAAATGTAGTCTCAGAGAGTGATCACCTAAGGAAGTACTCTGCTCTCACTTTTTGCTATACACATTTCCTGAAATTCTTTCTGATGCAAAGCCATTGGATATGTTAATAAATACAACCTCAAAGCTAGTATAATTTGCTTATCTATGTAGTGAATTATCAATTTCACAGTTTGGCTCTCAGAAGTTATTTTTAATCTCCAAATTCTTAAGGGCATTTTCTTGAAGTATCAGAATTTTAACTACTAAATACACAACCTTTGGAAGCAATTTGGAAAAAATTCTAAAGCAGGGTTGTTGGTGCTTAATTCTTAAAAAAAATATATACGTTATGAAAATACAGTTAGTATTCTTGCTTATTGGGGGAAAACCAATATAAGAACAAAATCAGATATACATCCTTTGTATTTCTCTTTCTCATCATTTTATTTATTTATGAAAATAAAACTCTCACAAACATAAATATACTAAAATTTTGCTATTGCAAGGGCTTTTTAAATAATCAGAGATTTTTCTTTCCAGTAAGCATGTTCATATTTAGGTTAGAAAGCATTTATTGTATTTAGTTTAAAATGCAAGCAAGTGCATTTTAATTTTATTTTGCTTATTAGTGAAAATTTTCAATGCTGTTTTTTAGTTATGCAGGTATTGATTTGGAATTGGCCCATACCTTATAATTGTTATATGCCATTATGAACTGTAAATGTTTGGATATTTGATTATAAAAATTATTTGTAAATAATTGGCCCACTGATTTGAATCCTAAAAATGTCATTTCTATCTCCTTGCATGCATCATTGACTAAACCTTTTAGCCTGGTGTATGTAAAGTTCCCTTTGAAACTCATGACTGACTTCAAGTTTCATCTCAACTTTGTTTCAGATAATTCAGATAGTCAGCGCTGCAGACCGAGATCTTTCACCTGCTGGGCAGCAATTCTCCTTTAGATTATCACCGGAAGCTGCCATCAAACCAAATTTTACAGTCCGTGACTTCAGAAGTAAGTTTAACCACATGGAAAACTTACCTCTTATCACGTAACTTTGTAAAAGGACACAAAGGTAGCAATCAGGGTTTTTTCTGAAAGCATCCAAGTTCATAAAATATGGAAATCCATATAGGAGAAATACAAAATTCTATAGCTAGCAGTAAATCAAATATTTGACCTATATAGGTTGTATCTAATGAGGCGATTTGCTTCCATTTATAATGTGGACAGTGTCTTAATGAGTCAAGCAAAAATAGCCTATCTGGGAAATTGAATGCTTTTCTATGTTTTAAATATATCATTTGTGCCACGTGCTCATTACTTCCACACACAAATAGGTGACTTCTTCGTAACTGGTTCATTTGAGTAACACAGGACAGTAGGCTAAGAATACAGGCTTTGTAATTAGAGGTTTTCCTTCCCACTCCATTATGTCTTAAGTAGCAGATCCTCAGTGTATTAAGCCATACTTAATAATTTTAAACTCATAGTTGAAATTAATAAATCTCAGAGTATTTATATTAAATAAAATAATGCATGCAAATCCTTTAACACAATACTAAGGGGATTTTAGTTATCACTTCCCCCATCAGATCTGCGCTTACATATCTACCACCAATACTGCTACCATCACCACCACTGCCAGCACTACTAATACTGTCACACCTGCTACTGTTACACTCATTACAGAAATACAAAGGACACTGGATTGAAAATATTAAAGCTAAGTACTGGTCAGTTCTTACATTATTAGTTCTGTGACTGTGGATATTTTAATCCCTTCTAAATTTCCATAGTTATGAAATTGGGATTAGAGACATCTGAGTTCCTAAGACTCGAGAGTAAAACGTTAATTTCTTACCAAATGCTGTGTTTGCATAGAACAAATAAACCAACTGTGATGAGATGATGATGATGACGATCATGATTATGGACAGAAGTCAAAGGGCGTCTGAGAAAATTTACTTTTCTGCAAATATTTAGAGGAAAGACATCAGACATTTTGTCTCAGAAGGAAATTCAGTAGGATTTGCTTCACCTAATACTGTGGTGTGAGGAACGGCTGTAAATGCAACAGGGCCCCAGACATGAAGAGCCTTATAAATAGAGAGACTACATATTTTGTTATGAAAACTAGAACAATTTGGAGAACAGAAATGGACACCATCAGTCATTTTAATTAGAACAGTTCACATAACATAGAGCTGTCCAAGACAAACCAGACCATATGGTCACCCTAACTACAGGCCATTTATAAGGATTATAACTTAAATCCAATGACTTCAGAAGCCTTTGAAAGGTTTATGATAAACATAGAACGTTCAATTTGCATTAGGGACATCAGTTGGGTTGCAGTGTGGAAAAGATGATGGAAGGGTATAGGATTACTTCTGATGCTATTGCAGGAGTGGGTGAGAAAGTCTAAGATTCGGATAATGGCTGATGGAAATATGTGGAGAGAAATAGAATTCACAGGACTTGATGCTAGATTCCCTAGATTCCGTATGTAAATACATTGGAGAAGAAGACTAATCAGACTTCCAGATCCGTAGCTCTGGAAGAGCTAGAGATGGTCACATCATTCAGGAACATAGGTTGGCTATTTTCCTCATTGTATCTTTGCTGGAGAATCTATATTTGATTAGTCATTATAATATGAATCAGATCATTTTGCCTCATAGCATAGTTTTTTTTTTTTTCACAGTTTGAACACCGTTTGCTATTCATATGTCATTTACTATATTCCCTTTTTTATCTTAAGTTATATTTTAAGGGTAAGTGTAAGTTTCTAAAAACTGAATGGAAACATTGCTTTCACCTCACATATTTACTTAAAAAAAATTTCCCCTGGGGGTAGAACATTTAAATTCTACTCAGCAAATTCCAGTTCTGTAATACAGTGGCATCAGTTGTAGTCACCATGTTATACATTAGCTCTTCAGGCCTTTTTCATCTGATAATTAAGAGCTGATATCTTTTTACCAATCTTTCCTCATTTTCCCCACCCTCACATTTCGACTGTCTGTTGTTAGGGGTTCTTTTTTTAAATTTTTTAGATTCCACATATAAATGTCACCATGTGCAACATTTCTCTTTCTCTGTCTGGCTTATATCACTCAGTGTAATGCCCTCCGGGTTAAGTCATGTTGTCACAGATGACAATATTTCCTTCTTTCTTACAGCAGAATAATACTTCATTGTGTGCATATATATTTATGGCTTATATGATATAAACTACCTTTATTCTTCAGTAGAAACCCTTTTAAGAATGGACATGAGGTTTAATATCTTTTTTCCCCGCCATGAACAACACAATGAATTTTACATGGTCGTATATCAATAATAATAATAGAGTGAAAATAGAATAGTCCCCCTTTTCTTTTGGGGGATGTGTTTCAAGACACCTAGTGGATGCCTGAAACCAAACTACAGGTAGTACTGAACCCTGTATATATAAATGTCTTTTACTCTACACACATACCTATGATAAAGTTTATTTTTATTTTATTTTTTTTTTTAAATTTTTTTTTTATTATTATTTATTTATGATAGTCACACAGAGAGAGAGAGAGAGGCAGAGACACAGGCAGAGGGAGAAGCAGGCTCCATGCACCGGAAGCCCGACGTGGGATTCGATCCCGGGTCTCCAGGATCGCGCCCTGGGCCAAAGGCAGGCGCCAAACCGCTGCGCCACCCAGGGATCCCTATGATAAAGTTTAATTTACACATTAGACATAGTAGATAATTAACAGCAATGATAATAGAATAGTTATAACAATCTGCTCTAATAAAAGTTATGCAAATATGATTTCTCTCTTCCTTAATCCATCTTGTACTGTACATACCCTTCTTCTTGTGATGATGTAAGAGGATAAAATGCTTACATGATGAGATGAAATGACCTTTGGACCACACATCAGAAAGTGGATCATCTGCTTCCAGGCCAATGTTGACTTGGGGCAGCTGAAATCAGAGAGAGTAAAACCATGGATAGGGGGAGAGGGGCCTGCTGTAAGCATAAACAAAAGGGTAGGGCGCCTTTTGATATAATGCATTCAGGAACGTTGAATCCATGGCTCCTCGAGTGCAAATATATCAGCTTCTCCAGCCCCTATTTTTATTAATAATTTTCACCCAGGTTTCCAACTTCAATCCTGACTGTTCCTTTTCCTCAGACACAAGTATTCAATCAGTTACTGAAGATTTCAATGTTAATTCAACTAGTATCCATTTCTTTATTCCCTCTGTCATCATAAGTACCCGACATTACTAAGTCTCACTGGGAATATTAGAATAGACATTTGGCATCTTGATTTTTTTTTATTTTCTCAATTTGAAAAATATCCTCTATATAATAGCAAAGTCACTTCCCCATGGAAAACAGTATTCTCAAGTAGAGTTTCTTCAACTTAGTGTTTCTACTGAAATGAGTCTAGAGAAACTGCCTAATTTTTAGCTGTTGAATCTAGAATACACAAAGAGATGAATGGAATATTACTGAGATAGTAACATTTTCTGACATACCTCTATTTTCATGAGTAATATATATTTCTAAAATTAGTTTCTGTGATTCCAAAGTGGATATCTTGTAAGGCTTTAAGAAAGGAAATATTAATACATTTCTTCAAATAGAAAAATATTTCTAGGAGTTACTTTAATAGACACAAAAAATGAAATGGTGTTATGAATAAAACCAAATTCCCACTCCTATGTGTAGAAATAAAGGAAGTAAAGAACAAATGCATTCAAAGTAATACTTTCAATTGCAGCATTATTTGCATTTATATAAAATTTGAGATTTTTATTGCCTTGAATTATTCTCAGTAAATATTGCTCTTATTGATTTTGTCAGTATTAAAATGGATTATTTTTGTACTTATATTAAAATGGTAATTATTATAATTTATTATGTTTAAATTTTTTAATGAATCTTGATGTTTGTAATACACTTTTCCATTTTTCTTATGACAATTGATATACAAAACTGAAAGATATATATATATGTATATATATACACATACATACATACATATATTTTTTACCATATTTATCATGATACAGATCTGGAAAAATAAAAAAGTAAATACTCAATTGATATTTGTCATCTTTTAATGAATAGATTTTTACATGAGATCTTTTATAGATTCATGCTTTGTAATCTCTGCTCTTCTATCATGTAAGAAAACACCCACATATGTATTTTTTTTATCAAATAGATTTTGATGTTAAAAAAAATGGGTCACACAACATACTTCTAGTCTTACAGTTTTATATTCTTTGTGAATTGAAAATGTAACTCTCACACCAGACAAGATTAATGTTCCTTCTTTTCTTAAGGATTATTTGGATTACATTTGATTACCTTTGGCAGCTTTCAAAACAGTAAAAGAAAGAATTAAAATATGGATGCATTTTGCTTATGCAAGAAGAGCTTCCTACTGTTTAACCAATACCAACTTTAGGATTTGAAGCAAAGCTTTTAGTAACCCTCTTATCATAAATGTCATGTTTTGTAGACAACACAGCTGGAATTGAAACCCGAAGAAATGGATATAGCCGCAGGCAGCAGGAGTTGTATTTCCTCCCTGTTGTAATAGAAGACAGCAGCTACCCTGTGCAGAGCAGCACCAACACAATGACTATCCGAGTCTGTAGATGTGACTCTGATGGGACCATCCTGTCTTGTAATGTGGAAGCGATTTTTCTACCTGTGGGTCTCAGCACTGGGGCTTTGATTGCGATCCTACTGTGTATTGTTATACTCCTAGGTTGGTTTCAATATTAATCACATATTCTCTCTCTTACTCTCAATCTCTCTCTCTCTCCTCTGTGCCGCTCTCTTCACAATTTGCCACGTCAATCAGTTTTTCTTCATTGAGAGTCACATCTGGTTAGAAGGAAGATTATCTATATTGAATATTTTAATTTACGTATCATCATATTAATGATAACTTATTAATCTTCTACTTAGCACCTCACGTGTATATACCGTTAGGAATAAATAAATGACATCAAAACCACAAAGCTGTGTTCCAGCCCTTAGGGATCATCAACTAAGAAAACAGTTTGCTGCATTCACCACCCTGTGAAATTTTCTATACTAAAGATCCCAGTTTACAGCAGTGTTTCCTTAAAATGTTTTTTACATTCCAGTAATTATGGCTGCCTAATGGGATATTGTATAATTTTAAAAATATACTGGATGCATAGCAGCCCTCAAATGTCAGTTTGATAAAGGAAGAAATGAGAAAGAATAGGAGAGGAGTGAATGAAAGTGAAAGCACCCTCCAAGTTTGCTTTTTTTTTTTCCTGTTTAAACTGTCAGCCAGAAGTAGTTCTTGACTCCATTTTTCTCACATATCCTCATGTCCAAATCTACCCATTCCCATCAGAATATAGTGCACCGACCTATCTAAGCAGCACTGCAAAGGAAAAGGACTGAAGTAATGTATTCTGTAACATCTCTGTAAGAATTCATAAAAATCTGCTTTAGGGGTTTCCCTCTTCCATCACTTCTGTTCAGCTGGGCCCTCTTTGCTTATTAACTTTCTGGCAGTTTCACAACACGAGAGAGAGCCATTCTGTCTTGGCAGGCATTTCTTTACATTCAAATTGCAACAGACGTACAATCGGGCACTGTGGGATCCGTGTATGTATGCTTCACAAATGTAGATACCCTACCTTTGTCTTTAAGACACAAAACAAAACAAAACAAACAAACAAACAACAAACCCAGGATGTAAATCGAGGAGTAATGCATTGTATGACAGTTTATACAGAACATTCCCTAAGTCAGAAGCTCCTGTTAGTTTGAAGGTTGAAGTTCTAGTCCAGTTTGCATGATAGAGATATTAATGCCACACAAGTACCTGCGGGTACAGGGGAAAAAAAAGTTTCCTTTCTATCCTTATTGATAATAAGTCATCTCTGGCATCTGTTTGTGCTGATGATATGAACCTTACAAGGGAAGATTCAAAATAACATTCCCACACCTAAAGTTGACTGCCATCAGGTAGGTGAGTCACCTCAAATCAAGTCTTTCTTTCTTTCTTTCTTTCTTTCTTTCTTTCTTTCTTTCTTTCTTTCTTTCTTTCTTTCTTTTTTTCTTCTTTCTTCTTTCTCTTTCTTTCTTTCTTTCTTTCTTTCTTTCTTTCTTTCTTTCTTTCTTTCAAGATTTTATTTATTTATTCATGAGAGACACAGAATGAGAGAGAGAGAGGCAGAGACTCAGGCAGAGGCAGAAGCAGGCTCCATGCAGGAAGCCTGATGTGGGACTCAATCCCAGGACTCCAGGATCGCGCCCTGGGCCAAAGGCAGGGGCTAAACCTCTGAGCCACCCAGGGATCCCAAGTGTTTCTTTTTAACACTTCTCTCTTGTCTAGGAGCCACCTGAGCCCCAGAGTGTTTATTTCCATATCAACCTGGCATGATTTGGCGGGTTCCCGGTGCTCACCTTTGGCCTCTTTGGCTCCTTTACAGTGTAGCAAGTAATCTTCTCAGGTCAGCAGCATTCCTCCAAGTGCTTCCTGAGTATCTGCGGTGCTCTTGCAACTCTTCCAGCACATGGATTTCAAGTATACAGCAGGGAATGGGTGGTTAGCCCTGCCATGGGGTCTACCCAAATATCTAACTATGCTTGGACTTCCTTAACCAATCTCAGACTCCTGCAGATCTTTCGACTTATTCTTTTTTTTTTTTTTAATTTTATTTATTTATTCATGAGAGACACAGAGAGATAGAGAGAGAGAGAGAGGCAGAGACACAGGCAGAGGGGAAGAAGCAGGCTCCATGCAGGGAGCCTCATGTGGGATTTGATCCCAGGGACTCCAGGATCACGCCCTGGGCCAAAGGCAACTGCTAAACTGCTGAGCCAGCCAGGGATCTCTTTTCCACTTATTCTTAACCATTTTCATACCTTCCCTGGGATGAGGGGAAGCAAGATCATCTTGCGGTGCCCTGGTATCTTTTGGGGAGCCCTCAGGCACAGCGACTAGTAATGCCTTTCTCAGCCAGAGCAACTCTAAAGCCATTGGGTATGCAGGGCATCTCTATGGGGCGTGCAGTTTCTCACTCACTCCCCCCGAGGTGAGCTATAGGCTTTTTAGTTTTTGGATTTCCTTAACCTCTGGAGGAGTGCAGTGTGCTAACCGTCTCTCCAAGGCCTGTTGTACAGAAGCTCTCCCTGCATCTCTTTCCTCCCTTCCAGTTGGTCAAACTTTAATTTTGGAGGAAGAGGGAATAAAGGAGCTTTTGCTATCATGCAGTCTTCTCTGATTTCTAATCTTATGACAGGGATCTTCCAGATTCTGCTGTAGTAAATCAAACACACTTTGGCTTTCACCATATTACCATCTCTGTGGAGGAGAGAGGGTTTTATGATGAGCAAAGGTGAGCACTGACTTCATCATTTGGACCCATGCCCATTCACTTCTAGAGGAAATAAATGCTTTTTTTTTCTTTTTTAAGATTTTATTTATTTCTTTGAGATAGAGAAAGATTGAGAACACAGGCAAGGAGGAGGAGGAGAGCATGAGGGAGAGGGAGAGGCTGGCTCCTCACTGAGCAGGGGACAAACCTTTGTGATTTATAATGACCTGAGCCCAAGGCAGAGACTTGACTGACTGAGCCACCCATGAGCCCCAAAATAAATGCTGTCAATTTAATGGATTGTTGTGCATCAACTAGGAACAGAAAGAGACTTAAATTATGAGAGTATATAAATTATTCTAAAATATTATCATGCTTCATGAATGTAAATTGAACACTTCTCAATATGGCAAGACACAGAATTGAAATAATTAGGGGTCTTGGCTGACATCATTTATAAAACTAAGGCCCTTATATTCTATACTCTTTATTCCTTCCTTTCTGCTTTCCTTCCTTCTTTTCTTCCTTCTCTTTTTAAAATGTATTTCTTTTTAAAGTTATCGTCACATGAAGGTTTGGGTTTCTTACGTTAGAAATACAAGTAATGTTGCAACTGGGATATCTAGCTCTGAGTAATATGTAAGTGTTACTTATGGGCTATAATATGCAAGTTTTATTACACCAACCCTGTACAGCTCTCTGTATTCTTTCAAAAAATTAGAACAACCATTCTTTCAAAAAATTCATAACGTGCTTTTTAACTGATAGTAAAGTTTTTACATATAAGTTAAATGCAAGACTGTAGTTGCTTGACTTTGTGACGAATTTTGCTGAAATTTGTTAGCTCCAATTTCGAAATGAAGTTGAGATCGAGACAAACACCAAACAATGTAAACATCTATCTGATCCTTATTGCATAGTGTGTTTACTTTGAAAATAATGTGTCGGTCAGCCCTGATCAATTTTATGGAGGGATGACCTACATATTCTCAATTTTTTTATATTCTGCAATTTTTGTCTTGTTCTAGCCATAGTTGTGCTGTACGTAGCTCTGCGAAGACAGAAGAAGAAAGACACTCTAATGACCTCCAAAGAAGACATCAGAGACAACGTGATCCATTATGATGATGAAGGAGGTGGGGAGGAGGACACCCAGGCGTTCGACATTGGTGCTCTGAGAAATCCAAAAGTGATTGAAGATAACAAAATTCGCAGGGATATAAAACCAGACACTCTCTGTTTACCTCGTCAGAGACCACCAGTGGAGGATAACACAGACATACGGGATTTCATTCATCAAAGGCTACAGGAGAATGATGTGGACCCCACCGCCCCCCCATATGATTCATTGGCAACATATGCGTATGAAGGAAATGGATCAGTAGCAGACTCCCTTAGCTCTATAGACTCTCTCACCACAGAGGCTGACCAGGACTACGACTATCTGACAGACTGGGGACCCCGCTTTAAAGTCTTGGCAGACATGTTTGGGGAAGAAGAGAGTTATAACCCTGATAAAGTCACTTAGGGCAGAAGCCAAGGATAAAACACAACCAAAAGGAGAAATTTAAAAGAAACACAAATAGAAATCTCTCTCTCTCACACACACACACATGCATACATGCACGTGCACACACAGACACACAGACACACACACCAGGCTTTGTAGGACACAATCATTTGATGATCTGGTTTCTAGCAAGTTGCTGTATTTATCATATTGTCAGTTTCGTTTTACTCTGCCAACACAAGATAAATCCTATTACATGTACTTGCTTGGTTTTGTTTTGTTCTTTTGGATACACACTGAGACAAGCTCAGGCCTATTAAATACAATTTACTGACATGACAACATAGAACGGAGATAGCTATGTGGCATCACGGTGGAAGAGTGTTAGATTTTTCTTAATTCCACTAAAGTGCCTATTGAAACTCTTATCATTTAAAATGGTGTACAATACACTCCGCTGTGATGGCATTACAGGATTCAGAGACACAGAGGACAGAAAACAAAGACACTGTCTTTATGTCAAGGAGCAATAGCAACATGCTGACTTCTAATTCCTTTTGAGGAAGACAGAAGAATACTTTCTGAACTCCATCTTCTTATAACTCAAAGGGTTTTTTTTTTTGTTTTGTTTTTCTTTTTTAAACTGTATGCCAAAACACATTTGTTTTTCCTACCCTTTCAGAAAGTGGAAATAAACGCGATAATATAAAATTCATTATGTAAGTCCTGAATTTTAAGAGCAATGTTTGACCTTAACCTTAGTTCCTATTAAAGGTGTTCAGCAAAATGTTACTTTTTTCCAAAAAATAAATAAATAAATAAATAAATAAATTTCAAAAAAGGAAATGAAAAAAAAAATCCCTCTTTATAAAGAGAGGCCTCAGGGCTGAAATTCCACATTAAATAAATATTGGTTTTGTCTTAATACTGTGCTGGTGTGTGGAAAGTTGGTTTTAACAAATCACCAGATGATGGAAGTCTTCAGTCAGAGACAAAATTTTTAAGTTGTGTTTCTGTGAAAAATTTTTAAGGAAAAAAGTGCCATTAATTTTAAACATGAGAAGAGAAATTCATTACACAGCTTCTCAGAGTTTCTTGTAAACTAGTGAGTTTTTTTGTGAGCAGAGAAAATAAAATACATATCAAATAACACAGGATGGATTTATAGCATGTCTAAAAATATTTATTATGTTACTAAGCAAATGAAAAATCAGGGATTTTAGAAAATTCAACCAGTGACTAATTCCTAAAATAAACAAAAATGCAAAATTAGGCAGTGGTTTTATTCATTTAATGAACATGGATTTCAACTTTGTAACCATTATTATTTAATTAGATCTCACTGTTGCTTTAAGCGATCACCTGAAAAACAATTCCAATATGAATGATCCCGCACAGCTCCTGTGCTCTGTAAAGAAGTGTTACTTTTTAATTTGATGCAGATTTCTGAGAAATGTTAGATTTCATAAGCATACCAGTAAACTACCCTCATATACTTTACTTTCAAGTGAGTTGTACACTACCTAGAAATGCACTTCACAAAACAGATAACTATGAAGTGATAGTATATTTTCTTAATAATATAATTATACAAGTCACTACTCAACTATTGAGACTATCTATAGGAAAAAAACTAAAAGTTGCTTATAAGATCGATCCTGAAACTGCAGTCAATACCTAGCTGTATTTATGAAATATTTATGAATCTATTTGTATTTGCAAAGTTGTAAAGAAATTCACTCACGGGAAAAATGGGTAGAAATATGAATAATATAGGCAAATTATATTCAGTCCTATTCATTCTTAAGTATCCAAAAATATGTAAGCAAAAATTACGCGGTGGCAATTTGGCTGTTTGCACTTGCACTTCACGTCCTTGTTTTGGTGTCGTGTAGTTGCACACCTTTCTTGTTTTCCCTCATAGAAACAATTACAAACACAGAAACAATTACTGAACTCTCAGCACCCAGATTTTACTTGTGTCTCATCTCTGGGAACTGCACTAGAATATTCATGTAGTGTAACAATTTGCTGCATGATATGCCTTGGGAAATATTTATGTAATTTTTTAAAGCTGGCAATGTCATAACCATACTGGAAAAAAAAATTAAGGCGACTTCTGGGTCTGTCCTAGTGACATGACTTGCTATGCAGTGATGCATGACCCCTTAAAGAAGGTTAATATGCAAGATCGCTTCCAGCTGACAGCATGATTCTTGTCAGGAGCTACTGCATTTTGTATTTTGCCAGAGAATCTAACTGCCTCCGCACGCCGTCATATATAGCAAGCAATGATGGCACAAAGAAAACTTGGGAAGGGCAGGTCATTTCAAACTGCCTGCCTGAGATGTTAAGCAAAAAGGTGAAATGGGTGAGTCTGACTTTTAGCAAACTAAGAAGCTTTAATTCAGTACTTCTAGTTATTTTTGCTACACCGCTGCAGTAGTTTGCTAGGGCTGCCATGACAAAGCACCACAGGCTGGGTGGCTTAAACAACAGAATATTATTTCCTTGTGGTTCTAGAAACTAGAAGTCCAAGATCAAGGCATCAGAAGGATTGGTTTCTTCTAAAGGCCTCTCTCTTTGGCTTGTAATTTCTTTTTCTCCTTGGCTTGGCCATTTTCTGCATCTTCACATAGTCTTCCCTCTGTGCTAATTCCTCTTCTTTTTAGGGCACCAGTCATACTGAGCCCACTCACATGACCTTGGTTTACCTTAATTAACTCTTGAATGCCCTGTCTCTAAACACAGTCATATTCTGAGGTACTGGTGATTAGGACTTCAAAATATCAGTTTTAGGGGGGATGCAATTCAGTCACACAGATGTTAACAGTAAATTTAAATATATATGGTTTACAGGAAACAAGCAAAGAAGTGTGAAAAGAAATAACTTAGAATGGAAATCATTTCAGGTACAATAGGAAATCTGAGTAGCGATCTGGTGAAAAGGGATCTCTCAGTGATCATAAATTGGGATGATTATGGGTTATATTTTAGTCTAATCAATACTTGTAAATTGTTTTTAATTTTTTAAACTTTTTAAATCTTTTAAAAATTTTAATAAACACCCCCTGGCCTTCATTCAGGAAATAAATTATTATTAAAAAAGGCTTAGAATTTTCATGGAGAATTTTGGCTATTAATACTAATCATACAAAACTTCTTAATTACATTACATATTTACCTTTATGGAAATATATATGTACATATTCTATGTAACATATGTATGTAATATATATATATATATTAAATGCAACTTTTGTGCTTTAAAAAGTATTAAATCAACACATAAAGTGAAACAGTGTGATATAGTAAAAATATTTTAAAATTGCTTTTCTGGCAAATTCTATCACTAACTGGAAATGTACTATTGGGCAAGCACCTTTGCCTCATATTCCATTCTCTTTGGTAAAAATAATTTGTTGCCCTTGGTGTTATCTCAGTTTCTTCTCTAATTTCTTGATGCTTACATTCTAGTAACAGTTACAGAAAGTCTATTAAATCATTTACATATTGATTACATAAAATTAAAAGAATCATAGAGATCTTTAAGATATAATTAACAAAAACCTTCGAACTATGGATTTGATTAATTATACATTGGCTCCTCATGTACCACATCGGGAGAGCCAGGCAAATATTTCTTAAGTCATAATTGTCAAAATTCTTCAGCAAGACAATGGTAGAATGTGCACAGAAAGAGAGAGAAAGATCCTGAGCCAAAGAAGAAAAACAAGTGATGGGAAGAAAAGGTTAGAATTGTGTGTCCTTCCTGTCTTTAAGAGGAGACATTTTAGAAATCCTTAGAAAAGATTTAGTGACTAACGTACTAAAATGAGAATTTTTAAAGGATTTATTTATTTATTCATGAGAGACACATAAAGAGAGGCAGAGACATAGGCAGAGGGAGAAGCAGGCTTCATGCAAGGAACCTGATGGGGGACTGGACCCAGGAACCCCAGGGTCATGACCTGAGCCAAAGGCAGATGCTCAACCGCTGAGCCACCTGGGTGCCCCGTAAGATGGGAATTCTTAAATTCAGGTTTATTTGCAGCTATATTTAATCTGGGCCCCAAACTAAGAGAATTACTAAGATGTGAGTAGCAGCATCAGTCTCTTTCCTAAGAAAAAAAGGACTGGGAAGGAGGTAATTTCACAACCTCATGGTTGAAAATTTCTCTTGCCTCCTCTCCTAATTCATAGTTTAGCTAGCTACACAATTCTTATTTGGATTAAAAAAAATATTTTGGAGATATTTCCTATCATATTCTGGCATCCAACCCAGCTGACGAAATAGAGGGATGAATGTATCACCCTTTCCTTTTATGTGTTATATATTTTTTTCATGATGATATTCAGAGTTCTTATCCTTTGTGTTATAGAATCCCACACTAATGTATCAAGATGAGTCTTTTATCATTCTCATGATTAAATACCCAGGGTGTCCTTTCCATATGGAGTCTCATGACCTTTAGTTCTGGAAGATTTTTTGTATTTACTATCTCATGGGTTCCTCCACTGTGTTTTCCTCTTCACTCTTTGTGGGATTTTTAATTGTTTGTTAGACATCTTGGGTTTAAGAATTAATTGCATTATCTTTTAACTATCTCTTTCTATCTTATGTTTTATCTTGTTATCATGATTATCTTTTCATCTTTGTTTTTCAGTTTTGTTTGTTTGTTTTTATTTTGTTTTGTTTGGTCTTCCAGTTCTATTGATAAACTTTCCAGGGATATTTTTTTTTTTTTTTTTTTATGATTTCAGGAGCTTGATATGGCTATGTTGTTGTGTTCTGTCATCTCCTGTTGCTCTGCTCTTGTTTTTAGATCATTCGTTTCTTTACTCCCTCTGATAATGTTAACTCTAGCTGTCTTAAAAAAAATGTGTGACTTTTTTCCCCTTTGAAATGCACATATCAAATAGAATAGGGTAAATAGACGTATAGACATTCATTTTAGTTAATTGTATTTTGATTCATGTCTCATTCTAGGTCTCTGCCATATTTGATATGTCCAAGTCCTGACACATTCGAGGACTATAATGAGAAGACAAGTTCTCTACTGTGCTGCCACACTGGTTTTCTCATTTGCAATTTTATACCCGATTTCATTCATCACCATTCCATTAGCTTTCCAATAGTTTACCCAGAATCCTGGTCTGCTAATAGGCTATATTTCATCTCTCCTTTGTTGTGGAGATGCACACACACACAAACACTCACACAAATAAATATATATGCATATATATATAATTTAGAAATATTTCCTATAGAGAAAGAATGTTTGCATCTCTATAGAGAAATAATATATATATATTATTTATAAGTTTTTATATATTCCTTTATCATTTAGTCATGTAATCATTATAACTATCTCAGCATGAAAGGAATTTACCTATATAAATGTAATCCATCATAATGACCCAAAACTTTGAAAAAAAGGTAATTTTTTTCTCATGTATATTGTTACCAAGCAGGTAAATTTAGTTTATATATGTACACATGCATACGTATACACACAAACATATATATGTAATTAGATGGTTGGTAATTCCAATTTGCAGTAAATTTTGGACTGCCACCATTTTTTTTTAAGATTTATTTATTTATTTCAGAGAGAGAGCACAAATGGGAGGGATACAGGGAGAGGTAGAGAGAATCTCAAATAGACTCCTTCCATGGAGCATAGAGCCAGATGTGGGACTGGATCCTGTTACCCTGAGCTCACGACCTGAGTTGAAACCAAGAGTCAGACACTTAACTGACTGTGTCACCCACATACTCCTTGAACTGCCACTTAATTCCTTTATTCGAGTCCCTTATATTTCTTAGTAGAGTGGATTTTCATAGCAATCAGAATCATTAAATTTCTCAAAAGAACTTAAACTGCAATAGGAGCTTAATTGTATTTTTTAATTGTGTTTTAAGATTAAAGAAACAACAACAACAAAAGATTAAAGAAACAGAAAACAAAGATGTCCAGACAACTTGTGCAAAACCAAGAAATAGTAATGTAATGGGTGGCAAAGCTCTTCAATTGTGAAGTTCAAGTAAATCTAATCTTGATTTCTATTCTGGGATTCTTCTCACTGTTTTTTCAACTCTTACACTGTTAACCTATCACATTTCATTGATGAGTGTAATTAACACAAACTCTTGGGTATTCTGGACCACATTACAACACATTATTGTACTTCCTTATTGTAAAGAAGAAAGAACCTAAACATTGTTGATTCTCATATCAGTGTCTTACTCAAGAACAAGAGTTTTAAGACATAAGAGTATCCTACAATACAGTAAAAAATGATACAATTGAAAATTTTGATCTATCTTACCAAGAAGCAATGTGTTTAAAGCTATATCAGTGTGCACTTCTTAATAAAGATTCACATTAATTGTCTAAGTACAGTCTTAACTTTCCCAAACTTTTCGATCTAATTCTTTTTTTTTCCCCTTCTTTTCACCCTTGTGTCACTTAGTCCTTATTATCACTTAAATTTCCAATGTCTTTATTTTTTTTTAAGATTTTATTTTAATTTTATTCATGAGAGAGAGAGAGAGAGAGAGGTAGAGACACAGGCAGAGGGAGAACCAGGCTCCAGGCAGGGAGCCTGAAGTGGGACTTGATCCCAGGACCCTGGGATCATGCCCTGAGCCAAAAGCCAATGCATTGAGCCACCCAGGCATCCCAAATTTCCAATTTCTAAATGCAATTTACTTATGCTTCTCACAATCCATCGTCCAGTGGTATTCGCCATATGGTATTCTCCATGACTGAAAATTCCAATGTATTGTCACTGAATATTATGCAGTCCTCCCCTTCCCCTCTTCTGCTGTCAATATTTTTAAAACTGTGATAATAGTAACAGAAAGTGCTGCTAATCCTTGAGCATATATTCTACAAAAATATATAGCTACAAACATTTGATGCTCACCATAACTTGATCAGTTAATATTATCTTTATTTTACATGAGTTTAAACTAAGGTTAGATGTGTAAAGTCACTTGACTATTTAGATGCATTTAACACATGATGGAGCCACTACCTTAACACCATTATTGTATGCACACTCCATCCTTTTACCCATGGTATACAGGATTCTTCATTTTCCCACCTCACTCACTTATAACCGACCACTTAACAATCTGAAATCTTGTTTTTCTTTCTACCAATGCCTCTTGAAGTAACTCATGACTTCATAATTGAAAACCTCAGTGATACTTGCTTTCACTGCAGAGTTAAGGACACCTTCATAGCTCCTCTTCAAATTTCTGTCTCCACCTCTCAGTTCACCCATTTTTTTAAATCTTTTAATTCTTCACATACCCCTCACACAGTTTATATAAATAATTCCACAAAGTTCTCCCAAAAGCTTTCTTGTCTTTTAATATTTCATGTCTTCTTCATGTCATTGATATTTGGAGATCTCATTATAAGTGTGATCTCACTTTTGTATAAATAATATTCAAATAATCCTCAAATCTGTATTTATATGTTTTCTCTTTTAATGAGGTGAAAGAGTTTTACTTGCATATATTTGCTAGTTTCTGAACACATCACCTAGTCCATCTATTGGCTTCAAATTCATCAGATCCCAGTCTAAATCTTCCTCTTTCAGAACTTAGTACTTCTATTGGTATAGTACTATATATATTATATATATATAATTATATATAATATGTCATATATAATTCTATTAATAATCATTTTTACACTTAATAACATATACAAAATAATTGTTTTATTTATTGATCTGTTTAATCTAGTATATTCATGAATCTCATTTCTAGGTCTGATAAGCTCTTCCTGATAGATTCTTTCATTACATCATTATTTTATTATTGAAATAACCTTTTTAAAAAATAAACTTCTAAAATTACTAAGGCAGTACAGAAAGTTCCCATGTGCTCCAGACCTAGTCATACTAAAAACATCTTATATTAGTTTGGTGCCTTTGTCATAATTAGTGATAATATTTACACCTTTTTTATAAAAGCCCACACTTTGAGATTTTTAAATTTTTACCAAATGTACTTTTCCACTCCAGGATCCCCTAGTTGATAGCACATTACAGGTAATTATCAGGTTTCTTCAGGTTTTTCATGTTATGATGGTTTCTCAGACTTTATGTATGTATGTATGTATGTATGTATGTATTTAATAATCATGACAGTCTCGAGAATTATTGGTCAGGCATTTTGTAGAATATCCCTCAATTGGTATTTGTTGAGTTTTTCCCTCAAGGTTGGACTAGTTTTTTGGGTTTTTGAGAGGAAGACCACAGAGTTAAAGTCCTACTTTCCTCACATCGTATCAAACAAATATGCTATGGAAAGGATTTATTACTGTTGACGTAACCTCAATCATCTCTTTGAAATGTTTTATCAGTTTTCTTCCCTGTAAATTATTCATTTTTCCCAAATCCCATACCGTACTCCTTGGAAGAAGGTCACTCTGTGCAACCCACAATGAAGGAAGTGTAAAGTTATCCTCTACCTTTTGGAGACAAATTACCAGCATAAAATATTTGGAGTTTTTCTGCATGGGAGATTTGTCTATCCTTCATCTACTACTTATTTGACTAGGAATACAAAACTGTATTTGATACTTCGGTTCGTAATCCATGAAACTATTTCAGTTAGTGCCTTTGCCATTTGCATATCTTCATTACTGCTTAGGTTTTGTTTTGGTTTGGTTTGGTTGTATGTCTTGAGCACTTTCTTACTTTTTGCCACTATAAGCTTCAGGCTCATCTTGTATGTTTCCAGCCCTAGATCTAGAATCTGCCTTTTCTCTGAAAACCTTGCTTCCTTTTGTGAGAAAATTGAATTACCAAAACCTGGATGTTAAGTTACTGAGATCTTTGTGTTTCTAGGTCCTCCTAGGTGACAAAACAAGGGTATATATGTATCTAACAAGTGTGTGTACGTAGGTAGGTAGGTAGGTAGGTAGATAACTCGATATCTAATCATCTGTACCTTTATTAAACTAAAACAGTGCATTATATATATTAAATATAATAATTGTATGTTATATATAATCATTATATACTGCCCTCTCTCTCTCTCATGTATATGTAACTTCTTATTCCAGCACTGAAAAACCTACTTTCCAATATTTGCTATCTATTTAATTATTTAACTCCAACTCATAGATATAGTGGGTCAGAAATGATAATTCATATTCTCATGCAAAACAACATTATCAGAGTTATTTGACCTTTAGTCTTGCAGACCGGACTCATTTCCAAAACGACTTTGGTCCCAACGTTTCACTCCCATTCCCTTGAGTAAGCTTGTTCTATCCATTTGTTAAACAGATGATTTTGTCACACTCTTCATTCAATCATTGGATCCTCTAGCCTTCTAAAAAATATTTTAAATTTTTTCATACATTAAAGTTTACTGTTTAATGCTGGAAAGTTCTTTCTATAGATTTTGAAATATGCATGGTATTTTGTATTTACCATTACGATTCCATATAAAATAGTTTCATAAATTAAAAAAAAATTCTCTGTTCTTCAAAATTCTTAACAGCTCCCTCCCTGAACCCTTTTGTCTCTGAATATCATTCCATTGTATGGATGTACCACAGTTTATCTTTTTACCTATCAAGGGACATTTTGGTTGCCTCAAGCTTTTTGCAATTATGGGTAAAGCTACTCTAAGTGTTTGTGTTCAGGTTTTTCGAAGAACATATATTTTCAAGTCATGTGGGTAAATAGGAGTTCAATTGTTGGATTGCATGGTTAAACTCTTTTTCTTTTAAAGAAACTGCCAGAGTGTTTTCCAAAGAGGCTATGCTATTTTGCACTTCCCCCAGCAATGAATGACAGCTTCACTGTTAATCATTCCTACCAACACTGGTATTAGTATAGATTTTACCAATTTAATGCAATGGTACCTCATTTTTTTTTTTAATTCCTAAAGACCAAATATGTTTGTCATCTCTATATCTTTATATGCCATGCCAACTCTATATCTTTTTTAGGGTGTTTATTCAGTATTTTTGTTCAAATTTTTCATAGTTTTTATGTCTTTTTCTATCTTTTGGTTTTAAGTGATCTTTGTGCATTTTGGATACAAATCCTTTATGAGGTACACACTTTATAAATATTTCCTCCCAGTCTGTGGCTTGCTTTTCAATTCTCTCAAACTGTCCTTTACATAGCACTTTTAATTTTAATAAAGTCTAAGTAATTAATTTTTTCTTTCACATGTCGTGCTTTTGTCATTGTATTTCAATGTCCACCAAATCCAAGATCACTTATATTTCCTATGTTTTCTTTAAAAAAGTTTAATTATTCTACATTTTAATTTACATCCATAATCCATTTTGAGTTAATTTTCATAAAAGCTATATTGTGTGTGTTACATGTATTTTATTTGTAGCATATGGACTTTCAGTTGTTCTACCACACCTTGTCAAAAAGGGTTTCTATTCTTTACTGAATTGTCTTTACATTTTCATCATAAGTTAGTTGGTTATATTTGTGTGGGTATGTTTCTGTGCTCTCTATTCAGTTCCACTGATCTCTGTGTACACTCTTTTGCAAAATTAAGCTGACTTGATGACTGTCACTTTATGTAAGTCTTGAATTCCGGGAGTGTGGAGTATTTCAACTTTGTTCTTCAACATTGACTATTCTAGGATTTTTCCTTTAAGGCCATTTTTTTTATATCTACAAGATAGCTTCCTGGGATTTTGGTAGAAATTGCATAGACTATATAGTTCCAAATGGAAGAATTTACATTTAACAATAATGAGTCTTCCAATCCATAAACATGCTTTCTCTCTTTTAATTTAGGTGTTCTTTGATTTTTTTTCATAATGTTTTTGCAGTTTTCTGCATACGTGTCTTGTACATAATTTATTAATTTATACCTAAATATTTTTTGTGTGTTTTATAAATAGTATTTTTCAAAATTTAAAAGTCTGGTTGTTGCAGATATCTAGGAAAGCAATTGACTTCTGTTTAAATTGAACTTGTATACTATAATCTTGCTATATTTACATATTCAGGAATTTTTTTGTAGATGTCTTATTCAAATAAAGAAATTTTTATTTCTTCCTCTCCAATCAATATATTTTTTATTTCATTTTCTTATTGTACTAGCTAAGAATTTCACTATGATGCTGACCAACAATGTTGATAGCAGACATCCTCCCCATGTTTCCAAACTTAGGGGTGTATAGAGTCCTTCACCATCTATGATGTGATGTTAGATAAATATTTTTTAAAGATATTTTCATCAATTTGGGAACACTTCCCTTTATTCCTATTTGCTGAGATTTTAAAAATCATGAATTGCTGTTGGATCTTGTCAGTGTTCTTCTACATTAAATTTTCTATATCGAATTATTGATATGGTGGATTACATTAATTAAATTTTGGATGTTGAAACAGATTGAACCTTGATGGAGTTACACTTGCTTGTGGTATATACACGTCATTCTAACATCAAAACCGGGAACGTTGAAATATAAGAAAAAATACAAAAATCCTAAACAAATGTTAGCATATCAAATTCAATTCTATGTAAATTACGGTAGTCTCTATTTTCCCTTATTTTTTTCCATTTCTGGTTTTGATATTGGGGTAGTGTCGGTCTCATAAAATGAGTTAGGTATTATTACTTCTTGAATATTCTGAAAAAGATTGTGGACAATTGGTATCACCTTTTCCTTAGCTCTTTGGTAGAATTCTCCAGTGATAGAATCTGCATCTGATACTTTTGTTGTTGTTGTTGTTATCTTCTTAATTATGAATTTAATTAATTTAATAGATACAGGGTTACCCAGGTTATTTTTCCTTGTGTGAGTCGATGTAGTTTATTTCTTCAACTGATCCCTTATATCTAAATTATCAAATTTGTGAGCATAGAGGTTTTCACAGTACAGAAGTTCCTCTTGTCTGTGGCTTCACTTTCCAGTTATAGTTACCTGCAGGTCAGAGAAGATAAGCCTTTTCCAGATATATCCTCCGAAGGTCAATAGTAGCCTAATACTATGTCGTAAAACTTGCAACATTCATTTTAATTCATCTCATCACATAGGCATCTTATCATCTCATATCATCACAGGGAGAAGGAGTACAGTACAGTTTTGAGAGAGAGACCATGGGCACATAATTTCTATTACATCATATTGTTATAATTGTTTTTATTTATGCTGTTGATAATATCTTACTGTGTTTCATTTATAAATTAAACTTTATTATAGGCATGGGGTTTTAATGGGGTTTGGTACCATCTACAGTTTCAGACATCCACTGGGAGTCTTGGAACAGATCCCTCATGGAAGGGTTAGGGGGGTGGGTTGTTCCCATTTTATCATTTTGATATTTATACATCTGTAGTGATGAATGCCCCCTTCTCATTTCTGATATTATCTGTTTATGTCCTCACACTTTTTTTTTTTTCTTTTCCTGGTTAGTCTGGTAAGAACTTTGTCAACATTACTGATCTTTTCAAAGAACTGGGCTTTGTTTCTATTGAATTGTCTAGTTCTTCTTTAAAATTTCCTTGATCTGTGTTCTAATTTTTCTTAGTTTTAATTCCATTATAATTAACATATATACAGTCATATCAGTTTCAGGTGTAGAATGTAGTGATTTAACAGTTCTATGCATTACTCAGTGCTCAGCCTGATAAGTGAGCTCTTAATCCCCTTTACCTATACCTATATTACCTTATATTTTACTTATTTTAAGCTGAAATTATTTTTTTCTCATAGGTCTCTAGGATACAGCTTTAGTTTGTTTCTTTTAGATCTTAGAAAACACTATTTCCACTCCATCTCTTAAACTTCGATAAACAAGATTTCTGTTTTCATTTAGTCCAGAATATATCTTTGATTAACCTTAAAACTCCTTCAATACGTATCCTACTTAGAAGTGTTGTTTAATTTCCAAATATCTAAAGATTTTTACGGTTATATTCTTTATTATTGATTTACTTTAATTGCATTGTGAATTGAGAGCATTTGCATGCTTTTTAAAAATTTATTAAAGTGTGTTTTACAGCCTGGAATGAGATCTATATTGGTGACCATTCCATGTCACCTTGAAGTGATGTGTATTGTACTGTCTGAATGGAGTAGTCCATAAATGTCATTTGGATAATAATAGTACTGCTTAGGTTATGTATATCTTTTTTCCCCCAGATTATGAAATTTTATGTATTACAAAGTACTGGGATTACAGGTGATTTTGTAGATTATGTATATCTTTACTGACTTTCTTTCCTGCTTGAACTAACATTTACTAACAAAGAAATGTTGAAGTCTCTTATAAAATGAGTAAATTTTTCTCTACTCTTCCTTTAATTTCTATCAGTTATTGCCTCATCTACATATTTAATTTTATAATTATTTTTGGAGAGTTAACACTTTTTTTCAATGCCTGGGAAATGCTCTTCTTTACCTCTGTTAATCTTCCTTGTTCTGAAGTCTGCTTTGTCCAATACTCATATAGTTATTACAGCTTTTTTTTGATTAGTATTAGCACAGTATCTGTTTCTCTCCCTTTGCTTTTTTCCTATTAGGGTCTTTATGGTTTTAAAGTAGTTTCCATGTATATAAAAAATATCATTGTGTGTGTGCATGTAATCCTCTCTGAAAATATCTGAACTTAACTAGTGTATTTAGAACATTATACAGGAGCCCTTATATGTGGTGGGAGGTGTTGAAGAGGGGGAATGTTCTATAATCTTCTGATTAAATCCCAGTGTTTTAATAAGACTATGTCTCAAGTGTGAGACCTTCATAAGTATTTGTTGAGGGTCACAGGTTTTTATTTATTTTTTATTATTATTTTTTTAGATCATCCTGCTCCATGCCCTTCAGTGTTTTCCAATCTACTTTTTTAATGTTTTAATTTGTTGCATGAAAAAATTTCATTCCATTCTGTTATATACTCTCATATGTTGTTGCTGTAATTTTTCCATATAAAATATATAGTTAATATAAGGAACCAAATTTGCACTTCACCAAAATAAACTAGAATAAAATTTAATGGATGAGAACTTAAGAAAAAACAGATGAAATGTTTAATTTTTGTATTTTTCCACATAAATTTTTAAATGTGGTTGCTTATGTGCATGTGTATTTTTACGTACATATACATCACTCAAAATATTGCAAGAGGTGTATCTATACTTTCTGAAATCCAACAGTATTAAACAAAGGATGTGATGTTTTAGAACTGCTCTATACATATCTGTTCAACTACAACAGTGATAGAATATCACGTTACCATTTAAGAAGGTAATGTGAGAATAACCTTTAAAACACAAACACACACACGTCATTAAGCTGATGGACACAAAGAATGAGCAGAGCAAAAGTCCAGCCTTTCCTCATTATAGTTTATAATAAGCATTTATTGTAACATCCCTTAAATTCTTGAAACAGTGAAAAGGTCATATGCAGAATAAAATGATAAAAATTCTTTAGGTGCCCTGCATATGAATGTTCCAGCTGTAGACACAGAAATGGAAAGGAATGTGAAATCATTACTTTAAAATGCTGGTTCATTATGGCAACTGTAAACCAGCTTGATAAGATTAAGTCACCTTCAGAAAATACAGTACAGATATATTTAAATCATCTGCCCTTATAAGGTTGTTACATTTGGGCTCAGATCATTCGTTCTCTTACAAATATTACCTTGTATATATATTCAAGTGATATGAGTAATCTACAAAGTAGAGAAACCTTCTGTAGAAATAATCAAGTGGTCCTTCAATAAGAAAACAATTTAGAAATTAGTATAATTATTTTCCTATGTATATATACACTGAAAGATGATTTGAATAAACATTCAGTGATGACATAATGTATTTCACTCACAGCTATATGTCTTCATACTTTTCATCTACACAATCCCTCTGAAATTATTGCCTCTCCATTTATAATGCAAATACAATTCCTCAACCTAATTAAATAACATACCTATAGTCACATTGCTTGTAAGTGACAATTATGTGGAGAAAAGCAAAAACAAGTAAAAACAGCAGCAACAAAAACAATAGCTCTAAAAGCTCCCAATTATTTTTACCTTGCAAAGAACTATTTTTACAAAAATGTAAAGAGATATATATGTATAGGCTCTTATGTCTATTTTCTCAGCATCAAAGATGCTTGGCTTCTGAGGTAGACCATTCTATCAAAAGAATCCTAATTTTAAAGAATATCAATATATTAGAAAAGTAAACCTCTTTCTTATTGCACCACAGATGTCATATTTCACCTGGTAGTTCACTGAAAACAAAAGTGCATTTTCATCACATTTTTAGTTATAGAATTTGAACCTTTAATTTTTTTTTCAAATGTGAACACTGAGACACTGAGAAATTATATAATTTCCCATGGTCTCAAAGCTAATAATTTTCAGAACTCTGCTACGGACGTTTGTTAGGACTGACTTCAATGGTTAAGCTCTTTCCATATCATTTCTCTGTCTCCTCTTGACATACCTAAGCTTGATAATCCCTTACTTATCTCTAGCCTATTTCATTTTCCATTCCATATGGAAGTTGTTTTCAAATTATCTGCTAAGTTCATTTCCAATCACTGCCACACAGCACAATTCCTATATATCTTCCAATGTATCTCTGCAGAAATCCATGCTTCCAACTTTACAGAGGGGCTATTAATTCTGTTTATTCCACATATTTCCACCCATTCTTCTTCCCTTGTCTCATATCTTAGAGGGACTATTTAGAATATTTTCAGGAATGCCATACTACAGCGCCTTACACAAGTATATAATATCTGTGACCTACAGGTGTTCTGGAATTTAAGGCATGAAGTTCCAAAGAGTATGATTTTCAGGTCAATATACTTTGTTTGATTCTTATTCTTACACAAACTGACTTATTTGTCTTTGGTTTTCTTTTGCCTGATATCAAGTAGTTAAGAATTTCAATCTACTCTAAGCAATAATACAGGTTTATATTGTCTTGGGTGCTTTCATTGTGATTCATTCATTCTTTCAAGAAATATTATTGATTGTGAATCTAATTGGCACCATTTAGGGAAAAAGCTACACAGGAGAGACTTATATTTTGTTTTTTATATGACAAAGGCATATTATATAGACAAGGCAGGTTATAAAGAATTTTGAAAAAAATGTCTATCGTTTTTAAAAGTACTCAACCCCCATCATAATTAATATATTTCCAATCATTCTTCTTTAAATTACCACAAAGTGAAAAATGAGCCATTCAAACATGCTTTAATGCAACCCTCTTTCTTTTCTAAGCTATCAGGGTCTGGCCATTATGATTACTTAATAAATTTCACAAGAGTATTTAAAAATAATTTTGTTCTGGGTTTCTTAATAAATTATTACAGTCTGCATCAGCAAATAGACTGTCTTCATAGTTGTATAAAATGATGAGCTCACTTATCTAACTAGATGTAAAGTTTATTTTCAAAATAATCTGCAAAAATGTAATAATATTTCAATTTAATTATTTTTTTTTCAATTTAATTATTTTTATACTTTTTCAACATTTTACCGATTAGCCGGCATCTTTATTTTTGTTATCATTCAAAAAGAATTCATACAACAGGTATTTATTGATGATCTACTCTGGCAACACATTACATTAAATATTGGAGAAATAAAGTTGTCAAACATTCACATTCCCTGATATCCCTCCACATACATATCCACACACGTGTGTATGTATAAATAGGTATATATCAAATAAATGCATAAAACTGACATTCTTCTAAGTTTGGAACCTTCAGAAAGGGATATTCTCTATCTATGCTTTATTCTTATGATGAATCGATCGTTTTCCTCTATGCATAGTATATCTCCTTAGAATTCATAGAAGGTAAATTATAAACACCATGCAACACAATCATTATTTATGAATTATATAGTTGTGTAATTAAGGGTTCTACTTTCAGTTAATTATTTCAACCCTCAACCTTTTTTGCTTTTGCTTATTACATATAGATTTCAGTGACCTTTTCATTCAGAATAAGGGAAAAATAGTATCATTTCATATTATATCCATTAATTAAAAAGAAAGTAAATTTTAGGAGGACAAATAAAACAACCAACATTTTCATAGATCTAAACTTTAATATATTGGAAAAGTAGTAAACAAAGCAATGAATTTTGATAAGACTATCTGAATACGAAATTTCTTAGCTAGCTTATGAAGAGAGCATTGTATCTCGTACAGTGTTAATTCTTCCCAACATCTCAACAATTTCCCTTTCCTTGTGTGTCAAGAAAAACTGTCCAAGAAACTCTTTGATAGTGGTGGTATTTTTGATCAAAAATATATTTATTTTGTTCACTGATATTTTGAATTTTAACAAGGTAGATAGCGGGGTGCCTGAGTACCTTAGTCTATTAAACATCTACTCTTGATTTTGGCTCAGGTCATGATCTTGAGGTCATGAGATTGAGCCCCATGTCAAGCTCTATGCTCAGCACAGAATGCCCTGCTTGGTATTCTTTCTCTCCCTCTGCCCCTTCTACCACTCACACACCCTTTTTCTCTAAATAAATAAATAAAATATATATTTTTTTGAGGTAGATAAAAGCACCTGTTTAGCCAAAGATGATGTAGTAAAGTTTTAGTTCTGGAGTTGCAGACACCAGCATGCTGGATATTTTCAAAAGTTGAAATTATTTTCTGTAATAATAAGAAGGGATTGTCTTGGATCCCTGATGTGTGATAAAAAGCACTTGTACTGAGTGTGCCTGAAATTTTTATAATAGGTGAATCTGAAGAATTATAACATTAATGACACTGAAAGACATGTGCATCCCTAGATCCATGTCCTGGGGGCTTCATCATGTGACATAATGTCACCATTTGGAAATTTAAAAATGTGATGCAAGGTGGGATTTGAAAATATACTTGGAAATTGGGACAAGCCCTTTTTTTTTTTTTTTTTTTTTTGTATCTGATCACCATATAAAGGTGCTTGGGTTGGTTCCCTGAAAACATGTGGCCAGTAGCAAAATCCCTGGTATTATAAGAAAGACTGTCATGAACACTGAGCTCAAGTTGAGTCTTCTGATCACTGCAGTCTCATAAATGACCACAGGAAACCATTGGAAGAACCAACCAGCTGTGCCTGGGCCAAATTGCTGGCCCACAGAATTGTGAGGAAATAAAATGTTGTAAGACCCTACATTTTAGAGGAGTTTGTAATCTACAAGGTACTGCAAAGACTTCTATTTAGATAGAGTCATAAGTCTAATATGACTATCATGAGATAAGTGTAATACTAAATAGCATCTGCTTATCACTTTATATATAACACATATTCACTGCAATTATTTTATTTGGCCCCATGACTTTCTAAATTCTTATTGCATTTTTTTGTTGTTCATTTCTCTCCTTCCATATTGTAGTCCTAAATAACTAAGTACAGTGTATGACAAAGTAAAAGTACTCAATGGGCCACTCAGCAGAATCACAGATATGTACTAACCTTCAATAAAATACATTTATCATTTTTGGCAATAATTAGAAATACTTTTGGCAAATAATTTGAATAACTTGTAAGATGCTATTTGATTTTTCTTGGGTAATAAAAGAAAAACTGAATATTGTACTATACAGACTAAAAATATTTACCTTTGTCAACACTCAGATATTTGACAAATTAGCTCTTAGCTATTGTGGTAAGGTGAGAAATATTCTCCCCCAAAGATATTCAAAGACTAATCTTTTGTATCTGTGAATGTTATTTATAAAAAAAGCTTTTGATGATTAAGCTAAGGATATTGATATGAGATGTCCCCAAATGCAGTGACATTTATCCTTATAAAAGAGAGGCTGTTGGAGATCTGAAAAACACGGAGGAGTAGGCTATGTGAACACAGAGGAGTAGGCTATGTGTAGACAGAGAGAGTGAGGTTTGAAGATGCCAGCCTTGAAGATTGGAATGATGTGGCCACGGGCAAAGAAATCAGGCAGTAATCAGAATTGGGAAGAGGAAAGGAACAAGTTATCTTTTAGAATCTCTTGAGGGAGTGTCTAGACCTCAATTTTGGAGAAGGGAAATTAACTTTGGACTTCTAGCCCCAATGACTATGAATGCAAATTTCTCTTGTTTAAATCTGCCAGATTTGGGTGATTTGTTATAGCAGCTGTAAAAAAAAAAACTAGTGGAGTTCTAATCTATCAAAATAGTTAAGCAAATTTGGATTTATCTTCCAAATTTACATTAGAAAATTTCCAAAATAAATACAACTAATGACTCATTAAGGTAAGTAAATACCTGGTGAACACAAAATGTTAATAACCTGGATTATCCACTGTTGTTTTAGTATTTATTAAAAAAAAAGTATTTGATGTCTTAGGTTCCATTTAAATGCCCGTTAATGTAAAGTTCTGAGTAGGTGATACATTCAGAGTGGTGAGTCCAGTGCCAGTTCAATTATAACCATGATATTATTACTATAGATTTTCAATTTTTTTCAATATTCAGTATTTTTAGTATGAGGGGAAGCAAAAATAAGATGTAAAGTTTTCATTGGGGGATTGACATTTATATTTGAAAAGTTTACTCTGGCTGGTATAAGGGAAATATTATATAGGAAAGAGTGGAATCCGGGAAAATAGGAGATTGTTACTGTATACCAGGTAAGGATGATTACATTTAATCAATATACCATGAGTATATTAGCCTCCAGCTGTTGAAAATTTGGGTGATTTCTGGTGTGGGGCTATTAATAAAGCTGCTATGCACACTACTTAAAAATCCATTTGTGTTCTCTGTTTTCATTTGTCTTGGGTTAATAACCAGAAACAGAAATGGTAAGTCATAGGATAAGTGCATGTTTAATTTTATTGGAAACTGCCATACAAATTTCCAAAGTATTATATAATTTCATACTCCCCCTTCTTTTTCTGAGATTTCAATTAAAAAATAATCACTATATATTTGTCCCAAAAGTCACACAAGTTCTGTTTTTTCTTGTGTTTTTTTTTTTTTTTTTTTCCCGGTTTCAACTTTTTTTCTTTCTATACATTGGTTTGGATGGTCACTCCCTGACTTCAAGTTTATTGATCTTTAGTATTTTTAGTTATTTAGTTTTTATTGCATTTAAAGTTTTCTTCAGGGCCAATATCTGCTCTCTAGTAACTTCAGTGAATTTTTAAATTATTTAATGAATTAAATTATGGGAATTTCATGTATTCATAGTTTCCATTTCCCAATTGAATTATTCCAGTTTAATTTTTTAAAAATTAAAATCTAATCATATTTTAATATTCTTTTTTATACGCTAATTACACCATATTGTCATTTCTGGACCTTTTTTATCATTTGGTCTATCTCTTGGTTGTAAATCACATTTTCTTGTGTTTTTAAAACTTTGGTAATTCTGAGTGCCTGTGGAACCTAATGAATGCTACATTTTTTATGTCTAGATTTTGCAGTCTTCCTTAATAGAACGTTGTGTTTTATCCCATTGTTCATTTATTTGCAGACATCACATATTTTTGATGCTGATGTTTATAGACTGTTGCAACAGTTACATTGCCTCTACTTCAAGACTAGAACAGTATACTCCTAACCTAGGTTATTTCAGGGGTCTCTACTGATACCTATGGTGTTTCTAAGGGTCTCTTAACTCTAACTGCATAGAACTCAAATATTTCTTAGCCATATATGAGCTCTGCTGCTTGTACAACTGAGAGTTACCCAACAATGATCCCTCGCCTAGTTTTGTGAAGTCTTAATGTCTACATGCACGGTGGTGTGTTGCGGTAAGAGCTGAATGGAACTCCTTTTTAGATCCCTGCAAGTCTTTCTCTCTCAACTACCTTTTTGTCTGGGACCTTGGATTACAGAACTTTCACCCCTATTTCCATTCTCTGACTTCTGAATTCTTCTTTATTGTGCTCTTGCCCCAAAAGTGCCTCTAAGCAGAAAACCTGGATAATTCAGGAGCCTATTTCATTTTGTTCTCCTGCCAGCAGGGATTAGTCTTGCTTCTTTGTTGTTCTCCCCTCATGTCTGAAAATAGTTATGTCTCACTTTTCTCTTGATTTTGGTGGTTTGTGGTAGGAGGAGGAGGACTCATCTGGTACCCCTACTCTATTGTAGCCAAAATAGCAAGGCTCCTAGCAAGACTCCTAGCTCTGGGAAATGAACTAGGGGTGGTGGAAGGGGAGGTGGGTGGGGTTGGGGGTGACTGGGTGACAGGCACTGAGGTGGGCACTTGACGGGATGAGCACTGGGTGTTATTCTATATGTTGGCAAATTGAACACCAATAAAAATAAATTTATAAAAAGATTTATAAAAAAAAGAGAAAAAAATAGCAAGGCTCTGAAGTAATGTTTTTGACCAAATAACAAAGAATGGATCCTGCAGGTGGGGAAAGGGTGAGTCTTAAATAGGATCCAGAAAGATTAATCCAGAAATCTTGAATACTTACAAAACCAAACATATAATATTTTCTTATAATCCTCCTCAGTTGTCTCGTTTTGTTTTGCTTTGGAGGTGGGTCATATACTATTTCTTACCACAAGCCTTCTGACAGCAGAGCGCATCTCCTTTTTCACTTTCCCTTTCAAATCCAGTATCAGATTGTGTAGCTCTGCATGTACTTACCCTATCTGCCCCTTTCTCTGCTTTTCATTGTGACTGTTTTAGCAAGGCTCTCCCATTACATCTTGACTAGAATATATACAATATTATCACTTGCTTTATTATTACACTAACAAAAAGCATGGCTTGAAAGTAATGACTTTAAACAATATGTTAGTCCATTCAGGCTGCCATAACAAAATGCCACAGATTGAGTGGCATAAAAGACAGAAGTTAAAAAAAAAAAACAACAACACAGAAGTTAATTTTCTCACAGTTCTAAGTGCATAAAAGTCCAGTCAGTTTAGTTTTTGGTGGGGGCTTACCTCCTGGCTTGTCATTCTAGTTCTTTCCTTACATGGCCTTTCCTAGATGCCTGTATGGATGAAATGGAGGGAGTTGTGGGAAGAGCCAGCTCTCAGGTGTGCCTCCTGATAAAGAGACTAATACGTCAGGTCCATTAAGGCCTAATTTAACCTTAATTACTTCCTTAGTATCCAATCTCCAAATACAGGCAGATGGGGAGGGGGAGGGCTTCAACGTATGAATTAGGCAAGGGGAGGACATGGGGGTCATAATCAGTCCCTAATAGACTACTATTAAGATTTATAACACCATTAAAATATTTTTAAAAAAGTAATATAAAATATTAAGACTTTCAATAATGGTTGTATATATGAAAAACAAAACCCAAAGTTTCTTTACAGTTTTCTTCACTGATTGGTGCATAACAAATCATCTCTTCCTGTAGATTTAGGACACGATAATATACTTTTCTTTAACTTTGCAAATCTATTAGGTATACACATACACACATAGATATGAAAATATATCAAATTATAAGCATATTATATTAATTACATTCATTAGATACCAAACATGTAAAATCTATGTCTCTATATATCAGTACCAGAATAATAAACTGATGAGGCTATAACTTTCAGATAACATTGAGAGAAGTAGAAATTAAATTATCTTTTCATGTTTACAAAGTAAAGCCTTATAAATTGACATTCATAATCAGAATTATTTCCACATGTTTCTTGTTACCTGAGCTCTGTGATAGATTATTACTAAATGAATGTGATGGACTTCATCTGAGTTCTACATAATTTATCATTGCCTAAAAATTCAAGGACATGACTGGAGAAAATGCTTAGAATATAAAAATTGGGCATGTGATTATCAGGCATGGGACTTATTTAGTATCCCAGGAGAAATTTTAGAAAATAAAATTATATGTATGACAGAGCATTTTTTTAAATAAAAATTTGTAAAACAGAGAAAAGAAAACATTAAGGAACTTAGAATACTATCTCATTGCACACATTAAATTCTAACCACTAGTTTAAGAGACTACAAAACAAGAAGAAAGTACAGAAAATAACAATGAATATATCAGTAGAAATTTTCATAAAATTTTATGTTAATTTCCATAGAATATATTAGAGTAAGGTCAGCTGAAGTTAAGAAGGCAATCATGATTAATCATAATAATTTATCCAAGAAGTAATAAATTTCACAAGTAATTTTTTATTTTACAATCTTACCTTTCCACTTAAATCATTTGTGATAATTATAAAATCTACTATATTTACTTACTTACTATACTTACTATACCTGTAGCTAACGATATTTTTCATAAAGTGGTAATATTGTAATTTTACACAGCTAGGAGTATGAACCCCAAATATCTGTATTACTTAAAAATATATATAAATAACATGTATATGTATATGTTTATATATAATATACAGAGAGAAAGCGATTGTTAATAAATGCAACTGATGCTAATTAAATGTGTTCATTGCACAAAAGAAACTGATTGCTAAACTCCCATGTACCTCCTTTAAGAAAGTGATGGATGATTTAGCTGAGAGCATTGTGTGAATTGTAACACCTTTCAAACCAGTGATATCATTAAATTACTGTGTTTCAAATCTTGATCATTCTTTGCAAACGTCCGCGGTCTTTTCCTCTTCATCCACCGCCACGTGACTCAGGGGGGTGCGAGGCGGCTGCAGGGGCTGCGGGCTGGGACTGGGGGGCGCAGGCCGGGCAGGTGGGGGCCGCAGGGGCCGCCCCCCCATCTCCCTGGCAACGCTCTTGCATCTCCATCTCCCACCTGGGACAAGGGTATGAGGGAGGTGCGCCCTGTGCAGGGGGGCAGCCTCCAGGGTGTAGGGTGGAGGGAGGTGTGCACTGTGCATGGGGGGAGCCGCCAGGGTAAGGGTGCGAGGGAGGTGCGCCCTGTGCAGAGGGGGCACCGGGGGGCAGGGGTGGAGGGAGGTGCGCCCTGTGCAGGGGGGCACCGGGGGCAGGGGTGGAGGGAGGCGCCCCTGTGCAGGGGGGCACCGGGGGGCAGGGGTGGAGGGAGGTGCGCCCTGTGCAGGGGGGCACCGGGGGCAGGGGTGGAGGGAGGCGCCCCTGTGCAGGGGGGCACCGGGGGGCAGGGGTGGAGGGAGGTGCGCCCTGTGCAGGGGGGCACCAGGGGCAGGGGTGGAGGGAGGCGCCCCTGTGCAGGGGGGCACCAGGGGCCGGGGTGGAGGGAGGCGCCCCTGTGCAGGGGGGCACCGGGGGGCAGGGGTGGAGGGAGGTGCGCCCTGTGCAGGGGGGCACCGGGGGCAGGGGTGGAGGGAGGCGCCCCTGTGCAGGGGGGCACCGGGGGGCAGGGGTGGAGGGAGGTGCGCCCTGTGCAGGGGGGCACCAGGGGCAGGGGTGGAGGGAGGCGCCCCTGTGCAGGGGGGCACCGGGGGCAGGGGTGGAGGGAGGCGCCCCTGTGCAGGGGGGCACCAGGGGCCGGGGTGGAGGGAGGCGCCCCTGTGCAGGGGGGAGGCGCGGGGGAGCAGGGGTGGAGGGAGGTGCGCCTTGTGCCGGGCCGAGGGCTGCAGGGCCCGCGCAGGTGCGCTGGGCGGGCCGCCCGGAGCTTCCCTGGAAATCCTGGAGTTCGTCCCTGTGCACAGCCCCAGGCCGCCTAGTCTGAGCTGCAGACTCGCAGGTTCTCTGGCTTGGGGCCTCAGGGGATCGACTCAGGAGTAGCGGCGACACCGAAGCAGCCTCTCATGGACACATGATTGGATGTGCCACTTTTTAAATTATTATTATTATTTTTTATGTCATAGAACTGTTGCACCTAACAGCTTCTCTGTGTCTTTCCTGACCTCAACGTGCTTGAAAAGATCGTTTCTCGTCCCACATGCCCCCTTCTGCCCACCAGGATTGATCCCAACAGACTGGAGCTTAGAGGAAAGGACAGAAATGTTTGTACTCCGGGTGCTATTCAGCCAGTGCTGAGTAGATTTCCTTGTACTATTTTTTTGTGTTGCTTACACGTAGACCCACACGTACACCTGTTCTTGCTTTTGATAAAGATCAATGGCAATCTCATATTCAAAGTATCTATGTTTTTTTTCAAAAATATGATTTTTTTTTCAAAAGTATCTACGATTTAAAGAATAGCTGTTTTCCTCGTACTGTCACATAACATGACTTACGTATATATAATATTTTCCAAAAACACGCAGCGTCAAAGAGATTATGCGTTAACTTTCCTACCTCACGTCTGTTTCCTGTTAGGAAACTGTGCTTTGCCCTTGAACTAGGCCCTCCAGAGCCCAGCCACCAGGGCACAGCATGTCCCCTTGATGGCCAGGCCCTCCAGCTGAAACCAATCCGCTAGACCACATTCCCATGCAGATTGCTGGAGGGTTGGGAACAGACTAAAGCTATGAACAAAGCTATTCTAAGCCTTTTGTCCAAATTAAAAAAAAAAAAAAAAAAAAAAAAAAAAAAAAAAGAAAAGAAAAGAAAAGAAATAAAGAAAAAAGAAAAGAAAGAAAAAAAGAAAAGAAAAGAAAGAAGAGAAGAAAAGAAAAGAAAAAGAAAAGAAAAAGAAAAGAAAAGAAAAGAAAAAAGAAAAGAAAAGAAAGAAAAGAAAAGAAAAAAGAAAAGAAAAGAAAGAAAGAAAAGAAAAGAAAAGAAAAGAAGAAAAGAAAAGAAAAGAAAAGAAAAGAAAAGAAAAGAAAAGAAAAGAAAAGAAAAGAAAAGAAAAGAAAGAAAAAGTGTTCTTGGGTCTACATGGTATGACCTCGGAAGCAATTGAGCCCCGTAGTCACCATGGGGTATGAGATGACCTGCTCATGGGACCAACACAGGAGGGCCACGCAGAGAGAGAGAGAGAGAGAGAGAGAGAGAGAGAGAGAGAGCCAGGGCTGAATCTCGATGCCATTTTTGGAGCTAGAGATGCCTTTTAGATTTTTTGTTTTAGGAGCCCACAAATTTCCTAGTTTGCTAAAAAAGATTATGCATTGGGTTTTTAGGACTTTTCTGTAGGTGAAGAAATTTTAGATTAACTGCGGGAAATGATTTGTCTTTTGTCAAACAGTGACAGAGTTTGTAACTGGACTTTTGTCTCTTTAGAGCTTTCTCAGCTCCTGGTTCTCAATACGGGTTTTAGTTGCATGACCGGAAAAATGTCATATAAATTCATATATGCGAATGTTAATGTCCCCTCTGTAGTAGACCATGAACACGATCAAAAGTTGTTTTATGAGACCCACTGTTTTCTGTTCCATTTTGTCTTATTATTTTGCTAAAACAGTGATCGATTTGGAGTTCCATGTGATTAGGAATAAAGTTATATGGAATCTGAATTTCACTTTATTAAATTATGGTTGCTTAAGATACTACAGAAAGTTGGGTTTTGTTTGCTGGTTTGTTTATCCTTTGAAATTGTTCAACATTTTAACCAGAGAGAGGGAGAGAGACACTCAAGTGTTCTTGGTACTGACAGCTGTCCAGTTATGTCCTACCTTGAGGTAAATCAGTTAACAGGTTTGGAGTTCTGTATTTGTATGGAAAATCAGAAAAAAATGATTGGATTATCTATAATCGATTTTGCAGTGTTATTAAGGTTAGTGTTAAAACCAGCATGTTATTGACCGTGCACAGCGTTACCACGCACCATGTTGCTATTTCAGAGCGCCCAGACACTGGCCACGTGTTATTTGGCCTCTGATGGAGGACCTTTAACAGATCCCAGCCAACCCTTAACAGTTTGGAAAATTTATGTAGAATTTACGATTTTGCACCGTGTAAAGAAAAAAAAATTAAGAACGTGGAGCTCTGGCTTCAGTGGAGCAGCATGACCATATGTGAAAAATTAACCGCAGCTAAATAGCAGATGTGCCATTTAGTCAGGGCCTGCGTTCTGGGTCACGGTTCACACAAACTCCTATTTTTTGGAACTTTCTGATTATTAATAGCGTGTGAAGAGTGGCCCTTTTTCAGTCCCAGCATTTTACTACTTTACTTTATTGCCCGGATCCTGAGGGCATTTGGATTCGTGACCCTATAGATATGCATTGACAAATATGGACAAGACTCCTCATGAACGCAAGAGCCAGGCACGCTGTTGCAAAATTATATTCCAAGTCGGGGTTTGAGCAACTTTGAGCATTAAAACTGTGCGCGGAGCAGCATGCATCGTGGCTGCAGGGCCTAATGAGGTGATCAGTGGGCGACACTGATGCAGAGCTGCTTACCGGTCAGAAAAGCAGATGTATTTGCCAGCAAGCGGTGTGGGCAGAACAATGCCCTGGGGACAGGGGGGCACTATATTACATGACATAAACTATGGGGAAATCACAGCGACAAAAGAGACCTGCTGTGGTGTAGAAGAAGGAGATTAAGCTGAACACAAAATTATATGTATGATTTGATTGCAACTGTGTTTAACGTACCCCACTAAGACTGTGGCAAAACCACAAAAATAAAGGATCCGGGTCTCTTCGGATTTTTGTTCCTTATTTTAAATTTATTTTTTAAAATTTTATTTATTTATTCATGAGAGACATAGAGAGAGGTAGAGACACAGGCAGAGGGAGAAGCAGCTCCTTGCGGGGAGCCCAATGCAGGATTCGATCCTGGGACCCCGGGGTCACGCCCTGGGCCTAAGGCTGATGCTCAACCGCTGAGCCACCCAGGTGCCCCTCCTTATTTTAAATTTTATTTAATATTCTCTATTTTGTGATAAAAGGGATCAAATGAAAAATAGAAAGTAGGTCGTCTGATTTGAGAATAAATAGCCATCTTTATATTGCTGAAGTATAATATATCAATGAGTTTCATTTATTTATTATATAGAATATTGTAGACCTACTAGGTCATACACCAGACCAAACATTCACGACTCAAATATATATACATATATGTATATATATGTATATATATATGTATATATGAAAAATATTAAAATATTATCAGGGTGACTTATGTTTCAGAACAGTATTTTCCAAAACTTTTTATACGTGAATTGCACAATAAAATTGTCATCTTTTCAGTTTAAAAATATGAACATTTGTGCATCCATTTGTAAATCCGAATTATAAACTTGCCTTGCGGTTAATTTATCTATGAAGTATTTGTAGTACTTAACCTTTGTTTACTCAAGTCTAAAACCGTGTATCAGCAGATCCCATCGTTTATTGATATTTGTAGACCATTGTTCTAGAATCCAGAGGACCTACCATGGAAAGGCATGTGCAAAACTTAGAAATCTCCCTGAGAAACACAGATATAATGAAGAAATTGCAAGGAAAGTATCAAGGATTCCATGGTGTAATACAAAGTGTAAATCATTTATGGGGTGGTATTTGAGAAGGCAAATAAATGAGACATTTTTTATTCATTGAAGCTCATGATCATTTCCAAGATCTTTACAAGAGAAATGAAAATGTTATCATGTGTATTACGGTTAAATGATAACATCAGTGATGTGGGATATGTTCTGAGGCCTTCTATTTATTTATTTGTTTATTTATTTAAAGATTTTATTTAATTATCCATGAGAGACACCCACAGAGAGGCAGAGACACAGGCAGAAGGAGAAGCAGGCTCCATGCAGGGAGCCTGATGCAGGACTCGATCCCAGGACCCCAGGATCACGCCCTGGGCCAAAGGCAGCTGCTCAACCACTGAGCCACTCAGGCGTCCCTGTTCTGAGGCATTTTAAGCAAGAACCCGAGACACATTTGGATACATGGCCTTCGTTTTAACTGCACAACTGCAAGTTTACATAGAAGCCTGCGCTTGCTTCTGCACTGGCCTGGGGAGTCTGGAGGATATAAAGGAGCACTGGGCTCATACCTGGGAGCCTGCTAGTATTCTGCTCAACAAACATTTATTGTTACTTTTACTTTTAATCACGGACACACTGATTCTAAGATATTCAGTTGTCCATTGTCGCTTAGTTTCCAATTTCGTCAAATTTTCAAACATCTGATTCAAATTTCATGTGCTGAAAAAATGTTACTGCGTCTACTGTACATCACTGTTATTCTGTTTACAGGCAGACTATTCTTTTCAGCTGAAAATAGTTTATATTCGGATGTAACGTAGGCATGTGAAGGACTATGAGGAACGTCGATACCTCCTGCGGTAGATGTGGATTAGGGACCAGCTTAGTATTCTTAGAAAACTGAGAGGTCAAGAAGAGTAAAGGGGAAAATAAATAAATTAATTAGTTAAAAAAAAAAAAAAAAAAAAAGAGGAAAGGGAATGTGGATTCTAAGTAAGCCAGGGCTTCATTTCCTAATCAAGGAAGCAGAAGGGAAAAGGGAACTTCTTAGAAGATCAAGGCAGTGGATCACTGGAGAGGGGAGGTCAGGGCTCTGAGGGGTGTGTGTGTGTGAGTGTGTGTGTGTGCGCGTGTCCAGGCTGGACAGTAAGTGTGCACTGACATCCAGTCAGCTCTAGGTTCCATGCTCTGCACTGCGGGGCTCCAATTCATTTCCAAGCATTTCATCACAGAGGCTGCTCAGGGGTCCTGCTCAGGGCTGACATTCTTGGTATGTCTTCAAGTGCAAGTTGTGTTAAATTATTTACGAATTTATTTCTGTTCCCTTTATAAACTCCACATGCAGATAATCCGGTGTTTGTTTAAGTGACCGCCCGGGACCCGAAGCTTAATTGGAAGAGAATTATGTATGAACTGGCCTGATTTTGATAGTAGAAATGCTGTGCACTTGACAACGGCGATGGTAAATGGGATTGCAGGAGTCAAGACCTAAGAACATCAGCACGTAGGACTTCAAAGTTCCGTTAAGCAACAGGCATATTAAATTCTACTCCGGTCAGAGTTTTCTGTTCATCGTTCATAACTGTATATATCACGCCGAAAGATTGGTCACCAGTAAATTCTATTGTAAAACACGCAGAAAGCGATTCTTCAGAATAGTTTTAGTATTGAAATATAGACAAAATATTTACAGCAATTGGAAAGGCTGTGCATACCATGGCATTTTAAATAAAATAAATAGCATGCATCTATTTATAAATTATCAACTTGCATTGCAGTTCATTTAAATATGAAATAGTAGTAAAACTTAATCCTTTCTTAAGATTACATGTGAATAGAAAATTCAATAATTTTGTGGGGTTTTTCGTTTTGTTTTGTTTCTATTCATAGACCGCAGTTCTAAAATCCAGAAGACCTATGATGGGAAAGGTACATAAGCAGCTTAGGATCGGGCTGGGGAAGGCAGTTACGATCTCTTAATGCAGAATTGAGATCCGTAGGAGGAACTGAAGACAGTGGTGGCGGATGGACTTGATAAGAAGATGAACATTTTCCTGGGCACGCTTCCTAGGCTTGGCTTACCATTTCTACCCCTTTGTTGCCCCCGTCCATCTCTTTAAAGCCTTACTTCTCATAGGAATGATTCATTCTCAGATGCCCCCATCATCTTCCCTTTTGACTGGGTTCAGCTCTTGATATATTTGCACCATTCTTTAAAAGAGAACTCTTTGTTAACCTCAATGAGATTTGTGAAAGAAACCATGTATTTTAATCTCTTCTGCAAGACATAGCTCCCCTCTCATTTTGTGTAAGTTGAAAAGTTATCATTTTCACAGATTTACCTATTCAATGTCCCTTAACATCAACCTCATTTAGTGAATGGAAAATAAATGGATTTTACATTGGCCTTTGATCTGGTTCCTCAGGATTTTAGGGAAGGCTGATCATTCTATCAGAGATTGTTCCTGAACAAATGGTGACATATGGATTTGTCAGTAAGAGCACACCTTTCCAGGTGGTTTCTTTACAATTAATTGTAAAGAATATATTTTTCAAGAATATAATTTACAATTGATATTATAGAAAATATTTTCTTAGGCAATCTCATGAAACAATACTTTGGTATTTTGAAAACAAATTGTTGAGATTTTTCATCATGAGTGATCATGTATTACTTCGTCGTCTTTTATTCTTTTAATATGTTGTATTAGGCTTACTTTTAGGGTAGAAACCAATCTTGGATTTCTAGGGTTAAATCCAAAAGTATGAAGTCCTTAGTCCCGGCAATTCCCACATTCTTACATAAATCTAACACAGAAAATATATAGAAATACAATGTTCAACAATGTGCATACGACGATTCTTATACAGAAGTGTAAATATAAAAATCTGTATTTCACCAACCTCACTTTGCCACCACTCACTGTCTCATGTACAATGTAACTTTTCTTTAGTGATATTCAAATGATTTCATAAAATGAACTTCTACTAGGCTGAAGAGACACATTACTTTTCTAGGTGTTTTTTTCCAAATATGACATGAGATAGTAAAAAAACATAAAATGATTTCAAGACATGATCATATCTTTTTATTCACAGCAGCACTCTGAATCTAGCATTTTTACATTGCTGAATTGAGGTCAAATATTAAGAGATGATGTACCAAAGTGGCATGTTCATCATTCTAAATTAACTCAATAATAAATTGGAATACATTTGGAGAAGGTAATAGAATAAGTGGTAAATACTCCAGTTTCACTCTTGTATAAGATGGCCTTTGTTCTATATTTAATCATAACTTTAGATATTTATCTGTTTTCAATACCACCATCATTTCCCCTTTCAAGGAAAAAAGAAGTATGATGTAAAATAAAGTTCTGACTTCTTAGCATAAAAGAATGAACCCCATTCCTTTAGGTATTAAAAATTTGTAATAAGGCATTAAAATTTTGTAAAATTTCAATATTATAACATGTAATATGGCACAAAATGTAAACAGCAAGAGAAATAGAATTTGCAAGATAAGTTAGTAGAATTTTGTGAAATCAGTTCTCCAAGGAAATTGAGTTGATGTCATTGCTGATTTGCTTGGTCAACCCTGTGGACTTCTGAAGTATTAAAGTGCTTGGAAGCCAAGCATCATCAGCTAAAGGATTCATGATCGAGGAGCAGAGTTGTTCCTTGGTTGATTTTAAGTTACACCAAATACCAAGTTCTAAGGGATAAAAAGCAGAGAGTAGCTAAATTCTGGGAGGATGAATATTTTCAAGTCTTCAACTCTGGGTTGAGGAAAGCTTCCATTACTACACTGCTTGAGAGAAGCCAGAATTTACAAGACTCGAAGGAGTAACTAGGGACTGATTCTTTCTCTAGTAGACAAGAATGGAGGAAGGAGATAAGTAAACTGGAAGCAAGAGGGATGGTTTGAAGTACAACTCTGGGAACGAAGTAAACTATGAGGTATTGAGGAGATTGAAGAAAAAAGAAGAAAATATTGAAAAAGATCGAGTGTGATCAAGTGTGCAAATCAAAGATCCTCTAAAGGTATTAGTTGTAAGGCTGATTTTTTTCCCCTTATGGTTCAACAGGGGTTGTTAATTAGACACCGTTTTGGTTCCCACTCCTCATCTATCATGATATTTGGGAAACGTAACCTTTTAATCATGATTTATTTAAGCCTCCATTAGATAAGTGTTTAGCTTGTAAATGGGTGTCATGGTAATGGCACAGAGCCTAGTTTCTAATCATGAGGATTCTTGCCAGAGAATTGAGGAAAGAAAGACTATCCCCCCACCCCAGTAATCCTTGAGCCAGAGATACCAGCAAAAGAATCTCCCCAAAACAAGGACCATAGGCTTATTCAACACTCAGTATTCTAAAAATGATAGAACTCATGACACCAGGATTGCTGAGATAAGCATCCCAACAAAATAAATATATATTTGAGAATAATTACTTTACTTCCACAGCACATCATCTGCAATAGCAACTTTCAGGCAAACTCTTAATGATGTATTTTGATTCGAGTATTGAGGACATGCCGTGACTCAAATTTGAACCCTCACCATTGCTGTGGGAAAAGTATACCCATGCTTTGTAGTACCGGTTTCTTAAATCTAATACTGAACACACTGGCCTTCAATCTTTTTTTTTTTATTTAAAATTAAAAAAAAATCTTATCTATTTATCTGAGAGAGAGAGAGAGAGAGAGAGAGAGAGGCTGTGAAAGAAAGAGAAAATGAGCATGGAGAGGGGCAGAGGGAGAAGAAGAAACAGGCTTCCTGCTGAGCAAGGTGCTTGATGTGGGGCTTGATCCCAGGATGCTGGGATCGTGACTTGTGCCAAAGGTAGATGCTTAACCCACCGAGCCACCCAGGTGCCCCTCAATCTTTTATAAATGCATCTTGAACTCAAGATCCAAGGCACTAATCTATTTTGTTCATGTGTTCATCAATACTCTTTTTAATATAGAATATCCATACAGACTAGTTTCATTTATTTAAAATTCATGAGCCCAGTGCCTTTCATCAGTGATCTCCTAAGAGGAATCCTGAACATTTTCTCTATGTTATTAAGAATTCTATAATTTGGGGCACGTGGTGGCTCAGCTGGTTAAGCAACTGACTCTCAATTTTGCTCAGGTCATGACCTCAGGGTCCTGGGACCCAGCCCCGCATCAGGCTTTGCACTTAGTGAGGAGTCTGCTTCAGGAATCCCTCTCCTCCTCTGCCCTTCCTCCCACTCTCACTCTCTCTCTCAATCTCTAAAATAAATAAATAAATATAAATAAATAAATAAATAAATAAATAAATCGCATTATTATTTTTGTAAAGGAATTTTATATTTCTGTTAGGTCCCATTCCCTTTTAAAATTCCCTATCTCCTTCACGGAGAAAGAGAAACCCGCTTCCTAGTGGCCACATCTTCCAAACAGCATTTTCCAAACTACGTGGTCTTGTCAAGGATCCCTAATCTCAAAGTGGACTATTTTACTTTACCTGCTCCCACCTTCCTTAGTGTCAGATGGCAGGAGGTAGAAGCCACCGACTCGTACCTCTGAATTCTGTGATCCATGAGCACAGAGCACGTATGGAGAACTTGGTTCAGATCAGGATAAGATATCCTTCTGTCACATATCCGTTTTCACTATATTTTCAAAAGTGAGATAATATGAAAACTTTGTAGACATAATTATATTAACAAAAGCATTTGTGAATGCCTCAAGTATCCATATCGTATACAGAAAACAAATCATTTAGATTAAGTGTAATTAGCATATACCATTATTAATCATAGAAGTCGAGCAAGACTTTAATTTTTATTAAAATTGTGAAAAACTTGGTTAGATAAAATTTATAATCAATTATCAATTTAGATGTCTTATGTAAAAATTATGAATTTTAATATTCTTCATTAATTTGCTTTTTATTTAGCAGTCTTTTGTTTACCATCTAGATAAGAATGGTTCCTGAATTTATATCACCTCAATAATTAATTGAACTAGTTTTTTAAATTAGGTGACTATTTTTAAGTTAAAACATATATTTTGTATCCAGAATTATATTTGTTTTAAATGTGATACATATTTTTTTTTGAGTTTCATAGCTTTCTATTAAGAACATAAAAATAGCATTTCATTGAAAACCATTTTATTAACACTGTGGTACAGCAGGTGATTTTATTATGAAATTGGTCAAAGATTAAAAATTCTTCCAACAAAGGCAAAGACAAACGGGAGAGACTTGTATTTAATTTTGATTGTGGGACTTTGCAATATATTATAATCATTGTTTCATATTAGAAATATGAGCTTTGTTCTGCCGATTTCTTTAGAAGACTATTTTCCTTCTTTTGGTTATAGTATTGTGGGTTTCAGATTAAGTTGCAGCTATGTGATGTACTGTTAAATAAAAATTCAACTTCCAGTAGGTTTAAAATAGAAAGTCACTGCCTGACTCCAGGCTCTCTGCCTGGTAATTGCAGAAAGAACTTCGTTAGGTCCATGTAGAATGAATGAGCCCAGGCTCTCTGAAATGCTGTGCAGACAATCCATCCAGCTGAGAAAAGACTTTGAAGATGATTGCCTTAGGAATTCTTGAACACACAGGCCGAAGGAGTGACTCTAATTCAAAGAATGCAAACCTTCTTGATTTTTATGAAGATAACTACTAGAACCACTGGGAAGTAACCACTTCCTACGGGACATAATTGGCATTTTAAAAACATTTTATCTGACTGAGTTAGCAATGCAGGTTGAAACAGAGACCAATTTACACTTGTTGGAGTTTTATAAGCACATCTATGGCACATTTAAAAATAAGGAATATAAGGACCATGCCCTGAATTGAAAGTTAAATAGTAGCATAAGCCAAAGATTAAAATGGATGGCCAATGTTATGATGTCTTTTCATATCACATGTTAATCACATACATATTTTTTTTCAATGTAGATAACTCAAATGATGATGAAGGAAAAAGTTTAAAACAGTAAAGACTGTAAGACCACAGTTTTCATAGAAACTCATAGTTATGCCCCAGTCCTCATGTTTCCTTCTTTCTTACGGCATCTTTGATTATTTTGTGGATAAATAGCTGCAATTGAGGTGGTACCGCACTCAACCCGGGGTTAAATTCTGGTCAAGGGGATCTTTCAAGAAACACTGATTAAGTAGACGTTTTTCTTAAAGTGAAGAGAAATGACTTCTTTGTTCTTTTCTCCTCCTTCTAGCTGAATAGTGTGGAGTTAATGGTGAAGCTCAAAAAGCCTCCGCGGAACTCCCAAGTGGAAGTCATATGTAGAATTGAGTAATTAAATACAAGATCCCACGCTCCCCCTTCCCTAGATTATATGTTTCAGATTGTTCTGTGTGACAGAGAAACTTCTATGTTCTTTCAACTGTGGGTGTTTTGATTATCACTCCCAGGCAAATTTAATCCTTAGATGATGCAGATTGTATAAAATCATGCCCTGCTCACTTATTACATTTGTCAATGAATTTTAATATAATAGTTTTTAACGGACATAAAATTAAACTGCCTCTCCTATCATTGGTCCTACGTATGGACTCTATCTTTGACCAGTTTGAATAAGATACTGTATTCCCTTCACTTTTCTGAATAATCCTTTCAAGAAGTGGTCACTGAGATTCTCATCAGAAAGCAGGTTCCATGCCTTAGGATAAAGGACCCCAACACATGATGAGGCTTGAAAGGTTAAACAAAGTTACACCTGCTACTTTGGTTGAGAGGAATATTTCATAGTGTGATGAACTAGGAAGCTTTCTAATTAGTAGAAAGCAGCTACTCTGAGGGAGATGTGGTTCACATTTCTCTTTCCCTTGAAATTCTCCATAGTCTATCTGCTAATGAGAGAGAGAAAGAAAAATCAAACCAGAGAGCCAAGATGAATGTGAAGTTCCTTTGAAGTCATAAGTCTCCTACAGCTGGAATTTTTATTTAATTAAAATCCAAAAACTAAATGAGTTTGTCTTGTGGTTTGGTCATGACAGATATGCTACACAGCAGTGATTCTGAAACTGGAGTGTGGCACTTGAGAGCTTGTGCAGGCTCTGATTGCTGGGCCCCGCCCCAGAGTTTCCATTTAGCAAGTCTGGGTGGGGCCTAGGGATTTGACATATTCCCAGTGTCAAACCAAATCAAGGTGAGTTCATTCCTTGTTGAGTCAGCTACTCAATCAGGTTGAGTTGTCACACAAGAAAACTTATTTGCAGCAACTAAGGTGTACAGGTGGAATGGATTCCAAAGGGGAACAGTCTTGCACTGTTGGTGGGAATGTGAACTGGTGCAGCCACTCTGGAAAACTGTGTGGAGGTTCCTCAAAGAGTTAAAAATAGACCTGCCCTACGACCCAGCAATTGCACTGCGGGGGATTTACCCCAAAGATACAGATGCAGTGAAACGCCGGGACACCTGCACCCCGATGTTTCTAGTAGCAATGGCCACAATAGCCAAACTGTGGAAGGAGCCTCGGTGTCCATCGAAAGATGATGGATAAAGATGATGTGGTCTATGCATACGATGGAATATTACTCAGCCATCAGAAATAACAAATACCCACCATTTGCTTCAACGTGGATGGAACTGGAGGGTATTATGCTGAGTGAAGTAAGTCAATTGGAGAAGGACAAACATTATACGGTCTCATTCATTTGGGGAATATTAAAAATAGTGAAAGGGAATAAAGGGGAAAGGAGAAAAATTGAGTGGGAAATATCAGAAAGGGAGACAGAACATGAGAGACTCCTAACTCTGGGAAACAAACTAGGGGTGGTGGAAGGGGAGGTGGGTGGGGGGTGGGGGTGACTGGGTGACGGGCACTGAGGGGGGCACTTGATGGGATGAGCACTGGGTGTTATTCTGTATGTTGGAAAATTGAACACCAATAAAAAAATAAGTTAAAAAAATAAAGAAAATCCATAAGATCATGAAAAACAAAAACAAAAACACAAAAACAAAAAAAAAAACAAAGCTGTAATTCCCCAAAGGAGAATGAATAAATTCCTTTTGTTCAGGGTTCAGATGAATATTTAGATAGGGAAGTCTTGTCATTGTATGTAGAGGTGGGATTAAGGTCACAAGTGTGCCTTAAGGAAACACGCCTACATATACATTGTATGTTATGTAAATGGGGCTGAGGCTCCTCTCAGGTGGAGATTTTAGAATTATAATGAAGTAAAGATATGGTAGGTCATTCTGGAGTTCAGTCCATAGTTCATCTGTGTAGGTACAAGTGTAGGGGGGTTATAGCTCAAAAAGGTCTGGGTAATCTGGGCCATTAAGGGACTTTGTCAGGGAAGTTGCCATCATCTGAGGGTGGTTTTGTGTTTCATTTACCTGGGTTAAGGGGTAAGAAGGAGAGAAAAGCTTAAGGAAAAATATAAGACAAATTTAGTGGAGTGGGCAGTAAATGTCTGGTCTTGGGATCTAACTGGCGATACCAGGTAATGCTGATAATGTGGTTCCATGGACAACATTTTTAGAAATTTTTCTCTAAAGCTCTGAGGATTCATGTTCAGTAGCGCAAATGAGTATAGATTGCAGAGTAAAAAGGGGGTGCAGTTTTCATGTCTGTGTTCCACAGAATTCATATGTTGAGACTGTAACCTTTCATGTGTTGGTATTAGGAGGTGGAAAAAGTGGCAGGTGATTAGGTCATGAAGGTGGAGCCATGAATGGGATTAGAATTCCTTGTGAAAGAAAGCCCAGAGACTTTTCTGCAAGTTTTTACTGTATGAGGACACAGGAAGAGGATGGATGGTCTGTGAACCAAGAACTGGGCTCTTATCAGACACCAAATCTACTGGCACTTTGATCTTGGCCTTCCCAGCCTACAGAACTATGAGAAAATTTCTTTATTTTATTTTTATTTATTTATTTTATTTATTGCCACTCAGACAATGCTCATTTATTGGACTAGATCAAAAATAGTAGTACAAAAAAAAAATCTGTTAATGGGGATACCTGCATGGCTCTGCGGTTAAGCATCGGCCTTCAGCTCAGGGCGTGATCCCAGGGTCCTGGGATCGAGTCCCACATCAGCCTCCCTGCATGGAGCCTGCTTCTACTTCTGCCTGTTTCTCTGCCTCTCTCTCTCTCTGTCTCTCATGAATAAATAAGTAAAATCTTTAAAAAGGAAATCTGTTAATAATACCAAAGATCATGCTATAATATTTTTGAAAATATGTGGCAGTTGTGTCAAAAATGGACTGAATAAAAGTTGAGCCATTTGTATTCACAATGAAAGCCTGAGTTTAGGTGCTGACATCAGATAAGACAAAGTCAGATTAACCTAAAAAAAAAAAAAAATGTATATGCTAGAATGACTAGGATGACCTGCTACTGCTGGCTCTTCTGACCGGCCTGAGGATACAGACAAAATGGGAAGTCTATGTGAGTGTAGAGTATTAAGATAAGCTTTTTGTGGAAGACCAAGTACTGGACTGAAGCTTGCATGGAATTATGTGGGGTGCTTTGAAAAAATTCAATTTGAAATCCTCACCTAAACCACTGATGAAGTTTAGGGGAGTGATCTCAGTTCACTTGTAAGTAAGAATCTTAGGTTATTTTGGTGCAAAGGACTGTAGACTCTGAGAAACAGTGTTATTGGAAACAACAACAAAAAAAACAACTTTGAGAGGCAGCCCATAGTACCTGGCTCTCCATTCTCTCCTGGCAGTGGGATCACTCAAGAGTTAGTGCCTCCTTCTTCACATCTTCTTTCACTTAGTTTCCTGCTTCTCTTAAAAGGACCTTGTGACTACATTAGGTATCCATCTGGATATTAAGAGGAAAAATAAGCCAAATAAAATATAAGCACAGACCTGTGTGACATTCCATCAGAGAAAATAGACAACTATCTATTCACAATAAAAGATGTTCAACATCATTAGGCATTAGGACAATGCAAATTAAAACCAAAGTTGGATAGTACTTTCCATTGACACTAAGGACTATAATACACAACACTGTTAATACTAAGTGTTGGTAAGAATATGAGGAAACCGCCCCCCCCAAAAAAAGAATATGAGGAGATCAAAACCCAAAACCCCATACGTTGCTGCTAGAAATGTGAAATGTATATCCCTTTGGAAAACAGTTTGACAGTCTCTTAAAGGTAAGAGTATATTTGTATACGATCCAGGATTTTACTCCTAAAATTAAAATCTATATTCACACAAAGACTTGTAGCAATGTTCACAGGAACAAGTTGAAAACACCCAAATAGTCATCAACTGGTAAATAGAAAAAACAAAATATAGTCTAACAATGCAGTGATAAACTCTCAGCAATAAAAAGAAACAAGCCAAGGATAAACCTAACAGTGTGGATGAGTTTCAAAATCATTATGTCAGAAGGAAATATCAAATATGAAACTATTTCAATCATTTTGTTTTATTTAAAATATCTTCAGTCATTTTCAATGACAGGTATTAAAAATTTAGATAAGGATATAAAAATACACTAATCCACATCAGAAGAACCTAAAGGTCATACACTCTTAAAAACAATGTGAAACCAGTTCCTCAGCTTCCTGCTAAGAGCAGCTTTTTCAGGAAACACATTAAGAAGCTTAAATTTCTAATCCTTCAAACTGACTGGGTGCTTGAAATGTGGAAATGCCACAAACCAGTAAATTGAAACTAGTCCTGTATAACATAAAACCCATGGAGAGAAACCACAATTAAGAAAGTAAAAGATTTAGAAGGAAGGCTTATTTTTAACAAGTGCTATCAGGTTACAAAGCGGGCAGACAATGGAAAGAGCTGAACAAAAAAAAAAAAAAAAAGAGAGAGAGAGAGAGAAAAGAAAAAAATGTCTTTAGGCTCTCGGCGCTCCTCACTTTTCTATTACAAAAATATTTATTAGAATTAATTGTTTTTAGTCATACTGTGAAGCTTAGTAAAAATCTTTTAGTTTTACTTCCTCTTAAATATCTATGCTTTTTTGCCAATAGCTGCTCTTTGACTTAGCGTGGAGCCTCCTGATGTAGGGGTTGTATAACCTGACATGCCTGGAATCAAATTCAGATTCAGCTAAATGAACTAATCCAAGGCAAATAATGATAATAAGAAGAAGCTTCAATTTTCTCATCTCCTAACGGGCATAGTGACATTCACTTTGGCACGGTCTTTTTTTGGGGGGGTGGGGGGGGTGTTGAGGTGTATATTTAATAGTCTTCGCAGCAAAAAAAAAAATTAAAAAAATAAAAAAAAAATAGTCTTCGCAGCAGCATGTGTTTAGGGCAGGTAGGATTCTAAAGTAAGTAAGCCCCACCTCCCAAAATTCCTGACACCTGCTTAGTAGACCACACATGAAATAGGGTGCAGCTATCAAGGGATTTTGCAGATGTAGATCCAGGCCAGTCGACCTGTAAATATTCATCCAATACAGATGGGCCTGGCTCAATTAGGTAAACTCTTTTAAAAAGCAGAATTGGCTCCAGCTGTTAGCAGAAGAAAAGAAAAGGTTAGCAAAAAAAATAAGGAGGATGTGATGCACCATCACTGCCTTGAAGATGGAGGCAGTCGTAGGATAAGGAGTCATGTGGGCCCTGGTGGCGGGGGGGAGCGGTTTCCAGCGGGTGGCCATCAGGGAAGTTGGGATCCCAAAATCACGATACAAGGATGTCAGCCAACACCTGAATGAGCCTGGAACTGGCTTCTTCCTCCAAAGGCTCCAAGTTATGTGACACTAAATGAAGGGCCCAGCGGGGCCTACCTAGACTTCTAGGCTATAGGTCTGCGGTACAGTAAATGGATGTTGTTTGAAACCACTAAGTTTGTGGCAATGTGGTAAACAGCAATAGAAAACAAATGTAATGTTTAATAAAAGAGAGTTCCTTCCTCCCTTTTGTACAGGTAGGTAGAAACAATGATTAAAAACTTTTTTTTTTTATAAGCACAAACACTCTGCTAGGTGTGATGCCTACCTAGTGATAGTAACGTTTATCATAATTATTTATAAAATCATAAAACCTCTTTATAGAGCCCTTTTAATTTCTTACAAGTGTTATATGAAAAATTTTCACAGCCAATTTTAATACCTGTTGCGCAGGTCATGTCATTCTTACCATCAGAGTAGTTTAGTATACGAAGTCCTTCTGTATCCTTAGCTGTTTTTCCATTGGATGATGTGGCCTCCACATTTCAGTAAATACAGGAAATTTCAAACTGGAGGTATGTACTCATAATGAACATATTTAGAGTCATAGTAAAGCAAAATCATAATTTACGGGGCGAGTTTTCTGTGTGGTTAGAATTGATTGCAGGTTAGATAATTCATATTTGTCTTATATCAGGCATATGTAGAGATACATCAAGCCAGAATACAGCTGTTTCTCACCCATTTCTACCTTCTTCCTATTTGATACGTTGTCCCAGTGGGAGTCAAAGAGGACACCTGAGTCTGTGCAAAGGTCTAGCTTTGGTAGAAATGTATAACCTAGTGAACACCTTTCAGTGTTTCCACAATACAAATACACAGCTACAAAAATATATGAAAAACACTGCAGCAATGTAGATCCAGGTCTAATTAATTAACATTATCTGAAACAGTTATTTCATTTGCTTTGACTGCTCTTGCCTTGTCCCTGCCTGCTGCAGCCCCTGTCATTGTGGCTGCCTCGGCTGCATATCACCTCAACCCTGAATAGAGGAGGTCTGGGGTAATTGATGACAAAACGAATCCCTGGAAACTAATGGGTAAAGCTCAGGTGAAAAACAAGGAAGGAGGCTTGCAAGTCAGGGATAGCAGAGTGACTGGAAAGTGCAAAAAGCTGAGACCCTTGAGCAACCTGAGAATACTGATGTCAAAGGAACCAATAGGCGAGTCAAGAGGAGGGGAGTGGAACAAGGCCACCAGAGGGGGAGATGAAGAATCAGAACATGGTGACCATTTGAGTAAAGGTGATGAAAATGATGGGGGAACAGAGGACTAGCTGGACTAGCTGAGGACAAAGTGCGAGCCCAGGGCAGCACATGGACAAGTCCTTGAAAAAGGCAGAGGGACCTTCCTCTATGGACTCAACTGCCTCGATGTTCATACTTTGCTGAGGGCAAAAGTCAATATTAGCCCCATGCCCAGGATCCTGTGAGTCTGCTTCAACATATAAAAATTCCTTTAGAAATTTCCTTTATCTCTAAACCCCCAAGATATATGTTGACGATCATCCCCCAAGCACATGGCCCACCGATATCCATCTGAAGGGTCTCCTGACTCAGGGTTTATTAGACGGTAATAAGTGACCATTTCCCAACAATAGCCAGTCCCCTCAAGGTCCTGGAAACCTTATGCCCCAAATTCCTCCAAGAATACGCTATCTTCAAACCCCTCCCAACTCCCAGGTACATAATCAGCCTCCCCTCACAGGCCCAGGGCAGCAGCTCTTCCTGCCCACGGGTCCTGTCCCCATGCATTAATAAAACCACCATTTTGCACCAAAGATGTCTCAAGAATGCTTTCTTGGTCATCGGCTCCAGACCTCACCGATATTCCAAAACTGCATCAAAGAGAACACAGAAGATGTCTTTGGAGAGACTCATTTTCCCTCTGTTTTCAGTTTGTTAGTGAAGATTCTGCCTTTGTGGTAGAGCAGTGGCTTTCTTGAAGAAAAGGACCAACGTACTGCCCATGATCCCAGCATCCAGCGACTGCCTGGGCAGGGGAGCCCCAGCCAAGGTCACCAGGGACCTATAAGAGAAGCCACATTCCACGTGGAAAATGTTGATCTTGAAAGAAAGAATGTTGAGCCCAAACAACCACCCAGCAGGAGGTAGGAAATCTTGAGTTTAACTTAAATATTCTGAAAGATGCAGTAGATGGAAAACTGGTGTTGAAGAGGAAATGTACTTTTCAAATGAAAAAGAAGTTTGAGGAGGACGATAGAAGTGAAGATTCCAGAACAAATGCCCTCAATCCTCTCTGCACCTTAGAATTGTCCCTGAGTAAGGGCCAGGCAGGGCTAGAGAGATAGGGAGGGGGCCACGGAATCCGCCTCACAGAAATCCGAAAAATGTGGAGATGAAGGGAAACCAGAGGTACACAAAGTAGACCATCCCTGTCCCAGGTGCCAGACGTGAGGTCTTTGTTATAACAGCTACTTGTGACAACAAAAAATTACCACTGGACCCTAAGAAGGATGTAAGCCATTAAAAGTGCTCTCACTGGGCCTTACTCAATGGCGGTATCAATAGAGACGTTGAAAGGATTTAGGTGCCCCGGTTGGCTTTCAGTAGAAGCCCAGGCTAAAGGCCCTGTGCGGCAGCCCAGTCGGGACCCCTCTCACTCCTGAGAGTTTTTCTGTACCCTCGCTTACTCATCTTCTATGGCTTTGCTCATTCTCCTTTGTCCACAAGATTCATTCTTCGATTCCATGAAGACAAGAACCTAGCTCTCCCTCTTCACCCCCACGGCATGTTTCCTCAATCCCACAGACCAAACCTAGGGTTATTTATCTTCAGTGGGAGGTTATTTCAGAAGTAAAAAACCTATTTTTAAAAGCTTATCTATCATTGGTCTAGTAATAAGGAAAAATGGTTTTAGTCCCATAATTTATGGTAGCCGATTGAGTAACTTTAGGTAATTTACTTGTTTACTCTTCACATTTGTATTTTATTTATACAGTGAAATGTTTAGTCTATAGACAGCATCTTTGGTATCTATCTCTGTATCTCCCTATAAAGCATATTTTGGAATCAGATTGCCTAGGGGTAAAGGTGGGGACTTCCTTTTTCTTTTTTTTTCTTTTCTTTTCTTTTCTTTTCTTTTCTTTTCTTTTCTTTTCTTTTCTTTTCTTTCTTTTCTTTTCTTTTCTTTCCTTTTTTTTCTTTTCTTTTCTTTCTTTTCTTTTTTTCTTTTCTTTTCTTTTCCTTTTCTTTTCCTTTTTCCTTTTTTTTCTTTTTTCTTTTCTTTCTTTCTTTCTTTCTTTCTTTCTTTCTTTCTTTCTTTCTTTCTTTCTTTCTCTTTCTTACTGCAGGACCGTGGGCCAGTTATGTAACTTTCTTTCTCTCATTTACCTCCTCTGAGAAAAGAAGGTAATTTCTTTCTTTTTGTAAAGATTTTATTTATTTATTCATAAGAGACACAGAGACAGAGAGAGGCAGAGACACAGGCAGAGGGAGAAGCAGGCTCCATGCAGGGAGCCCGATGTGGGACTCGGTCCCAGGACCTCAGGATCATGCCCTGGGCCAAAGACAGACGCTCAAAAGCTGAGCCACCCAGTCATCTCAAGAAGGTAGTTTCTACCTCACAGTAGAGAATAAATAAGATAGGGTATGTATATGTAAACAAACAATACTTGGAGCATATTAATCCTTTAACCAGAAGCTCATATATTTATATGAATTTTAAAATATAATGATAAAATATAGATGTTCCATATTCTATTTAATAACAGACACATTTATATAGCATAGTATAATATGTATCTATATAATTAATAATATATTACATACATTTTTCTAATATATCCTAAATTTGTATATCACTTATGTTAAGATTTGTTTTTTTGATACCAGCACTCAGAGTGTGAATTGGAAATCAACTATTTTTTTTTTTAATTTTTAGGTGATTCTTTTTTTTTTTTTTTTTGAGAAAGTATATAGTACCCTCATTTTTACTGGTTTTCCAATATTTCCTTTTTTATGGTAAAAAAATATCTATTTACTTTTAAATCTAAATGAAAGCCATTCTTCAAGTTTGTTGTAGGTAAGGGTACCAAACAATGAGAGCTTAACATCAATCCTACTAAATGCTTTTGCCTACCATAATCTGTTTGACACTATTAACACGAACAGTATCCAGGATCATTTGGTATGCATTTCAGATGAAAATTCTATTAGTTTCTTTTCGAAATTGAAAATAGTTAATCACAAACTATTAATGTACTTTAATTTGATTTGCTATTGGAGAAGGTAATTGCTCTATTTTATAATCAGTTAGTGAAATAGTTACAAACAGCAAAATTGAACAAAGAAGGATGTTTTCTCTAATTTCATGAGCTTATAACTGAGAAAATAGATAATTGAATGACATTTTTATTGTGAGTACTCACAGCACCAAATTATTAAAGTATCAGCCTTAATAATCAGAGTAAGTATAAAGGGCTTAGTTTTGCTTTTCACAAAACTTGGACATTTATTTAAAAATATCAAACCTGGATAGAATGAGGTCAAATACCAATATGCATATATCTCAAAAGATATCGCTGCAATATTAGAACGACTTAATAAGAATCACCGGAAAATTTCGAATTGGAAATAATGGGAAAAGATTATCCTTGTTCGTAAAAGTACTGATGTGCATGTCAACTGAAAAAAAAAAAAACTTAATGTCATTACCTTTGTTTTAAATTGAAGAAATAGGGGATCCCTGGGTGGCTCAGCAGTTTAGTGCCTGCTTTTGGCCCAGGGCGTGATCCTGGAGTCCCAGGATTGAGTCCACCATCGGGCTCACTGCATGGAGCCTGCTTTTCCCTCTGCCTGTGTCTCTGCCTCTCTCTCTCTCTGTGTTTCTCATTAGTAAATAAATAAAATCTTTAAAAAATAAATTGAAGAAATATTTGCTTCAATATCTTCTTACCTTAGATGCATTAAGTTATTACTGAATTTTTTTTACTTCATTAAAAATATTTACCATATTTGGTGAGTTATCATACTAGAAGTATTATGGTTTATCACACGGTATAAAAGGAACTGGAAATAACTGAAATAATGGTAAGACTTTTAATGGGAACCTGGATGTGATTGTTTGGTGAAAATGAGCAAATATAAGCACTCTTCTTTAGTGAAGAGTGTTTCAAAGAAGGTGAATAAAACAAGGTGACCGAGATTTATGGGTTATATAAAGAAGATAAAATGAGGGTAGAAAGATAATTTCAGGCAGGTAATGAATATAAGGTTAAGGAATATAGCTTTTATTAAGTGGACATGGGGAGAAAGTAAAGTCTTTTGAGAAGAGTAGTGATCAGGTTTTTGCAGTGTTTCCAGTAAGGGTGAGAAATAAGGATTATTGAGGTCTAGCATGTAAGCTAGGAAAGCATCCCTTCCCTCTCTACATCACAAAGCGATGTAGAATGAATGAAAAGAGAACCGATGTCTAGATTCCTAGAACTATCCCAGTGAACGAAAGGGCTGCTTTAGGAAATGGGGCAGGAAAGAGAGGGAATGCTGTTTTGGGCTTTCAATATTCGCACAGAGAAAATAAGAATGAAATGATACAGAAGTGAAGGATGATCCACAGCCCGTAATTCTTCTTCCAATATGTGTTTGGAGGCCGGTGAGGATGGGAGGTTATAGGGCACACACACACATAAAACTAGGAGTAAACCTCCTGGAAGCACAGAATGCGAAGATGGTAAAAGTAAATCTGGCATTGAGACAGAATTAGTCCCAGGACACGCATAGTGTGTCCTAAGCTGCAATAAACCAACACAGAATTTTTTTTTTTTTCAGAGACAAGGTTGAAAAGGACAATAAGTAAAAAAAAAAAAGAAAAAAAAAAGCTATTTTGTTTGTAATTAGAAAGTCACTTTTGGCAATAAGACATGGAATTAGGTGTCAACATAAGATGACTGAGTAGAAATGAAGAACTAGTTGAAGTTTCTAAAATGAATTTCTAGGGGGAGGGGCAAGACGGCGGCAGAGCAGGGTCCCCAGGTCACCTGTCCTCAGCAAATTACCTAGAAAACCATCCAATCATCCTGAAAACCTACGAATTCGGCCTGAGATTTAAAGAGAGACCAGCTGGAACGCTCCAGTGAGAAGAGTTCGCGCTTCTATCAAGGTAGGAAGACGGGGAAAAAGAAATAAAGACACAAAAGGCCTCCGAGGGGGAGGGGCCCGCGAGGAGCCGGGCTGAGGCCGGGGCGAGTGTCCCCAGGACAGGAGAGCCCCGTCCCGGAGGAGCAGGAGCTGCACCGACCTTCCCCGCGGAAAGGGGCTCCCCGGGAATTGGAGCAGGATCCCCAGAAAGGCGGGGACGCCCTCGGGCTCCCTGGGACAGTAACAGAGGAACTGCGCCCCGGAGAGTGCGCCGAGCTCCCTAAGGGCTGCAGCGCTCGGCGGGACCCGGAGCAGCTCGGAGGGGCTCGGGCGGCGGCTCCGCGGAGGGGGCTGCGGGGCTCCGGGAACAGCTCAGCGGCGGCGGCTCGGGCGGAGGAAGAAGCTCCGCGGAGGGGGCGGCGCGGCTCCGGGAACAGCTCGGAGGGGCTCGGGCGGCGGCTCCGCGGAGGGGGCTGCGCGGCTCCGGGAACAGCTCCGCGGCGGCGGCTCGGGCGGAGGAAGAAGCTCCGCGGAGGGGGCGGCGCGGCTCCGGGAACAGCTCGGAGGGGCTCGGGCGGCGGCTCCGCGGAGGGGGCTGCGCGGCTCCGGGAACAGCTCGGAGAGGCTCGGGCGGCGGCTCCGCGGAGGGGGCTGCACCGCTGGGAGCGCGAATCCAACAGCGCAGGCCCCGGAGCACAGGGCGCCGGGACACAGCCCAGGATCCGGCCTCCCCCGGGACAGGCAGAGGCCGGGAGGGCCCAGGACAGCAAGGACGCTCCTGCCTGGAGCTGAGCAGATCAGCGGCCCCGCCCCGGAGCCCCCAGGCCCTGCAGAAGGAGAGCCCCGGAGCTACTGCGGGGCTGAATCCAGGGTCCCAGAGCTGCCCCCGCCACTGTGGCTTCCTCCCGGGGCCTCACGGGGTGAACAACCCCCACCGAGCCCTGCACCAGGCAGGGGCAGAGCAGCTCCCCCAAGTGCTAACACCTGAGAATCAGCACAGCAGGCCCCTCCCCCAGAAGACCAGCGACACGGACCAGTTCCAAGGGAAATCAAGGGACTTAAACTACACAGAATCGGAAGATACTCCCCCGTGGTTTTTTTTGTTTTTGTTTTTGTTTTTTTTTGTTTTGTTTTGTGCTTTTTTTTTTTTCTCTCTTTCTTCTTGATTTCTGATTGCTTCCCCCACCCCCCCTTTTTTTCTTTTTTCTCCTTTCTTTCTTTTTCTTTTTCTTCTCTTTTTCCCCTATTTTTTTCTTCTTTCTCTTTTTTCTTTTTCTCTTTTTTTCCTTCTCTCTCTTTTTCTCCTTTTCCCAATACAATTTGTTTTTGGCCACTCTGCACTGAGCAAAATGACTAGAAGGAAAACCTTACCTCAAAAAAAAGAATCAGAAACAGCCCACTCTCCCACAGAGTTACAAAATGTGGATTACAATTCGATGTCAGAAAGCCAATTCAGAAGCACTATTTTACAGCTACTGGTGGCTCTAGAAAAAACCATAAAGGACTCAAGAGACTTCATGACTGCAGAATTTAGATCCAATCAGGCAGAAATTAAAAATCAATTAAATGAGATGCAATCCAAGCTAGAAGTCCTAACGACGAGGCTTGACGAGGTGGAAGAACGAGTGAGTGACATAGAAGACAAGTTGATGGCAAAGAGGGAAACTGAGGAAAAAAGAGACAAGCAATTAAAAGACCATGAGGAGGGATCCCTGGGTGGCGCAGCGGTTTGGCGCCTGCCTTTGGCCCAGGGCGCGATCCTGGAGAACCGGGATCGAATCCCACGTCGGGCTCCCGGTGCATGGAGCCTGCTTCTCCCTCTGCCTGTGTCTCTGCCTCTCTCTCTATCTCTCTTGACTATCATAAATAAATAAAAATTTAAAAAAAAAAAAAAAAAATAAAAATAAAAGACCATGAGGATAGATTAAGGGAAATAAATGATAGCCTGAGGAAGAAAAACCTACGTTTAATTGGGGTTCCTGAGGGCGCGGAAAGGGACAGAGGGCCAGAATATGTATTTGAACAAATCCTAGCTGAAAACTTTCCGAATCTGGGAAGGGAAACAGGCATTCAGATCCAGGAAATAGAGAGATCCCCCCCTAAATTCAACAAAAACCGTTCAACACCTCGACATTTAATAGTGAAGCTTGCAAATTCCAAAGATAAGGAGAAGATCCTTAAAGCAGCAAGAGAAAAAAAGTCCCTGACTTTTATGGGGAGGAATATTAGGGTAACAGCAGACCTCTCCACAGAGACCTGGCAGGCCAGAAAGGGCTGGCAGGATATATTCAGGGTCCTAAATGAGAAGAACATGCAACCAAGAATACTTTACCCAGCAAGGCTTTCATTCAAAATGGAAGGAGAGATAAAGAGCTTCCAAGACAGGCAGGAACTGAAAGAATATGTAACCTCCAAACCAGCTCTGCAAGAAATTTTAAGGGGGACTCTTAAAATTCCCCTTTAAGAAGAAGTTCAGTGGAACAATCCACAAAAACAAGGACTGAATAGATATGATGACACTAAACTCATATCTATCAATAGTAACTCTGAATGTGAACGGGCTTAATGACCCCATCAAAAGGCGCAGGGTTTCAGACTGGATAAAAAAGCAGGACCCATCTATTTGCTGTCTACAAGAGACTCATTTTAGACAGAAGGACACCTACAACCTGAAAATAAAAGGTTGGAGAACCATTTACCATTCAAATGGTCCTCAAAAGAAAGCAGGGGTTGCCATCCTTATATCAGATAAATTAAAATTTACCCCGAAGACTATAGTGAGAGATGAAGAGGGACACTATCTCATACTCAAAGGATCTATCCAACAAGAGGACTTAACACTCCTCAATATATATGCCCCGAATGTGGGAGCTGCCAAATATTTAAACCAATTAATAACCAAACTCAAGAAATACCTTGATAATAATACACTTATACTTGGTGACTTCAATCTAGCTCTTTCTACCCTGGATAGGTCTTCTAAGCACAACATCTCCAAAGAAACGAGAGCTTTAAATGATACACTGGACCAGATGGATTTCACAGATATCTACAGAACTTTACATCCAAACTCAACTGAATACACATTCTTCTCAAGTGCACATGGAACTTTCTCCAGAATAGACCACATACTGGGTCACAAATCGGGTCTGAACCGATACCAAAAGATCGGGATAGTCCCCTGTATATTCTCAGACCATAATGCCTTGAAATTAGAACTTAATCACAACAAGAAATATGGAAGGACCACAAACACGTGGAGGTTAAGGACCATCCTGCTAAAAGATGAAAAGGTCAACCAGGAAATTAAGGAAGAATTAAAAAGATTCATGGAAACTAATGAAAATGAAGATACAACCGTTCAAAATCTTTGGGATGCAGCAAAAGCAGTCCTGAGGGGGAAATACATCGCAATACAAGCATACATTCAAAAACTGGAAAGATCTCAAATTCAAAAGCTCACCTTACACATAAAGGAACTAGAGAAAAAGCAACAAATAGACCCCACCCCCAGCAGAAGAAGAGAGTTAATTAAAATTCGAGCAGAACTCAATGATATCGAGACCAAAAGAACTGTGGAACAGATCAACAGAACCAGGAGTTGGTTCTTTGAAAGAATTAATAAGATAGATAAACCATTAGCCAACCTTATTAAAAAGAAGAGAGAGAAGACTCAAATTAATAAAATCATGAATGAGAAAGGGGACATCACTACCAACACCAAGGAAATACAAACGATTTTAAAAACATATTATGAACAGCTGTACGCCAATAAATTAGGAAATCTAGAAGAAATGGACGCATTCCTGGAAAGCCACAAACTACCAAAACTGGAGCAGGAAGAAATAGAAAACCTGAACAGGCCAATAACCAGGGAGGAAATTGAAGCAGTCATCAAAAACCTCCCAAGACACAAGAGTCCAGGGCCAGATGGCTTCCCAGGGGAATTCTATCAAACGTTTAAAGAAGAAATCATACCTATTCTACTAAAGCTGTTTGGAAAGATAGAAAGAGATGGAGTACTTCCAAATTCGTTCTATGAGGCCAGCATCACCTTAATTCCGAAACCAGACAAAGACCCCACCAAAAAGGAGAATTACAGACCAATATCCCTGATGAACATGGATGCAAAAATTCTCAACAAGATACTAGCCAATAGGATCCAACAACACATTAAGAAAATTATTCACCATGACCAAGTAGGATTTATCCCTGGGACACAAGGCTGGTTCAACACTCGTAAAACCATCAATGTGATTCATCATATCAGCAAGAGAAAAACCAAGAACCATATGATACTCTCATTAGATGCAGAGAAAGCATTTGACAAAATACAGCATCCATTCCTGATCAAAACCCTTCAGAGTGTTGGGATAGAGGGAACTTTCCTCGACATCTTAAAAGCCATCTACGAAAAGCCCACAGCAAATATCATTCTCAATGGGGAAGCACTGGGAGCCTTTCCCCTAAGATCAGGAACAAGACAGGGATGTCCACTCTCACCACTGCTGTTCAACATCGTTCTGGAAGTCCTCGCCTCAGCAATCAGACAACAAAAAGACATTAAAGGCATTCAAATTGGCAAAGAAGAAGTCAAACTCTCCCTCTTCGCCGATGACATGATACTCTACATAGAAAACCCAAAAGCCTCCACCCCCAGATTGCTAGAACTCATACAGCAATTTGGTAGCGTGGCAGGATACAAAATCAATGCACAGAAATCAATGGCATTTCTATACACTAACAATGAAACTGAAGAAAGAGAAATTAAGGAGTCAATCCCATTTACAATTGCACCCAAAAGCATAAGATACCTAGGAATAAACCTAACCAAAGAGGTAAAAGATCTATACCCTAAAAACTATAGAACACTTCTGAAAGAAATTGAGGAAGACACAAAGAGATGGAAAAATATTCCATGCTCATGGATTGGCAGAATTAATATTGTAAAAATGTCAATGTTACCCAGGGCAATTTATACGTTTAATGCAATCCCTATCAAAATACCATGGGCTTTCTTCAGAGAGTTAGAACAAATTATTTTAAGATTTGTGTGGAATCAGAAAAGACCCCGAATAGCCAGGGGAATTTTAAAAAAGAAAACCTTAGCTGGGGGCATCACAATGCCAGATTTCAGGTTGTATTACAAAGCTGTGGTCATCAAGACAGTGTGGTACTGGCACAAAAACAGACACATAGATCAATGGAACAGAATAGAGAACCCAGAAGTGGACCCTGAAATGTACGGTCATCTAATATTCGATAAAGGAGGAAAGACTAACCATTGGAAGAAAGACAGTCTCTTCAATAAATGGTGCTGGGAAAATTGGACATCCACATGCAGAAGAATGAAACTGGACCACTCTCTTTCACCATACACAAAGATAAACTCAAAATGGATGAGAGATCTAAATGTGAGACAAGATTCCATCAAAATCCTAGAGGAGAACACAGGCAACACCCTTTTTGAACTTGGCCACAGTAACTTCTTGCAAGATACATCCATGAAGGCAAAAGAAACAAAAGCAAAAATGAACTATTGGGACTTCATCAAGATAAGAAGCTTTTGCACAGCAAAGGATACAGTCAACAAAACTAAAAGACAACCTACAGAATGGGAGAAGATATTTGCAAATGACATATCAGATAAAGGGCTAGTTTCCAAAATCTATAAAGAACTTATTAAACTCAACCCCAAAGAAACAAACAATCCAATCATGAAATGGGCAAAAGACATGAAGAGAAATCTCACAGAGGAAGACATGGACATGGCCAACAAGCACATGAGAAAATGCTCTGCATCACTTGCCATCAGGGAAATACAAATCAAAACCACAATGAGATACCACCTCACACCAGTGAGAATGGGGAAAATTAACAAGGCAGGAAACAACAAATGTTGGAGAGGATGCGGAGAAAAGGGAACCCTCTTACACTGTTGGTGGGAATGTGAACTGGTGCAGCCACTCTGGAAAACTGTGTGGAGGTTCCTCAAAGAGTTAAAAATAGACCTGCCCTACGACCCAGCAATTGCACTGTTGGGGATTTACCCCAAAGATTCAGATGCAATGAAACGTCGGGACACCTGCACCCCGATGTTTCTATCAGCAATGGCCACAATAGCCAAACTGTGGAAGGAGCCTCGGTGTCCATCGAAAGATGAATGGATAAAGAAGATGTGGTTTATGTATACAATGGAATATTACTCAGCAATTAGAAACGACAAATACCCACCATTTGCTTCAACGTGGATGGAACTGGAGGGTATTACGCTGAGTGAAATAAGTCAATCGGAGAAGGACAAACAGTGTATGTTCTCATTCATTTGGGGAATATGAATAATAGTGAAAGGGAATATAAAGGAAGGGAAAAGAAATGTTGGGAAATATCAGGAAGGGAGACAGAACATAAAGACTCCTAACTCGGGGAAACGAACTAGGGGTGGTGGAAGGGGAGGAGGGCGGGTGTTGGAGGGGAATGGGTGACGGGCACTGAGGTGGACACTTGACGGGATGAGCACTGGGTGTTTTTCTGTATGTTGGTAAATTAAACACCAATAAAAGTTAATTAAAAAAAAATAAAATTTTATTATTTACCTTAAAAAAAAAATAAAAAAAAATAAAATGAATTTCTAGAATTTTTAAAATTTATTTTTATTATTTTTATTTTTGTTTTTTTTTAATTTCTAGAATTATACGTATTCCTTAACATACTTTAGCAATTTCATCAAATGCTGGAATAAGAAAAGAGAAAGTCAGAGATGTCTGATGCTTTAGACTGACTTGCTAACCATTTATTGAATCAACTATAAGACGATTGACTTGTTGATGGAAAGAACCATCCACCAGGTTTGTCGCACTCATGGTTTATGAGTTAGATTGAAGGAAAGATACTAACTAGGTGACCTTATACAAATGTTAATGGTATTTACCATTAGAGAGATACTGGGAGCTCTTCTTTAGAAGATGCTTCGAGCAGGATATATCTAGTCTCTATGTGTGGCTCAATGGAAAACCCAGAAATCATGGGTTTAGGAGTCATGGCTGACAGGCGATTAGGACATAGTAATAGAAACATATTTCCATTTAATGAGCATTATACAGAGAAGGAGTTTTGAAATCAAAACAGCTTTTTTTGTGTGTGGCCCATTACTCAAAACCTCTTCTATTAAGAGGTAATGACAACCTGTTTCAATAAAAGATAAAGAGTCCTGCTGGGGGTGCCTGTGTGGTGTGGTGTAGTGGGCGAGACATCCACTCAGGTCATGATCTCAGGGTTGTGAGATCGAGGGCCGCAATGGGGTCCACCCTCAGCAGGGAGTCTGTTTGAGATTCTCTCTCTCCCTCTCCCTCAGCCCCTCCGCTCCTCTCTCTCTCTCAAATAATAAATAAATAAATCTTTAAAAAAAGAGAGACAGAGATATTCTTAGAAGTTGCTTCAGATACCTTTGGTTCCTCCAGAAAAAGAAATTTCTTCTGTTTCTTCCTTTTCTCTTTGATTTGTATCCTTAGTAAAGGTTGGTGTGAACACAGCCATGGGCCTGATTCGACCGTTAACCTTTGTTTTAACGCAGGGAATTATCTGGGAGTCTTCCACAAATTAGTATTCATTTTATTCATTGAGAATGAAGGCAATGTGTAGTATTATTGTTATTACTATTGTCCAAATTACACATATGGGGAAAAATAGAGTATCCTTTTTCTCTCCTTTTGTCCATCTTTTGAAGAATTATACTTTCATGGGGATTTCTTCTTTACCTGTTCACGTAATATTTATATTTTGCTCAATTATTTTGGAATTGCTTTGCACATCCCTTAATTCAATAAACCTGACCCAAGATCAACTGAGTTTCACTGATTATCTAATACATCCTTAGCATTTTACACACAGAAATAACCTCAGAACACTGTGAAAAGAACGGTTGATTGATTTTACCCATGAGACTAATGAGATATAGGAAAGTTAAGAAAAATATAATTTAGTTAGCCTCAGCAAATCTGAAACTTTTTGTGCCCTAGGGTTATAGCTTCCTTCATATTTTGCAGTTATTAGGAAATCGTGCATATTAAGTCACAAAATCCCCCATGTTTTCGCCTATGGTCTCCTTTTCATTCTACTTCACCTCCTACCATTTTTGGCTTGGTTTAATTTTCATCTCTTCTTCTTCTCAGCCTTGTCAGACTGGTCTTTTTTTTTTTTTTTTTTAATCCTACTTGTCCCACCTACTCAGATCTTTATAAATATTTTGGATTCATTAAATAGTCACCTGATATGTCTCTAAATGCAAAAATGTAACTTCTAGGAAACTATATGTTTGCTATCTAGAGATCTGAGGTTATGTGAGCAGCAACCAGTTTTCCCTAATTTGGTCCTTTCATATTATCAAGGCAGTCTAATTACATCACTGCAATAAATATCCCACAAACCTTAAATCTCAAAGATTTGGTGGTTAGGCAATAGGCTTTTTCCCTGTGTCCTTATTCCAGAATCCAAGTGCTGTTACTTCTTTTATTTTTTTTAAATAATGGTTTTCCACTATTTCATGCATTTTGTGATTCACCACCATAACACACAGTTGTGTATTAAGCGTTTATAAACTATTAACTCATTGCTAGGTGCTTTGCTATCTTTTCAGAGTTAAAAAGTGTATTCATTTGTGTGATATGTTGCTCCAATGTGTTCAAATGACTATCGCACCTCACTTTATAATTCTTTTGGCTTTAAAATTCATTTTTTTCAAAGATTTATATATTTATTTGGGAGAGAGAGAAAAAAAGAAAGAGAGTAGTGGGGAAAAGGGCAGAGGGAGATGGAGAGAAGCAGACTCCCCCCTAAGCACAGAGCTGGACCTGGGGCTCCATCTCAAGGTCATGAGATCACGACCTGAGCCGAAAATAAGAATTGGGACTTAACCAACTATGCCAGCCAGGCACCCCAGTTTTAAAAATTCTTGACAAGAAAAACAAAGAAGAATTATGTACTAATGGGGATTTACTCATTATACACACATCTTAGACATCTTCATATGTCTTCATGTGTTTATTCATAAATTATATGTACACATGTCAAATACACCTGCATGTTTATGTGTACATTATACATACATATAAGACATATAAAAGCATAGTCATAGTATGTGTGTATATGTGCACTTACACATGCGATGTAATAATATGAACTTGAGAACTTGATCTTTTAAAAAGTAACCTAAAATGTATGGTACTGTTGAAATACCAATTTTTAGCTGTTAGATGATTTACTTTCATTTGCCCACTAACTATCCTAGATCTCTCACTTTGAAACAAGAAATTTCAGCAAATAAACTCCTGGGGAGTTTTACTACTCCTTGATCTTCCAAGCAGAGATGAGCAAAAGTCAGATCAGCAATATCAATGCCCATAAGCTGTATCTTAAAAGTGCTTAAAAATGAAGCCTATGTATAAATCTACTTTTTGGGTTAATATGTGATGCTCCATGTTAATATTATGGGCTGAGTTATGTTCTTCAAAATGTAATATGTTGAGGTCCTAACCCCCTTGTACCTCAGAATGGAGATAGAGTCCATAAAGAGGTAATAATGTTAAAATAAGATCATTAGGGTGAGCTCTAAAACGGTATGACTGATGTCCTTAAAAGAAGGGGAAATTGGGGCACCTGGGTGGTTCAGTGGTTGAGCATCTGCCTTTGGCTCAGGTAGTGATCCCAGGGTCCTGAAATCGAGTCCCACACTGGGCTTCTGCAGGGAGCCTGCTTCTCCCTCTGCCTGTGTCTCTGCCTCTCTGTCTCCGTGTCTCTCATGAATAAATAAAAAGGAGTATAGTGTTCTACATATCTGAAAAAATATTTTATATATTACAAACAATAATAGTATGAAAAATAATCTGTATGTTTGTACAAATACAAATCTGAGTACTAGTTTATAACTAAATACATACTTTATCAAATAAATGATAATATTTTAAAATTTGGCTTCAATTTGTGAATAACGTGAAAAGGAAAATAACTAATGATTTGAAATACATTAGTACTAATTGCTCTGCAGCTAAAATATCTGGAATCAAAAGGAGATCTAATTTGGTAAGTTAGAACACTTGCATGTAGCTTCATGTAATTTAATTAACTTTGGAAAACAGGGCATTCTGTCAGAGAATATAATCACTTAGTAAAATGAACAATGGTATAAGCATGAAAAACTCTAGTTAAATTTCTACCCAATTAACTCAATTCAATGGTTTTAATAATTTGGTTCTTATTGATAGGTGTATGTGTATGTGTATGGTTTATGGTGGCATATGTATAAATGTGCATTTGTATATTTACATTCATACATAACATATTGGTGCTATCTACTAATTAAGGAAAGAATGAATAGATCTAGGTTTGACACAAGTCTACAACATATTAATGAAAGAGTAATATTTGTTCAGGAAATATAAATGCCTTTGGGAAGGCATTTATCATTCATCTACCAATAATACTGCATTATTGTGGAAGCTGCTTCATCTCTCCAAAGTTATTAATAATATATGCATTTTAATAACTTCTCTGGGATGAAGTTAAAAGTTAGTAAACAAAATTAAGACTTTTAACGTTTTCACAAATTGATAAAAAAAATAACTTTAAGTATGGCTAAAATCACATCAAATAAATGTAAAAAAACATGGCACCATCAGAAAAATGCAAATGTGCATCGCCAATTGTTTCCTCCCAAATAAATGCAGCTAATATATTTAATAGGCCTTTAGCATGAGTAAAGTGAACAGTTCAAATCCCATTTGAAAATCCAAATGAAATAGTATGCTTACCTCCATTTCATTACCAGTTAGGCAAACTGTCTTTAAAATACACTGTAAATAAAAACACTGCCTCATTTGCCATTTTTGGACCTTGTTGTGCATGTAAAAATAGAAATATCCAATTAGTCTTTGAAGCCAGACAAGAATGGATAACCTCCTGAAGTAGTGAGTGTATCAGGAGATTCTCAAAAAGCAACTATAAGCTATTCTATCGTAAGCTTTCAGACACCTGATCTGGGATATTGTAAAAGAGACATACATATGTAGGTATACAATTGGGAGATCTGAAATGAATTATATTTATAGATCTCATTCCCTTAAAAACAGTTGGATCGGATTGTCTCCTTTTCCCTTAGCAGGAATATAGTTTAACCGGAGAGAATGGGTCAAATAAAATATTTTCGGTTTGGGGGTAGGGTGGGGATTTCTTTCTTTTTGAGTGAAGTAAGCGCTGGAGTACACATTCATGACTTTTGAGTAAGAGATCAAAATTACAAATGGTCTTACTCTATCAGTAAGAGGATGCTTTCTATATATGCCTCCTTTCCTGTTTCAGGTGAAACTGTGAAAGGGAGGGAGGAAAATGATTGTTGAAACATGCAGGAAGGTATTTTGGAACTGAACATTGAAAAACGAGATGTGCTGTTCTTTGAATTGAAGTATCTGTAACTAGTGCACGAAAAAGTCTTAGAAGAATATTTTGGCAAGCTCTCGTGAATCTCCAAAGCAAATTGTAGGCCTTGGGGATGAATATTGATTATGTACTGGATTTCGAACTAAGTTGGAGAAATTTTAATCAAAGCTTTTGCTTAAAATTGAGTTTGGAATAAGTGGACAGCACTAAGGAATGATTATGAAAATTTCAAAATTGTTGCTAGGAGGGTATACTGCGCAATTTTAAGATGTCTCCTCTGTATGAATGACCTCCATTTTAGCAGTTCCTATGCTTCTCCATATCAATGATATTTTAATTTTATTAGAAAAAAGAATTTATAGATATCTTTATCTGTTATGTCAGGCGCTCAGAAATAAGCATGTGAGACCAAGATATTTACTATCATCTATTGGGCATTGTTGAAGAAACAGTACAATGGAGAAGAAATATTATGATTAATGTTGAATTTTGAGTTACCAAACCAAACATAAAAAATGTTTCCCATATTTCCCAAAGGAGTTTGCTATTTTGTAGTTTACAAAAATACATATAGTATTGGAACATTAGAGACTGTCAGGATAGAAGCAGTAGAGTCTTATTAAACCAGTAAGCCTGAACATAGAAATGTGTGCAGTGAAATTTGGCACAGTTTTAAAATTTGGATAGTGAAATTAGCTTATAGCTTTCTGGCAGCCAAGCACAAAGAGAATTGGGCTCAGCTACAAGTTTCAAAACTTGTAACTAGAATGTTGGTTTTAGGAACAAGTTTCAAAATTCATAACTTGTTCATAAAATTAATATACCAGTACACTGAGGAATCATAAGTAGGAAAATGGTGCAATTCTGGCTTCTGGCTTACGTTAGGTGGAGATGCCAACAGAAGGAAAAAACAACACCATTGCCCAGAGATAAACAAGGCAGTATTGAATTCACAAGGTTTCTCTAGAAACCTATAAATAACTGAAATTACTTTCCCTTATAACTGAGTCAGTTTGCTCCAGGGAAAACTGCTCTTCTTGATAGTTTTCAGCAAACCAGCTTGCCAAGGGAGGGAAAAATAAAACAAATTCTTACACATTTCTCTTTTCATAAACTCCCTCCATTAAAAAAAAAATGAGTACAACTTCATTTTGGTGACAGCCTACATGACTAATTTCTCTTAACCATGAATAATTTCAGTTTTACATGTGAGTGTATTAAATATCAGTTTTTCAACACTTCTCAGAAAAGGAAAAAAATTGTATGTTTTATTGACAGCTGAGAAAGTTAATTTTGGTTACTTCTTTAATAAAGACAATCCTTAGTGATTTTACATGACATATTCAATAGTGTTCTTATAATAAGCAGAATAACATTTTCTGTGTACAGTTATAATATTCCTCAATCAGCTCAATGACATAACTACAGAATATATTTCCAGAAAGCAGTTTTATGTAGGAACAAGCTACTTGTGCTGCTGTGCGATGATCAGCATGATTTCACAGCAAGATTTGGACTATCTCTATCTATAGCTCTAAAGGTTGAGTTTGAGCTAGATTCACTTGGACAGTTTTTAAAGTGCAGATTCTTTTTTCACACCTTCTAATTACGATTATACTTCTTAGACTTACTTATTAACCAAGATTTTTAAATAACTAACAACATAAGTCTGATGCCTATGGTGCCAGGACAATAAATTGGAAAACACTGATTAGGGAAAAAAAAAAAAAGGTGGAGGAAGTGGGATTTTTAATTCTGTAAGAAAATATTTTAAAATGATTTTCCCTCCTAACTGAAAAGTTTATTAAAATACAAGTAGTAGCAAATAGATTATACTCTCAGTCTTGGAGTTGATATAATCTGTGATCAAGTTAAAACATATCTATTTGTTAAAAAGTCAAAACAGGAGATAAACTTGATATCCTTAACATAATTAAAAATAAACCTACTCAAATCCATCAAGAGCAAAGCAACATGACGCAAAATTCACTTTGTCAAGGTGACAGGATGTAAGTTTGAAAGTTTAAATACAAAAAAAAGTAAATAGAATGGTTAATAAAGAGATTTTATTTCTACTGCAAACAAATGGAAAATGCAGTAAAAGCATAATTCTATTTATAATTGAATTTCAACAAAAACATGAAATGCTTAGTGATACATTTAATAAAATACATGTAAAACTTGTCCATTTAAAATTATAAAGCTGGTTTATATAACTTAAGATTTAATAGATGAAGACACATACCATGATCATGGATTAGGAGAATCAATATTGTTTAGACTTCAAGGTCTCCCAAATTGACCTTTATAGTTCAATTAATACTAATCAAAATTTGTCTAGTAGGGGATTATCTTTGTCCAAAGAGATGTTTAACCTTTAGTCTCAGCTCCTGTGAAGTAATGTCCAAGCCTTTGTATTTCCTACCTGATAGGAGTATCTTTGTTTAGTTGGAGGCCTATGGCTTCTCTGCATAATCTCTGCTAACAGTGTGATTTATAGTGGAGAACACTGAGCCACATCATATCAGTTTGACCCCTAAAGGGTCTGGAAACCAAGGTCAAACCAATGAGCAACCATTTCTATGTGATCCAGCCCTAGTAAAAACTCTTGACACTAAGGCTAAGGTGAGCTTCCCAGATTGGCATAGTCCACTTATATTGCCTCATATTATTGCTTGGAAAAATAGTTTCTTCTGTGCAAGAGTTCACTAGGAGAGAACAACTGGAAGCTCCATACCTTGCTATCTCCTGGGCTTTGCCCTATGTGCCTCTTCCCTCTGCTGATTTTCATCTGTATCTTTTTGTTGTAATAGACTACTACTATGAGGAGAACCTGAAAATAATCATGTAGACCGTGAGATCTGTCCTTGGCATCAGAAGTGAGACCTTGGGGACTATATCAGCTATAATAGAGTTTCCCCAACATTCACCACTCACCCAGAACCTTTGAGTGTGAACTTATTTGCAAATAGGTCATTATAGATATAATGAAGTTAAGATGAAGTCTTAGTGAATTACAGCAGGCCCTAAAATCCCATATGAATGGCAACCTTATAAGAAAAGAAAAAATTGGCACAGAGACATCAATTAACAGGAAGAATAACACATAAAAATGGAAGCAATGATTGGAGTGATGCATCTACAAGCCAGAAAAATCCCAAGGATTGTCAGTGACCATAAGAAGATAGAATGAGGCAAAGAATTCATCTGTAGAGTCTTCAGAAGGGTTAGGACTGTGTTGACTCCTTCATTTTGAGTTTGTAGACTCCAGAACTGTGAAAGAAAAAAATTCTGTTATTTTATTTTATTATTTTATCATTTATTATTAATTTTTAAAGATTTTATTTATTTATTTATGAGAGATACAGAGAAAGAAGCAGAGACACAGGCAGAGGGAGAAGCAAGCTCCATGTAGGAAGCCTGACGTGGGACTCGATCCCGGGACTCCAGGCTCATGCCCTGGGCTAAAGCAGGTGCTAACCTGCTGAACTACCCCAGGATCCCCAATTTCTCTTATTTTAAACTATGCATTTTGTGCTTACTACAACAGCCCTAGGAAACTAATATAAAGACTCCCAATTTAACAGAATTTCATCAAGAATTTTATAGAAACTATTTTATTCTAAAATATTTATGGAAGCACAAGTGGCCCTCCCAAAAAAAATAAAAACAAACAATTTTACAAAAAAGAAAGAAAGAAAGAAAGAAAGAAGAAAGAAAGAAAGGAAGAAAGAAAACCAGCTAAAGGAGTCACACTAATTGATTTCAAGACATTCTATAAAGCTACTTTAATCAAGACATGGGATGCCTTGGTGGCACAGTGGTTGAGCATTTGCATTTGGCTCAGGTCTTGATCCTGGGATGTTGGGATTGAGTCCCACATCGGGCTCCCTGGAGCCGGCTTGTCCCTCTGCCTGTGTCTCTGCCTCTCTCTGTGTGTCTCTCATAAATAAATAAATAAAATCTGAAAAAAAAAACCCATGATATTGGCATAAAGATTTACATTCAGATCATTGGAAGAGGATATAATCCAGAAAAAAACTTACATGTATATATAATCAGTTGACTTAATTTTCTTTTTATTTTATTCGATTGACTTTTTAAAGTATTATTCCAAGGCAATTAATGAAGAGAAAGGTGATTTTTTAACTAACAGTTCTGGTAAAACAGGAAAGCAATCTGGGGGAAAAAAATCAACCTTTGCTTGTCTTACATCAATATAAAAATTTACATGGCATGTAGATCTAAATGTAAAATGTTAAACTATAAGACTTATGGTGGGGAAAATACATAGGAGAAAATCTGTGTCCTTGGAGTAAAAACAAATTTCTTCGGATGCAAAAAGCACACACACACACACACACACACACACACACACAAAGGAAAAACTGATCCTGTAAAACTTGAGCACATCTACTATTTGAAAGACTTAAGAAAAAAATAGGTCAGAAGTGGAAGAAAACATTCTCAATTTTTATATTTGGCAATGAATTTTTATCCAGGATAGATAAATAATGCTTACATTTCAGTAATTAGAGCACAACAATTAAACAAATACAAATGGGTCAGATTTAACATGAAATTTCCCAAAAGAATACATTTTTTCATATGCATAGTCTATAAGCATATATAAAGGTACTAAGCATCCTTTGTACTCAGAGAAATGCACTGAATTTCAACAACACTGCGATGAGATACACTACGCACCCGTTAGCATGTCAGAAATTAAAAAGTGATAAGGTGGCCAGAATGTGGAGTCACCACAGTACATGTACATTGCAGGTAGGTATGTAAAGTAATACATCAGCTATGGAAACTATTTTCAAGTTTTTTAATTTTTTTTAATTTATTTTTTATTCATGAGAGACAGAGAGAGAGAGAGAGACAGAGACACAGGCAGAGAGAGAAGCAGGATCCCTGTGGGGAGCCCCATGTGGAACTCCATCCTGGGACCCCGGAGTCAGGCCCTGAGCCAAAGGCAGACCCTCAACCTCTGAGCCACCCAGGTGTCCCATCAAGATTTTTTCTAACTGTACAAATACACTTAACCATACTACCTGTCATTTTAGCCTTAATCTCATACACAAGTCTGCACGTGAATGTCCATAGCAACTTCCTTTAGAATAGTCTCAAAGTGGAAAGAAACCAAATGCCTGGCAGCAGGTGAATGGGTACCAAACATGCTGTACAACCATACAATGGAATGCTACCCAGTACTAAAAAGGAATGGCCTACTGCATCCATGCCACAAAAGGGGGGAATTTTAAAAGAATGCTGCTAAAAAAATACATAAAAAACAAAAAAGACCCAAAAATAAAATAATGTTGCTGAGTCAAAGAAGCTAAGATGTGATCCTATGTTTATAAAATGTTATAAAATGTAAATACATCTATAGTGAAGAAAGCACTTACATTCTTCCAACTAATGAAATCATTATCTTTGTGTAGTCCAATTTTAAGATTTATGTATCATAAGATCATTTTAAACACATCACTAATATACATACTAAATAACTGAGTAAGATGAATATCTCTGCATATATTCATGGGTATCAAATTTGTTCTTTACTCATTTGCAATCTTTCCAAGTTGGGAATTAAAAAAAAAAAAGAAAGAAAGAAAGAAACAACTTTCATCTGTAAAAGCAATTCAATAGAGTCACTAAAATGTTCAATAATTGACTAAAATTACTACTTTAAAACTACTTTATAGGTTTTTCTCAAGATAGACACTAAGAGCGAACCACTTCTTTTTTCTTATAGAATCATAAAACTCATATCATCACTTTATCAATTTATAATGATTTTCTGACAGTAAAAGGCAGAGAGGGAATAGCACTACCACCTTAATAACAGTATTCAGGGCCACTGAGAAATTTTAATACTTACAAACCAAATTATGGGATTAGAGAGGTCAGAGGGAGCAAATTGTTTTATACTCTATACGTCTCATTTTGAGAATCTCATGAACTAAAAAATCACTTCAAAGCATTTATAAAATGCGAAATTTGTCAGACACTGCAATGGAGTTTTATTTTTAATTTATCAAGTCAAGTAAAATTTTTCTTTTTTTATGTACCTCTTTAGTAGATTATTATAAAAAATCTAAACTATATATCACCAAAATTTTCTCATTTACTTTATAATTGATTTTTCTTAGACTTTGCTTTCTCTAGATATTAAATTAAGCATGTTTTGAAATAATGAAAAATGAAATGCCTGGGTGGCTCAGTGGTTGAGCATCTGCCTTGGGCTCAGGGCATGTTCCCGGGGTCCTGGGATTGAGTCTCACATCAAGCTCCCTACATGGAGCCTGCTTCTGCCTGTGTCTGTGTCTCTCTTTGTATCTCTTATGAATAAATAAATAAAATCTTTTAAAAATACAATAAAATAATGAAAAATATATTTTGCTATTAACATATTCAATACACATGAATACTAAATCCAGTAAATAAAAACATTGAATTAAAGTACTCAGTTTAGTTAAATTATGTGTCAACTCATTAATTGTTTATAAATAATTTATTTAGTAGATTTAGACAATCTCGGGTATGTTTAATTAACTCTTCCAAAAAGGATAATTTCAGTAAGTCTTCAATGTTTATTATATTAGGGTCAAAGTCCTTGGGCAAACATTTGATTTCTTTTACGAAAGATTTTATTATTTCCTCATTTATATGTATAAACATTGTTTTCTTGCTTGCATATAGCCGAAACATTTCCTAACTTTTTCTCTTTACTCTCATTTTGAAATGATATATTGTAAAGTCATTATAAAATGTTATGTTTATATATTTGTGTTCCTGATTATATAAACTATAAATGCTTACAGAAAATAATATTGAATATAGAGAAAAATTAGAAAATAAAAACCCATCATGATGTCAATAGCCAATTACACTTTGTATATACGTGCATAGGAATGATAGTCGATGATTTTCTGGTAGCAAAAAGGACAAGAGGTTTTTAGTTTTTAGTTTTCTACTTGCTGGTATAACAAATTACCAAAATCATACTGACTTAAACTACAAAAAATTACTATCTTACAGTTCTGGTGGTGAGAAATCCAAATAATTCCAAATGCTCTCATTGGACTAAAATTAAGGTGTTGGCATGGCTGCATTTCATCTGAAGGCTCTAGAGGACAGTTCATTTCTTGCCTTTCCCGGATACTGGAGGCCACCAATGTTTCTTGGTTTGTGGGCCATTTGCATCTTCAAATCCAGCAATCTCATGTCCCTGACCCTTGCTACCACCAGCACATCTCCTCTCTACCTCTCTTGTCTCTCTCACTTATGTTTTTAAGGGCTCTTGTTACACTGAGCCCATTCAGATAATCCAGGATAATTGCCCCATATGATGTGTTTTTAACTGAGTCATTTCTGCAAAAAAAGTTGTGGATATATGGTAATATATTCATGGATTCCAGAGGTTAAGATGTGTACATTATTGGAGACCATTGTTCTGCCAACCTATACAAAATAAAAATAGTCATTGGAATTAATACAATGATTAAGGGTCTTTAAATGAAGCTTCTTGTCAAATTTTCTTTTTTTGTCATTAAAAAATTAATCATAGTTGTTTTCTATTGTTAGTAGCCAAATATCCTGACAGATTTGAGTATTTCTTAGGATAAGCATAAAACCCTTTCTCTCTCTGCAAATGTTCTATAAAATTTCGCCATTCACACCAATATTGTGTCGGTGGTACCTGGAGAATAAAATTAAAGAGTGTTTCGTATATGGTCATTTATAAAAATAAATTTATAAAAATATCATTAAGGAGAGTAGTGGTGGACATATATGATTAAAATGGAAGCAAGGAAGGAAAGGAGAGAGAAAGATGAAGAACAAGTCATTAGATCAATCATTCCTAAAAATATTTGGTAAGGAACAAAATTTCCTTTAGAAGTATTTATGTTATAAAAATTAAGTATTTGTGTCATGGATTATAGTTTCTCTCTCCCTCTCTCATCCATCTATCTTAATCTATCTATCATCTATCTCTTTATCTGACATCTTCCTAACATCAGTCTCTCCTGTAATACTTACATTTATACATATACTAGAGCCATATCTTCCCACTCAGAAGTCATACTATTAAAGATAAACAACTTTTTTTTTTCCCAGAAAGTCTCTCAAATAAGTGCATACACAAACACACAAGTGCATAAAATCCCTTTGGTCTGCAAAACAGTAATATAAAGTTGCTCTTTGAGAAAAGATAATGTGAAAATAGAAATATGAACATCTTTTAAGGAAAGAATTCAAATTTAATTAAATAACAACTATAAAGCTAGTCACCTGAACATAAATGTATTTTATTTATACACACACACTGTGCTGTCAGGGAAACAGAATATATGGCTAGGGAAATAAAAGCCTTGCTTAGCTCTCACACTGACATAAAGATCTCTTGTAATAATAATTGGACCATGTTTTCTTCTTCCAAGTAACAAGTGAAAGTTTTTCCTCTTCTTTTTTCTTTCCATAAGGGGAAAAGAGATAAATACTCTTGCTGTGAAACCGTGTTTAATATAGACAATTTTACCAATTAAAATGATCAACTTTATTGGCCTAGATATCAAAATTCGTGGAATATGACTTGGATAACTGAGAAAAAAAAAAGAAACAGTAAAGTAAAGCTGGTGGGAGTTAGTGATAATTTTTTAATTATCTCAAACATAATGAGCTTCCAAGGATTTTACTACTGGATTTGCCATTGGTTTCCTGCTTTGTTATAAAAGCTATATAACATCACAATCTATGGTGTATTGTTACTTTTATTGTTTGCTATTAAGATACTTAGGTTGCTTACATTTAAAGAAAATTAGCATAGCTCCAGAGTTATCATCCATATATGTGAATCTGTGTCTCCCGGTGCCTCTGGTAGATCCCTAGTGGAGATGTAATTGAATGTGCTCTGCTGAGGGAATTGTCTTCAGGAGAAATCTCTATAAGACTGAAGAATACCGTTACAGCAAATGGGTACAAGATGAGAAAAAATACAGTCTCAGATAAATCAGGCTTAGTCACAGGGGAATCTGGAACATAAATCACACTAACCAGTCACCTTTACTTTAAAGTAATGTGACTGGCCTTTCGTATTCTGATATAATTCAATGTTGAAAGCAGGATGCCCCTGGCCAAGGAAGGGGTCCTCCTGAGTAAGGAAGTTCTTCTCAGCCCACAGGCAATGGTCCTGATAAAGGAGATAACTGAGTCCTTTAGCAGCCAGCACAGGACCACTGAGAAATGGTGCCCAGGGTCTCTGTCAACAGGCATTTACTATGGTTCACCTCTTGTCCTGCTAAGAGTCACTTTTTTCTAAATTCATTGCATTCAGGCACAGCTACTGTGGGATTCTGGATCATTACATGGGAACAAAGAGAGGATTAATAAAATGCATATAGCCCTCACCGCTGCAGTTGATCCTGGGGCCTTAACGGAGAACCAACATTTCCCTTCTCTATCTTCTTAAATTACCCTGACTCCTCACTAGTATTTCTGCTGGTCAAAGTGCTTTGGTTGGTAGAGATCCACGGAGGTCTGAGACCCTGGCAAGTGTGACTTTATCAAGTGTGGTTGTTCTACTTGTAGACTGAAAATAAGAACTGAGCGTGGGATCACCAAGAAACTATGCCTTGGATCACCTGAGTGACAAATGTACCCTTCCACGTACATATTACGTAACAGCGAAGCAGTCTCACCTTCCCATGATGATTAAGATCAATTGCACCTGCTGTTTGGTAATTCCCTTCTACACCTCCTAAATTACTGGCATGAAGGTTCCAAAGGAAACAGATGGCAACTGTATGTTTAGAGAGATTCTTGGTCTCCTCTTAGAACATACAATGCAAATTCCTAAAGTTATGCTGAGCAGTGTTCTTGCTACCTCAACTCCTGGACCCTGGATCCACACATTCTACCTGTGAGGGATGATGTCCAGTAATGGCCATTAGCTTCAGAATTATAGAATTATACAGAATCATGGAGCACAGCTTCCTGTTCCATGTGGATATAATTAAGTGTGTGTGTGATGGGATTCATTCACCAGCGTTCTTAAAGTCTTTGTTAGTGCCAATAATCTCTGCTATTTCTCCAGGATACCACCTCCTTTTTAACCCACCAAAGTGGCCAAGGGCAGAGGTACTGTATTGTGCATGTTTCAAGGATTGCTATTTGGCTTTCCTAATGGCAGAACCAATGTAAGGGACGTAACTGCTAAACGTGCCCATTCTGATTTTGTTCTAAGTCAGGAACAATAACTGCTGTCGCTTGCCGGTTCCAGTGAACCTATTCTGAGAAGGACCTGAACCAGGGCTGCATTGGCTATGTGCCCCTTCACTAAGTGGGGGTCATGGTGGTGCTTTGGGTCCAAGGACTTGAGCATAAACTCAGACGACATAAACTGTAGTCCTGACAAGGTGTAAGTATTGCTCTTTCCCAAAGTATGTTTATTTTAGGAAAGGGCTATGATTTTTGGAGAGGAAAACTGGGAAAACATTCCTACCAGCCATGGTATTGCAATGTCTTTCCTCATGGAGATCTAGCATTTTCCTTGGTAGATGAGTTCTATATCTGAGAACTATTATCTGGGAACTGCCTAAATATCTGAATTTCAAATAGATATTTCAACATATTTCTGTGGCTCAGCATGCTTTGCAGTTATTCTGATCTTGCCATACAATAATTATGCTCACTTTGATTCTGTTAAATGAGGTCATTTGGATTTTGCCATGCTAGGATTCCATCATTCTCATGGCTACCAAAGATCCAGTTCTGTAAGAGCATCTCCTACTGTAAACTTAATTCTATAAAAACTTTTTCTTAATTTAAACTTAATTATTTTGTTGTGAGATGGTAATGATATCAACCAATCACATATCTTGAAGTACCACATATGTTAATGAAGATTTCTAAATGTATATGTTTGGCAAGGACACTTTCCTCTTTCATGAAGTAGAAGTCTGCAATTCCAACTATCTACTCAATATTTCTCCTTGGATAGCCAGCGAACATTTCAAAAGGAAGCTATCATATGCTGAAATCATGATGTTCTCTACCCTTCAAAAGTGATCCACCCATTCTTGACCATCTCATTTAATGATAATTTCATCATTTTGATTTCTAAAACCAAAAACGTTAGAGTTATCTTTAATACTTCTCTTTTATCTCCATAACATTATCTATTAGGATCTCTACGGAGAATACCAAAATAAAATGGGAATCCAATAACTTACCTTCTCATCTTCCCTACTGCCATCATTATCCTTCATCTGGATTATTTAATACCCTCTCAGTTGGTCTTCCTTCCATATGCAGTACCCTTCACTTCTCTCAAGCTTACCCTCAAACAACAGTTAGGGTGATCCTTAGTTTCATTTTTTTTCTAAGATTAAAGATTAACTTATCTATTTTAGAGAGAGAGAGAGCATGTGCATGAGTCGGGAGAGGGGCAGAGGAAGAGAGTCTTCAAGCAGATCCCTTGCTAAGTGGGAAGCCTGATGGGGGGCTTCATCCCACCACCCATGAGATCATGATCTAAGCCGAAACCGAGTTGGATGCTCAAATGACTGAGCCACCTAGGTGCCCGTGATCCTTAAAATAAAATCATCTATGTCACCCATCTGCTCAAACTAGTCATTATAATGTTATAATTAAAATAGCCACAGTTTACTATTTTTGTGTAGCAGTCCTGGTTACATCTGCTTTAACATTCTCCTTTATGTTTTTAAACAAAATTTATTAATAGTTGAGCTTAAATAAGCCAGAAGGGATTTGGTGCATCTCTACTCTGCATTTTTACCTTCTGCCTTTGTCTTGTCTAGTGTTTCAAAATGTTTGTTCATCGAACAGAATTCCCAGTTTTACACCTGATTAATTTTCAGACATTTAAGAATATCATGCCTGTCACTTACCAAACTTTTCTAGACACAGCGTAAGAAACAACTTTCCTACAAGAACAGCATTTAGTTAATTCGCTGATAAAATACACTGAGACAGGAGTGTTTATTAAAAGCTAACTTTACATTTTCGTGAACTGGTGTGGAAGAAACGTTCCCTAGAACTTCAAAGGACACTTAGCATGTATGAATACATAGGGGTACCTGTAGTCAGGTCGAGTAGAAAATTGTAGTTTATAAATATGTGGAAAAAGTGCACAGAATAAGTGACGGGGCGCCTGGGCGACTCAGTCAGTTAAGTGTCCAAATATTGATTTCACCCCAGGTCATGATCTCAGGGTCATGAGACTGAGCCCTGCATTTGGCTCACTCTGGGTGTGGAGCCTGCTTAAGATTTTCTCTCTCCCTCTCCCTTTGGCCCTCCACCCCCTAAAAAATATTAGTAGCTCTGCTGTAGAGAAAATTGGGAATGGCAAAGGATCATGCTACAGTGGTTTTATTATTTCTTTTTATTTAAGTAAAATAAAACACACATGCACACACACAAAATCCATTAACTCAGATTTTAATTAAATGATTCAACATCACAAAAGTGTTAAATGAGTGTTGTTATGAAGGATGGAGGGGGATGAGGAATTTAAGGATTTTATGCTCATTCGGAAAATAAACCAAAGCTCAGTTTATCCTAAGAATTGCTCACACATTTCATTATGCCAACATTGACCTTGCAATAGTTATTCTGCTGTCAAATTTTATTTTTCATATATAATTAAAAAAAATAAATCACAACATACTTGGGACGCCTGGGTGGTCCAGTTAGTTAAATGTCTGCCTTTGGCTCAGGTCATGATCTTGGGTCCTGGGATCCAAGTAGGCTCAGCAGGGAGCCTACTTTTCCTTCTCTTTCTGCTCCTCCCTCTGCTCATGCTCTAAAATAAACAAGGAAAATCTGTAAGTAAAAAATAAACAAATAAATAAATCACAACATACTTACATCTACTTTAAGTCAGCCAATAAATGAATACTTCTTTTTCACTTCCTACACACCAAAATTTCTTTTAGATGCACAGGAAAAAGGGGAAAACCATACAAAGTCCACGGCCCCCAAAAGTTTAATCTACATTTAGTATTCTGTATGGATCTAGAGGTAGTATACTGAACCTTAAAAAAAATTACTTGCCAAGTAATTTCAACAAGTACTAACACAGCAGCCATCTGATACAAGTCCATGGACTGGACAAAGCCTACAAAAGAACCAGTGAGCTTAAAGGTAGGTTGATCAAAACTTCCCAAACTGAAATACAAAGAGAAAAAAAAAATCTTTTAAAAGATAATACAGGGGATCCCTGGGTGGCGCAGCGGTTTGGCGCCTGCCTTTGGCCCAGGGCGCGATCCTGGAGACCTGGGATCGAATCCCACATCGGGCTCCCGGTGCATGGAGCCTGCTTCTCCCTCTGCTTGTGTCTCTGCCTCTCTCTCTCTCTCTCTCTCTCTCTCTCTGTGACTATCATAAATAAATTTAAAAAAAATAAATAAAAGATAATACAAAAACCAAGACCTGTGGGATGCTTTTCAAAAGGTCTAACATATATGTAGTAGATGACCAGAAGGAGAAGAAAGAGAAACTAGAAAAAATATATTTGAAATTTTGATGGCTGAGAAACTTGTAAAATTAATGACATGCCTTAAGTCACAGATCCAGAAACTTTAGGAAACACCAAGATGGATGAATACTAAAAAGAAAAAAAGAGAGAGAGAGAGAGAGAGAGAGGGAGAGAGGGAGAGTCTAAGACACACTCCCTGCTGAGCATGGACCCCACCCTGATTTGGGGCTCCGTCTCAGGACCCTGAGATCATGACCTCACCAAAGCCAACAGTCAGACGCTTAATCGACTGAGCCACCCAGGTGCCCCAAGATAATTGCTTATTACCTTTTGATGTGTGTGAAATCATCTGTCTAGATATTGGAGCATTTTTTTTGTTTGTTTATGGGATCCATCCTGCTTCTTCAGGGTGTCACAACATAAGTAAGGTTGTGAAAAAAAACAAAATAAAAACAAAACAAAACAAAACAAAAAAAAACCTCATAAGCTCAGTCTATTCGTGAGAAAAAAGATCATCATGCAAATCCTGATTGAGGGACATTGTGCAAAATATCTGATCTGTGCTCCTCAAACCTGTTAGGTGACAAAAAACAATGAAAATATGAGAAAGTGTCACAGCCAGGAGGAACTTGGTTGACAGGATGACTGAGCATAATATGGTGTCTTGGAGCAGAAAAAAACAACAGGTAACAACTAAAGACATTTGAATAAAATGGGGACTTTGATTAATAATAGTGTGTCAATATCGATTAGTTGGCTGTATCCGTAATAGTTAATAGTAACACGTATACCATATTAATGTAGAATGACAATTCAAGACATTGGGTGTGATACACGGAAGCTCCCGCACCGTTCTGCTCATCATTCTGTAAATCTAAAATTGTTCTACAGTGAGAAGTTCATTTAAGCATAAAGTAAATGAGACTGTCTGGAAAAGAATGTGGAGCATTCCATCGGGTGTCATTCTTAGTAGGTTCCTTTGCGTCACACAGGTGATGACTATGCCTATGTGATGACTATGAGCCCATCTATGTAACGGTCCAGGTAAACACCATTTTCAGAAGAGTGTGCGGGTGGGCCGCGGTGGGGAGTTAGTTGAAGAGGCAGGGCAGAGGCCTTGAGAAACACCAAGCGATGAAGAAGAGGGATGGCTGGGGAACCAGAAGAGGCACTGCAAGGGGGGGATCATGGCCCCTTCTGGTTCTCAAGACTCTGAAATGTGAGACGGAAATTCTCAGTTATTTATGAAACATTCTTATTCCTGGCAACTCTCATAACAAATAGCAAATGGCTTGGTAGAGTAAGATGCTTAATTTGTATCCGTAACATTGACATTTTATTTTTCTTACAGACTCTTTCATGTAAATTGGTCTTCACGTAAATCGCTACAAATAAAAATGGTGTGATTCTTAATATGCAACTAATTGCTGCTCCATTTAGAGCCAATGTGTAAAAGTTTGAAGGCAAATTCAATTTGTTAACTTAAAAAAAACAATTGGAAAAGTACTAACATCCAAGTAGAACAATTGGCAGGATGTTGGGGGGGAGGGGACGAATGCATGATCTGTTGGTTCAAAAATTAACAAATTCAAATCTCGAATAAACATGCACTGATATTAGTACAAATTTCTGTTTAAAATTCCAGCTTGGGCTGCAAAAATGATGTATCTGTTTCTAACTCTTCCTATTAAAAGAATTCCAAGCCTGATATTATGCAGATTTGAAACTGTTTTGGAAAATAGATGCTCTCATAAATGGCAAGAGGCATAAATAATACAAATTTTTTTGGAGGGCGTATTTTTCACGTGTACCCAAATCCTTCAAATCAGGCATGCCTTTCGGTTCTGAAATCCAAATTATAAGAATTTAAATTAAGAAAATTGTTAGAAAAGTGAGATTGGGTCTATGTTTAAAAAGTAAAAAAAAAACCACCCTCAGATCTATATATCCATTGGCTGTATTAATGATAGGGTGTACAGCCGTTCAGGTGAGGCATTATCGTATGAATTCCAATAAAAGATGGTATTTGTGAGTAGAGAAAAATCTGAACATCATGATGATGATGCCAGCTGGCAGCTGCTGAGCACTGACGTTGTGTCAAACGGTGGTTTTGCACATAGGTAACACGTATGGGATCACACAGTTCTCTCCACCAGCCCCCCCAACCCCAAGTGAGCAAGTATTTTATAAAGAAGAAAACTGAGGCATGAAAAAAATCAAATAACTTCTCCAAGGACACAAGCCAGGACTCGTGGCTGAGGACCTATCTCAAGCCATTTGGCTTTGGATGCCAAGGTCTGAATCAGGATCCTAATAACCCCCTGGATGGACCAAGGATGCCCAAGATGACTCCTTTTGTGTTTTAGAGAGAATCAGCAAATGCAGCATGTGTCGTGAGGCCCAGGGAGCCATCTGTCATCAGAGCAGAAATGGCCATGGTGCATTGGTGGCACATCCATAAGAAGAGATTTTCTGACTCTCCGGTTCGAGGAGAAACTTCTTTTACTCATTGATAATGAAGGCTCCTGAAGCCGACCGATGAGATCTATTTTATAAAGACAGAACAGGCAAGTTTTTGGTTCCAGTATATCATACATCACAGGATGTACTTTGATTTTTGCAATATTTATTTTGTCTCTGGCTAAAAAAGAAAATTTCATCTTGTCCACGGGTTGTCTAGGAGCAGTATTTGATTGTTAGCTGAGCATCTGCCAGACGCTTTCCTTCCACAAAGGAGGAGAAAAATGGACTTTTGAAGTGACTGTGTTATAGTTCAGTTAGCTGGGCTCTTAGAGAATTCTTTCGGGCTGGGTTTAAAGAAGTGTTTGGTTTGATAATAAGGACTTTCCCCTCTCTTGGCCACAAAAGCGCTTGGTAACTAGACTGATGCATTTATAGGGGTCGATACTGAACCTTTTTCTTTTCTTTTTTTTTATTTTACTTTGTGAAAGTGTTTGGGCTTTTGTTTTTCCTCAAGCTTGCAAATTTTCACAGTTACATAAATTTTACCATGTTTTGCACTGCATGGTCAAAATGTAACTGAAGGGAATCCTGTGTAGGAAATTCCATTTCTAAGTGAAGCAGGCCTTCAGTTGTCTATCACTATGTTAAAAAGATAAATAAAAAATAAATAAAAAAATAAAAAAAAAAACATCTCTAAAAAAATTAAAAAAAAAAAACATCTCTCATAGGAATTGGTGGATTGAAATAATACCTTTTTGGTACATTTGAAGATTTTCTGGGCCAGGATCGCACCTGGGTGATCGCTGAGCTCTGTGTGGGGTAAACTAGAATTCTAAGCAGTGCTTCACTGACAGCGTGTCTGGTCATGGGAAGTCCAAGGTCATGGAAAGACATCGCACGGAAGCCCAGGGCCTTTGCAGGGCCCCACTCACCGGGGGACCCAGAGCTCCCACGCACCTGTCCTTCAGGTAGTCAGGCATTTCACAGGACCTCCGAGGGGTGCACGACTCCAAGACAGAAACTGCCAGATTTATTTATGCTTTCGAGAGTGTGTGCATGGTGGTGGAGGGGAGTGGCGGCAAAGGGAGAGAGAGAGACTAAGACTCCCCGCTGAATGCAGAGCCCCAGGCAGGGCCTGATCCCTGAGATCAGGACCTGAACCAAAATCCAGAGTTGGATGCTGACCCAACCGTGCCACCTAGGCACCCCAATAATTTGTTTTTTAAAAAATTATTATTGTTATTGTGAGAGTTGTTCTGGTTTATTTTAAAATGGTTCTGTTATTGTCCAGGGGTTAAAAACGTGTAATAAAATTCATCAATGTGTACACTGAGGTGTAGAGTTTTGAAATTTTCACTAAAAAAATTACTTAAGATTACTCATTTTAAAAATGTCCCTATATCCTCACAGGCATGTATCTGATTTTTTGAGATTCTGTTTGTCCTGGGATTTACTTTGATTCAAGCAAGTGGTAGATTTAGAGGTATTTTTCTCTTTTTTTTTTTTTTTTTGTCGATGAAATTGCTCTCAGGCTCACAATTATAGATGCAAACACCTATGCTTGTGTGCTCAGAATTTACCATGTTTGACATCAATACAAAATACAGAACCATAAGTTCTGCAGTAAATCTTGTTAGTATGCTAAAAACTCGCAAGCCATGATTAAGCCTTTCTTGAATTTATCAATTTATTTCAATTGTTTATCTCCTAAAATCATATTAATTTATAATTATCTTTTATTTTTATTTTTTTATTTTATTTTTATTTTTTTAAAGCTTTTACTTATTTATTTATGAGAGACATAGAGAGAGGCAGAGACAGGCAGAGGGAGAAGCAGGCTCCATGCAGGGAGCCCGATGTGGGACTGGATATTGGGACTCCAGGATCACGCCCTGGGCCAAAGGCAGCTGCTCAACCTCTGAGCCACCCAGGAGTCCCTATCTTTTATTTTTAAATTCTACTTTCCAATGCTTTACATATATTGAGAGTGGCAGTTTTGGAGCACGTGGGTGGCTCAGTTGGTTATGTGTCTGTCTTGGGCTTAGGTCATGATCCCAGGGTCTGGGGATCCAGCCCAGATCCGGCCTGGGCTCCCTGCTCAGCCAGGCATGTGCCTGTCCCTCTCCTCCCCACACCTGCTCTCCCCCCTCTCTGTTGTTATCTCTGTCTCTCATCTCTCTCTCAAATAAATAAGTAAAATCTTAAAAAATAATTAATCAAAAAAATAAGGGGCGCTTTTTCAGTGCCAAAACACTTTGTTTATTGGTCTTTTGAATTCTGATCTTAACTTGTATTAGAAAACAAGCGAGTAAGCAAGCGAGCTGCCTCTCAGGGCTAATGCTGAAGGCCAAATGTCTGTAAAGTGGTTAGTGGGATCCAATTTGCTTGAAATTATTACCAGCTTTATATTCATATAATATTTTCACTCAGCTTGGGCCCTGTCGAAAATCAATATTGCAATGAAATCTATTCTTCGCTATGGTTACTCATCGAAATCCTTCTCATTCTGGGCAACCTGAGTTCAGGTGGTTCAAAGTTCATGACACCCGAAAAGATCTGATTAAATGAAACAACAAATGATGCATGTAAAATGGAGATTGCTATTTCGGATGGCGGGGCTTCACGGGATTGATACAAACATCAGTAGACCACAAACGTGTTTATTTCAAAAGTTGAACATTTAATTCTAGAAGCCTTTCAGAAATTACTTTTTTTCCTCCAGAGCTTGGACTAATACTCACATTTTAAAAAGTTAAAATGTGAGTATTAACTTAACACTGTTTTTACTCAGGGGGTCCAGTTATTTACCTGTGGATCAATGCCAATGCCATCCCAAATGAATAATGTCGACTGTCTGATTCATTCCCCATGATACTTGAAGTGCAATGCCGCATTTGGGTTGGAAGCTCATAAATCTTTGAGGTTGGGTGTAGAGATTCCTAAGTGCACTTTGTTCTGATAGCATTAAAGATGAGATTTGAGGCTCTCCGACTACAGCACTATAGTTTCTCTGTAGATGATACTATTGCAAATGACAGCCTACAAGTAACCTAATCAATAATTTAAGCGTTCTACCCTGGACCAAAATATCCACAAGGAAGGAATTCCTAAAATAATACATTTGATGTTTGGATAAAAGAGATTTGGTGTTTCAGAGTTGTGGTTCATCCACATTGAAGTGCTGTATTTGCAAACTCTCCCACATTCATTAATGATTTAAAAACATCTACTGTCTTTCAGCAATATGTTTTTCCATTATTTATTTCCACCAAGGTGGGGATAATTAATTCCACTTTTTTTCATCCCAGGTTGTGATTGAACAAATATATTTTATGGCATGTAACCGCATATCATTGTTTTGGCATATTATAAATTTCTCTCACCTGACAGGAGTGTTGAAATTGTGGCCCTACAGTTCATCGTTAACTATTTTCCTTCAATATATTTGTAACTTATCAGCTAGCATTTGACCATTTATTATTTAAACCTCATCTACTTCTTAATTTAGTTTCAAGTGAATTATTAACCTAGAATTACGAATCATGAAGTTCTAAGGGAAGAATAAATAAAATTTTAAATAAAAGCATATGTGTTAATTTCCATTAGAAAAGAAAGAAAAAACACTGTTTCATAATAATTTTGAGCTTACCCTTCTAATGGAGTTGCTAATGGAGTATTAGCAACTTTGAGGTGATCAGAGTCACCTTTTATTTAAATTAAAAATATTAATATGGTTTCCTTAAGATCATTTTATAAAATCATGGCACTAAGAAAGCCAATTGCATGAGATCATCAGAAATTTAACTGCACTTAGTTTTTGCAATTCATGTAAGTTTTTCGGCTTAATTCCTTTGTTTTTTCTGTTTTTGTTTTCTCTTCTAAGACTAAAAGTAGTGGTGTGCCATATTAGTTAAGGAAAACTTAGAACAAGTTAACCCTTTGTAACAGTAGGAGCATCATTTAATCAATTGTGACATGGGCAAGAATGATTCACATTGTGGAAAAGATTAAACTTAATAATGCTTTTGCCCATTTGCAAAGATATGAGTGTGTTTATGCTTTAGAAAAATATAATCCTAATTTGTTTAGAAAGTTTTTGTTGATTTATGGTTCAATCCAATGGAGCAAGTGTTACCGATATACACATAAGTATGTGTGGAAATGAATCAGAAGGATGGAGAACAAGTGCGTTTTTGAAGTTGCTTTTTAATATAGTGGCTAAGATTTTTCATTTTCAAATATTTTTAGTAAAATGTAACTTGCATGTAGGGAGAAGCACTTGTAGTAAATATACTAGGCACCTAATTTTGATAAATTGAACACCCCTATGTAATGAACACTGACACTGAAATGCACAATACCTGTGCTTCAGTGTCACTATCAGCTTAATTAACTGTGGGAAACAATTATCCTGATTTTCAATCTGCAGGATTCGTTGTGTTTGCTCTTGGGTGTGGTATACACGGATTTAGGAAGAAAATCTGTTTTCTTTTGCTCAATATCTGCCTGTGAGGTTCCTCCACATTGATAAATGCTGTGTGCATCATTTATCATCTCACTGCTGTAGATAACCAGCGTACTGAGTATGGTGAGCTTACGCATATATTCTCTAGCCACCTGGCTGCTAAAAAAAAATGCACTGGAGACTATTCTCATTTCTTCTTGCTTTTTAAGAATCATACTTTCTTCTGGACAAACTTCCTTTATGGGAAGATTAAAAAAAAACCATTAAATTTCTTGAATAGGTATCAGATTATTTAAATTATTTATTTCTCCTATTTATTTAGCTTTTGTCTATCCATTTCATCTAACATGTGAAATTTATTGCCATAAGGTGTTCATGTTATTTCTTTACTATCTTTTTAATGTTGGAAGAATCTATTAGGGATACTGCCTCTCTCATTCTTTTTTTTTTTTCTTTAATTTATGGTTTTTCAACTCTTCTTTTTTTCTTTTCCTTAGTCTGTCTAGAAAGTTATCTTTTTTGTTGTTGTTAAAATCTTCACAAAGAACCAGCTTATGGTTTTTCTATTGATTTTCTATTTTGTATTTGTGTGATTTTTTTTTTTTCCAGAGACCTTTGTTCTTTCCTTTCTTCTGTTTACTTTGGGTTTCATTTGCTTTTCTGTTCTGGTTTATTATGGTGGAAACTAAGAGGCATTTCTTCTTTTCTACTATGAGCATTCAGTGCTGATAATATCTAAGCAGAACTATAGTTGCAGCCACTGAATTTGTATATGCTGGTTCTCATTTTCATTAAGCTCAAAATACTTTTTAGTTTCTCTTTTAATGTATTACTTGGTTTATGGGAGAGTTGGAATCTCATCATTTTTTTCCCCAAATATCAGGAATTTCCCAGATATGTTTCTGGTACTTATTTCTAATGTAATTGTATGTGGTCAGGTAAAAAACTATGTTGTTTGAATCTTCTAGCATTTTTTGAGGCTGACGATTTGACCCAAATATAGTTGATCTTATAAATGCTCCATGTATATCTGGAAACAATGTGTATAATGCTCTTCTTTTTTGGAGTATTCTATAAAAGTCAATTAAGTAAAGTTGATTCATAAAGATGTTTAATTCTTTCATATATTTACATGTCTTCTATTTTATTGTTCTATAAAATATTGAGAAAGAGTGTTGAAATATTACACTATAATTGTGGATCTATTTCTCCTTGACATTCTGTCAATTTTGTTCATGTTTTATTTTATTTATATATTTATTTTTGATGTTGCATCGAGTTTTGGGGTTAGCTTTTCCTTTCTTTTTAAGAATTATTTTAATTCTTGTGTAGTTAACATACAGTGTTATATTATTTTTAGGTGTTAAAATACAGTGATTCAACAGTTCCATATAGTACTCAGTGCTCATCATGATAAATCTACTCTTAATCTCCATCACCTATCTCACCCATCCATCACCCATGTCCCCTCTGGTAGCCATCTGTTTGTTATCTACAGTTAAGTCTCTATTGGTTTGTCTCTTTTTTGTTATTGTTCTTGTTGTTGTTCATGTATTTTAAAGTTTTAATTATAAGGTGCATAAGGATTGCTATGTATTTTTGAGAAGTCAATCGCTTTTTTTCTTATAAATGATCATCTTTATCCCTGGTTATATTCTTTTTTATAAATCTGTTTTTTTTTTCTGACATTAGCAGTTTTATTTTGATTATTATAAACTTCTTGTACCTTTTATTTTTACATAATGTCTGTCTTTACATTTAATTTGAGCTTTTTGTAGGTAGCATATAGTTGGGTTTTGCTTTTATCCAACGTGAAAATCTATATTATTTGTGATGTTTAGGCCTTTTACATTTAAGGTGATTATTGATCTATTTAAAGTTATGTTTAAAATTTTAGGAAATAATATAAGGTAATGCAGAATTTGTTAAGAACTTTTATAACTAAAAATTAAGAAGGAAACAGTTAAATGTTGTTGAAAGATTTGAAAAGTCATTTCAAATGATTTCAAATGATGAACCAAAAGAAAGCCTGAAAAGAAAATACAGAATTTAAGACAAAATAAAGAAGATAAAACATCAAAAGGAGCAAAGAATAATTTCTGACACGGACAGAAGACTAAACCAAGTTGATATAACCCCTTGGAACATTTGTATCCATAAGAACAGAGTCCTGAAATATAAAGTAACAGAATACATGGAAAATTATCAAAATCTATATTTTAAATATTAATATATTCTAGTAACATAAAAACATATAATATTGAATAATGCTATTAACAAGCTTGATTATATAGACCTAGATATGATTTTGACATAAAAATAAATGAAATATTTGTTATGGGATCCCTGGGTGGTGCAGCGGTTTAGCGCCTGCCTTTGGCCCAGGGCCTGATCCTGGAGACCTGGGATCGAATCCCATGTCGGGCTCCCAGTGCCTCTCTCTCTCTCTCTCTCTCTCTCTCTCTCTCTCTGTGACTATCATCAAAAAAAAAATTAAAAAAAAAGAAATATTTGTTAAAAAGCATTCATTGGATGGTCATGCATATTGAAAAGCCTGTAGGCCATAAATTCCCAATAAAATTTGATAAAATATTTGAGAGTAATTTATAATTTGGATGTCCCATCTTCCGTAATACTTCAGTGCTGTTTGTTAAAAATAATGTCATTCGCCTTCATAACTGCAGTGTAACCATCTTCATAACTACACTATAACCATCATATTAGGAAATTAACTTTGACATATTACTATCTTCTTTTCCACCAACTACATTCAAGTGTCTCCAATTGCACCAATAATGTTCTCCATATTAAAAAAATCCAATCAAGGATAATGAGTTCCATTTATTTGTCATGTTTCCTCTGTGTTGCTCCTGTTTGAAAAAAAATCCCTCAGACTGTTTAATTTTTGTAACATGGCTTTATAAGTTATTGGCAAGTTTTGTTTTACCTGTTATTTGTCATAGTATATTTCAAGTATACATTTTTTCAAGAATATCACTTCATCCTTTCAAGTGGTATATAGCTTTGATTTGTTACATTAGTGCAGAACTAATTTTGATCACTTGATTTGGTTGAGTCAGACAAGTTTTTCCACTGTAAGGTAACTGCCTCTTTGTAACTAATAAGTGTTTGGGGGAGAGCTATTTTGAGATTATACAGTTTGCACCTGCAATGGAATTTCCACCCATGGTTTATACATCCATTGGTATTCTATGACAAAATCAATCACTTTTGTCATAATTGCTATATAGTGATTTTCTAATTCCAACTTTTTTACATTTACTATATCCTCTCTTACTAAAAGAAAGAACATGTTTTTCCTTGACATATATATATATATTTTGAAACATGTATATATTTTTTTGAAATATGTATATTTATTTGTCACTACAACTACTTATAACCGTCTTTCCATCTTTCTTAAGAAACTTTGATTCCTTTATGGAAGAATGGAATTAGTATCCAAAATCTCAGTTTTTGTTATGCTCCCAGTTCTCACTTTTTCAAAAGACATCATTAGGACACACCCACCCACATGCATGTGCACACACACAGATTTACATTATGTGTTTTTCCTATATCTATCTATCTATCTATCTATCTATCTATCTATCTATCTATCATCTATCTATCTATCATTTGGCTATCTATTGAAAACCTTGAGTTTACACTGTATCTCCAATTCCAATTTCAATTCTATCTTCCTCCCTTCTCACTTTTGGGTTCCCCTACTGTGGAGTACTATAGTGACACTCATTGTTCCCCCAAAGTAATATGTTTCACAAATAACTACTCCATTTATTTCCAAAAGCTTGAGCTTTTTACCCTCCTAAGTGGGTTAGTCATCTAAATAAAATTCACTTAAGTTGAAATTTCTTTGCAGTGATTCTAGCTCACTTTTGGTATCTAACATCATTCAACTTAATATTTTAGTCAAGACTTACTTTTTGATCCTCCAGTTCCATATATATTTGCTACTTAAATAATAAAAATCTTACTTACCCTATATTATTCTTTAAAAAAAGATGAGGGATGCCTAGGTGGCTCAGTTGGTTAAGCATTTGTCTTCAGCTCAGGTCATGATCTCAGGGTCCTGGGATCCAGTCCTTCATTGGGCTCCATGCTCAACAAGGAGTCTGCTTCTCCCTCCTCCTCTGCCCCTCCTCTCTGCTCTCTCTCTCTCTCTCTCTCTCTCTCTCAAATAAGTAAATAAAATCTTTAACAAGAAAATGGAGGTAAAATATCAGAAAAAATTCAATACAATTGTTCCATGGTTTAATATATTCCAAAGGATGGTGATCTGAACCTGTAAATATTCTTAACCACATTAATGGAATAACATCATATTATTAATAATTGTTTTCACCTTTATTATTCTTACTGTATGATATCATTTTAGGCTACTCCATGATTTGGATTCAAATTGGGTCTGTGTTACAATTTAAAATATCTCACACTAAATTGATAAGGGAAGCAGAGCTAATAGTTCTTTTTTACCTGAATAAAAGATGTAGAATACCAACCATGCAACACATTAAAGAATATGCCATTTATATGCATAATGTGTGGAAAAGCCCACAGATGATTATGCTAATATTGCCCTAAATCAATAAATGTGGAGGAAAATAGCAAAAAAAATAACTATTTCCAATTCTAAATAGTAAGTAACAAAATACCATAAAACAATGTTTATTCATTTTATCACTTTTTAAATAATTTTTATTTTCTCAAGCTTTTAAAAAATACTTATCACTCCCTTAATATATGTTACTCTATTTTTCAAACTCTCATTGAAGGAATTATGGGGTTTTTTGTCATATTATTTTTAAAGATTTAATTTATTTGTTCATGAGAGACACAGAGAGAAAGGCAGAGATATCAGCAGAGAGAGAAGCAGGCTCCCCATGGGGAGCCTAGTGCGGGCCTTGATCCTAAGACCGTGGGATCATAATCTGAACCAAAGGCAGACATTAAACCACTGGCTGAGCCACCCAGTTTCCCCGTTTTTTTTGTCATACTCTTAAAAAAATAACCTGTGTAAAAAACATCCTTAGAAGAGACATCTGAGGCAAATCACAGTAAGACATACATGCTTTCATTTTCTAAAAAAACTTAAAAAAAAGAAACCTCTGGTGCCTTATTCTGGCATTATCTATCTATCTATTTACCCATTTATTTACGTGTCCTCATTATCTATATTAGCTTCACCGATGTCATTTTGTACTACTACTGTGATTTCAACAACTTACTCCTTCAGAATTTCACAAAATAAAATGTGCAATTTATTTTAGATGAAATAAAATTAAGATTATCAAATATTAGAAACTGTGTGGATGAAATGCAAATTCAGAAGTTTTGCATAGAAATTTCCTAGTTCACAGAGTCCTTTCTTGCAGGTAATCTTTTTTTTTAAATAAATATATTTACTTATCTTCGAGGAGGGTGGCTTGAGTGGGGGAAGGGGCAGAAGGAGAGGGAGGGAGAGAATACTCAAGTAGACTCTTTGCTGAGCGCTGGATGTGGGGCTCTATCTCAAGACCCTGAGATCATGACATGAGCTGAAATCAAGAGTTCGCTGCCCAACTCACTGAGCCACTCAGGTGCCTCATGCAGATAATCTTAGTGAGTCATCCCTCTACAAAGTGACTGAGGTACCTGGGTTCCTTCTATTCTATTGTTCTGCTGTTCACTAGGCCCACAGCATCCAACTAATGGTAGGTGAAAGTGATAGTGCAGTTGTCCTGCTTCAGCAAACTGATAAGAAAATGACATGCATTTCTCTCCATTCCAAAATAAAGAGAATGAGTCATGTGGTTGTACCTAGATTCAATGAATTCTAAGAAATGTAGGCCCTAGGGAGTGGCCACTCAACAACTACACGTTATGGACGGGAAATCACACATCTTAGTTGAATAACCATCTTTATCTGAAACATTCAGATTATCAACTCTAATAGCTAAAAACTGTACCTCAAAACATTATTTTCTGCAATATTAAAGAACTAGGATACGGTAGTATTGTGATTGAAAATTTAAACTCTCTTTGCTCCACATCATACACCAAATGCTTGTGTTTAAGCTCCTCACCCTCTATGACTAGGTCACATAACTATTAACCTGTGCAAAGGAAAATATGGGCAATATTTATAAATTGCTGCTTATAAAAATTTTAAATGTTCACTCTTTTTCATAGACTGAATTCTCCAAGGAACGAAATCTGTACCAAACGGATTTTAATTTTACACTTAGGAGTACAGAGACAAGGAGCCTATATCACCTCACCCAAGGATAGAAACTAGTTGCCCTCAGAACTGGGGGATAGGAGCTCTCAGTTCCAGTCTCCTGACCTAGCAGGAAAGAGGGGCTCTGGATTGAACCCATCACCAAAGGCCAATGCTTTGATCAGTCATGCATATGTACTGAAGTCTCCATAAAAACCCAAAAGGACAGAAGGTGGAGAGTTTCTGGGTTGTTTAACAAATGGATATGAGCATGGAAACCCGTAACCCTTTCCTGTACCCTGTCCTAAGCGTTTCTTCCACCTGGCTGTTACTGAGTTACATCTTTTTGTAATGAACTGGTGATCTAGTAAGTAAAATGTTCCTATGAGTTTTGTGAGCTACTCTGACAAATTAATCCAACCAAGGACGGGTCATTGGAACTTCCGATCTATAGGCAGTTGGTCAGAAGCACACGTAACAACCTGGGCTTGGAAGTGATATCTGAAGTGTGTGTGTGTGTGTGTGTGTGGCTGGGGGCACTCTTGTGGGACTCAGACCTTGACATGCAGAATCTGATGCTATATCCTGGTAGATATCAGAAGTGAGTTGAATCCTAGGACACCAAACTCGTATCAGAGAATTGCTTGGCGCAATCAGGAATCCACCCTCCTCCCCCACCAAATACGTACATTGGAACAAGATATGGAAGTGGAATCATTACAATGAAAGATATATTTTAGTTTTTCAATCTAATGCCTATATAATTAATCCCTTTAACATACTATTTTTCATGGGATCTCTGAGTGGCTCAGCAGTTTGGCGCCTGCCTCTCCCTCCTCCTGTGTCTCTCTCTATGTCTATCACAAATAAATGAATAAATAAATATTTTAAAAAAATACTATTTTTCAGCTGGTGAGCTAAAGTCACCCCCAGGCTCACTAAAACTAAAAAAATATAGAAATAATTTAGAAATGGTGCTATAAAATACCCATTCCCAGAATATTAATAAAAATATTTAATTGCAGAACACCTCAGTGGCTCAGTGGTTGAGCACCTGCCTTCACCTCAGGGCATGATCCCCCTCTGGGGATGGAGTCTGCACTGGGCTCCCTGTGAGGAGGCTACCTCTCCCTCTGTCTACGTCTCTGCCTCTTTTGCTCTGTATCTTTCATGAATAAATAAATAAACTCTCTTAAAAAAGTGTTTAATTGCAACAATCACTTTTCTTTAGAATAATTATTTAAAATATATGTGCTTACTATTTTATAGACACCTATGTCTATATTATTATTATTATTATGTTTTTCTTCAAAAAAAGCATCATTTTTGCTAACGTTTGAACTCATGATATTTGAATAAAATATATAACCACAAATATTTCTTGTACATTCTTGAATCAGCATATTCAAGTAAGTCCTATGTCTGGGATTGGAATTTTTATTTAAGAATCCATAAAGAATACTTGAATTTCCCTTATATTGTCAAATATATACAGCATACCACCTACATAACAACTGCTAATATTTCAGTTCTAGACAAAATTGCATTGCTTATTGTATTTAAAATAGTCTATTATGGTACAAGTCACATGGTTTAAAATAACTAACTCACCACTTTGAGTTATTTGTTCTCTAGCAGACACTGTTAATAAAAAGCTTCCCATTACGTGTTAAATAAAGCGTTAGTAAGATTGACTTTTGGATAAAGGAGAGATGACCTAATTAAAATTCATAATAGACAATGTCAGTAACCTCTCTTACTTTCAATGATAAACTCTCCTTCAAGGATAATTTTGAGAAGCAGATATGGCTGGTTTGTAGGAGCTGTTTTCTTCCCTTTAATTCCAATTAGAATGTAACATTGTTAAAGGCTATAGATAAGTTCAAGTGGAAATTTTACCTTTGCTGGAGTTGTTCGTGTAGCTAAAATGTCCAAAGGCTCAATCTCATCGGTGTAGCAATGGCCAGAGGAATGTAAACAATTACCTCCCAGATGCAAAAAAAGAAAAAAACAAAAAACAAAAACCAACAGTGTAATGACAACCAAAGAGCCTTCTGGCTGTTAGTATTCAAAATATTTCTGCTCTGAGTTACTGAACCTCCACGTGCCCCAGTCCATAGTCCGCAAAGCTTCCTGGTAAGCCTCACTGCTTATGTGATACGGACTATAAACCTCCAGGTTCAGGTGAACAAATCGTTAAGAGCTCCAAAGACATTCTCGATTTGCCATAAGTATGATTTTATGTAGAAAGAGTAAAAGTTTTTTTTTTTTTCAATAATCTGCTATGTCCTTTAACCCAGAGGTGGCTGACACCCCATCAAACTCACATCTGTGTATCACACAGGGCCACCTACAGCAGGCACCTGTGGCTCTCTGGGGGCTTTATTTCTGGCCAGGTGCACACTCATCACCTGCTCCAGTTATGCTTGGAGTGTCATACAATTAAGGGCCCGAGTCATGTAGGAGCCACCAACCCATTGCAGAGAGAGTTGGCTTCCTTGCCCCCAAGAGGGTAACTCTGAGGTGTGTGCTACATCTGTCGGAGCTCGCTAACATGACCAAATCTCATTCACCAACAGCAATAATCTTTCATAAGGCAAGCTTCACTGGCTTTCTTCCTTCCTTACCCCCCTCTCTTCTCTTGCTACTGGATTCTTACCCAATAAACCAGTTGCGCTCCAGTCACTGTCACAGACCCGGGCTAAGAAACGTAACTCCTTCGTAAGGGGTTCCCTGTGTTCTACTAATGCTATCTGTCTTCCAGGACTCATAACCTGACTGAACGTGGGATGTTCGTCTGCTCATTAAGTCCAAAATATGTTAGTTTTTTCCTGTAGCATTTAGAACAAATCATTTAATTCTTGTGTGCAACATCTGAGGAACTAATTGACTTTCACTGGAGAGATATATTATAGAAAGAAGCTATCTTGAAACCTGAGATCCTATGTAAGATGATAAAATGGTCACACTGTTTGTGACATATGAAATGAGACTGACTGAGGGAACAAAATATTACAGCATCTTTCTCATATTCAATCTGTATGATCTTTGACTGACATGGAGGTTGACCTTTGCGTCCCCCCTCCCTCTCGCCACCACCATCACTCTACTTTCCCTTCTATTTTCGTCCTATTAGTGGAACAAAGCCTTGGTTATTTGATTTGATCAACAAGAAAAATTGAAGGTTATTTTTTTTTAAGAGTTTCTTCAACAGTAGGGGGAGCTTTTAGCTTATATGGAAGAGAATAGTATTTCTAATTGATTTTCTTGGTAGGGAAAATCAGAAAAACGAAACATTATGGTTCTTTCAAGATATGTTTTAGAAGAATTAGGCAGTCTCTGATTCCATTTCCATGAATGACACGGTAGCTTTCAATTATGTTACCCATTTAAGGAACACAATAGAAAAAGAAGTATTGCTTCTTACTGACCTTACTGATGTGATCTGGTCTTATTCTTGAATTACTAAATGTGGCTTATATCCTGGAACAGTCCGAATATTCTAGAGCTCTTGGAATTATGTTACAATTGTCAGCTTTTTGTTTCCTAAGGAAATAGAGTTTAGGCAAATGATAGTGAAGGAAGCCTACCCTGACCCAATACGTTATTCAATGAATGGATGGATGGATGGAGGAGTAAAGAAAGTGTGAATTACCTTAGTCCTCAAAGAGTGAGGCCAATTATTATACACATACATACTTTTGTATGCATTCTGAATTCAAAAACCTTCTGAATAAATAGTCAATTAACTGGAAGGAAAAGACAAATTCTTATAGCAAAGTTTTTCTTATTTCCAAGATGCTTCCCTGCAGAATGGGAATCTATATTGCTTTTTCTTTTCAGCTAAATAATTTATTGTCTCATTAACTACCTAGGTTTGAAATTGTGTATGAACATGAGTCACTAAAATCATACTCAATGACCTGATATTATAAAAATGCAGACTGGAGAGGGAGAAAAGGCTCCAGGGAATTTTTTCTTGCAGGAAACCACATTCTTTCCTTGACTATTTTTGTGATATGAATTACAGGATCCTTTGTTTAGAATTCCTCTGACACAGCATTCCTTTCTGTCACTATTTAAAGAGGCCGTGTGGCACAGTGACAGCACCACAGCTTTGCAGTTATAAAACCTAGGCTCACAAGGGAAGGACACTAACATTTATTGAATATAGACTATGTCTTAAACTCCTTCTTAGGTGTGTTGCATTTATTATTCCGTTTAATCTGACCTTCTGAGCATTATGATGCGCCATAAATCATGGGTCCAAGCATGGTTTGGAAATAATCTCTGGGTTAGAATCCAGACTCTATCACTTCTCGAGTATGTAATCTTGAGAAAGTCACTTAACTTCTCTGTGTTTCAGTTGTAAAACTGCAAAAAGGAGAAAAATGGTGACGATGATAGTAACTACATTGCAGTGTTATTATGGGGATTAAATATGTTCTTTGTTTCTAAAATACTTACATTATTATTGGGCAAATAATGAGAACTACGTAGTGTGGGTTTCTTTAGTCCACAATTTTAAAATTAAAATATTATTAGAGTGATAATGGCAACTGTGTATATGGGATATTTTTCTAATGAGTGAATCATGCATTAGTGAGAATTTGCATCAGGATCTGTTTGAGTAGGTAGGGTATCCCTTGCTCTGATATTAGGAAATCATGAGGCAGTAAACTACACAATATTCTAAAGACAGGAAGAGGCAAAATGAGAATTAAAGCTCAGTGCTTGTGACACGGAAGACAGTGAAAGTATATTTGCATGGAAGATGAATGGGTAAGTAAGTTAATAACATGTCTGAGTTCTGACTCTTTCCATTATATCAGGTTGCTTCTGGTTCAGGCAGTGTGTATATCAATTGAAGAAAAGCCTTTGATCTCCTTTGACAAGTCAGATGAGTGGTATCATCTATCCTGTCAACCACAACCCTATTACAGATCTCTTACATGACAAATGAGGTGGGTTATGAGAAAGTACTTTAAAAATTGTAAAACACCGTTTTCAGTGTATGCTGTTATTTGGCAGGTGATACGGTGTGTGTCATAAAACAAACCTGGATTTGAATCTTGCTAGGCTTGCGACTTTGATAATTACCTAACCTCTCTAAACTTCGGATAACTCAAGAGTAATGACTGTAACAGTTTCTGATTTGTACTGAAAACTGAATGAGGCAGATAGTATATATGACGTAGTTTGCTTAATCCTCACTGGGGTGCTAATCAACACAGTGAGTGTTCAGTATCAGCCAGATGTTACGATCAAAATATTGTTGTTTGTAATCCTTATTGTTGCTTAGTAAGAGACATTGGTAGGCAGCATTTATTTAGAGCAATAGCATGTGTCTGACATGCATGCTAGGATCTCCCTATCCTATGACCATGGCAGCCGTCGCTCACTCACTGTGATCTTCCTTTTCCTGCTCTGGTGGACAACCACTACTGACTGGAATGGTACATGGGCTATAAGTTATTTGCCATCTTTCTCCCATAAGATTATTTTCATGGACTGTACTAAATATGGAAAATGAAGATAATGAATGATCCAAATGCAATTTTTTAGGCAAAAAGTAATCCAAGATGATGGCATGAAAAGTCTTAGTCCTCTTCCCCGCCCCCACCTCCCCTCCGAAGTACTAATGTAACAACAATCTACAGACCAAAATAACTTTTGGAGAAATTCAGATTCCTATTAATAGGTCACAGTACCCTCAGGTAGCACAAAGTTGACTATGAATAGTCTCACATAAGAGATAAAAGGAATAATTGGATTTTACCTATTTCCCTATCACAAGCTCACACAACTTTGTACTGAGAGAAAACAGCTTGCCTGTGACTTCTTCCTTGAGGAGAAAGAGAGTGGAGCTTGACTCCAATGCCCGAGGCTGGAGTTTCTGTTTTACCTCACCCTGACTGCAGACAGGACGGGCATAGTTTGTATGCCTGGGGGCAGCTAAGAACAAAAGAAAGTAAAGGACAGCTTGCTGCAGCTGGCATTGCTCTGGGAAACTGGGAAAAGGTATAGAACCTCAAGCTGCTCTCCCGAAAGAGGGAAAGGAATGGAGTATCCTCCAATATCCAACCTTGTGGTAAGTCAGAAAACAGATAGGGAAAGTAATTATAGATTCTTAAAAATATCTGTCTAGTTAGTATTCCACCGGCATAAGACCAGAGAGTACAAAGTGATGGCAATATTTATGTTACACAAAATAGATTTTAAGCCAAAAAATGTCACAAGGGAAAAAGAAGGTGACTTTATGACAAAAGTTCTAATTCATCAGAGAAATATAGCAATTATAAGTATATATGCACCCAACATTAGAGTACTCAAATACATGAAGTGAACATTGACAGAACTGAAAGAACTAATTGATAGGAATACAATAATAATAGGAGACTTCAGTACCCCATGTTCAATAATGGAGAAAATACGCAGACAGTAAATTAATAAAGAAACAGTAGACTTGAAAAATCCTTTAGACCAACTGGAGCTATTGCAGAACATTCCACCCAGTAGCAGGGGAATACATATTCATCCCACTTATGCATAGGATAGTCTCCAGAAGAGAGCATATATTAGGTCACAAAACTAGTCTTTACACATTTAAATAGACTGTAGTCATATCCTCTCAGGCCATAATGGAATGAAACTTGAAATAAGTAATAGTAGAAAAGCTGGAAAGTGTATGAATATGTGGAAATTAAACAACACTTTCTTGAACAATCAATGGGTAAAACCAGAAACTCAAAGAAATATTAGAAATATATTGAGACAAATGAAAACCAAACATGGCATACCAGAACCTAAAGGATGCAGCAAAAGCAGTACTAAGAGGAAAGATTATAGCAATAAATGTCTACATTTAAGAAGCAGCAATATCTCAAATAAACAACCGAACTTCACACCTTAAGAGGCTAAAAATTAGGAAGGAAAAAAAATCAAAATTAGCAGATGGAAGGAAATAAAGATCAAATAAAGACATGGGATTCCATCCAGGCTAATGACATAAATGGGAAAGAAATGTTTTGGGCTTGGGCCCCTGGGTGGCTCAGTGGTTTAGGGCCTGCCTTTGGTCAGGGTGTGATCCCCGGGTCCTGGATCAAGTCCCATATCAGGATCCCTGCATAAAGCCTGCTTCTCCCTCTGCCTGTGTCCCTGCTTCTCTCACTCTCTCTCTCTCCCTGTCTCTCATGAATAAATAAATAAAATCTTTAAAAAAGTCACCCTAAACAGAAAGAAGTAAAAAAAAAAATAACACTTCATTTATTTATTCATGAAAGAGAGAGAGAGAGAGAGAGAGGCAGAGGGATTAGTAGGCTCCATGCAAGGAGCCCAATGTGGGACTCAATCCCAGGACCCCAGGATCATGCCCTGAGCAGAAGGCAGATGCTCAACTGCTGAGTCACCCAGGCATCCCAAGAAAGAAGTGAAATTCTCTCTGTTCACCAATGATATAAGGTTATATGTAGAAAACTCTAAATATTACACACACATACATAAACACTTTAAAAATTCAGTAAAATTGCAGACCACTAAAATAAATACACAAAAATCAGTGTGTTTCTGTACACTAACACAAACTGTCCAAAATGGAAATTGGGAAAGAATCCCACTTAAAATAGCTTAAAAATAATAAAATGCCCAAGGAAGTGAAAGGTCTGTACACTGAAATCTACAAAATATTTATGAAAGAAGTAAAAGAAGACATAAATAATGCATATACATCCTATGTTTATCGATTGGAAGACTTAATATAATTAAAATGTTTATACTACCCAAAGTAATCTACAGATTCACAGCAACACCTATAAATAGCCAAATTTTTTACATAAATTTTTTTTTTTTAAATTTTAATTTATTTATGATAGTCACACACACAGAGAGAGAGAGAGATGCAGAGACATAGGCAGAGGGAGAAGCAGGCTCCATGCACCGGGAGCCCGACGTGGGATTCGATCCCGGGTCTCCAGGATCGCGCCCTGGGCCAAAGGCAGGCGCCAAACCGCTGCGCCACCCAGGGATCCCATTTTTTACATAAATTAAAAAAAAACTAAAATTCATATGAAATCATGAAAAACCTTGACTAGTCAAAACAATTTTGAGAAAGAAGAATAAAGATGGAGGCTCCTCATACTTCCTGATTTCCAAACATGTTACAAAGCTATAGCAATCAAAATAGCATGCCAATTGCCATAAAGACAGACCAATGGATCAAAATGGAAAACTAAAAACAACAACAACAACAAAAACCAATAAAACACCCCACACATAATTATCAAATCATCTTCAACAAGTGTGTCAAGACCACACAATGAGGAAAGGATAACCTTTCAGTACATGGTGATGGGAAAACTGTATAGCCACATGCACAAGAATGAGATTAATTTCTTATCTTCCACTATATATAAAAATAAAATCACAGTGGATTAATGACTTAAATGTAAGATGCAAAACTTTATGGCTCCTAGAAAACAATGGTGAAAATTTCGTAACATTGATCTGGGCCATAATTTCTTGGATGTGATTCGATAAGCACAGGCAACAAAAGCAGAAACAGACAGGTGGAATTACATCAAACGAAAAAGCTTCTACACAGCAAAGAAAACAATCAACAAAATGAAAAGGCAATTTATAATATGGGAAAATACATTTTCAAACTATATATCTGACAAGGAGTTAATATCCTAAAATATATAAGGAACTTCTACAATTTCACAGGAAATAACATAAAATAAAACCCAACCCCCCCCAAAAAAAACTTGATTACAAAGCAGGCAGAAATCTTGAATATATTTACATTTCTCCAAAAAGTATATGAATGGCCAACAGGTACATGAAAAGAATTTAACATCAGAAATCATTGGGAAAATGCAACTCAAGACCACAATGAGGTATCACCTCATACCTCTTAGAGGGGCTAAAACAAAGAAAGAAAAGATTCAAGTGTTGGTGAAGATGTGGAGAAACGGGATCCCTTGTACACTATCATTGGGAATACAACATGGGAGTAGCCACCATGGAAAACAACATGGAGGTTTCCCAAAAAATAAAAATAAAAATATCAGTGGATCCATCATTCTTACATCTAGGTATATACCTCAAATAATGGAAATTGGGGTCTCAAAAAGACATTTGGACCCTCATGTTTGTTGTAGTATTAGTCATAATGATCAAAACATGGAAAAAACTGAAAAGTTCACAACAGATGAGTGGATAAAGCAAATGTGGCACATTACTCATGCTTCAAAAAGAAGAAAATCCTACCCTATGCAATGAAATAGATGAACTTGGAAGACGTTATACTAGGTAAAATAAGACACAGACTGTTTTGAATCCACTTATACATGAGCTGTCTAAAATGGTCGAACTCTCAGAAATAGAGAGTAGAATGGCAGGTGCCATGGCTAGGGGGAGGGGAGTGGGGAAGAGCTGTTCAGGGAGTATATGCCAGATAAATAAGTTCTAGAGATCTGCTGTCCAGCGTTGTGCCTGTAGTTAACAACACTGCATTTTGCACTTAGAAATCGAGGATGTATGTCTCCTGTTGTGTCTTGCTACAATAAAAAGGTATATGTTAATTGATCTGAATAGTCATAAACACGCTAAATAAATCACCAAATTTGAAAAAAAAACCAATGCTCAAAACATTCAAAATTTCTTTAATCTTAAAGATACATATTTTTGAAGGTTTTATGTATGTATGTAAGTATTTGAGATAAAGAGAGTGGGAGCCAGGGGAAGAATCGAGGGTGGGAGAGAGGGTGAGGGGAAGAGTCAAGCAGACTCCGTACTGAGCACAGAGCCTGCTGTGAGGCTCCACCTGGGGTTGGATCTCTGGATTCTGAGATCACGAGGTTGAGTCATGACTTGAGCCCAAAACCGAGTTAGATTCTTAACAGGCTTCGTCACCCAGGTGCCTCAACGGTGCATTTTTGGTGCAGGTGTGAGGATTCCGCCAGTAATTGTTCAGAAAGTGATGATTTTGAAATGTTTTCTCATTTAATCCTCCTTATACCAAGAAATATTATGTTTTCGAGACAAGGAAACTGATATTTGGAAAGTAACACATTCAAGGTCACATGGCAGTTGAAAATTGGAGCCCAGGACCTCAACCTCGCAAGCAGTAAAGTACAGAGTAGCAAGTCCTCATGTAACCTCGGGATTCCCAGGACATGAAGAAAGTCATACCTATTCATTAAGGGCTTGAAAACCCAGATCAAACCCAGTCTCCTTGTCTGCAGCCTAAATAAGGCTGCATAGTCCAAGTTTCTTACTCTCCTTCCATTATTTTCTCATTTTAATGATCATTTAATAAATATTTAAATAACTATTATGGATTGTGACTTTAAGTCACAATCTAATGGTAAGAGTTATATTCTAGTGATTATAACACAAGGAAATGACATAAATGCAGTTAGCTAGGTTCAAGTATTCCAGGAGAATTCAGAGGCAGCAAAGGCTGCTGCGACTTGCCTGGTTGGAAGTAGCTTCTTACCTAAAGTGACATCCAAGCTGAGATCAGAAGGGGTGATAGACAGGAAGGACAAAGAAGGGATTGTGAAACGATGAGGTGTATTATAGTTTCCCTAGAATAACTTGGATTCATACTGCGGAGTTCTGGGGAATGAAACTTGATAAACATATTAAGGAGACTCTGGGCACAGATTTGAATTCCGTGTCTAGATTTTGGATTTTGTGGTTGGAGTTGATACCATGCTGAGCAGCTGAGACTCACCCTTAGGAATGAGAATCAAGTGTCCTTCTGCTGGGGGGTGTTGGTGGCAGACATCACTCACCCAGCAAGCTCCCTCCTGGGGCAGCCTGTGTCCAATGCCTGGTTATCTGGCTATAAAGTTTTGGCTCCTTTACCACAGGTCAGGAAAATGCTGATGAGTTAACTTAGCTGCTGTGAATCATCACAGCCTTACTTACTTTGCCGGGTCCTGATTACTTCTCTCACAGCTGGTTATCTGGGAGGGCTCCCTAATGGGCCCCGGCACTGGAACCCAGGGCATCATAGAATGTTTAGGAACAAAAAGTACATTGGAGAGTTTAGTGCGATTGTTTATCTTTCGAGATGGCTCATTGAGTTTAAGCTTTTACTATGCTTCCTTTTTTTTCCCCAAAGCACTAATAAAATGATATCAAAGGAATAATCTCATAATAGAAAAAAGAACTAAAAGGGGACCCTCATTTTCAAAAAGATATTTCTATAAACTTCAGCTAAACAGAAAATCTGTGAGAAAAAAAAAAAAAAAAGAAAATCTGTGAGAACCAGCACTATGAAAAAGACCACAGTAAAAAAAAAAAAAAAAAAAGAAGAAGAAGAAGAAGTATTCTAAGATAAGAGAGGAAGGGGACACAGTGGGAAAGAAGGCAGATACCGCGAAAACAGGAGGCAGAAATTCTTCTTCAAATGCAATGTATATTTTAAATGTAAAGTGATACACGTTAAAATGATTAAAATAATAATTTTCATTGAATGAGGAGAGAGATGTGGTTTTCAATCTGTGAACTAAATCCTCCTCTTTCATAAAAGGGCCTCAAGATGATCTATTAAATTGCTAATTTAGAAAATATTATTTAAGTGTGTAATCCCCAAATACAGGCCTACGTCCAAACAAATATTGCTGAGTCAGAAATGGACTGGGAACAGAACATGAAGGAAAGATCCTCTCTCCTTTAGCATAACCTCCTCTAAACTATTGTATATATTTTTTATGTGCCTGCATTTGTATGACAATATTTAAAATAAGGGACATACTGATTCAATAGCCACGACTGATACATATAGAACACTTGAGTGCGGAAAGGACGCAAGTAGATTAAAGACTTAAGAAGTCACTAGAAGTTCGGCCAGGTAATTATGATCGCAATGGGAATAGAAAGTACCACTGTCATTTCTCAAGGTCAGACAACAAGGTCAGGCATCTGACACTATAGGAGGAAGGCAAGAGGAGATAGTGGGTCAGTCAGAGTAGCAGGTTTGAAGGATCGGTTAAACACTTTTTGGTTTAGATGCACGTAGAACAGATGCTAAAATAGGCTCAGCAGGCCACGGGAACTGTGAGCATGATGTGTGGGAAATAATTAAACCGCAGATCCTATTGTGTTCGTTTAAAGAGAAAACAATCTTGAAATATTAATCATGGTGTTTGTATATGTCCTACTCCTTCCCTTTTCATTTGAAGGGGTTGAAGTACCTTGAAAAATGCCTGGAGTTATCATAGCAGGAATGGCAAGAAAGGGACACAACTTGTATTTAAAAAAAGAATTGTAACCAGGTCCTGAAGTCAAAGTAGTACAGACAGGGGATGTGAAGATCCAATTAATCCCCTAGGAAACTTTAGAAAGAGCATGGAGAGGAAAAGAAAGAAACATCAGAGGCCCATGTAAGAGTGAAGAGGAGTCATATGGGATCTGAATGGGGTGGAGAAGATGATGGGTCATGGAGGCCATGAAGGAAGCTGAGGGTCAAAACTGGAGGCTGTAAGGGCTTTGGATGAGAGCATCGAAAGACAGCAGGACCTTATGGAGCCAGACGGGTGGGAGATAAAGTAATGGCTTGACAGTGTTAACTCCCCCTAAAGGTAGCAGCTTACCTCCCTTAAACAGAGACTGGCAGGGCTTCACCTTCATACAGATAAAAAAATAAAAATAAAAAAAAAAAGGTTTCCATCAACCATTTCCCATTATGTCACCAGAGACTCTTTCAACAGAAAGATGTGCACCCATGCTGTGATTTTGTTCTGCTTAGTACGAGGAAATGCCTCTTTGCCGAGGCCAAAGACCCTCGTGAGCCTCACCAAAGCACAGAAGTCCCTGACTTCTGAAGGGACTGTGGTAGGATGAGCTTTGGAAGATAGTGGGTCTGGGCCTGGGGAGAGGGGGGACACACACTCATTATCCTCTGCCATTCAGTGGTTCAACTTATACTGATATTGTCACTTGATTTTCCAGTGTCTACAGGGGCTGTCTTTCTCAAATTTAGTAAAATCTTAGTGGAAAAGAACGATTCTTGTGTAACGATCTCATGCCCTCGTGTGGAATGAGGTCTACCATGAATACTTAATCACAATTATTGACTTAATGTGGTAGGTGTAGAAATGCGGAGAAATGTTAGTCAGAGAGGTGCCAATGTCCGTTATATAAGATAAATAATTTTTGATGTTTTAACGTGCAACATGGTGACTGGTTAACTAATAATACCGTGCTGTATACTCAAAGTTCAGTGAGAGGAGGTCTTAGATATCCTCACCAGGAACTTGAAGAATGAGAACTATGGGAGGTGATGCATGTGTTCACCGACCATTTCCTGGCATGTACATATGTATCAGGTCGTCAGGTCATAGTCTTGAACTTACACGATGTTACTTGTCAATTATATTTCAAAAAATCTGGAAAAAAAATCCTCATCCTCACACTAGAAAGTGCCAATATATTCCTTGAGAATTTTTAGAACTCCTACATAGTGTTAGACTCCATTCCGAAAAAGACTGACTTTAAAAATAAGTATAAATACATGAAAAAAGTATTAGTCTCAAAAGGACTGTTCTCTCTCTTCCTTGTTTTCCGCTTACTTTGCTTAGTAGTTCTCTCGGTGAGAACAGGAAACTCTCTTCCAACATAAAAAATACCCAGAGAAAGAGAAACTGTACAAACCAGCTTGAGTTCGTCTCTGAAATATTTCAAAACCTATGCTCACCTTTTTTTCCCCCTTCCTTCTTTAGGTATTCACTTCCTTGGTACCTCATTTTTCAGTCTTTCTTTGATTTATATTTAAAAGCCTGGGTGAGATGAATGCTTTTGGAACTTAAGTATTTTTAAGGCAAACTTTGCTAGGGAAGGGACTAATAGGGATCAGTAGGGGGAAAGCTGCAGCGTTTGCTGACATAGTTCGAGCAGTGGTGCCTGCGCCAACTCATCCTGGCTGGTGCCAGCTGGCCACAGTGTGCTACGCATGGGAATCTCACGTGTCAGAATTGGTATCAGGAAAACGTTTGAGAATGTTTTGTTGGACATTTTAATTTTAGATTAATGGATAACAAATGTCTCTCTCTCTCTCTCTCTCTCTCTCTCTCTCTTTCAGTTAGGACATGTTGGTCTCAGGGACATTTTATTCTATTTCTAATATAAGAAAGAGCAAATGTCAGGACGTTTTGACCCTCATCTGCCCTTTTATTCAATCTCTTTGGGAACTCAAAAGAGGCCTCTGAGATCAATATCTTATACTAACATCTTGCTATGATGTTTAGATGATGGACTCCGAATTTAGCATGAGTTACTTTTCTCTCTGCTCTCTACTAAGTTTGTGAATTTTGTTTGTTTCCTCTTCTAAAAAATATGATGGATATTAATAGTGCCAACTATAATGTAGGATTTTCAGTACTGATACAAATCACTGAAGGCTCTAGTTCCTAGCCTGAGCATATCGACACTCAAAAATCTTGGTTTTGGGACAAGTATTATTGTTAAGTGAAAATGAAGGCTGGAGGAATGAAGACATTTACAAAAAAGTTACAAAACCAGCATCACAGTCCAGTTGTGTTTCAATGTCATTCCTTTGATTTCAAATTTACCTTCAAAGCTTTTCTTCTATACTCCTTAGCTCAGAGAAGCTCACATCTTTTTTTTTAATCATTCCTCTCAAACTATGATTTATGTTTTTAAATTTTCATAAATAATAATAAACAGGACATAATACAATCTTATAATCCTGAGTAGAATTAATCCATGTTTGTAACCCTAACATTTTGAATTAAAATGTGGAACCCATGCTATAAACATGAAAAATATTTAGACTTCTATATGTGTTGGATTTTAAAGTCCTTGAGTAGGTGCTAATGTATCATCGATGCCAATACAGGCCATGATGCAGTATATTAAGAATTCAATAAATACTGCAAAATAGATTTTCCCTCAGAAAATACATTAATGTTGGTAATCTAATGATTTCTGTGTGTTGCTACACCATGAGATTGACAATGAACATTAACAAGATCAGTATCAAGCTATAATTGATTAATTACCTTCTCTCTAATATAATAATACCATCAACTTTGAGTTATACTTAAATGAATTATTTGAGCTCTAAAAATTACTGAAGCAAAAGATTTTCAGGAGAATGTATGAGACAGATAGCTATCCAAATTAATAATAAGAAGCTTTTTCCCCATGTACTTGGACAACCCGATTTCAGAAAAAAAATGGTGTATGTGAAGAGATAAATATGTAATTTTTTGTTCAAGTAGTGATCAGCATGAACTGGAAATTCATGTTACTCCATTCTAGCTCTGTGACCTAAAATTGAAGGCTAATAACTGTCCTTCCTCCCCCTCAAAAATAGCTTTAATGTGGCTGTATTCCAACATGAGGAACATCAACTAATTCATATGGACTGATTCTTTTTATAATTTATAGTGATTTTCTAGCAATTAAATTTGTGATAACTTTAAGATATTAGCAATAAGTTTTGATTTATTGTAAGAGTTGCTTATTTTGAAGTGATTTTAATGATCATATATGATATTTTTAGATTAGTTTCTGCTTAAAAAATATTGTACTTCACTTCTGATACATGGACAAGAAAGTACCTTATAGTAACATAATTGAATATGGAGCTCCATGGACAAGCAGCCATGCAAACTGAAATAATTAGGGAACAAAAGAGGAAAATGTGCCAAAAGAAATTTCTAAAGGTTCTATATACCCAGTTGTGTAAGCCTGACTTGTAAGAATGAGACTTGAATCTCTCTCACCCTCACACAGCACAACTAAATTTTCACTAAGTACGTCGAGTTTTATCTTCAAAATCTCTCTCCAGTGCATCTGTTTCTATAGTATAAAACCGGAACAGGCTAAAATGTCTCTTGGGTGAACAAATTCCAAATCGACTTTTTTCTTCTTCTACTATCTTAAAGGAATCCAAAGTGATATTTTTAAATGAAAATATGAATATTTCATATCATACTTTTGCTCAAAAGGCAAAAAAACATATATCAGCTTCATTCATTCATCAGGAAAATTCAACAGTTTCCCAGTGGCCTTAGGTAAAAGTTCAGAAATTTTATCATGGTCTATGAGGTCTTGAATATAATCTGACACCACCTCTCAACTCCAGCTCATACACTTCTCTTTTATCTCTCTTTTCTGTCTTTCTGAAATTTCCTTCAAACATGATCCCTGTCACTACAAAATATTTGCAGGTAGTCTTTCATTTCTCTCAAATTTTATTTTTCTCACTATTGTATCTTTAGTGCTTTGTATTGTGCCAAAACCATAACCAGCTCTTAGTATACATGTATATATTTTTAATGGGATGATTGCATGGATAATTGAAAGCATGGGTGAATAAACTAATAAAGCAGAATGAAGTGCTATTTGCAAATTATTAATCCACCTATGCATTAGACTTGTGGTGGCTAAGAAAATCTGTGTTGATATAACATCATGCCTGTTGCAGGGTGAGACCTCAGGAGGCATGATGTCTCAACTTCCTCTTTTGAGCTTTATCTCCTGCCCTGAGAAAGCATAGCTCAGGTACTCGTGATCCCAGAATGTGGATACATATGGTGAGGACTTGTACCCCAACCACAGCCTAGAGTCAAGTAGTTGATCTGAATTGAGCTCAGCTGACCCAGAGCTGACACACAAGCACATAAGTGAGAAACAAATCCTTTGTATAAGCTACTCAGTGTTTGGGCTGTTTTCAGTGATAGCTGAATAATTTATGATTTTAATAATAATTTATAGTGGGAAACAAGGCCATCTATTGAAATTAGATAGTATAACATTAACATATCTTAATTATATCTATAATATGTATATATAATTATACCATGTAAACATAAATACCTGTGATAATATGTAATATGTAAATAAATTACCTCTTGCTATCTAAGTAAGAAAACCATTCTGACACTCATTCTAAAAGCTTAATTAAAACTTACAAAAAATGTGTTGAATTCCTTTACACTTGTCAAGAAGATTATTTTCCTTATTTTAACTCCCTACTTTTCTTTCAAGTTACAGCCGTATTAAACTTAGAGTACTGTTTCATTCTTTGTAGCTAAATATATGCATTGGAAGAAGTTGAATCTTGTGGATTCCTTGAAATTCTTGCTTTCATCTTCTCAACCATATATATACCTCTGTTTGGCGGAGAAATATCTTTGAAACATAAACCAAGGCTAGATTTTATTTTCCCTTGTCCTCTTCCAAGAATTGAAGAGTAATTGGAACAATAAGCTTATGTTCTGTAGCTCTCACTGTACTGCTTTAGCGGATTGCTATTACTTTTCATAAGAAGGCAGACTGTACAGTGGTTACCCACAGGGCATGTGTTTCTGATGAATGGCAAGTGTGGGATGCCTCAGTCATTAAAAACTCCGGGCGGAATCTATTCCTAGAAACGCATGCTGATGCTCACAGGCAGTGGTGCATAATAGTAAGAAACGAATAAGAATTATCTTTTTTTCGATAGCATACACATTTCAAGTTTTCCATAAGGGTATATTTTAGGTTCACTGGTTTCTAAATGCTGCATCATATCAACATCTAATTTATTAGTCTCCTTTCAGAATTCTTTGAACTGCAAGAGACATAAACGTCATTTAACCCACTTTTATAAGATGTGTGGGGGCTTTAAAATATATTGATGCTCAAACCCACTCCAGACAAACTTGGATCATTGGGCTCGGGCAGGAATATAGATTTATTGAAGCTCTCAGGTTAATTTTAATATGCATCCAGGTTTGAGAGCCTTGATTCTAGTCTAATCCCTTTATTTCATTGAAGGGAAACTAAGGCCCAGAGAAGCAGTTTGGTTTATCCAAGATGACTAAGGAAATCACTATAAACGTTAGTGAGACCCATCCAGTTCCACAACATAATATTTCTTGTAATATAAGTGAAAAAAACATCCTCTTAATCAGCATTATTTTTTCTTTTTTTAGCATTATTTTTTCTATGACTTTTTCCATCCATCTCAGCAAATATTAGCTCGAAGTTTGAATTCAAGCTTATATTACTGTTAAACATACAATCTTATTTTATTTTATATACACGTATAAGGTATGTATATACACACCTATAATTTGAGTCAGTAAATGTATTTCAAAAATGTCAAGTTCAAAATTAAAACTATTTCATGTATAAATATAATGTGAAGATTTTTAATGACGTACCATGTAGTCCTTTTTACACTAGTATAAACCACAATTTGACTCATATTTACTTGGTCACATGGCATCCCCACATAATAACTGAGAGAGCTCATAAGCAGGTCTGTTGCATTTGTTTTATATATGATGAAGACTAAGGAGGAAAAAAGTAAAAAGCAGAAAGCAAAAAAGGTGAGGAGGATTGCTTACAAATATGAAATAACCCTCAAAATTGTATGATTTTGAATATTATATATGTGTGTATATATGCATGATATATATATGTATATACACACACACAACTGTAAAAAATAAATCTAAATAAATATTGAAAGGGAGTCTGTAAGAATACATATTGTCTTCGTAAGCTAACCTCTTTCAGATTAAAAGAGCTATAACTAGTGGTGAATTAAAGTAATTTTTTAAAGTAATTTTTAAGTAGATTTTACCAAATCCTGCTGTAGTCCCACTTCTCTTCATAGAGTCACAATAAAAGTAAAGCAAAAAAACTGAAAATGACGTGTACCTGACCTATGAAAAAATAAGAAAACAAAGAGAATTAAATACCAGTATTCACAATTAAATTATATTTTCAAAATTCCCCTCTTTCTAAAGAAGAATGTACTGTAATTTTAATATTGCCTAATTCAGTATATGGTATTATCATGGAACTTTTTGTTTTCCACATACCCTATTAATACACTTAGTTACCAGGAATACAGATATTGATATCTCAGGATAGTGAATCTCCCTAGTAAGTGCTCCCTGGGGAAAAGCAGCAATTTACACTGTTAAACAAATGGATCATCTTATTAATGATGATAATGTTAACAACACCGCCAGAATCTAATGTTATCTACACCCCATGGCTGGAAGACTCAGAAGTGCCCAAAAGATCCTTTCCTTTTTTGCTGTTTCTAAATGTATCTCTCGGAAGGCTGGGGCTGTCTAATGCCCCTTTCACTGCAACAAGGTCATTTTTAATGAACAAAAGTTAATTAGGCCCAAATGTATCTCTTTTGGTGCAACTGGTGCTATCACAATTTGAATAGTCTCAGACTGCTGGGCATAGGGAGGAAAAATTAGAAGTGTATCTCACTAGCAATGTCAATCGAGTATTTTTAATGAAAGAAATTCCACTGGGAGTGGAGGGAAAGAAATATGAAAGGCCTAGAAATTATTTAAGGGGAAAGAGGACAGGAAAATTGCAGAATGAGTATAAGAAACCTAAACAGTGGAAATGGAATGATTACGGGAGGCAATTGGATATGAATGTTTAACACAGATTCCAAAGCATCACTGACAGCAATTGTTGATGTACTAATTAAACACGCACACGTACACACAACGTTGGCGTAGAAGCACTTTGATGGTCTCAGTTAATCCATATGTCAGCATAACCTTGATCTGATTTAACTGAGTTTACTGGTTCACTTATTACTACAACATGTTAACAAGCTTGCCTTTTCTGTTTCTTCTAAAAATTAGTCCTATCATTTTTCAGTTGTATCTTCAAATTGACCTACCAGTTATTTGCCACAGGAATATGATTACCTATTAATGAGAACTAGGGAACTAAACAGATAATGAAGATGGATTTTTATACGATAATAGACATGGAAATATGAACTAGTTTATGTCTACAGATTGAACCACATAAAATTGCTCTTTTGGGTCAAAAATTGTCAATTATCAGCAATTCTGTGTGATTCAGCACATCATGGGGGAGAACTGATTTTGAGAATGATGGAAATACTTAAAGACCTATCTAAATCACCTAAGATTAAATTCTATAAGGAAGACATCTCAGTACATGCCCTGGCAAAAATCATTTTGTAGTAAGTGTTCTTTCAAAGAAGTTGTAAGCAGCTCCTCTCACCAACCCAATTCTGCTGACTAGGACATCGAATTTCAAGTATTCTCCAGATTCCTTTGATTCAGCACCCGGTACACTGGCTCTTACTCCTCTTATCTGCAGCCCCCTAGAGTCATTGGGAAACAACTCTCCAGCAGCCTGCTCTCGTGATCTGTCTGCCTTCAAGCACAGCCACATTTTTACTATTATTGTTTCACTGACAAATTTCACCTGTGAATTCTTGAACTCTGGTGTTTCTTATATTCAAAACAAAAGAGGTATGAAGTCTACTTTTAAAACAAAGTAAAAATTTACAAAAAAAAATCAAATTGCCATATATTTACTTAAAAATGTGAACTTAGAGATTTGAAATAAAACTTTAAGAATCATTATTAACCCTGTAGTTCATTTTACAGCACCCTTTGGAATTGACACAGAGGGTGATGGTGAGGGCCATGATATGGAGGGTAGATTGGACAAATAGATCAATGTTTTTTTTTTCACATTTGAAGAAGAGGATACATATAAATGTAATATTTTAAATAAGCAAGGAGTCAAATCTCTAAATGAATAATGAATAAATAGAAAATCTTAAAAATAGATCTAATTATTTCATGTTTTCAATAGAATGCAGAAAAAAACATAAAGTATGTGATAATATTTTCAAACTATTCCATGTTATGACTAAGTGGAAATAAAAGAAAAAAATGTTAACTTACATGAAGAGATTTTAAATAATTTCAAATTTGATTTAGAATTGGGAAAAACAGTAAGTCATAATAACAGAATAGAGGGTATCATTTCTAAACTAGAATTGTTCTGCTTATATTGGTTTCTGTTGGTAAATTCCAGCATATTACTTAACCACTCTGTTATTGGATTTCTCATATTTAAAGTTAATAGGTCAAAAATTCAAGACTCCCTTAACAGTTCATAAAGTTTGACTATTATTCTATGCTATATAAGCAAAGCCATTTTAAATTACTCCCTGTTGTTATTTTGATCAAGCATATTTTTATTGACATAAATTTGTTAGGAAACTCTAGCAATACTAAATAAGGTACTTTTTCTATTATTTTCCATTGACTGTTCTCAAGAGTAACATGTTGGGTTTCTCAGAAAAACCCAATATTAATAGCATATCAAGAAGAAAATAATCAGCGTAAATTCATCTTGAAAGTTACTGTCTGTAATGTGGATTATTTGTTGCTCCACAAAATAACAGGCTGACGTTTGTGGTTCCTAAATCAATCCAATATTAGAAAATAATGTTCTTTGTAAATTCAGATAGAGATCAGTGCTGAATTCTCAAATGTGTATTACGGCTTTTATTTACTTTATCTGGCTATTTATTTTCTGTTTACAACACAGACCGAGTATAGTTGTCAAACACATTTTGTGTAGATTTTGTAACTTGTTTTAGTACGTGTGATTTCATGAATCCATACATTTTTACTGAAAAGCCCTATGTCTAAGACTCTCTGCACTGGACATTTTGGTGATAGGACATGTGCTCTATTCCTATGTGATAATAAGAAACACAGGAAATGGTGCATTCCAATAAAATGTATCATTGACATGATACCAAGGGACTACTAGAGACACTAAATAGAATGTACAGAAGAAAAGAGAACATCACCAGAGGCAAACCTGACACGACTGGATTTGCATAAGATTCCTGAATTTGGGCTCATTTCCAGATATATAGGCCCAAATAGAGAATAATGAGCAAGGCGTGTATGTTAAATGTAGGATGCACTGAGACAAATAAGCATTCAGAGAAAAACAAACAAACAACACCAAAAACAACCCCAAAACAAAATGAAACAAAACCTATAGGAGTGGCAATGTTACCAGTACAGCCTGGACTCAGGTAGTTGGTTAAAATCCTCACTCTGATCAAAATGGTATGACATTAAGGGGGTAAACTTCAGCTTCCTCATTCCTCAGTTTATCTCATTTGGTGATAATAGTGTGACAAATAAATTCAATCATTGTATAGAATCAAGGTGATTGGATAGTGCCTGACTTTAACTAAAAAATAATTGCTTCAAAGACATTTGCTTGTGAAAATGTTGAAATACTAGGCTCAAGGGTTTGGGTATTTCATCAAGATTGCCTGGAAAATGAAACTGTATTTTTTTTTAAGATTTTATTTATTTATTTATTTTAGACAGAGAGAGACCACTGGCAGGGTTAGGGAGGGGGCAGAGGGAGAGGGAGAAGCAGGCTCCCTACTCAGCAGGGAGCCCAACATCTTGATTCCAGGGCCCTGGGATCACAACTTGAGCTGAAGGCACATGCTTAACCAACTGGGCCACCCAGACACCCTGAATTTTTTTTAAAAATGTTTAATTGGAAATTTTATTTTGTGTCACCATATATTAGTCATTAAAAGTGATTATAGCAAAATAGGCAAAGAAAATAAGAAGCAAAAAATAAAATAAAATAAATAATAAAATAAAATAAAATATAATATAATAAAATAAATAAAATAGTTGAGCAATACTGGTGACTAAAAATGCATAGGGCCAGGCACCTGCATATGGAATGTGATGAGAATTTAGAGTCAGGGCTGACTCCAAAATTTAGAATGAGAATGACTGAAGGGAAAGACCTTTGACAGAACAGACGAAATCATAATGAGGAGCTGGTTTTGGCAGAAAGGCAATGATTTTAGTTTAATATATTTTATGTTTGAGATGACATCTAAATGTCAGCATATCTGCCAATTTACGTTAGAGATGTGTTTTCATTGTGTCAGGTTACTTTCACCATATTGGTTGAAGCCTCATGATAGACGTAGGGACACTATACAAACAAAACTGAGAAAATAATCTCATTTTACAGATGGGAAGTTAAGGAAATTGAGACCCAGCCAGATGAATTACCCGCAGAGCCAGTTTCCCTAACTCCCAGGACATTACCTTCCTACTCCACTTTGTGACTCTATGGAGAACAATATTAGTATCTATGAGAATGAGCTCAGAAGTTAGGAAACATTACCCAATTAAAGGTAATCTCCAGGTCCAGTATGCCTACTACTTTAAGGAAAATTCTTAAGGAGAAAATATAAAGAGACCATATCCAAATGTCATTACTTAAATAATTTCTATAAAACATTGCATTTTCTTTGTAAGAAACTCATTTAGTAAGTATTTAGGAAAATGTGCAATTAAAGTAAGTCTATTATGTGAAATAAAGAGTTTGTTAACTTAAATAAGGAAGTAAACTGAAGCAATCTAGTATTGCCAGAAATTGAGTATGTTTGGGAATAGCAGAATTGCAATTCAGGACAAATATGCTCTAGCAAGCCACAGGCAAAGCCGTTGAGGGTTTGAGACAAACTGTATTTGTGGGCAAATACCACAAAGTTGGGGAAGTCCAGCTGGAGTCCAAGCAGGAACTTCACTGGCTTGAGGAGGGGGAGAAATTCTTAATGTTCATGGGTCAGGAGGTAAGACTCTGTCTTCTGTGAATGAGGCATTTACAGGAAATCAGTTTCTCAGTTCTTAAGTTCTGTTCTTTTGAGGGTTGTATGTGTGAACGTCTCCATTTCTTTTTCTCTGGCTCCATTTTAGATTGAAATCCTTTCACAAGTTAGAAACTTCATACGTTGAGGGCACCTGGGTGCCTCAGTCGGTGAAGCATCCAACTCTTGGTTTCTGCTCAGGTCATGATCTCAGGGTTGTGAGAATAAGCCCCATGTTGTGCTCTGTGCTGGGCAGGGAACCTACTTAATATCCGCTCTCTCTCTCTCTGTCCCTCTCTCTCCCTCTCTGCCTCTCCCCTTCTCCCTCTCTCTCTCTCTCTCTCTCTCTCTCTCTCCCCACCCCCCCTCCCTAAACCAACAACTTCACACTTCCAACCACTAGATTTGTATGTGCAAAGACAGGTGATGCTATCTGGATGGAACAATGGGGATGTGGATTCAGTAGTTCTGTGTTTGGGCTTATTCATGATTTTCTTTTTTTTTTACATGTTCTACAGGTGATTCTTGCTTACCAAGAATATTGAGAACTACTGTATCCTGGGAAGAGGGAGACCTTACAAATAAATGAAAGTCCCATTGTTTCAGGGGGAGAACAAAATACCCTCTTCCCCAAACTGTGTAGTTCAGCACCAAAGACAGTTCAAATGGTTACCAAGGTTACACTAGAAATTTTTGGAAGGCCTGAAGTCTGATAATTATGCACCACAATGCTAAGCTCGTTAAGTTTCTTCTCTACCTAGAAACATACTTGTGACTCTCTGGAATCTTATCTTATTACAGATTTTATTTCTCCAGGCATTCTTCATGACCTCACATAGGGTATTAAAAACTCCTCAGTGCCCTTGTGATCTAAGTATTCACAGGATCCCCTCGTGCACACTTCTTTTCTCAAATATTCCTACTCTTTTCTCTTATATCTTTGTAATGTGATAAACACATGCCTTATGGGGTTACTTTCTTCACTTCCTGCTTCCTCCTGAATATCCTGGGCCTCTAAAAGGAGGGAATCTGATAGACTGAAGATTTGAGTCTCTCTAAAAATTCATATGTTGAAATCCTCCCCTCTGATGTGATGGTATGAGGAAATGAGGCCTTTGGGGGGTCATTAGGTCTTGAGGATAGAGCCCTCATGAGTGGGATTAATGCCTGGAATGAAGGAATGCCAGAGTACCCTCTCACTTTCTTTCCACCATATTGAGGACACAAGTGGAGATCAAGAGTCTACAACCCAGAAGAAAGCTTTTACTAAGAATCTGGCCATACTGGCACCCTAATCTCAGACATCCGGCATCCATAACTATGAGAAATAAATTTCTGTTGTTTACAAGCCTCCTAGTCCGTGGTTTTCTGTTGGAACAGCCCAAGCTGACTAACAGGGCCTATTCGCTAAGGGTAGCCACTCCTTAGGGATCCCACCAGCACTCTTGGGAAGGAGAGCTGTTATAATTCCTACATGTAGGCCACATGTGGAACCTGTCAGATGGGACATCTGACCATCTTACAGTATTGCTTTGGAGCTCATAGGTACCGAGGTTCTGGAGAAGGGTGGTGGCCAATTACTACACGAGTTACTAGAGAAGAGCATTTCAGGAGAAGGCTTTGAGGCAAGATGATACCCATCATGCTGAAAAAACGTGAAGTGTGACTGAGCACATGCCGCACGGCAACTTGCTCGATTATCTCCGCGAATGCAGCCGAGAAGTGGCTGCAGTTGTCCTGCTGTACATGGCCACACAGATCTCTTCTGCAATGGAATATCTAGAGAAGAAGAATTTCATCCATAGAGATCTTGCAGCCTGTAACTGCCTAGTGGGAGAAAACCATGTGGGAAAAGTGGCTGACTTTGGCTTAAGTAGATTGATGACTGGAGACACGTATACTGCTCATGCTGGAGCCAAATTTCCTATTAAATGGACAGCACCAGAGAGTCTTGCCTACAATACCTCCTCAATTAAATCTGACATCTGGGCTTTCGGGGTACTGTTTTGTTTTATTTTATTTTATTTTTTTTTTCATTGGGCTAGATGAATTTTATTTTTTTTATAATAAATTTATTTTTATTGGTGTTCAATTTGCCAACTTACAGAATAACACCCAGTGCTCATCCCTTCAAGTGCCCCCCTCAGTGCCCATCACTCATTCACCCCCACCCCCCGCCCTCCTCCCCTTCCACCACCCCTAGTTTGTTTCCCCGAGTTAGGAGTCTTTATGTTCTGTCTCCCTTCCTGATACTTCCCAACATTTCTTCTCCCTTCCCTTATATTCCCTTTCACTATTATTTATATTCCCCAAATGAGTGAGAACATACACTGTTTGTCCTTCTCCAATTGACTTACTTCACTCAGCATCATACCCTCCAGTTCCATCCACGTTGAAGCAAATGGTGGGTATTTGTCATTTCTAATGGCTGAGGAATATTCCATTGTATACATAGACCACATCTTCTTTATCCATTCATCTTTCCATGGACACCGAGGCTCCTTCCACAGTGTGGCTATTGTGGACATTGCTGCTAGAAACATCGGGGTGCAGGTGTCCCGGTGTTTCATTGCATCTGTATCTTTGGGGTAAATCCCCAGCAGTGCAATTGCTGGGTCGTAGGGCAGGTCTATTTTTAACTCTTTGAGGAACCTCCACAGTTCTCCAGAGTGGCTGCACCAGTTCACATTCCCACTAACAGAGTAAAAGGGATCCCTTTTCTCTGCATCTTCTCCAACATTTGTGGTTTCCTGCCTTGTTAATTTTCCCCATTCTCACTGGTGTGAGGTGGTATCTCATTGTGGTTTTGATTTGTATTTCCCTGATGGCAAGTGATGCAGAGCATTTTCTCATGTGCATGATTCTAGTGGGATGCCAATCCCAAGGGAAACTACATAGACATGAAAAAAAATCATGTTTGAATTGAGTAAAATTCTGAATAAGAAATTATACTCGAGGGACACCTGGTTGGCCCTGCCATTGAGCATCTGCCTTTAGCTCAGAGAGTGATCCCAGGGTCCTGGGCTTGAGTCCCATGTTGGGCTTCCTGCATGGAGCCTGCTTCTCCCTCTGCCTGTGTCTCTACCTCTCTCTCTCTCTCTCTCTCTCTCTCTCTCTGTGTGTGTGTGTGTGTGTCTCATGACCAAATAAACAAAATCTTAAAAAAAAAAAAAAAAGGAAATTCTACTTGAGCATGAGTGTTCTAGGTAAAGTATGTTTTGGGGATATGGGAATCCAAGACCCAGAGAGTATAAGTCAAAAGAAGCTAATGGTTTCACACGTACCCAGAGCAGTGTCAAATTCTTAAATAACATAGTAAAATGTCCAGCTAGTTAGAGCACAGAACATACTTTTCTGGAATGTTGATGTGGCTCTTATAAAACGGGCACAGCTAGGATTTGTTGATTTAAGTAAAAATTTGATAATAATGGAAAATTAGAATCCTTCTTTTTGGGGTTTAACAGTTTTAATTTAAATACAATGTCATGAAAATCTGAAAAAAGAAAATGACCTGTATTATGTTTTCTGACCCTGTTTTCATCATTTAAGTCTAAACCAACAAGACTGAGGAGTCTTTTGTGGTTATCCCAGGACTTACAGGATCCAACACAAGTCTCTCAACTCTCTCTGGGGTTCCTGATGACAAGACAGTCAGGCTATCTTCAGTCAGTCTTTCCTCATTGGCTGAAGAGAAATACACCAGCTTTGGACTGAGGAGGGGGCTTAAAGAAATAATAGATGGTAAGACGATGAAACATGAGAACAGGTCTTTTTTTAAAAGATTTTATTTATTTATTCATGAGACACACACAGACACAGAGGGAGAGAAAGAGGCAGACACACAGGCAGAGGGAGAAGCAGGCTGAGCCCAATGAGGGACTTGATCCCAGGACCTTGGGATCAACATCCTGAGCCAAAGGCAGACACTCAACCACTGAGCCACTGAGGCGTCCTGAGAACAGTTCTGATTAGAAGAAAAGTGAGCAGAGGTAGAGAAAGAAAGTTGCCCTATGTCCTTTCTAGTCACTTTCTCATAGGATCTGTTGCTATCATTTTTGAGCAATAAAGGATTATAGGTAGAGGAAAAGACATTGAAGACAGAAGGACAAAGTAAAACCCTGAAGTCTCATGTTTAAGCAATTTGTTTTATCACCTGAGAACTGGTTTTGTCTTTCTTGCAGATACACTCTCAAACACTCTTTGCATTACATTTACATTACTTGAAACACATTTTTGTCACCTTTGTAAACCCTTGAGGCTTTTTGGGAGGAAATATAAGGCATTCAGTTAGCCCTAACTGAGAACTCTTTTGAGTGAAGACGTGAAGACCTATGGGATATGTTAGCCACCATGATTAGACTTGACCTAGGGGCTGTTAAGTAATCAAATGTTCATAGAATAAAGGTATGTACGATCACCATAGAGGATTACACGTACACACATGCAATTTTCTTTTTACTTGTAAAGCTCATGTTGTGTGTAAATGCCTTGCATTATGAACTTTGGCAGCTTCCTTAGCATGTCTGCTAATTCCTGTGAGCATTTACTTGTATAGATCTTATGTATCTACTAACTCTAATTAACTTTGAAATAAGAATATTATTGATAACATCTCGTGTGCAATTTAGCATCTGGCATATGGTAGATAAATTAGCACATGTATCTTGTTCCATGGGAAAATGTATAAGCAATGTGTTTATTAGTTAAAGGGTGTCTGGCTAAAACTTGTGACCCAAACACATATTTAACCCAGGTCAATTAAAAAAGAATCATGAGGGCAGTGGTTTAGCGCCACCTTCAGCCCAGAGCCTGATCCTGGAGACCCAGGATCGCGTCCCATGTCAGGCTCCCTGCATGGAGCCTACTTTTCCCTCTGCCTGTGTCTCTGCCCCTCTCTCTCTCTGTGTCTTTCATGAATAAATAAACAAAATATTTTTTAAAAATTTTAAAAAAAGAATCACGCACACTTCCTAATTAATGCTTTACGGGAAAAATTTATATAAGTGTGATAAAATGATATGTTAAAAAAGTAAACTTTTCTAAAGGCTGTGTATCTAATTTCTAAAATGCAATGATATCTACCACGTAGAATATTGACAAAATGTTATTAAATAATGCATTCAGGCTAATAAAACCTTGCACAGTTCCTATCATATGCATGATGTGAGAAGAAGGAGCAAATGAAGCACAGTCTTTATGTTTAAGGCCCTGAGAGGCCACAAAGGCAACAGACAGTATTGAAACTATTCAAAAGTGTCACATCAAAGATAGATAGATGACCGCTAGATAGCCAGATATAGATATAAATACACATACGTATAGATGTGTATCTACCCATATAAATATATTTACTGGGCAATCAAATTATATAAACCTTCATTAGTTTCCTAAGCTATGATCATATACAACATAACGGAATTTAATGTTCCATGTTTGGTATTTTTATCTTTGAACTAGCAGTTCTGGGTTTATTATCTAGGAAATAATTGCTTGTGTTTTACGTAACTGACACATATCATGATCTTCCCAAAGAGAAGCATTTCAGTTCTAAAATGATATTGAATTCTTTATCACCAGCATTTGATATTTCTAAGTAATCTTGGCCTCAATGTAGCTAAACACATTTTAGGATACATACTTCTTGGACAGAACTTTTCAACCTTTTTGAAAACTTCCTTCTGCCTGAAAACAACCGAATCGACCGAGAAACATTTATGTGACCTCAGGGTAATCTCAGCCTTAATGCTAACCACTTAGTGGTTTATGATTTTAAAAAGGCACTTCATTCTAGTTCAGCATTTTGGTTTGTTTTTCCTTTTTTTATTGACGGCTTAAAATTTTTCTTGGTCAGTGGTTTGGCCTTGCCCTGCTGACGAATTAGAGATAGTTAAGAGATGGCATTCATTCAACATAAAGATAATAATTTGTTTTCATAGGGATAATATTCCCAATTTATTAAAAAAAAGCTTTTCTTGTTTTAATGGTTTTTCCAGTAGTGGGTGTTTTTTTTCACATTAAAAAATTATATGCATATTTTTTATTGAAGTTCGATTTGCCAACATATAGTATAACACCCAGTGCTCATCCAGTGGGGATGGTTTTGTGGCTGAAATTTCTCTCCCACTTTACCAGTTTCCTTCTTAAGTGCATAAACAAAGTAAGTTTGGAAACAAAACGTGTGCCTGTGGTGTACTTTATCTGTCTTACTATTGATGTACCTGATGCACAGATTTAACCTCAATGTGGGCAGTGCTGTGACTTATGGAATGCCCTTGTGGTGGTATCATTTTCCTAAGAAGCTTTTACTCTGCAAGTATATCCTGTTTCTCGCAGTCTCTGCTTCTTCCATTTGTCAAAAGGTCTTGAACCAACATTTTACAGAAGCCTTCACTTTACTGAGCATGTCAAAAAGGAATACAAAACGGAGGTACTACAACCAACTAGAAAGTAATTGTGATAATCCAGACAAGAGATGACCAACATCTGTCTTAACTACAACAGTAGAAATTAGTTCAACAAACACTGATCCACTACCTAGAGGCTAAGTACTATTGGACTGACACTTTGAGGATCCCCACGTTAAATACAACAGAAAGCATAAGAAAAGCAATAGCTATTTTCAAATCCCTTACTTTCGGGTAGAAGTTGATGGACAAAACACGTGATGAGTTCACAACACCTTAGGAGATACTGAGCGCTGGAGGGGAAAAGAGAAGGTGGGGAGGAGGGATGCAATACTCAAGAGAGTAGTCAAAGAGAGTGAGCTTGGAGGGAGGTAAGAGAATGAGCACTGCTCACTCTCGGTGGGGAGGAGCAATGTTCAGGGAGAGGGGAGTGCAAATGCTCAGAGGTAAGAGCAGGGGACAGATGTCTGGAAAGCAAGATGGCAAAATGTCTGGCACAGAGGGGAGGTAAGGGAAGGTTAGTTCAGTGACCTGGGAGTGGAGACTCAGACTGTTGTGAGCCTTGTGCCTTCTGATTTGAAGGGATTTAATTAAATCTGAGCGAGAAGCCACTGATGGTTGGAGTAGGGGCCTGAAAGAGATGACACTCATGGACTCATGTGGTTAATTGTACGTTAAAAAATTCACAAAATACACAAAAGCCTTGACAATGTTTTGGAAGGAGTTGAACAGTGACCCTGAAAGCCTTCGTACACCTCCCCCCACTTGAGGTTTACTGGTGATCTTACAGGCAACGTAATGAAAAGATTTAGACTTCACCTTTAATATAGAATAGCAAAGTACTAAACATCACCTATCACTGGAGATGCACTCGATCTTCCTCTCAGGTGAAAAGCAGAAGCATCTAGAAAACTATACGGCAATAAAGTCCAATGCTATTCTTTCTCAGCAAATACTGCTGTAAAAGTAATTGGAAATATTGCTGCAACTTTGAAGGGAAGAGACATTAAGACAAATTAGCCTGTGTGGGTGATTTGCTATATTCCCGTGAGAGTACAGGTATTTCTAAGACGAATCAGCTGAAGGTATTTGCTGGGTTCTCCTTCAATAAGGAAATAAATGAAGAGTTACTTTTTCTATGAGGCACTCAAAGAAAGATATATCAGAGGCATATATAATCTCAACAGTAAATGACTTCTTCAATAAAAACTGTATTTTAGGAGAAAATTGTATACATATAACGAGTGATTGAGTACCTAGACAGCATGAATTTTTAAAAAGAAAGATGTATTGAACAAATATTGTATGCAGTAAGGAATAGGTACTTTCCTGCTTCGTGCTAGGGACTATCTGAACATTTTGTAGGTGAAATATAAATATATAAATGACTATATATATATATATAAATAGATATAAATGACTTTTTATTTAACAAGACTCATGCTTTGGATAATATCCTATAAGTAGATCTTATATCTGAGTTTAACTAGGAAGGTCTTTTATGTTAGCCTGGCGGGTTTTACTTATTAGACCAAGCTATGCAAAATGTTAAAATAATAGATCTAGCACCATGCCCTGAGGGTCAGTAATTCTGACTCAGTAGGACAAATGGAGGGATAATATTGCAGAGCTAAGAATATTCTATGGAACATCCTACATTTCTCATTTTCTTATATCCAGCTGGTGTTGGTATTAGCTTCTGTGCTGGAAAAAAGTAAAAGTATCTTTTGGCTGTGTTCTTAAAGATGACACAGGACCACTCTGGATCATTCCTTGGACATGTTGATGAGTATATTTTGGAGCAACCATTGGAAATTTCCCTTTCAAAATAAATACAACTTTTGGTGTTCTGCAGGCTTATTTTAATTTTATTTATTTATTTATTTATTTATTTATTTATTTATTTGTCTTGTTTTTTAATGTAATTTTTAAAATATCATGTATATATTAATACTCTATGGGGGCAATTGAAGTACCTGTCAAAATTTAAAATGCGTTTATGTTCTGCCCAAGTTATTCAGTTTCCATTTCCAGGGATGTTTTGTTTAGGGTGATTCTGTTTATCTCTAATCTATTTATTTTATTTATTTTTATTATTTTTTATTCAATGAATTAACATAGAGAGTATTATTAGTTTCAGAGGTAGATGTCAGTGATTCATCAGTCTCCTATAACACCCAGTGTTCATCACATCACAGGCCATCCTTAATGTCCATCACCCAGTTATCCCGTCCCCTCACCTCCATCCCCTCCAGTGACCCCCAGTTTGTTTCTTATGATTAAGAGTCTCTTATGATTTGTTTCCCTCTCTTATTTCATCTTGTTTTATTTTCCTCTCTTCCTCTATGATCCTTTGCTTTGTTTCTTAAATTCTACATATAAGTGAGTTCATATGATAATTGTATTTCTCTGATTGACTTATTTTGCTTAGCATAATACCCTCTAGGTCCATCCACATTGTTGCAAAGAATAAGATTTCATATTTTTAATGGCTAATTGTGTGTGTGTGTGTATATATATATATACACACACACACACACACACACACACACACACACACCACATATTCTTTTTGCATTCATCCGTCAATGGACATCTGGACTTATTCTGTAGTTTGGTTATTGGGGCCATTGTTGCTATAAACATTGGGGTGCAGGTGCCCCTTCAGATCACTACATCTGTATCTTTGGGGGAAAACCCAGTAGTGCAATTGCTAGGTCATAGGGTAGCTCTATTTTCAACTTTTTGAGGCACGTCCATGCTGTTTTCCAGAGTGGCTTGCATTCCCACCAACAGTGTAAGAGGGTTCCCCTTTCTCCACATCCTGGCCAACCACTGTCATTTCCTGGCTTGGTCCATATTAGGCATTTTGAATGGTGTGAGGTGTTATCTCATTATGGTTTTGATTTGTGTTTCCCTGATGCTGAGTGATGTTGAGCATTTTTCATGTGTCTGTTGGCCATTTGTATGTGTTCTTTGAAGAAATATCTGCTCATGTGCTGTCCATTTCTTGATTGGATTATTTGTTCTTTGGGTGTTGAGTTTGATAAGTTCCTTATAGATTTCGGAGACTTGCCCTTTATCTGATAAGACATTTGCAAATATCTTCTCCCATTCCGTTGATCATCTTTTGGTTTTGTTGATGGTTTCCTTTCCTGTGCAAAAGCTTATATCTTGGTGAAATCCCAGTAGTTCATTTTTGCTTTTATCTCCTTTGTCTTAGAAACATGTCTAGCAAGAAAGTGCTGTGGCAGAGGTCATAGAGGTTGCTTCCTGTGTTCTCCTCCAGGATTTTGATGGATTCCTGTCTCACATTTAGATCTTTCATCCATATTTAGTTTATTTTTGTGAAACTGGAAATAATCCAGTTCTATTCCTCTGCATGTGGTTGTCCAATTTTCCCAACACCATTTGTTGAAGAGACTGTCCTTTTTCCATTGCATATTCTTTCTGGCTTCATCAAAGATTAATTGACCATAGAGTTAAGGATCCATTTCTGGGTTCTCTACCCTGTTCCATTGATCTATGTGTCTGGTTTCATGCCAGTATCATCCTGTCCTGATGATTACAGCTTTGTAACAGAGCTTGAAATCTGGAATTGTGATACCACAAGTTTTGGTTTTCTTTTTCAACATTCCTTTAGCTATCTGGAGGTCTTTTCTGGCTTCGTACAAATTGTAGAATTCTTTGTTCCAGCTCTGAGAAAAAAGTTGATGGTATTTTGATAGGGATTTCATCGAATGTGTAGATTGTTCTACATAGCCTAGACATTTTAACAATATTTGTTCTTCCAATCCATGAGCATGAAACTTTTTTCCATTTCTTTGTGTCTTCCTAGATTTCTTTCATGAGTGTTCTATAGTTTTCTGAGTACAGATCCTTTGCCTCTTTAGTTAGGTTTATTCCTAGGTATCTTATGGGTTTTGGTGTAATTGACTCCACCCCAAAATTGCTAGAACTCATACAGGAATTCAGTAAAGCAGTGCACAGAAATCAGTTGCATTTCTATCCACTGACAATGAGACAGAAGAATGAGAAATTAAGGAATTGATCCTACTTACAATTGCAACAAAACCCATAGTATTCTGTAGGCTTAGTAAATATTGGTGAATATTACTTAGGTATACTATAATAATCTGAGCTTGACTTGCTTCCTTCTTTCCTTCCTTCTTTTTTTCTTTCCTTTTCTAATTATCTTTCCTTTTCTCATTCCCTACCTACCCACTTCATTTTCCTTTTGTAGTTAAAAAATAATTCTAAAAATATCCAGGTGGAAATTTCTACAGGCTATGCTAGGCTGCATAGCTATCCCTCATCCCTTCAAAAATGACCATCTCTGAAACATGGTAATACGTTTATATTACATGCCAGAAGGAACTTTGCAGATGTGATTAAAGTAAGGATCATGAGATGGGACCACCAGTATCCTGGAATACAATTGAAGGCCCAATGTAGTCACAGGATTCATATAAGAAGAAAGCATGAGATCAAGTCAGGAAAAAAAAAAAAAAAGAAATGTGAAGACGGAAGCAGAAATTAGAACAGCAGGTGGAAGCCCCATAAACCAAAACACATAGATCGTCTCCAGAGGTTGAGAAAGTCAAGGATGCAGATTGTCTTCTAGAGCATTTGGGAGGAACTCAGTTGCACCAACACCTTGACTCCAGGATTTCCGACATCAAGAATTATAGTATAATAAATTTATGTTGTTTTAAGCTATAAAATTTATGTTAATTTGTGATAGCAGTAATAAGAAATGAATACAGATCTGCATATGGAGCTAGTGCATGAAAGTTTGAGAACTTGATGAATCTAGGACATGTTAAGAAATTCACTATGGCTAGTGTGTTGGATGCATGCAGAAAAATGACAAGTTATTAGCCTTCCTGTGTACATTTCTTGACTCTGTTTTGGGTTCTCACATACAATTTTTATCTTATTTTATTTAACTGGTTATTTTTCTATACTCTCTGATGGATGATCAGTGCTGTTTTAATTACTGTTATACCCCTAGCACCACTAAACCACTATCAAGATATTTTTTAATGACTGAAATAACTGAAATAATGTATTCCAGTTTGATCTTGGAAAGGGGTCAAAATACTTATATTGAATGTCAGAAGTACTATAAATGTGCTATTTCCTATAATAGATATATTTTCTCAGTGACAGTGAGTATATTTGATCTTGCCAATGAAATATTTCTTAGTTGGTTGTAAATTACTTGATGCTTCATGATTTCTTACATTTCAGGTGTCCTTCCCTTGTGATCTACCTTTCCAAAATGGCATCAGTATCTTGTTTTTTTTTTTTTTTTCATATCACTGGGATGTGCTACACCATCTCACACTGGCCTCAGGACCTCCCTATGGTCATAGAAGCAGTGTTGGGTTTTCATCACAAAAGTTTGCTTGCTCATCATGACCAATGCCTAATGATTCCCTTTTTGTGACTCACTGTAGTTGTCATGAGTGTCACTGTCATGGTGGCCTTTTCTTGTCCATGTATCTATCTACTCATCTCACTCCTCCTAATGTGGGCTTTTCCCAATGATCTCCCATTGAGCATTCTCAGCTCTATTATCTTTGCCCCACAGGGACAAATAGGTTTACTGACCTATTTGTTGTGTGTTGTCTAAGGAGAAAGAAGGGAAGTATTTCAGGGCCATCTACATAAGTACTTTCTTTGGCATCAACATTCTTATGCTCAGATTAGATTAATTTTGGGGGGACACCTTGGCAGCTCAGTAGTTGACGGCATCTGCCGCAGCTCAAGTTGTGATCCCAGATCTGGGATTGAGTCCCACATCAGGCTCTCTGAGAGAAGCCTGCTTCTTCCTCTGCCTGTATCTCTGTCTCTCTATATATCATTCATGAATAAATAAATTAAATCTTAAAAAAAAAAAAAAAGATTCATTGTTAGGGCAACTGTAAGATTCTTTAAGAAGAGTAGTCTTTCAGCACTGGAGGAATGAAATCAGCCTCCTAGGCCTATAACCGATTGATTTTCAGCCAAACCCTCAGCTAGATCTGGGAATAGAGACAGATCTTTTTTTTTTTTCTTTTTTTTAATTTATTTTTCTTTCTTTTTCTATCCTTGTCCCATATTTCAGAAACAAAAATGGTAGCCATTTATCTCTTCTTTTTTATCTGAATACTGTCTGAAGAGCTATATTTTTCCAGCTGCCTTATAGACTAAAACAGCAATGAAACAAAACAAAACAAAACAATCATCAACGAAACTATGGTCTGAGACAACTAGACTCATACTAACATATAAAAAATTCCACTTTGGGAATTCTGAGAAATCTTCCTCCTCTCTATTCGAAAAATATTTGAAGCATCTAAATTGCTTTTAGGGTATTTTTCTTGCCTGAGCATTTAGTTTACCACCCCAATGCTATCTTGATATTCAAAGGAAAACAATGATCCCCCTATTATCAGTCAAGTCCTGCCCTTATCATAGACCGTGGAATAACTTTTATTTTATGGTTAATGAAGCCTTAAATATGGTTCCTAGAAATCCCTGGAACAAAAATACTGTGGTTTAACATCTTCCTTCTATAAAAACTTTATTTGGAAGGTGGTTGAAAGTTATTGAAGGATATTGAGCAGAGGAATGACATAGTCATACTGCATGCGGTTCCAAAAAAACTGTCAATATGTTGAAAGGTTTTATTGGATCACTATAGCTCTGGAGGCAAGGATACCCATTAAACATTGGATAGGTGATCTAGATGGGAAACAAGAGGGTTGTAACCTTAGCCATGATGCTTCAGATAGAGAGAAGGTAAACTTGAGCTATAATTTGGAGATAATGTAGTAACTCAGTGAATATGGCAGAAAAAAAGCAGTGAAAGTGCATGCCTCTGATAATTCCTTGGCTTTATTAATTTTTTTTGATATAGGAAATTGAGGAAAAAAAATTAAATTAAAAAAAACCCTAATTATAAAGTAGCCTCTGCCTATGTGCATTATCAATGGGAGGGAAATCCAGATGTAAACTGAGAAATGGAATTTCAGCAGGAAATGTGAAGACTTAGGAAATGTAAATGTATAGGATAAATAATTTTGAATTCAAGGAAATAATTCATAGCAAAAACTATTTTTTAGGGATGCTTGGATGGTCAGAGGTTGAGCATCTGCCTTGGGCTCAGGTCATGATCCTGGGGTCCAGGATCGAGTCCCTCATTGGGCTCCCTGCAGGGAGCCTGCTTCTCTCTCTGCCTGTGTCTCTGCCTCTCTCTATGCATCTCTCATGAATAAATAAATCTTTAAAAATATATTTTATGTTTCTCTGGAGAAAAGAAATCCCCCTTTTTTATAGCAGGAACACCAGTTCCTAAGTGACATAAGTCAATAAGCAGACAGGTTTGACATATATTCACTCTGGTCTAAAATCTTTTTATATGTTCACAATTGTGGGAACAGTTATTTGCCACTTTTTATATTTTTATTCTCCTCTGTGTAGTTCTCATAGCTCTATTATTTCCCTCTGTACTTACCCCCTTCACCTTTCCCTCGTAAGCACGAAGTGTTTATGACATGGCCTCAGGTAATTGCCGTGTTATAAAGTCTTACAATCCACCTGGCACCTACGCACATCCTGCATATAGACGTCTCCATCTCTAGTTTTCAGACGGGGCTACAAGTTATAGGCCTAATAGCTGGATAGGAATTGGGCAACTAGTTCATTTTATGTGATGATTTTTCCCTCATTTTTGTGTGTGCCACCTGGACTGCTTGAAGTTGTACTGGCTATCAAGTCCTACCCAAAAGATTGAAGGCATTTTTTGAAAATATAAGCATAGCTCAGTCTCACAAAATGGACAGGTTACCTACTTGTATCCATACTTACTAATTAATAGACATTCATCAGGATGTATGCAGTACAAGCAAATATTTTACTATATATACAGAAGAAACAGAAGTGGTTCTTTCTAAATTTGACACAAAATTGTTTATATACTTGATCTGTACATTGGTAACCCAAAATGAAATGAGAGGCAATTCTTTAACCTTTAATATTTGTGACATTTGCTTTAATATTGAACAAGTTTAGTAATTGCATCTTGTAATTGAATGAACATAATATTCCTCCACTATAATACAATCACTATAATTTCTGATAGCACGTTTAGATGGGTGCCTTTATTATAAGAACCAATCAAAGAAAATAAGAAAAAGATCACATACACTTTATTAGTCAAAAAATTGGAAGGGCATTTTATATTTTAGCTTTAGAGGGAGCATAATTTGATGACATTTGAATGTTCCCTCTATTTAGGACTTTGTCATGAAAATTGCCCTGTTTTCTATGCACATTAAATGTTCTTTCAGAGAAAACATAAAATATTCCTGGATTAGTTCCCAGGTGCTGTTAAATAAGTCCATTCTGCCTTGTAATTTGTACATCGTTGTCTCACGTGGTGTTATTTGTGTTATTGATGGACCCATTCATTCTCGGTTGTAGGCTTCCTGTCTTTGTAAATTCTTTAGATGATCCTGCTTGTAATTACCCTTATGCTGAGCCCTTTCACTGTTATTTGAAGAAAGTTTTATAAATCACATTATGCATACACAACAGCATTGCTGTGTGTGGATTCTATTCTGTTCCATGTCTGAAGCCTCATCTGAATGTTGAAAAGAGGAATAAGAAATAGCCAGTGGCCAATTCATCTCCATATCTTTCCTCTGAAGGTAATTTCAGGGAATCTTTTCTGTCCCATTAATAACCTCCTTGGAGCAGCCTTATTGTTTAGGGTCACATTCATCCCTGTCTAATTTGCCTTAAATATTATGGTTAGTCATCCAAGTTGTATGTGGATATCATTGACATTTCCAGTTTTACCATATCTGGAATAATGAATTTCACATGTGTATTGTTCTCTCTGTTTAGGAGATTCCAATTGCTTTAGAACTTTTATAATCTGTTGGAATACTTTCAGTTTTAAGAATTATAAGACTTTGGGACACCTGGGTGGCTCAGTGGTTGAGCATATGCCTTTGGCTCAGGGAGTGATCCCAGGAGCTGGGATTGAGTCCCACATAGGGCTCCCCGCATGGAGCCTGCTTCTCCCTTTGCCTGTGTCTCTGCCTCTCTCTCTCTGTGTCTCTCATGAATAAATAAATAAACTCTTTAAAAAATACAGGACTTTGAATTTATTTATTTTATATTTTAAAATATTGTATTTATTTATTTATTTATTTATTTATTTATTTGTTTATTTAAGAGAGTGAGTGAGAGAGAGAGGGAGAGAGCATGAGCAGGGTGAGAGGGAGAAGCAGACTCCCCACTGAGCAGGGACCCCCCCCCCCGCTCCTACTGGAGCTGGATCCTGGGACTCTGGGATCATGACCTGAGCTGAAAACAGATGCTTAACCAACTGAATTATCCAGGTGTCCCAGACTTTTAATTTACTAATTAATTTCATACATTTGCAAGATTGCAATTAACTTTTTAATTTTTTCTATTTGAAATAATTGTTATTTGAAAACCATTATTTATTTCTTAGTATATCTATAGTTCCAGTTACCACGGTTCTAACATTTTTTTTTTAGCTCAGGTCCACTTGAAAGAACTTCACTGTTCACTCATTCTTCTGGGATCCTATGGGATGTGGGTAGATAGAGAATTTTTAGAAGTGTTTCTTAACTCTTCCATAAATCTAATGAAAGTCTAAACTAAAGAATAATTGAAACAGAGGAAGCTGCTTTGATTAAACGATCATAACATTTTAGATATGAGAGTAATTTTTGGTAAGGTTTTTGTTCAACATTTTCTTAGGTATATATTATTACTCGAAGATACAAGGAAATAAGTCTTTCTTACTTGAGATATAGTTGAATATATCTCAATAACTATGATAAATAATGAAAAATATGTACTTTAAAATATTTTATGAGCTTTTGATTCTTTAAAATGCTTAAATATATTGTGATTCCCCATTACAGAAAATGTGATAAGACATATTTCCCAAAGCTAGTTTTTTGAAGAGACTATTCAATGATTCATCTGGAAAAAGAAACAGCAACACATAACAATATCTAGCTGTATATAAGAAAAGAACTGACCCCAGTGTTGTTAAATAATGTGTGTGTATTACCTAACTCACTAGTGGTAAAATTAAGATAGTACCTAGGCTTCTTGAATCCAATGTTCTGGATTCTCACCTGTGTCCCATTATTCTTAATAAATTTGATTATTTAATTAATAAAACATGAATTGAGTCCTGAGTATATACCATGTAGTAGGCACATTGCCAGACTCTGGATATAGTGTCTTTTTTTTTTTTTTTAATGGAAAAGAGAGAGGGATTACCTTGTTCCACTTTTCATGGAGCTTAAAGTACAGTGAAAGATGGGGGGAACTAACTGATGCCACTATAAAAAAAAAAATTACCACAAACATAGTGACTTTAAAAGGACACAAATTTATTCTCTTACAGTTCCAGAAGTCAGAAGTCTAAAATCAGCTTTACTAGGTTAGAGGAAAGGTGCTGGAAAGGCCTTTCTCTGAAAGGAAATCTATTTCCTTGCCTTTTTTCTTTTTCAGTTTTCAATGGCTACCCGGATTCTTTGTCTTGTGGATTCTTTCTCAAAATGTATCATTCACTCCTTGCTTCCTATTGCTATCTCCACTGACTCATAATTCATCTTCTGAATCTTATAAAGGACATTGTGATTATATTAGACCCATTTGGATAATCCAAGTGGCTAACCAGCAAGTTAGCATGATTTCACTGTCACATGTAAGTGAAGTCATACGGTATTTGTCTTACTCTAACTTATTTCACTCAGCATGATACCCTCCAGGTCCATCCATGTTATTGCCAATGGCAAGATTTCATTTTTTTCCTATGAATGAGTAATATTCCTGTGTGTGTGTGTGTGTGTGTGCATACCCCACATATTCTTTATTCACTTATCTATCAATGGGCATTTAAGTTGCTTCCGTATCTTGGTGATTATAAATGTAAGGATGCATGTATCTTTTCAGATTAGTGGGTTTTTAAAAATTGTTTGTTGGTTTGTTAATCTTCCAACTTGAAGGTCCTCTTTACCTTTTGGGAGTTTTTTACATGGGATTCCCATTAAGATGTGAATCTTAATGTACTCTCTTCTTTATATTATTGTAATTTGCATCTGTTTTCTATCCCTTTACATTGTATATATTACCCCCCCCAGCTTTATTGAGATATAATTGGCATATAACAATGTGTAAATGGAAAGTGTACAGGGTGTGGATTTGACTCATTTATATATTGCAAAATAATTACCACGATAGCATGAGCTAACACCTCCATCAGTTCATGAAATTACCATTTCCTTTTTGCATGTGGTGAGAACACTTGAGATCTACCCTCCTAGCGACTTTCAAGTATTTATTATAGTACTATTCACTGTAATCACTATGCCGTACATTAAATCCCCACAACTTAACTGTTCTATAACTGAAATTTTGCACCCTTTGACTGATTTCTTCCCAAGTCCCCAACTCCCCAACTCCTGGTAACCATCCCTCTACTCTCTGTTACTTTTAACCTCTTTTTCTTTCTTTTTCTTTTCTTTTTCTTTTTTCTTTTTTTTTAGATTCCACATATAAGTGAGAGGATACAGTATTTGTCTTTCTCTGTCTGACCTATTTAGCTTAGCATAATGCCTTCAAGCTTCATTCATGTTGCAAAGGGCAGGATTTTTTTCTTGTGGTTTAATAATATTCCATTCTATATATTTACTACATCATCTTTTCTATTCATCTACTGATAAACGCTTATATTGTTTCCATTCTTGGCTATTGTGAGTAATGCTGCAATAAACATGACAGTTCAGATATTTATTCTAGACCCTTATTTCATTTCCTTTGGATATATACCAAGGTGGATATATTTTTTGAAGTGTAACATGATTTATTCACCTTAGTATTTCTCAAAGCACTTAGTATAGTGTTTTAGAAATAGGAGATGGCCGATAAAGATCGGTACAATTCGTTAAACCAATGATATATAGATTTATTATCAATTTACGTGAAAATATTTATTTTTCAAGTAGTTAGCCACAACCAGATGAGATGTAGTGAAGCAAAATGAATCAGAAATTGCTATGGAACCCAATAGAAAAATAAATATGAACATTAAAATACATCACAAATAAAAGTATCAAAACTAGTTCCACAGGATTTAATAAGATTGTTAGTAATGATAAAGTATTAATGTGATCTCTCAAAATATCTTATGATCCATTTTCACCATTGGAAGAGTGTCTGGAGCAGGCGGGCATAGGCATAGTTGTGGGGAAGATTTGAGGCTTGATTAATGCAGTGGATTCTACAGCTGGCTCCAATCAGAGTTGAGAAGACATAAGAGGACAAGCGAATCAAAGCCGTCTATAATAGGCTTATTAATCCAAGGAGATAAAGGGAGACTATCAATCAAAGTAACAATGTATAAAACTGTGGCCTATAAAAATCAGAAGGCAAAAATCTAAATATATATGCAAAATTAAGGTAGGTTTAGATACAGATAGTTAATGTCCATGTTATTGATGTCGACATCCATTTTGCTGATGTGCCTAGTGGTTATGTTGGGCAAGATGAAAGGAAAAAAAATTGAGGAGAACCATATCTCTTTCTTCATTCTTCTCCAATATCAACCAATACAGGAATGGGAGCAATGGGATTGACAACTAATTTTGTTGGATTCTCAGAAAGTTTTCCACAAAATTCAAAATTTAGGAATCTCTAGCACAAATACAAGTCACCAGGTAGTTAATTTTAGGATATGGAAAGACAAATATAATTAGCCAGATAACCTAACTACAGCGATGTTAGAATAGTTATAGGATATAAGCTGGAAACTTACCACTTTACCACAGACAGAAAGAGAAATCATTACATTAATTTGAATGTTTATATAACATATACTGTATTGCTTAAAGCTTTCTACACAAGTGGCACAAAGTTATAAATTTGGTTGACATACCTATTTTCAATATACCTTAATATCAAGGAGTTGAATCCCCTATGACCAATTTCATCCAATCACCAAAATATTTCTATGGTTGGGATGCATGCTTTTCTATAAATATTTACTTAGTGGCAATTATGTGTTGTCCACAATTTCACATATTGCTAAATGAAGTCTAGTCTATGGCTTTATTTACATGCAAACCTAGATGGAGAGACAAGGTAATGGCCAGGTATAGTTTAAAGAAACTGCAGAAGGCATTATGGGAATAAAAGAACAAGTGTGTTTTCCAGCTTAAAAAAATATTTTATTTATTTATTATTATTTTTAAATATTTTATTTATTTATTCATGAGAGACACAGAGAGAGAGGCAGAGACACAGGCAGAGAGAGAAGCAGGCTCCATGCAGGGAGCCCGACGTGGGACTCGATCCCGGGTCTCCAGGATCAGGGCCTGGGCTGAAGCCAACCAGAGATCCCCCCAAAATTCTTTAAAATGGAGTTGATACTTTATGATTTTCAGTTGGAAAGAATAATATCCCCTTTTATGGAATTATTTTGATAGGAATTCATCCATAATCTTGTTTTTGTTTGGTTTTAATAAGTCTGATATAGTAAATTGAGCCCACAAACATCTTTTTAAGTATCTTCTGTAGGTTTCAGGTTTTTTGCACCACACACACACACACACACACACACACACAATCTCATTCATACATATACGTGTACACATCTTGCATGTGTGCTTTATAACTTTCAGTGTTCCCATTAGTACCAACTCCGTTGTTCCTCAGAATAAGCCTCTTGGATAGAGAGGAATTGTAAAGGGGAGATAGAAGCTAAATTCTCTCAAGCTATTTCTTGCATCTATACACCTCACACACAAAGAGAAGTGCAATAAAGCAGTTCATCTTCAAATGAGAAAATGCAACAATAGCATAGGTATTTTATGTCATTAATGAGTGGTAATTTACTAGTTGATAAGAATGAAGAAATCTGGACTTTTTAAGAGCATATTTGTATGCATTCAATTGACACCCAAATAATGTATGCCAAAAAAAAAAAAAAAAAGCCAGAAAACAATTCACATTCAACAAACTGGTGTTAAAAAAAAAAAAAAGTTTAAAACCTTGTTAGGGAAACAACTGAGTTAAAATACCAGCAAATATAAATAGGCGGATCATAGCTACAAATAAATCAAGTGGCTTAATATTCATTGGTTGTGAGGAGTCACAACAGTGTATATAATTAGTTATCTGGAAAAAAAAATAAAGTTTACCAGCTAAGGAAACACTGATATATCCAAACAAATTCAGGCCTGATGAAGTATGATCAGTTGGATCATAAAGGAAAAAACAAATATCTGTCATTCTATTCTCCTCAGGGATCAATTAGAGCTGTTAAAGCTGTGGGCTATAGTATCAAACTGGGTGATGCCAGCTGATTAGTCCCAGAAGTTCTAGAACAGCTGGCTGCCACCCAGAGTTCACTTGGTAGTGGGGGACCTAGAGTTTGGACTGCACAATAAACTGACACATCACAACTGACCTGGAAATATATCTGGTAAATCGAAACAGGTTTCATGTTTAAGAAATTGTATATGTTTAAAAAGGCAATATATTAACACTGGAATCTAAAGTAAACATATCAGGAACTTTAAAACTATAATTGGGGTGGAGGGAGTCAAAAAAAGTCCCCTCTTTTGTTTCATAATGGAAAGGGAACAATCTGTGGTTAAAAACTAACTAGATAAATCTTTTGTAAGATAAAACATCTCTGAGACCATAGCTGGAAGCCAATAGGACCAAAGAGGAAGTTACAATATTTTTTTTTTTTTTGTAATCAATTGACAGAAATTTGGGAGTGTGGAGGACAGAGAGAAATGGGAGACGTACATCAGGTAACACAACTGACCTTAAGAGAATAACTGGTGAGAAATTATTGCCAGGCAGATCACCAAAGGAAGATGAGACATTCTCTTAAATATTTTGCACTGCTGTGATGCAAAGCCCTTGCATTGCCCCAGATTTCCATTCTGATCTGGCACATACATCACTGTCTCTAATAGTGATAATGTAATAGTAATAATAAAGAAATGAGGAAAACTTTATCTTATCTGGGCCAGCTTGGGGCAGAAGAGGAGAAGTGGAGTGGGGGTATAACTACCTGGTTGTACTGGGAATGTAGAGTGATTTAAGAATAATCTTTTTAAAATGAAAGACTGCATTTTACCATATACTTTACCTTTTTTCTAAAATGCTCTATTTCAGGAAATTGCATGGCATCCTCCAGTGCCAAAAAGGGGAGGCATGTTAGACTTTTCTTTCCTTACATTTTCTCTAAGTCATATTCTACAAGTTTGTTTTCTAACATTTTCTGAAATTCAAAACCCCAGTGCTTCTGCTGTAATGTCCTGGTTTAATGAACTATTTTGTCATTCATGGATGGATTAATTGAATGACTTTGATCACTGTTGGCTTCCACACAGACTTAAATTCTTCCTTCGCATGACTGGGAAGTGAGCATTCTCGAATAGATAGCTATCTAACACACTCTTTTGGTTACAGTCTTTTAGGGCCTCATCCTTTGCAGCTCTACTTTTTAAGTACTGCTCTAGGGCCAACTACTAGTTGAGTAAAAGGGGGGATGGGATCTATCCAGGTAGACGGTTCATTTTATTTTTTTTTAACATTTTTATTTATTTATTTATTCATGAGAGACACGGAGAGAGAGAGAGAGAGAGAGAGAGAGGCAGAGACACAGGCAGAGGGAGAAGCAGGCTCCATGCAGGGAGCCCGACATGGGACTCCATCCCGGGTCTCCAGGATCATGCCCTGGGCTGAAGGCAGAGGTAAACCGCTGAGCCACCCAGGCTGTCCAGATGGTTCATTTCAATTTGGATTTTAAAATAAATTTAAGAAAGTTTTTAGATTGTGTCTTAGGAGATGTAATATGCTCATGTGAATGGTCTGTTTGTAGAAAAGGTAGATTTGGAAGAAATTCTTTTCCATGATTACTTTGTCCATTGAACACCTTCTTCCCTTTTTTGTTTCACCCTCAATTAATATCCCATAGAATCCTACTTACATGAACACTGTAGAAATATGCCCTGTGCCTTAAGTATAAATTCAAAGTTACTTAGAATGGTATAAAAGGCCATAATCTTGCCTTTGGCTAAAAATCCAATTACATTTCCCTTTGCTCATAACCTCATGATTTATGTGTTATTAATGAAAAATGTATTTAATAATCTGCGAAAAAAATCCTGTTTTGTGAACTCTAGACTGGAAAATCTCTTATCTCCCCTTCTTCTGCCTCTTTTTTCTTACTAAACTGGCTTAATGCTGTCTAAATTGAACTTTCTGCAAGGAAAGAATGTTTTATAGCTGCACAATTCAGCATGGTAGATGTGAGCTACCATGGTAGCTGTTGAGTCCTTAGAGTGTAGGTAATATATCTCAGAGAGTGAAATTTTAATTTTTAAAATTTTAGTTAATATAAAGATAAGTTAGAATAGTCACATGTGTCTAGTGGCTCCGTATGAGACAGTGTGGTTCGAGCTATTTCACTTAGGCTATTAACAAAACCTCTACCGGCGACGTACACCAGCTTCCAAGCTGAAGATGACCTGACATTTCTCTTTCCTCGGTGTGTCTAACCACTTCTTTCCGTGTTCTTTAATCTTCTAGTGTCTGACATCACTTTTATTTCCATTTTTTAAGTCCTTTCCTTTCTTAGAAAAAAAAAAGGTTTTAATTCTTACCCTTCTTGACTCAAGGTGCTTCAGATTTTAACTGGCTGGAAATGGAATTCTTACTCAGATTTGTCTCTGCTGACTTTGACAGGGAGTACGAAGATGCCCACTCAGGGGCCACTGGGGTGATTTCCTCAGTCATGCATGTAAGGGCAGTATTTTAATCTCTCATCTCAAACCCACCTCAACAACAGCAAAAAAATCTACCTATACAATACATTTTACTTTCATCTTAAATCTTCTTATTTATAAAAAAAAGTATCTAGAATTATAATGATTAGTAGAGCTTGATACTTCAGCAGCCAGGCTTACTTCGCATGAATCGGCTCACTCATTCCAGAAGCTCTACCTTGGCATGAGATACAGTTGGCAGCTTTGGTACTTAAATTCCTTGTTGACAGAAAGATGGGTGAACGGCGTACTGAGTGTTTATGAAAAGGCATCTTGGTTCCTTATGCTAGAAATAAACACAATGCTGCTTTAGAAAGACAAGCAATCCAAACTCAGAGCAGTTCTTGGTATTAATGTCCTACTGGAGGCAAAATGAAAAAGGCTTGTTTGATTTCTGACCTTATATGTTGAGCATAGAAAAGGAAAAGTGGTCATTAAAATATTTTAAGGAGTCAAAATGAGAGTAAAGTAAAAGCATGATTTATGACTAAGCAATTCCTAGAATTATGTGATTTAAAAAAAACAAATTTGATTGAACTATAACAATTATTCATGCAAAAAAATAAAAAATAAAAAAACAATTATTCATGGAATTATAGACATCAGGGAATATTTTTATCTAGAGTTACATTCTTGGCTTTAAAAATAAAACATGAAAATATAGCCAATTCAAAGGTATTGTATTTTTTGATACATGCAGGAAAAAAAATCTATGCTTAAATGTGAACTTTCTGGAGATTGAAAAATTGTATCAATATAGATAAAAGAAAACCACTATATAATGGTTCAGTAACTATACTTTACCTCTAATGATGAAAATAAAATATGCTTGGTGGGAAAAAAAAAATCTTTGAAGGCAGAGTCTCTGTCCAATGATCTGTGACCTGAAGATATACAAAAGGACTGAAGCAAAGTAGGTGCTCTAGCAATGATTTCTAAGCCAGTGACAGAAATAATGATTGAGGACTAAATGTAGAGTCAGAAAGCAGAGTCCTTTCCGAGCTGCGCTGTCAAATACTGTTATGATCTGGGCAAACTTCTGTATCCTTCAAGCCTAAACTTCTTTATAATAAAAGGACATTTTGTCCTCGGAAAAAAAATTAATTTATTGTATTTGCATACTGTTTTGTTTCGACTCTTATTAACACTCATGAGCCCAGACAAAGTGGAAGTCATTAGGGTATTATGAAAATTTTCTCAGACTGTGATCACAAGTTCTGATACCTAACCTCATTTCTGCTGCTATATGACCTTTTATTTTTATTTTTATTTATTTATATATTTTTATATGACCTTTTAAAGTCACTTTGAACCTTTCCATCATTACTTTTGTTTAGAATTATTTCCACTATCGGTTCTTACACTAAGAGTTGGTTATTTCTAGGCAATTACCTGAATCAGAAGCACATAGGACTGGTGAGGATGCTGTAACATCACCAAGCATCTCTTTGTAAGACCTTCAGGTTGGTGATAGAATGTTCTTAAGAAATGAATAAAGAGGCACCTGGGCGGCTGAATTGGTTAAGCATCTGACTCTTGATTTCGGCTCAGGTCATGATTGCAGGGTTGTAAGATTGAGCTCGGCCTTAAGTTCTGAGCTGGGTGTGAAGCCTGCTTAAGATTCTCTCTCTCTCTCTCCCTGCCCTCCCCCAGCCTAATAATAAAAAATAAAAGTGAATAAATGATGCAAATCACTGATGTACATATTCTAAAATGTCATAAAATTATATTCACCGTTCCTTTGATGAGGCAACATGTATCAGCCCACTTAGCAAGATAGCTAATACTGAGAAATTTCAGTACTGTAGGAGGTCAGGTATTTTCAATGAATTTCCCCACGATGATAGTGAGTGCCTTCACCAAATTCTGCTGGAGCTCAGTCAGAGATTTACACAGCTGAGAACTTCCAATTTTCTGATATTGCTTGCTATCTAAAAGCTTCATCTTTCTCCAGTAGAGTTTCGGAAGATTAAGTCTTAATGGCATGAATTATATTATATAAGTTCCTATAAAGATATGAAATTTTAAAGAGTAATTTCAGTGTCAATTTAATTAATCCTTCAAAGCTCATACATTTTCAAGCAATTAAATTTAATTTTTAAAGATCTGTTTCCTTGGTCACTTCATTTGTAATGTGAAATCTTTGTAAAAATCTTTGCAAATTTGAAGTAGAGGTCTTTTTTTGTAATTGTTAAGAAATCATTTGCTCTGAGAAAAAAACTTAATTTTCTCAGAATTCTTTCTGAGATAGTAATTCTAAACTGAAAAAACTGTAAGGTACTTATTGTATTGTATTGGAACGAAACAAAATGTTTCTTTGGTGTTTTTTTCCTACTATTCCATTAAATATTGTGATGGTCATATTTATTTGCCTGTTTTCAACATTTGCAGACACAGAATAAAATTACTGTAATTTTCTGAGCCTCCTCATAATCCTATTATTGAATTCTATCATCTCAAGTGGTTTATGCGATGGAAAAGCCAGTAATTATGACTGTGTCATTAATTATTACTTGCCATCCTAAAAATAGAAACTAAGAGCCTGGAGTTTATTGGCTTTGGTTAAAACCTTTTGGCACCAATGTAGTCTGTGCCCTCACATAAGGAGATGCTCTGTTAGAAAAAGATACTAGAAAAAAGTTGGAAGCTGAAGAATGCACTAAACTTGCCTAATGGCCATAAATACATACTCCCCAGTAAGCCATGTACACAAAGGCCTAATCTGTGAATATAGACTGAGAACTTGACTCCAAATGCAGTCACATGGGGGGTTAGGGCTTCAGTGTATATATTTGAGGCGACACAATTGAGTCTATAACAGGACACACTGAGCAAAGTTAAAAGACATCCTATAGAAGGAGAGAAAACGTAAACCATATATCTAATAAGGGTCTGGTATCAAAAACATACAAAGAATGCTTGTAATTTTATAAAATAAAGACAAAACAATTAAAGATTATATAAATTATATTAATTAAAAAATTTAAGGAGCACCTGGGTGGCTCAGTGGTTGAGCATCTGCCTTTGGCTCAGGGCGTGATCCCGGGGTCCTGGGATCGAGTCCCATATCGGGCTCTCTGCATGGAGCCTGCTTCTCCCTCTGCCTGTGTCTTTGCCTCTCTCTCTGAGTTTCTTATGAATAAAAAAATAAAAAATTTAAAATCTATTAATGTCATGTCGTTATTCCATGTGCCTATGCACCTGGGAAGAAATCAGTCATCTGAAGGTAGGGAGAGTGGCTTTTGTGATAGGCTGGCAGAAGTCTCTAGTAGTCCTTTTGGCTACTAATGCCTAGATATTTGCTTTTCTGAGTATATAACACATCCATCCTTTCCCTAATGGAAGCAACACTAACGCCATTCATTTACTTATATTCATTAATAGCTAAACATTCAAGATCTCTGAGTGACATGGAATTCCCCCCAACAGATCCAAATAAGACGTGGACCTATCTTGAAATCTACAAACCGAAATTCTAGATACAGGCGCCATGTACACCCACAGATACTCCATTGAGAGAAGAAGAGTCTGAGAAACACACTAGTGGATAGCCGGTTCCCCTGCTTCCTAGTGGCCCTCTTTGACATGACCCACCCCCAAAACAATTTCAAGGACTTTTTTAAGGTTCAGAGTTTTAAAAACAAAACATCTTCCCTAGAAACTTTTGTGAATTGTTTGCACTTGTGACTGTTTTAAATTTAAACTGAGTGTTCAAAGCCAAAACCAAAATAAAAATAAAAATAAAAACAAAACATGAAAAATAAAAGACTGCTCTGGCCAGAATAAGTATCCTAGCTAGCTCACAGTGTAAGAACTTGATTCTTCTCTTGGGGACACGTTTTTCCCCATTGTCCATTGTGACCCTGGATTTGTCTTTGGGAACATTGGAGAGAGGAGACTGGTGTACGGTTATTCAATAGCTTTCTCTGGCTGCCATGTCTCAGATACGCGTTGTGGAGTTTACCATTCTTGAGGGTTAAAAAAATCTTGTAGCCCTTTTCCTATTGGTGTCATTTGGCCATGGAGAGTGTTTAAGGCTTTTAGTTACAAGTCAAAGTAGGTTTCTTTAAACGAAATTACCTGAAAAATATTGGAAAAATCTTATTTGCTTCTACCCAATTGTATATTCACATAATCACAGTCAAAGCCTTTGTCCAGATAAAATTTTTAAAATGTGAATGAGATTTCTTGTTTCCTTTCTAGCTTCTGGGTTCTGTTCATCCTTCTTGTGATATGGTAGCCATGTCTTTGTAGAGAAGAGGACAAGACTGCTAAGGCTGGAGTTATGTAGACTCTTGCCTGTTTCAGTTTGAGATAAAGGCAAAGCTAGATATTTCCAACTTCAAAGTTTGTCTATCTCCTATTTGTAGACTCCAGGCAGAGAAAATCTCCTTTAATAAGCTCTGTTTCCTTTCTCTATCTGTTTTCCTTTTACCTCAAACATAAATTAATTTATCACTTGTAGGACTCTTCTGAAAAAGTGTAAAAGCAGTGAACATAATGCAAATTTAAAAAGTAATCTCAGGGGCACTTGGGTGGCTCAGTGGTTGAGCGTCTGCCTTGGGCTCAGGTCGTGATCCCAGGGTCCTGGGATCGAGTTCTGCATTAGGCTTCCTGTGGGGAGCCTGCTTCTCCCTCTACCTCTGTCTCTACCTCTATGTCATTAATTTAAAAAAAAAAAGTAATCTCAACATTTCCCTAATATTATGCCTGAAATTAACATGTTATTCTATTTGAAGATAAAGCAGATGACTTATTCGCTAAAACATGACAGGGTTACCAGCTTCCTAGCCTGTGATAACTATGTTTTTACCCCTAACCACTCTGCTAATTCCATACACCAAATCCATAATTTATATTTTGGTTTTTGCAGAGTAGCATTCCCAGTACCATATTCTGTATCTGGGTGGACAATGTTTGTCTGTGAATTACAGACATATTTAAAAAATGGCTTAAAACAAAGTTTAGTTTGCTGTGACAGTAGTAGTCCCACCTAGTATTTAAGTTGGCCATGACCGGGCTATTTTCCACTTCCTTTCTTACCATGCCCATTAGAGCTTTATGTCCTCACAGTTCAATATGAAACTGTAGCCCTCAGGTGGCTAATTCCGAATTATGCAAATATGGGTCTCAGAAGCCCTTTTGTACATTTCTCAAGATGGGTTGTTATGTAATATTCCAACTTTTGTTCCTTTGGTCACATGCTGTTCCTCAATTCAAAGTAAGATGAGAATTGTATCTTCTATTTCAGTTGGCTTTGATGTTGGTTAAAAACTAGAGATGTGGGATGATGGAAAAGGCCACAGGGCAGAGAGCCAGTAGCCTCTGCATGGGATATCTTATTGTTCTTTAACTTTGCCACTTTTTAGAATCATTTTAACAATTAGTGGGATGACCTTTATATGATATTAAAAGGTTGTAAAAGGGGCATGACCCCCCTGACTTCATGCTTTTTAAACTTTATTTTTCTTTTATAACTTTTACTCATCATCATGCATTCTTCCTTATGATATTTCATGAGCCTGACCTCAAATATAAGAAGAATATTAAATAAGTGATCGTGATTATTCAGTTGGCAGATATTTCAAAGGTAGATGTAACATGGATTGAAGAAAACGAATCCCATATAAATAAAGGAAACCAAAGTATGTGACCATTTCTTTGCTGATGTGATGATGATTCGATCTGCCAGGTTAGTTTTAAGTCATAAAGATAACAAAAATACATATGATTTTAATATACCATTTAGCTAGTTTTACTTAGATTGTAAAAAATTAAGACCTAAAAAACATTTTATGTATATCATGTATATTTTATATGTACATTAATAAGTTTTTATATTTATATACTCATGCGATGTATATTTTATATCTACATGTCTATACATGTTTACATTATATATATTTATAAATGCATGTATATTTTATATACATACAATTTAAAAAGTTAACTTAAATACATAAATAAGTCCATGCATAGATGAAATAATTTCCTGTGTTTCTTTTAGAATATGTGTCATAAACTATAGGAAGACAAACCCCAACTTTATTTCAGTTAATAAACTAGTTATTGCACTCTAAAGTGCAGCAAATGCTATGACAAGAACCAGACCACACGTAGTGAGTATGTTCATGTGCCTACTTTTAGGGCCATATTTACTTGTGATTCAACGCACAGTTTGCAGTTTTTTGATTCTGTGCCCTCCAACATTCTGCCTCCAAATAGTCTTAAAATATTTTCTTACTATAAAGTACATGAACTTGTTAGAACTTCACATAGTATTTAAGTGAGGGAATAGCTGCTTGGCATTTCTGGGAAATTGATTTTTTCCCCCAGACTTTTAAGCCTGAGAAGAAAATCAGTCCAGAATTTTGGAAAATAGGAAAAAAAAAAGATAATTACTCTTTAGGCATTGAAGCTTAATAATCGATAAAGAAAATCCTTTCGGATCAAGGATTTCACTGGCATCAAGTAGAAAAGAACAAAAAGCCAGCCAAACAGAGCTGAAGGTGAAAGGTCATCCTTTCTGGAAGGCTAGAAAGGAGTCCATGAGGGAGAAGCAGTTCCCAGTAAGATCAAAGTGCAAGTGATGGTTTGGAAAAGAATAATTGAGATCATATCAGAAAAAAAAGATAGATTTCTGTAATATATATGAAAATTCTACATATTATTGAGAAAAAAGTGAACAGGGCAACTACAACATTGGTGAAGCTCATGTGGACTTTTGGAAAAAGAAACATAGATGAATCTTCAGTATACAGCCACGTGCTTATGATCACTTCTCGTAAAATAGATGCAAATGAAAACTAACATGATACAGTTCAAGAACTAAGTGAGGACAACTACTAGAAAATTTGATAACACATAGTGAAGTCTAGTCCTATTAAAAATTGCAAAAACCTTCCCTTGGCCACTATCCATAGATTCATTTAAAAACATAAATTTACCCCATAGCATTATCAACATCTAACACACTCTACAGTTTATTTTATGGAGAATGCACATGCACTTTTATTTGTTTTAAATAAACCCCGTATAGGCTATATGAACACGGTTCAAGCTTTTTCTAGATCACCACGCCAATCCTGGGGCCAGCAGAAAAATGCTTCTAGGCCATTCCTTTCTCTTCTCTTTCCCTCCTTCCTTCTCTCCACTTCCTTTCCTTTGTCTTCCTGATTTTCTTACCTCTAACTTCATCTTTCTCTTTCTTGCCCAGGTCAGCCTGGCACAACACTTCTCTTTCAATCACTGAGGAGACAGCTTCAGCACAAAAAGCGGAAAACCAAAGCTCACTATGTTGTCAAGAGCCAAATGCTAGGGATCCCTGGGTGGCGCAGCGGTTTGGCACCTGCCTTTGGCCCAGGGCGCGATCCTGGAGACCCAGGATCGAATCCCACATCGGGCTCCCGGTGCATGGAGCCTGCTTCTCCTTCTGCCTCTGTCTTTGCCTCTCTCTCTCTCTGTGTGACTATCATAATTAAATAAAGGAAAAAAATGTGTTTAAAAAAAATAAATAAAAAGAGCCAAATGCTAAAACCCTGTGCTGGGCTGGGACACAGATCTTTAGAATTTGCTTCTGTCGCCGTTTTATAGGTTGAAGTATTTTTTTTATCAGTGAAGAAAAAGAGATAGACAGCTGTTGTAGCTGAGCTCTGCACAACCTTCACTACACCTCAGTAACATAAAATACAAGATTAATTTAGAAGCAACATTCTCCTGTCCCTAGGACTAATAGTAAGTTTGATCATTTTAATGATCATGAAGTTGAGGCAGGAAACAAATACTATGGGTCTGTTTGTCAACCATGATCCTTCTCAACTGTTCTCGTCTTTCTATTTTTTTTTTTTGTTGTTGTTGTTGTTGTTCTTTTTTTTTGTTCTTTTTTTTTTTTTTTTTTTTTTGTTCTCGTCTTTCTAAATGAATGGGGATGAGAACTAGAAATCAAAATCAAGTGGCTTGTAGTGAAGTCTTTGCCAGTTTCTATGATCAGTGATATTCTCATCATTGAGTGTAAGTCTTCATTGATCTGTTGGAACATTTTAATTTTAGAGGAAATGACCAGAAATGTTAGCAAGTGCTATAAAAATAAAAAAGAAAAGAAAAGAAAAGAAAAAAAGATCTCAGTAAGCAGGCTTTGGAGGGTAAGTGGAATGTAGCAATTTCAAATAAGCTGGTCCAGATAGTCATGACTGTGTTCAATTATGTAATTATGAAATACTTAGTCCAGAAGATCCACTACATTATAGAATTTTTAAAAAGTTAACTTTTTATTACTATTTAAGGGATTATATTCAACTGGGAAATAATTTAAAGGGTTTTAAAAATTGATGCACTCTGTATATTTAAGGTGAGAAATGAAGCATTTTAAAACAACAGAATTTCATTTTTATTTAAACTTTCTTGAAGGACTCTTTGAAGACAATAGAGGTAAGAAAGAATTGTGGCATAGGGCCACACAAAATAAACCAAACTACCATGAAACTCATGAGAGATAGGCCATGTGTTAATGGACAAGGTTTCCTTTCAAACCAAGTACTTGTGCACGTGTGTTCCTCCGTTACCTCAGATCTTTCTAGATGTCGTTTGCTCTGTTTTCAAAATCTCCCCTCAACTATCCTCAAATGTGAAAAGTAATTTCAAAAGAGGATTAATGTGTAAAAGAAGAATAGACACTCCTTGATTTGGTGATAGCTTTCTGTCCTTAGAATGGAACCGATGGAGATAAAGATTGTTCAGAGATCACTATTACTTCAGCCTACATACCATGGCAGTGAGGTCTGCGAGGCTCTATTTTTCCACAGCACACCTGATGACTTGGATGATTTTGCTAACACTCACCTTTCATCATTGATCATTTTTCAATGTCAGATATAAATATTTTATTTTGGAGAGAAAAAAAATATTATCATGTACCCTTTGTATAAATGTTTTCCTAAATTAAAAAATAAGTTGTTTAATTCAAACATAAGAATAACATAGCCCATTAAATTCTGGAATACCATTGAAAGGGAGTGTAACCTTGTCAGCCTCGCTATTGTATATGCGTTTAGAAGACCTAGAAATCTTTTCTGTTTCAGTTATGTTTCTTTTATTGTACTGTTTCATTCTAGAACACATTGCAGGGTTAACAGTTTTTAAAGTAACTCATAATTTTGTGCACATCTCTGCCATATTATTACAATCTGCATTCTGTTTAAGGTTTAATTTTAAAAATAATTGCCTCTTATTAAAATCCCCCACATTACATTATTGCTGGTCATGCAGAAAATTACTTTGCTGCAGGAAACAAAACCATCCAATATAATCTTTTCTCCTTATAGCAGAGGAGATAATTGGATTAATCACAAGTCAAAATCTTGGAAGTAAAGTACTTTGTTGGCTAAACTGAGCCATGCCTGTCATTTAGAGATGACAGATAATAGAGCCTCAGTGATGCTAGATAATCAAATGCAACTGGTTGCCATAATAATGAATATTTTTAAAATATTAAAATGTGTTAATTATCCACTGAGTATGAGGAGAAGCTGGATTAGCCCCATGGGGAACTAGTTGCCTTGTTAAGACATCATCATATAACCATGACCATGTAGGAAACTTTCTGCTCAACCTACCTGATACCATATTGTAAATGCTAAAAAGCACTTTACACAGTAGAAGAGGTCTTTTATACTGTGAGATTTGATACTGTGAGGATAACATTGGATCCTAATACTGTCCAGTGGCTTGATTCCTCAACGATTCTCTTTGTTTTGTTAGAATTAATGATTTAAAAAGATACTTTTTAGAGCAATGCCTATACTGATTTTTAAGAATGAGATAAAAAATTTAACAAAGCGTTTTACTTGAGAATATTTAGGCATATGTTATTTTGAAATTTTAGATATGAAAGGAATTATCAATGAAGAAAATAGAGGCTGCATTACTTATGGAGAAAAACCATTAATGAAAAAGTCAGAATGAAAATTCATGTCAACCATGCTTAGGAAAATACTCATCGTGTTGCTACTCAAGTTCATCTAGGAAAATTGTAAAGTGAATCACTTAGTATATTCAGGAAATTATAGGAGAAACCTCATAAAATTTAACTGTAGCACGTATAAAGAAAAATTCACACATTTCAAGTGTACAACACAAAATGAAGACACCCTGGTGACTACCACCCAGATCAAGACATAGAATATCACCAGAAAAGCTTTTTCGTGTTCCCTCCTGATCATTAATCTCTCTTCTCCCAAAAGAAAATGACCGTCATGACTTCTAAAGCTATGAATTAATGTTATGTATGCAGCATGTATTATTTTATGCTTTGCATAATTTGCTCAAAATTATGTTAGTGAAATTCATTGGATATGACAGGAATGTTTTTTGTTTGTTCGTTTGTTTGTGTGTGTGTGTTCAAGTGTATAGCTTTAGTTCAGGAGTTATACAATTGTAAAATAAATTATCATATAAAGGATTGCACAAATTAGTGGTGGATTTCTTATATTATTTAGTTATTATGTCTAATGTGGTTACAAACATTTTAATAAAAATCTTTTGGATCAATAATTATGCTTTTGATTATATACCAAGGAGTAAAATTGTTGAGGCATAAAGAATGTTTATGTGTAAATCATGTAGAAAATGCCAAAATGGGGGATCCCTGGGTGGCGCAGTGGTTTGGCGCCTGCCTTTGGCCCAGGGCGCGATCCTGGAGACCCGGGATCGAATCCCACGTCAGGCTCCCGGTACATGGAGCCTGCTTCTCCCTCTGCCTGTGTCTCTGGCTCTGTCTCTGCCTGTGTCTCTGGCTCTGTCTCTCCTTCTATCTCTCAAGAATAAATAAATAAAATCTTTAAAAAAAAAAAAAAAAAAAAAGAAAATGCCAAAATGTTTGGCCAATGTAGTCATACCAATTTGCAGTCTGATCACAAGTGTGTAATAGTCGTCTTTCCTACAAATCCTTGCTGAACGATAGTATTGATAGTCTTTTTTAATTCTAACCATTTGAGTGGTATGTAATTACTACATTTCCAATAATTTGAGAAGTTCCTACAGAGCATATAACAAGACAGACCATATCCTGGGCCATAAAACGGCCTTTACAAATTATAATAGAAATAATAAAATCTATTTTATTACCTTATTTATGTAATTCAATTTAAATTTACTATCACTATAGTTGGGTTAATATCTACCATGTTGGTTTCTGTTTTCTTTCCTTTTTTTTTTCCAATATTTTATTATTTATTCATGAGAGACACAGGGAGAGAGGCAGAGACATAGGCAGAGAAATAAGCAGGCTCCCTCTGGGGATCCTGATGTGGGACTCGATCCCAGGACCCCAGAATCACACTCTGAGCCTAAGGCAAACGCTCAACCGCTGAGGCACCCAGGTGGCTTGATTCCTATTTTCTATTCATTGCCCTTGTTCTTAATTTTTTGTTTGGCCCTCATTTTAATTGTGGTTTTTATTTGACTCCATTCTCCTCCTCTACTAGCATATTAGCTAGACTTTTTTGGTAGAAAGTTTAGTGCTTTCCCTTGTTTCTACGAAACACATTTTTAAATAACGCTTTATGTAAACAACTTTTCAAAATAATCTTCCCTTGTAGTACAAATATCCTATAATTAGTATAATCAATTTCTCTCTCCTACACCATGTGACCTTGTTGTTAAGATAATTGTATTTATCTATCTGCTATAATTAATTAACAATATTATTTAAATATCATTACTAAGATCAATTAAAAATAAAAAAAAACATTGTATTTTACCTCATTTATTTTTTTGGTCAGCTTCTCCTCCATTATTTATGTAGAGCCAAGCAAGCAGACCTCAGAAGCTTTATCTCTGTGGATGCACCTCTACCCAGATTTCAGATTACTTGGTATACTGTGAATGTTTGTTTTTCTGATGGGGCAAGAAAAGTTGATGATTTTCAATTTATTCAACATTTTCTTGTTATGATGGGAGTGATGACTTCCAAACTTTTATATAATGGAGGTAAAACTAGAAATCTTTTAAATTCATTTTTATGAATTTAGAAACTGCTGGCCTTAGCAGTTTACTATAGTCACTTAATAATACTAATAGTTAATACTTAGATTTTTTTAGATTTTGTGCACATTTACTTATGCATCTCTAAGTATCCACATTTTCTCATTTTTCAGTTCTCTCTTTCTTTCTTTCTTCTTTCTTTCTTTCTTCTTTCTTTCTTTCTTCTTTCTTTCTTTCTTCTTTTCTTTCTTTCTTTCTTTCTTTCTTTCTTTCTTTTTTCTTTCTTTCTTTCTTTCTCTTTTAAAAAATTCTATTTATTTATTCATAAGAGACACAGAGAGAGAGAGAGGCAGAGACATAGGCAGTGGGAGAAGTAGACTCCATGCAGGGAGCCCAGAGTGATACTCGATCCCAGGACATCAGGATCGCACCTTGGACTGAAGGTAAGCGCTAAACCACTGAGCCAACCAGGCATCTTTCTTTCTTTCTTTTTTCTTTTCTTTCTTTTTTCTTCTTTTCTTTTCTTTTATTTTCTTTTCTTTTTTCTTTTCTTTTCTTTTCTTTTCTTTTCTTTTCTTTCTTTTCTTTTCTTTTTTCTTTTCTCTTCTTTTTCTTTCCTTTTCCTTTTCTTTCCTTTTCTTTCTTTCTTTTTCTTTCTTTTTTTTTCTCTTCTTTCTTCTTTCTCTCTTTTTTCTTCTTTTTTATTTCTTTCTCCTCTCTTTCCTCCTCCATCATAATTCTTTCATTTCTTTATTGGCTAGGATCTCAGCCCAGTATTTAATATAATCAAAAGAAAAAATAGAAAAATATTTTAAGTGAATTCAAGTAAAATCTTTGAAATGTGTGGGGTGCAGGCAAAAGAATGGTTAGATAAAAATTCCAAACTATAATCGCCAATAATAGAAAATAGGAAAGGAATTGAAAATCAGTCATATCAATGTCTACCATTAGAAGCTAGAAAACAAATTTACATAAGTAAGATGAAGAAACTAAATACAAGAGCAGATATCTATGAAAAAGAAAATTAACCAACAATAAAGGGAATAAATAAAACCAAAATTTTAATTTTTAAAAAATTATTAAATTTGGTTATAAATAACTGGACGGTAAGCAAATGTAATGAAAGTGTAGATCCAAAAACAACAAAAGAGAAAGTGTAGCTCCTACTACATATATAAGAAATAGTAGATATTAAGATAATATTGTTGAACAACTTTATGCTTCCAAAACTAAAACATTTCAATAAAATTGGCAATATCATAAAAGGCACAAATGATCAAAACTGATTCAGGAAGAAATAGAAAATCTGAATAGTCCGTCTTCTTGAAAAGGGACACAATTATTCATTAAAAACTTTTCTATAAAGAAAAGTCCAAGCCTACATGAATATCTTGGTAAGTTCAATTAAATATTAAGGAATAAATAAGGGATCCCTGGGTGGCGCAGCGGTTTGGCGCCTGCCTTTGGCCCAGGGAGCGATCCTGGAGACCCGGGATCGAATCACACATCGGGCTCCCGGTGCATGGAGCCTGCTTCTCCCTCTGCCTGTGTCTCTGCCTCTCTCTCTCTCTCTGTGACTATCATAAATAAATAAATAAAAATTTAAAAAAAAGGAATAAATAATATAAATCTTATATGAGAAAGCATAGTAAATGTTTTCTTATTTCATTTAATGAGAAAAAAATTACCATGACACCAAAGGTATAAAAAGTACTAAAAATATTGCTTTTATAGTTAAGTATGTATCTATTTACACAGTAGAAAGGTATAAACATTGATATTTAAATAGATGCAAAAACATAAATACAAAAATCTTTAGCAAAATATTAGCTAACAAAAAACATATAAAGAATTAGGTTATTATAAACAAGTTGTAGTTCTACAATGTAATGTAATATTCGAATGTAATATTTGTTTGATTTTGGAATAGCAATAAATGTAATTCACCACTCTACTAGAAGTCCTAGCATGTGTGATAAAGAGAAATTGAAAAACATGTAGAATAAAAATGAAGCAATAAAACACAATCTTCATTTTATATTTGATATGATTGTGGAGAAAATCCTAAGGAATCTGTAAAAAAATATATTAATAACTAGAAAATTCCATAAGTTCACCAGAAAAAATTTCAACATACAAAAACTAATTGCATTTCTATCTAGTAGAAAGAGTAGAATATGGAATAAAATATAATTTACAATATCCAGTACATAATATATTTAGAGAAACAATCTAGCATGTGTAATACCTCAAAACTGAAATCTCCAATAGAATTCTGAGAGAAATAAAAGAAGACTTAATCATTTTCATTGATTTTAAGACTTAATATTATTAATCTGTTGATTTATGAAATCTGGACCAAAGTTCGAGGAATTTTTTAGGCAGATTGCCAAGATGATTCTAAAATTTATATAGAAATTCAAAGGACCTAGAAGAGCCAGACCAATTGAGGAAGAAGAATGGGATTGGAGGCCTTAGCATTTGACGACAAGTCTTACAATAAAATTACAACAAAAAGGTAAGGTGGTATCTATTAGGAAAGATATAGAAAAAAGTGGAGCAGTATAGATAGCCAGGAATAGGTCCACAGATATTTGATCGTTTGATTTTTTTTTTTTTTTAAGTAGGCTCTAGGCAGGACATGGGGCTCAAACCCATAGCTCCAAGATCAAGAGTTGTACACTTTACTAACTGAGCCAGCCAGGTGCCCCAATCATTTGAATTTTTTGAAGATGTCAAGGAAGGCCAATGGGCAAAAGGAAAGTCTTTTCAAAAAATAATGCTGGGACAACTGTATATGGAAAAAAAAAAAACAACTATGAAACTCAACCCATGTGTAAACAAAATTCCTGCAAATGATTCATAGGACAAAATGTAGATATTACGATTATAAAACTTCCGGAAAAAAAATTCAAACTTTTAAATATGCAAAAACTTCATATACAAATATAAAATAAAAAGATAGACTGTTTTAAAGTCATATGTAAAGTATACTTAAGATTATTTCCAAAAATTAAGCCATTGATAGTTATTGCAAATTACTAGAGAAAAAGACATGGACAGTAAGATCGAAGAGATCCAAATAGGAAAATAATGAAGTGTCCTTGTCAGAAGGTCTGGAAGAAAGCATGTATTACAAAGACAGCTATCCCATGGGGAAAATAAAAACATAAAATGGGATTGAGGGGGAAATTACAAATAACTTTAAAATGCATGAGATAAAAAAACGAGGCAGGACATTGGCTTAATGCTAGCAGTAATCTCATGCTATGTTTAGCTTGTTTAAAAACAAAAAAAGACAAAACAATCACATCTGAATAATTTATGGAACAGACCCATTGAAAAATTTTACTTGTAAAGAAGTAAGATGTGTCCTGGTTAATAACTTTTCCTAAAGCAATTAAGATTTGAATGAAGTTAGTGTATTCTAAACAAAATGGGTTAGAGATGGAGCTGATAATGAATCATTTTTAGTTCAACATTGTTTATAATTCAAATTTTCCCACCATTTGTGACCAATGGGCCCATGAGTAACTCTCTCAGAGAGAAAACAGCAAATTTTGATGAACAAAATCTACTAGACAATTTTGTTAAGTTTTCTGTGTTAGGTTCTGAAGCATTGGCAAACTTGCTTAAAATAATATGCGCAAATGAGACAGGAAACTACTTCTTACTCTTGATTTTTTGGGAGCATGTTGAAACACGGAAATGACAAATTTCCCAAGGAGATGGAGATTGGCCCTTTTCAGTCAAGACAACTAGTTTAGATGATAAAGTGTTTTATTACTTCTTTGAATTGTAAAGATTATTCAGTGATATTGTGAGGGATAAGATTTCCTAAAAAGTAGAGTGAAATGCCATCAAGGGATTTCTGTTTTCTTTATGTGACTTTGGACATTAATACCCTAGGCCATAATGAGGAGATTGGTAATGAGTAGGAATAGTCAACAAAATTACTTCTAACAGTGATAAGTCTTTTTGGAATCTGACAATAAATCTAAATTAGGCAAAGCGAATATATTTTATTTCTAATTATAAAACTTTTGGAAGCAAAAATGTGCTTATGAACCTGTCCATCCAATAGCCATGTAGGAGTAGCAGCACGCCAACATTCCAGATGATTCATTATATGTCAGCATACATTCGCAAAGTGAATTTTTGCAGGTATATATTTGCTAAAATGTGTGCTAAAGAAAATCTCCACAGGGTCCTGCCTCCCCCACATCCATTTATTTCCATTAATGACAATCTGTACCCAATTTGTGGACAACACACTCTTCATAAAGTCAGTTTCATGTTCATCAGTAGGTGAATATATATAGGCTGATTTTCCTTTTACTTCACTGCAAAATCAGAGCAGATGGATATGAAACAAAATATTTCTCTGCTTGGCTAGAATAGTGAATTCATAACAGTATTTCCAAATATTGAAATAAGTAAATTGCAATCAAAGTCTCATGGTTTATGCATCTTCTGTTCAACTAAATCCATCAATTTATCGTTAAGATTTACATTGTTATCTCTAAAAAAACACTTTTTTTTCAGTTCTGATGTTTATCAATTATCTTTAAACAGTAAGAAGAGATTGTAATACAGATGTCATAGTATCAACAAAACATAAATCTTGCCTGTGTAACATAGTACAGAAGTGAGGGCTATTTCAAAAACCACTTTGCTGGATTGAATTTGAATTTCAGTAGATTGGAGTGATTCCGGCTTTATTTTTTAAATTTAAATCATGTTGAATTTTTGTGGTTACTTTGTGGAAAGAATATAAATCTTGAAAGTATTTTTAGAGACTTATTTAAAGTGAGGAGACTTTTCTTATTAAGAATGAATGTCAGAAACTCAAACAAATGCAGAATTTTTTAAGTGTTTGCTGAGATTTAATTAGAATTATATTTTACATTAGAATACTGCTATGAATTTCCATATGACTGAAAAGAGCTATGAACATAAATATGTTAGAGCTGAAAAGGGATCAATTTTTCAGCCACTAATACTTAATATATGTTACATGAGTAAATTTACACATAGAAATTCATAGAAAAAATCAGAAAATATATGCTAATATGTTGATAATGATTTTTTAAAGTAAATTCAGCTTAAGAATTTTGGATATCTGGGCTCCTGGTGCATGGAGCCCGCTTCTCCCTCTGCCTGTGTCTCTGCCTCTCTCTCTCTCTCTCTCTCTCTCAATCTCTCTGTGACTATCATAAATAAATAAATAATTAAAAAAAGAATTTTGGATATCTGTCAAGAAAATTGAATTTTATGTTTAATTTGCATGTGCTATTTGTTTAAATCTTTGTTCTAGAGATATACCTTAGGTGCTTTCTAATCACTACATGATATTAATAATATCCAGACAACAACAACAATATTAATAGTCAATTATTATTACAATCTGGTGAACATATATCTTCCAATAACACTAAATATTGATTTATTATTTCAGCCTTGCAATAAACAACTGATAGTATATTTTGTATAATTACCATTCTTTGCCAAGGACCTGAGCTACTTAGCGATGGCCCTAGCATCAGGCAGCCAGACCCCACAGCCCCACTATTCAGAGAAGTACACACTATAACATGTGCAACAGTACTAGGACATAAGTCCGACCAAGTTTCCGCTTACCCTAAGCGCTGCGCCACACTTGAACATTGCCAGGTAACCCAACAGAATTGCTGACTTTCATTCAAAGACCCTTTGTCTCTTGATTCAACTTCTTAACCTTATAAAATGCATTGTGGATTTAGAAAAAAAAAAAAAAAAACTTCCCTGTCTCTTCCAGCACTAGATCATTCCTTCAGCTTTGACCCAAAGAAGGTCCTCACCTGCCCTTCTTCTTTACCTGAACTTCTCTCTGTCTACAGGCTCCTAAGCTCTACACATCTTGGAGTTTCCTCTATGTTTTGTTTCTTCACCAACACATTGTTTTGCTCTGTGTGTTCAATTTTGAGGCTGCAGACATCTGTTCTCAAAGAATATACTTTGTGAGACCCACCAGAAACACATCGGTACGTGGTCATCTACAGTGGTCATGGATATGACCGTAATCTGGTTCCTTTATGGGGAGAATAGCAAACATCTTGGAAATGAGCATTTGACTACTTCATCCTATTCCAGCGTCATTGTGTGGGGCTGTCCGATCTGGGATGTTTGTCATTTATGGGCTGTTCTGTGCATTTTATACCAGCCACTGGAGGTCCTTCTCCAACAGTAGCCTCAGTAGCTTAGATTCTTGTCAAGAGAAAACCCAGACGTTGGGTCCCGTTGCTGCAGGAACTGATTTGTAGAAGTATTTGGAGACGGTACAAAGAGACAAAGGCAATACAAAATACAACTCTCCCTCTATGTTTCTATATTTCTTTTTCATTCCCCTTGGAATTGCATTTGCAGAATTTCTTGGCCGGTTGCCAGTCCTATCCTCAGACGCTTTAAAGTGCTCTTGACAATGCTGTTCATTCATTATTTGGATACAAAAACAGGGAGCAAAAGCTGGAAACTTAGCTCACTGATAACTGCTTCTTTATTTTCCTGAATGTTTCTTTGCGAGCATAGCCAAATTTAAACCATCCTGGTTTAAATTAACCATTTCTGGTTAGCTGATGAGGGTCTACATGTTCCCTGAGCAGTGGCTTTCTGGGTGGATTTAGAAAATGTCCACTCTGCCATTTTGACCCCATCCTTCCAGGATTGGTCTGCATGGGTATTTTAATTTTGATGGTTTTTTTATTATTATTTTGATGTTTTTATCATGATGGTTTTGACTCTCTGCTTATGAAATCAATTATTTCTATCATTTTCTACAGAACTAATGAATCTTCATAGAAAATGTATTTTCTGAAGCAAAATTTTCCATTAAGGGTTTGATGGCTCCATCAGTTTTTGGTAAGTTGTATTTAAAATATTTCCATTTACTTTCTCAATATAATTTTTATTGTGTTTATAAATATTTTCATCAAGATATTGAAACATTTACAACTATTATTTGATTCATTTTTTTTTATTCCATGTGAAATTTTTGGCAATTATATTTAAGTTATTGTGGGTTTGTTATTCTGGGTGTTACTCATATCGAGGCTAATTGTTACAGGTAAAAACACGTGCAGGTTTATATTTTCAAAAGACATTTTATTCTATCATCAGTTTTGCATAATAACTTTTTTTCAAATATGACTCTAAATACTTGTATTTTTATTTATTTTGGTGTACTCTGTTGTCCCAGATAACCACCATCCCCTTTACCTTCGCTACATTGCTATATATGAAACACAATCATCTAAGTTTTTATTTTTATTTATTTGTTTATATCATCTGAGTTTTTAAAATGTATTTTTCTTCTATGATGCTACGTAACATCCATATTATTTCTTGTTGGTATTTTTTTTCTTGTTGGTATTTTTAAGCTTATTATGCCCTCTCAAACACTTTGGTACTGTTATGGTTGCTAATTATTACTGTTTACATATTATAATAATTGATTATGCTATTTCTGGTGATACTGTCTATGAGTATTTTGTGCAATGAAGTAGATAAATGATAATTAGTTAAAAGTTCTTAACTATTACATAAGAAATATGTATTTTTTAAGATTTTATTTATTCATGAGAGACACACACATTAGAGAGAGAGAGAAAGAGAGAGAGACAGGGACAGAGACATGCAGAGGGAGAAGCAGGCTCCATGCAGGGACCCTGACATGGGACTCGATTCCGAGTCTCCAGGATCACAACCTGGGCTGAAGGCAGTGCTAAACCACTGAACCACCTGGCCTGCCCATAAGAAATATTTTAACTTCTTTTTTTCATAAAATAATCTATAACTAGTTTACTTATTTATTTTTGTTTGCTTATTTCAGTTATCTAAATGTTCACTATAGTTTTATTTTGCATATTTTGGTTTAATGGTATATATAATTACCAGAGGAAGTGTAAAATTGTTAGTCAAGTAATAATGTCATCAAATAATAATGTCTAAATGTCTTTGGGTCAAAATAGAGAAGTTAAGATATTTTATAATCTAAAGTCATAGATTATTGATTTATGTTTCAGTAAAGATAATTTTAAGCAAAAGGTATGTCTCAAGAAACACTGTCAATTTTTTAGATTTGCTAAGGACACTATCTTTAAATCACTTAAATCTGTGTGAGAAGCTGCTTATTGATCTTCATGTAACAACTTTCCAAGACAACTATGAGTTAACATGGCCTAAATATTTTCAGAACATGCTTAGAAAATATTGTCTTTTAGCCAGAGGACCTCAGAGAATTGCCATGTGCTAATTCTTCCTTCTCCAAGGAAAAATGGAATCAAACTTGTCACTAATTTTCCTAACACAAGTTGCTGCAAGTATGTCTGGATATTTAAACCCTAGAGGTAACTTTCACATGTTTCAATAAAGCAGAATAAATAAAAATCTGTACTGCTCGGTAACATTCTTATAGTATCTTTATTATAGTTGCTATTTTTAAAATTCTTTTCTCCCCAGCTTTATGAAGATGTAATTGGCATATAACATTGTGTAAGTTTCAAGTGTACAACCTGTTTATTTGACACATTTATATATTGCAAAATGATCAACACCACAGCAGTAGCTAATATCTTCATCGAGTCACATAATTACCATTTTAATTTTTTTGTGTGTTGAGAATTTTTAAGACCTGCTGTCTTAGCAACTTTCAAGTACATGGTACAGTATGTTTATGTTTATCATAATGATCATTATTGTATATTAGGTCCCCAGAACTTATCAATCTCATTTGTTATTTCTCTTCACATTTCTAGTTTTTATTAGGAAAAAAAATGCTTCTGTGACTTGAATAAGGAAAAATATGTTGTAGTAATATACCATCGATGTCTGTAATTTCTGCCCAAGAGGACGTGATTAAAAATAGGACACCTCTTTCCTTTGAATCTATTATCATATTTGGCTTTCCTGGTTGGAGGGTGTTTTTTCACTTGTCTACGGTGACTAGGATCTATGGGTATATGATGTTCCTCGAATCTATGAGTCCTATATGTTTTAGAGTTCTCTTTTTCCTAACTGTTCCCCTTACTATTCCATTCCCCTGTGACCATTAAACTTTTTACATAAAGCTCTCTCTGGGCAAATTATCTTGGGGTTTCACTCTCTTGATTGGACCTTTATTGATACAGTAGAACATCATGATTTATTGAAAGTAAGAACTAAAAAAAGAAAAAAACCTAAAAAAAAAAAAAGTAAGAACTAGAATCAGTGGCAATATTGAATGGTGGGCATTTGTTACAGAGATAAGTCATCCCCAGGTATGGCTGCTAAGAATACGACCCAATCAAAAAAAAAAAAAAAAAAAAAAAAAAAAAGAATACGACCCAATCTGCATGCACATGCTACTGCTCACACACAAGATGAGTCTATCCATATTTCACTTGACCTTGGACCAGCTTGTGACTTGTTTTGATGGATAAATTGTGACAGAAGAGGTGTACTATCGTGGAACCCACCAGGCATGTTGTATGGCAGCGCCGTGCTAGATTATTGTATTAATAAAGACCAGGTGGAAAGTCCTTTGGAAAATAAAAGACCATCTCCCAGTCTTTCAGCTGAATGAAAGTTTGTAGAGACCCCCAATTGAGACCAGCCAAAGAACTGCATAGCTAAGCCTGGGAAAACTCACAGAATCATGAGAAATAATAAATTGTGATGTTGGACTGGTTTGTTAAGTGGAAACAAAGAGCTAAATCAGCAATTTAGGAACTGTGGCTAAATTTGGATATTATATTGTCAGAGGCCTGAGTCAGCCTGGTTCTATCAGTCAGGCTTCTCACAGCTCTGACATTTATTTTTCTCTCTTCTTCAAAACACTTTTATCTAAGCAAACATTGTTTAAAAATCCTATATAAACTCTCAGGATCCTACAGTAATTCTTATTACTCACCTGAAAATACCCGTGATTAGTTGAAATATGTTGCCAATTTCTTGTAGCCATGGCAGGTGTCATGATAACCTAGTGATTGCAGAAATTAAACAAAATACAGAGACAAGCTGCCCAAAGATAAATTAGATGCTTTGGAGGACTTCGGTGGAAAATGCTCCAATCACACAATATAACTTGTTAAGAGGTTAGATAACCAAGGATGATAATAGCAGGTAGAAAAATAGGCAGATTACTATGCTCCAATTTGTGAATGTGTAAGTAATGATGCCCTGCCTGTGGAAAACATTTAAAATGAAAGTCCAGGAAATCAGTGAAGAGCATCTCCATGCTTATATTAATCATTTTGATCAGATTAAACACTTGACAAGATGACTCACCTCCCATTGAAATTTAAATAAATTTGTTTCGTTTTGGTTTTTTTAATGAACTCTACCTTGCTGGAAACTTTTAACCAAAGACAGGCAAAAGCTAAAGTTCATAGAACCGGGTAATGAAGAATTTGCTCAGCCACAGTGACAATTACCTACTCTAGATGCAGACAAGTGTCATCTCAGGGCTCATTAATTTTGGAACTCCAGAAGTCCAAGGTCTTGATTAGTGTTATGTGATCACTTCTGCTTGATGCAGCTGCTGGAGTGGAGTTGCTCACAGTCACAGCCACAGAAACATTGGCAAGGATGCCTTCCAAAAGCAAGAGGCCAAATTGAAGAAAACAAAGGAAAGGGGTTGTGATGGGTTGAATCATGTTACCCCCAAAAAATATATTTTGAAGTTCCCAATACCATTGAATGTGACCTTATTTGGAAATACCGTCGTTGCTGACATAATTAGTAAAAGTAAAATCAGATCATATTATGGTAGACTGGGCTCCTAATTCTGTAAAATGGATATCTTTATGAGGAGATGATCCTATAAGGCTAAAACACAGAGAAGTGCCATCAATGATGCTTGAATGACGTCATGAATGGCGTCTGAATATTGGGGTATTATATCTAAAAACCAAGGAACATCAGAGATTGCTGCCAAATCAGCAGGAGCCATGAAGAGGCAGGGAAGGACTTTTGTACAGATTTCTAATGGAGCATGGCCCTGCTGACACCATGATTTCAGACATCTAGTAGCCAGAGCTGTGAAACAATAAATATCTCTTGTTTGAAGCCATGCTATTTGTGGTATTTTGTAACTGCAGCCCTAGGAAACTAATAATAAAGTTCAGTTGCTGCCTGACAACAACACCAACAACTTAAAATCTCTTAGTGGAGACCACGAATTCTATGCCTAAATTCAAATATTTCTTTTTTTTAAAATTTTGTTTATTTATTCATGAGAGACACACAAAGAGAGGCAGAGACACAGGCAGATCCATGCAGGGAGCCCAACGGGGGACTCGATCCCTGGACTCCAAAGGATCACACCCTGGGCTGAAGGCAGGCACTCAACCACTGAGCCACCCAGGGATCCCTAAATTCAAATATTTCTGATGAATACTGACTTTCACAAATATTTGGGGAGTTTGGGAAATGGATTATATTAATGAGCAGGGATACTGAAGAGAAAGAATCTGGGAAGGCAGAACTTTGCCAAATGTCCTGATTGGACTTAGAGAACCAAGGTGATTTTCTGTGGAGGCTTTCCCATTCTTTCAACTGATACTGAAATCAGTTTATTGTGATTCTATTGGGAAAAGAAGAGTTCTTATTTGAAAGGATGAAGAGAAACAGTGTAGGGACTTCCTTGTACATATTAAATGTCAATCCTTGAAGTCCTCCTGTCACAATAAAATCATACATATTAAGTCATTATTGCCATATTTTAGAAAGAGTAATGTTTTGATTCTAACATGGAAATCATAGAGGTGGGTTATGCCCAATGGTAACATTATCCAATGATGATCTCATTTTTTCTAGTACAAAAATCAGATGAGTTGTGGCCATTATTTATAGAATAAAATTAGATTCATAATTTGTTTTAAAAAATGGTAGTAATTTGGTAAGAATTGTGACCATATTTTTACATTGAAAGATGATTCGTAATTACTGCTGATTGGAATGCAGTCATCGATTTGGCTTAGGTGATCTTACCAGTCTCTGATAATGCTGGATATCAAGAGCAATTTGCTTTTTTTCTTGCAGGGCCAGCAGTTTGATTTACTGTTTGTTCAACCACCTGGGTATTTAAATTATCTGGCATGATGTCATAATTGAGTAAGGTGGGCTTTAAACAGGTGGCCTAAACCTAATTCAAATGCTAGAGTTACTCATTATATTGAGCCATATTAACAGAAAGTAATTGTGAAATAATTGTGTTTGAAGCTCTGCTTTTCTTTACTGATTTTGTTGCAGAAATGGATGGGATATTAAGCAGAAAATAAGTTAGACAATTGTCTCCCAGACAATATAGCCCCAGCAATCCAAGCCAGATGTGTCACAGCCAGATAAAAACTTTTATTCTTTAGTCTCTTAAACATCATAAATAATGTTTAAAAACCAGTTTGCTTATTTCATTTCTGGAAATGGCATTTCTCACTCCTAGTGTACTTGTTCCCTTTCAACATATTAATATAATGCGTCAAAAGAAACATAAGTCTTGAAAAATGTGGTATCAGAGTCCAAGCGTGCCTTCTACCTTCTGGCCTCACTTATTCACTCATTCAACAGGTATAAATCATGTACTATACATCGACCACTGTTCTAGAAACTAATGCAATAATCACAAACAATTAAAATATCCCTAAGGAGATTATATTCTAAGTGAAGGCAGAAACATATTTTTTTAAAAAGTATAAATACATCTTTGGAAGATGTTAATAAATACTATAGGGAAAAATTGAGTGTGGTAGTGAATTAGAGAGAGAGATAGGAGAGAGACACTTCTTTTAAATATAAGGTGGTCAAGAACGGCTTCACCGTCAAGTAATACTTTTTTTTTTAAATTTTTATTTATTCATGAGAGACACAGAGAGAGAGGCAGAGACACAGGCAGAGGGAGAAGCAGGCTCCCTGCGGAGAGCCCAATGTGGGCCTCAATCTCAGGATCCCGTGATCACGCCCTGAGCTAAAGGCAGATGTTCAACTGCTGAGCCACCTGGGCTTTCTGTCAATGTAATACTTAAGGGAGACACTGCAGTGGTCAGAGAGGCTAGATTGAAGAGAATGGGGGTGACCAAAAAATGAAATCTCTAATATTAATGGATGTGGTACATACAGGATAGGACAAAGTCTGGGTCCCCTATCTGCCATTACTTCTGACATTGGCTAGTCTCCCAGGATAACACTAGCATCAGTCATAAGTTACTGTCTCTTCATAGTCTAAAAACTTTGCTGGCTTTCTTTAAAAATGTTGTCAAGCTTATGGCTGTTATACTAGTATTGCTTCTCAGATCTTAGGAGATGATGAATCAGCTTTGTTAGGGAAGTTAGATTTAAAAATAGTTCTCATAGCATGTGTGTACATTCAATTGTACTTCTTACTAATCTTTGTTCTTATATATTATTTCTAGACTGTGGTAACAGACTGTCCAATTGTTCAGGCCTTTGGCCTTTTAGTAATCATGATGATTGATAGAGACAAATTTATGTGAGCAACCCATTCTAGGCTGACTTGGTTGAGGTTATGACAAATTTGAAACCTTTGTTTCCTATATAGATTCTCATGTAACCTTTGTTAAAGCTTCATATTAAATCAATATTTGTTTATACTCTGACAAAAGCAAAAGTTTTTTTGAGCAGCTGAAAATTCAAACACAGTCCATTGTGTACACCAATAGACGATGTTTGGAGGAAGAATTGCTGTCCAGTATCTTTATTTTTTTTTATTTTTTTAATTAAATTTTTATTTATTTATGATAGTCACAGAGAGAGAGAGAGAGAGAGGCAGAGATACAGGCAGAGGGAGAAGCAGGCTCCATGCACCGGGAGCCTGACGTGGGATTCGATCCCGGGTCTCCAGGATCGCGCCCTGGGCCAAAGGCAGGCGCCAAACCGCTGCGCCACCCAGGGATCCCCTGTCCAGTATCTTTAAAATCCAATTTAAGGGACACCTGAGTGGGCAGTGGTTGAGCACCTGCCTTCAGCTTAGGGCATGATTCTGGGGTCCCAGGATTGAGTCCCACATCGGGCTCCCTGCGTGGAGTCTGCTTCTCCCTCTGCCTATGTCTCTGCCTTGCTCTCTCTTTCTGTCTCTCATGAATAAATAAATATAATCTTAAAAAAAAATCCAATTTGGAAATTTTAGATTTAGCAATGAACATAGTTTTATGGAACCATAGAAAATAGCTACAGAGCTGAAATTATTTTGTAAAGATGGTTTGTTGAATTGCCTGAATTGAGTTGGCCACACCTTTATAGAGGCCTAAATTTTTAGGGAAATAATTAATCTTACATAAATATTTAGGAGGCTCTAGTTGTTCTTTCTTTTCCCAATTTAGATCTGGTGTATCACATAGATTATTGCCAGTTCTCAAGATTAAGATTATAAATTATAGATTTGCATATATATATGTATATACATATGTATATACATATATATAACTATAGTTTATATTTTATCTTACTTTGGACCAAATTAAATGCTTACTGATAACATTCACCTGTAGCTAGGTAACCATGAACCCAGAAAACACTTAATACATCTTTTACTAAAAATTAAATTAGTAGATTCAATTTTGGAGCATAATTAGAAATATGCAAATACAAATAATAGGTATAATCTTATATTTCTATGAACATACAAAGTATGTCTTGTGCCAAAGCTCATCATCCGTTTCTAAAATATGGAAATAATTGAGGGGAAATGATGTCCTAGGAAACTTTCACTCTCATTTTGGCTTTGAGGAGTTTTGAATATTAATGTGTAATAATTCTATTTTCTTCAATAAAAGTCGGGATTGATACTTGCACTAGTAATTGTTGGTTCTCAAATTAGCCCCTGTCCACACAGGGAAAGAATAGATGTTAGAATGAGGCAGACCACTCCAGCTTGGTAGATGGTAGGCTCAGCAAGGAAACTCACATACCAAGCTTATCTGGAGTGGTCACAAGATGGGTAGATTTCCACACCTACTACCAGAATCTTAAAAGTTTACAGAGAAGTCTTAGCTGGGTTTGGTTACATTTACCACCCCCCATAGGATCTCAACACGTTACTCTCTTAGGCTTTGTCTTTCAAATGGTTCCCATTATGGGAACAACGGGTAGAAAACTTACCTTTGAAGGACAGGGTGAGAGTGAGGATCCTCTGATCATCCAAGTCCGACTGGCTCAGGGGTCAAATGGTAGTCACTCCCTCTTGATTAATAGACATTTTAAAGGCACATTGATTAAATGGCCTTTGCATTTCTTCTCAATATACAATGCTTAAGAAAGTAATTTAACTTACAGTCTAAACAAGATTTCTCTGTTAAATGAAGTATTTTACCCACTGTGTTTATATGGGTTAAAGAAAATAAAAATGAAACATGTAAATTGATTTTAAAGAAACTTGAAAGAAAAGTTAAATTATTTGTGGACAGAGATGAATAATGTGGCAATTATAAGTGCTTACCCAGGTGATATAACAAAGCAGTTACACCATCCAAATTTATCTGTCCTTCCAGTCTCTATCCCACTGGTCAATAGATGTTAGGGACAGAGGCTCTGGGGTACTTGATATTAAGAAACTGAAAAATAATAATTTAAAAGCTAATAATCAAGTATTTAGAACTGAAATAGGAAGTTTTAGCTAACAGATATTTACTATCAATCTTGTATAATTTTAAGCTACTTTGTAAAAGAAATTTCTTGTTAATGTGGTTGTGGCACCTTTGAATGTGCTTCTGGGTTAAATTCAATGTAATATTAGTTATTAATTGTATCAGACAATCATGCAAATGTATTTGCTCCTCTGTTTGTTCCAACAGTGTGTCAATTAATCCTTGATTAAATAAAATGTAAATGATATTTAGTGATAGCACAATGTATGGTACAGTGTTTAGTGACAAGAGGAAAGGATGGAGTACAGGGAGGAATGGGTACAGTGACCTAAACTTCTTATTAAGCAAATATTGTTAAAAAAAAAAAGAAAAGAAAAAAAAAACTGAGAATATACGGATAAATATTTCACATACCATTTCAATATTAGGAATAGAAGTTTAAAAGACGATGAAAGAGATGTTGGGATTATACATGTTGTAGTAAACGAGTGGTGGCTAAATGCCAAAAAGCAAAATAAGTGCAAGAGAATACAGTGAACTTCTTGGTTGGGAGGATTCAGGTGGCACTGCAATTAGCTTGAGTTATATTTATAGAGGGTCTTTGATGGGACTATTTTAGTGAAAAAAAAATATGTGATGACTAAATTGTTCACAAGTTAGAAGTAAAACATTATTATCGCAATGGTTTTATCTATGTGTAATTGCATTTTGAATAACTAGAATGAGAAAGAACTTGAGCAAGCAGCCCCCCACTACACCCAGCCCAGTTGAGTCTCACTCCATTATGAGAGAAAAAAATGAGTTGGAGAAGAGCAGTACAATTTTTTTCCAAATTCCATTGGAAGGTACCAGAAGGATTATCTACTAACAAGGAGCTTGCGTTTGTGTACACCTGGGTGTGTTGTTATTTCTGTGAAGATTATGGACAATGCCTGACATTTAGCATTTTTGCTTATCTGGAGATTATGGCCCACTAGTTTATAATGGATTTGTCTTTCACATCTGGAAAAAAATCACTAATATAAACCCAATTCGTTAGTTAGATCACGTGGAGAACATGGCCTCTTTTGCCAATTTTAAAGAGTTACAAATAAAAAGCATTTAGTTCATAAATAAATGCATCCAGAGTCAACTCTTCCCTAATGCAGTGCATTTTTTGTTTTATTTTTTCTTAACTTCCCATCTTACTTCTTGGCAGGAACATCTTAAACTTTATTTTTAATCTGACCACTGTCCAGAGGTCCAATATTATCTCTCTTAATTGCCCTTTTGACAAGTATAGTGGATTTTTATGCCATTAATCCTGATTCCAAATATCTAAAAAGGACAAATAAAATAAATTCTCAAATTCATCTGAATATGTTTCACTAGATTTAAAATTTGCATTTTGTTTGTGGAAAAAGTAATATGCAATAAATTCCTTTAATGTTTAAAACATGTTTTAAGAGGGGTATAATGACATTATAAAATATTTAACTTTCATTTATTGGGATAATTGACATTCAGTAGTAAGTATTTTCAGATGTTGTTTGTAGGAACCATGCTTTCAGAGAATAGCCTTTCCATTTCTCTTTTATTTTGATATTTTAATAAAGATACAGGTTTTTATTTGAGAACTGCAATTTTTAACTTTGGTTCAGGAAAGCAGTTTTTATAATCTATTTTACTAAGCTATATATCTGAAGCATGATCCAAATTTTAATTTTTATTTGGTCTATGTATTAAGTATAAAAAGATTGCTTTTACTTGCTAAAATATTTAAAGTAAATTAAATAATATGAAACAAATATTACTTGGAAAAAGTTTAAATATTCTTACATATTATAACACTATTACATTATAGTATTGAAAAAATATACATCATTACACTTTATAATAAAAGATATAATTACATTTTATAACATGCTAATATAAAATGTTACACTAAAATAACTTTATATCGGGGCACCTGCTCAGTGGTTGAGCAGATCTGCCCTAGGGTCAGGTCATGATCCCACGGTTCTGGGATTGAGTCCCACATTGGGGTCCCCACAGGGAGTCTGCTTTTCCTTCTTCTTCTGTCTCCGCCTCTCTCTCTCTGTGTCTCTCATGAATAAATAAATAAATAAAATATTAAAATAAAATAACTTTATATCACATTTCATGTAAAAATGGTGAAGGAATCTTTAAAAAATTCCAGTTATGAAATAAATAAATTACAGAGATGAAAAATATAGCATGGGGATATGATCAATAACATCATAATAATGTGGTATGTTAATAGATGGCAACTACACTTACTGTGGTGAGCAACAAGTAGTGTATAGAATTGGTGAATCACTAGGCTGTAGATCTGAAACTATTATGACATCATATTGTAACTATACTTTAAAAATAATTTTAAAAATGTGTAAGATATTTTATGAATATACTAATATGTAACAACAAATAATTGCAGTTTTGCTGTAAGTGAAACTATGATACTGAATGTTTTAAAAATTTACATATTAGAAAAATCTCTCAACCCTAGTACATATGTGAGTGAGTTTCTAGGAGACCAGAAACATAATTTTTGAGGCCAGACATAATATGAGCCTGAACGGAGATACTGCAGTGACAGGGAGTTTAGAAAACAATGGCTTAGTATATAATCCCTTAAAAAGATAGGATCCTTAATATTACAGCAATGGCTAGATGTAGGTTTAGGGCAAATTCTAGGATGACTCTCAAACTTTTCACTGAACTCATATTCTCATTCACCGAAATACTTCACCATTAGGGATGTTTATTTTTTATTTTTTTATTTTATTTTTTAAAAGATTTTATTTATTTACTCATGAGAGAAAGAGAGAGAGAGAGAGAGAGAGAGAGAGAGAGGATCCATGCAGGAAGCCTATGTAAGACTCAATCTCGGAACTCCAGGAACATGCCCTGAGGTGAAGGCAGGCGCCAAACGCGGAGCCACCCAGGGATCCCCCCATTAGGGATGTTTAAAGAGTAACCAATATCATTGCAGAAGGGAAGGAAGTGGAGAGACCTAGAGCTACAGAAATGATTTTTTAGCTTTGAACTTGTTGAATTAGAGATTCTATGGAACAGGCAAAAGCTGACAAATGTGTCAGAAATCAGGCCTGAAATAGAGAATGGGAATTAGGGTGAACATTAGCATTCACTGTTGTCTAGGTGCCTGGCTGTGCTAATGGCTTTACATGCATCATTTTTCTTTTTTTTTTTTTTGATTTTTTTTTAAATTTATTTATTTATGATAGTCATACAGAGAGAGAGAGAGAGGCAGAGACACAGGCAGAGGGAGAAGCAGGCTCCATGCAGGGAGCCCGATGTGGGATTCGATCCTGGGTCTCCAGGATCGCGCCCTGGGCCAAAGGCAGGCGCTAAACTGCTGCGCCACCCAGGGATCCCACATGCATCATTTTTCTTAATCTTCCCCCAAATCTCTTGTTAAATTCTAAAGTCCCATTTAATATTTTTATTTTTTTAAATATTTTATTTATTTATTTATGAGAGACAGAAAGAGAGCAAGGCAGAGACATAGGCAGAGGGAGAAGCAGGCTCCCTGCGGAGAGCCCAATGTGGGCCTCAATCTCAGGATCCCGTGATCACGCCCTGAGCTAAAGGCAGATGTTCAACTGCTGAGCCACCTGGGCTTTCTGTCAATGTAATACTTAAGGGAGACACTGCAGTGGTCAGAGAGGCTAGATTGAAGAGAATGGGGGTGACCAAAAAATGAAATCTCTAATATTAATGGATGTGGTACATACAGGATAGGACAAAGTCTGGGTCCCCTATCTGCCATTACTTCTGACATTGGCTAGTCTCCCAGGATAACACTAGCATCAGTCATAAGTTACTGTCTCTTCATAGTCTAAAAACTTTGCTGGCTTTCTTTAAAAATGTTGTCAAGCTTATGGCTGTTATACTAGTATTGCTTCTCAGATCTTAGGAGATGATGAATCAGCTTTGTTAGGGAAGTTAGATTTAAAAATAGTTCTCATAGCATGTGTGTACATTCAATTGTACTTCTTACTAATCTTTGTTCTTATATATTATTTCTAGACTGTGGTAACAGACTGTCCAATTGTTCAGGCCTTTGGCCTTTTAGTAATCATGATGATTGATAGAGACAAATTTATGTGAGCAACCCATTCTAGGCTGACTTGGTTGAGGTTATGACAAATTTGAAACCTTTGTTTCCTATATAGATTCTCATGTAACCTTTGTTAAAGCTTCATATTAAATCAATATTTGTTTATACTCTGACAAAAGCAAAAGTTTTTTTGAGCAGCTGAAAATTCAAACACAGTCCATTGTGTACACCAATAGACGATGTTTGGAGGAAGAATTGCTGTCCAGTATCTTTATTTTTTTTTATTTTTTTAATTAAATTTTTATTTATTTATGATAGTCACAGAGAGAGAGAGAGAGAGAGGCAGAGATACAGGCAGAGGGAGAAGCAGGCTCCATGCACCGGGAGCCTGACGTGGGATTCGATCCCGGGTCTCCAGGATTGCGCCCTGGGCCAAAGGCAGGCGCCAAACCGCTGCGCCACCCAGGGATCCCCTGTCCAGTATCTTTAAAATCCAATTTAAGGGACACCTGAGTGGGCAGTGGTTGAGCACCTGCCTTCAGTTTAGGGCATGATTCTGGGGTCCCAGGATTGAGTCCCACATCGGGCTCCCTGCGTGGAGTCTGCTTCTCCCTCTGCCTATGTCTCTGCCTTGCTCTCTCTTTCTGTCTCTCATGAATAAATAAATATAATCTTAAAAAAAAATCCAATTTGGAAATTTTAGATTTAGCAATGAACATAGTTTTATGGAACCATAGAAAATAGCTACAGAGCTGAAATTATTTTGTAAAGATGGTTTGTTGAATTGCCTGAATTGAGTTGGCCACACCTTTATAGAGGCCTAAATTTTTAGGGAAATAATTAATCTTACATAAATATTTAGGAGGCTCTAGTTGTTCTTTCTTTTCCCAATTTAGATCTGGTGTATCACATAGATTATTGCCAGTTCTCAAGATTAAGATTATAAATTATAGATTTGCATATATATATGTATATACATATGTATATACATATATATAACTATAGTTTATATTTTATCTTACTTTGGACCAAATTAAATGCTTACTGATAACATTCACCTGTAGCTAGGTAACCATGAACCCAGAAAACACTTAATACATCTTTTACTAAAAATTAAATTAGTAGATTCAATTTTGGAGCATAATTAGAAATATGCAAATACAAATAATAGGTATAATCTTATATTTCTATGAACATACAAAGTATGTCTTGTGCCAAAGCTCATCATCCGTTTCTAAAATATGGAAATAATTAAGGGGAAATGATGTCCTAGGAAACTTTCACTCTCATTTTGGCTTTGAGGAGTTTTGAATATTAATGTGTAATAATTCTATTTTCTTCAATAAAAGTCGGGATTGATACTTGCACTAGTAATTGTTGGTTCTCAAATTAGCCCCTGTCCACACAGGGAAAGAATAGATGTTAGAATGAGGCAGACCACTCCAGCTTGGTAGATGGTAGGCTCAGAAAGCAAGGAAACTCACATACCAAGCTTATCTGGAGTGGTCACAAGATGGGTAGATTTCCACACCTACTACCAGAATCTTAAAAGTTTACAGAGAAGTCTTAGCTGGGTTTGGTTACATTTACCACCCCCCATAGGATCTCAACACGTTACTCTCTTAGGCTTTGTCTTTCAAATGGTTCCCATTATGGGAACAACGGGTAGAAAACTTACCTTTGAAGGACAGGGTGAGAGTGAGGATCCTCTGATCATCCAAGTCCGACTGGCTCAGGGGTCAAATGGTAGTCACTCCCTCTTGATTAATAGACATTTTAAAGGCACATTGATTAAATGGCCTTTGCATTTCTTCTCAATATACAATGCTTAAGAAAGTAATTTAACTTACAGTCTAAACAAGATTTCTCTGTTAAATGAAGTATTTTACCCACTGTGTTTATATGGGTTAAAGAAAATAAAAATGAAACATGTAAATTGATTTTAAAGAAACTTGAAAGAAAAGTTAAATTATTTGTGGACAGAGATGAATAATGTGGCAATTATAAGTGCTTACCCAGGTGATATAACAAAGCAGTTACACCATCCAAATTTATCTGTCCTTCCAGTCTCTATCCCACTGGTCAATAGATGTTAGGGACAGAGGCTCTGGGGTACTTGATATTAAGAAACTGAAAAATAATAATTTAAAAGCTAATAATCAAGTATTTAGAACTGAAATAGGAAGTTTTAGCTAACAGATATTTACTATCAATCTTGTATAATTTTAAGCTACTTTGTAAAAGAAATTTCTTGTTAATGTGGTTGTGGCACCTTTGAATGTGCTTCTGGGTTAAATTCAATGTAATATTAGTTATTAATTGTATCAGACAATCATGCAAATGTATTTGCTCCTCTGTTTGTTCCAACAGTGTGTCAATTAATCCTTGATTAAATAAAATGTAAATGATATTTAGTGATAGCACAATGTATGGTACAGTGTTTAGTGACAAGAGGAAAGGATGGAGTACAGGGAGGAATGGGTACAGTGACCTAAACTTCTTATTAAGCAAATATTGTTAAAAAAAAAAAGAAAAGGAAAAAAAAACTGAGAATATACGGATAAATATTTCACATACCATTTCAATATTAGGAATAGAAGTTTAAAAGACGATGAAAGAGATGTTGGGATTATACATGTTGTAGTAAACGAGTGGTGGCTAAATGCCAAAAAGCAAAATAAGTGCAAGAGAATACAGTGAACTTCTTGGTTGGGAGGATTCAGGTGGCACTGCAATTAGCTTGAGTTATATTTATAGAGGGTCTTTGATGGGACTATTTTAGTGAAAAAAAAATATGTGATGACTAAATTGTTCACAAGTTAGAAGTAAAACATTATTATCGCAATGGTTTTATCTATGTGTAATTGCATTTTGAATAACTAGAATGAGAAAGAACTTGAGCAAGCAGCCCCCCACTACACCCAGCCCAGTTGAGTCTCACTCCATTATGAGAGAAAAAAATGAGTTGGAGAAGAGCAGTACAATTTTTTCCAAATTCCATTGGAAGGTACCAGAAGGATTATCTACTAACAAGGAGCTTGCGTTTGTGTACACCTGGGTGTGTTGTTATTTCTGTGAAGATTATGGACAATGCCTGACATTTAGCATTTTTGCTTATCTGGAGATTATGGCCCACTAGTTTATAATGGATTTGTCTTTCACATCTGGAAAAAAATCACTAATATAAACCCAATTCGTTAGTTAGATCACGTGGAGAACATGGCCTCTTTTGCCAATTTTAAAGAGTTACAAATAAAAAGCATTTAGTTCATAAATAAATGCATCCAGAGTCAACTCTTCCCTAATGCAGTGCATTTTTTGTTTTATTTTTTCTTAACTTCCCATCTTACTTCTTGGCAGGAACATCTTAAACTTTATTTTTAATCTGACCACTGTCCAGAGGTCCAATATTATCTCTCTTAATTGCCCTTTTGACAAGTATAGTGGATTTTTATGCCATTAATCCTGATTCCAAATATCTAAAAAGGACAAATAAAATAAATTCTCAAATTCATCTGAATATGTTTCACTAGATTTAAAATTTGCATTTTGTTTGTGGAAAAAGTAATATGCAATAAATTCCTTTAATGTTTAAAACATGTTTTAAGAGGGGTATAATGACATTATAAAATATTTAACTTTCATTTATTGGGATAATTGACATTCAGTAGTAAGTATTTTCAGATGTTGTTTGTAGGAACCATGCTTTCAGAGAATAGCCTTTCCATTTCTCTTTTATTTTGATATTTTAATAAAGATACAGGTTTTTATTTGAGAACTGCAATTTTTAACTTTGGTTCAGGAAAGCAGTTTTTATAATCTATTTTACTAAGCTATATATCTGAAGCATGATCCAAATTTTAATTTTTATTTGGTCTATGTATTAAGTATAAAAAGATTGCTTTTACTTGCTAAAATATTTAAAGTAAATTAAATAATATGAAACAAATATTACTTGGAAAAAGTTTAAATATTCTTACATATTATAACACTATTACATTATAGTATTGAAAAAATATACATCATTACACTTTATAATAAAAGATATAATTGCATTTTATAACATGCTAATATAAAATGTTACACTAAAATAACTTTATATCGGGGCACCTGCTCAGTGGTTGAGCAGATCTGTCCTAGGGTCAGGTCATGATCCCACGGTTCTGGGATTGAGTCCCACATTGGGGTCCCCACAGGGAGTCTGCTTTTCCTTCTTCTGTCTCCGCCTCTCTGTCTCTGTGTCTCTCATGAATAAATAAATAAATAAAATATTAAAATAAAATAACTTTATATCACATTTCATGTAAAAATGGTGAAGGAATCTTTAAAAAATTCCAGTTATGAAATAAATAAATTACAGAGATGAAAAATATAGCATGGGGATATGATCAATAACATCATAATAATGTGGTATGTTAATAGATGGCAACTACACTTACTGTGGTGAGCAACAAGTAGTGTATAGAATTGGTGAATCACTAGGCTGTAGATCTGAAACTATTATGACATCATATTGTAACTATACTTTAAAAATAATTTTAAAAATGTGTAAGATATTTTATGAATATACTAATATGTAACAACAAATAATTGCAGTTTTGCTGTAAGTGAAACTATGATACTGAATGTTTTAAAAATTTACATATTAGAAAAATCTCTCAACCCTAGTACATATGTGAGTGAGTTTCTAGGAGACCAGAAACATAATTTTTGAGGCCAGACATAATATGAGCCTGAACGGAGATACTGCAGTGACAGGGAGTTTAGAAAACAATGGCTTAGTATATAATCCCTTAAAAAGATAGGATCCTTAATATTACAGCGATGGCTAGATGTAGGTTTAGGGCAAATTCTAGGATGACTCTCAAACTTTTCACTGAACTCATATTCTCATTCACCGAAATACTTCACCATTAGGGATGTTTATTTTTTATTTTTTTATTTTATTTTTTAAAAGATTTTATTTATTTACTCATGAGAGAAAGAGAGAGAGAGAGAGAGAGAGGATCCATGCAGGAAGCCTATGTAAGACTCAATCTCGGAACTCCAGGAACATGCCCTGAGGTGAAGGCAGGCGCCAAACGCGGAGCCACCCAGGGATCCCCCCATTAGGGATGTTTAAAGAGTAACCAATATCATTGCAGAAGGGAAGGAAGTGGAGAGACCTAGAGCTACAGAAATGATTTTTTAGCTTTGAACTTGTTGAATTAGAGATTCTATGGAACAGGCAAAAGCTGACAAATGTGTCAGAAATCAGGCCTGAAATAGAGAATGGGAATTAGGGTGAACATTAGCATTCACTGTTGTCTAGGTGCCTGGCTGTGCTAATGGCTTTACATGCATCATTTTTCTTTTTTTTTTTTTTTTGATTTTTTTTTAAATTTATTTATTTATGATAGTCATACAGAGAGAGAGAGAGAGGCAGAGACACAGGCAGAGGGAGAAGCAGGCTCCATGCAGGGAGCCCGATGTGGGATTCGATCCTGGGTCTCCAGGATCGCGCCCTGGGCCAAAGGCAGGCGCTAAACTGCTGCGCCACCCAGGGATCCCACATGCATCATTTTTCTTAATCTTCCCCCAAATCTCTTGTTAAATTCTAAAGTCCCATTTAATATTTTTATTTTTTTAAATATTTTATTTATTTATTTATGAGAGACAGAAAGAGAGCAAGGCAGAGACATAGGCAGAGGGAGAAGCAGGCTCCACGCAGGGAGCCCGATGTGGGACTCGATCCTGGGACCCCAGAATCATGCCCTGGGCCAAAGGCAGGTGCTAAACCCCTGAGCCATCCAGGTGTCCCTAAGATTTTATTTTAAAGTAAACTCTATATCCAACTTGGGGCTCGAATTTACAACCCCACAATCGAGAGTAGCATGGTCTATCAACTGAGCCAGCCACGTGCCCCCTAATACTCTGTTTAAGAAATGAGCTCTCAGAGAGACATAAATATACAGACTGCTTCTGGAATTTTCCTGCAGAATTAGAAAATTAAGTAGTAAAAGGCAAAACTTCAATTCTAGTACAGGTCCCTCTCCTGCAAATTCTGTTAGGGTTCCTTGAGATGTACTGTTTACATTCATTGGCGAGGAGAAATGGAGCAGCTGAAATAGAGCTCTGGGAAACATCCATATTAAAAATGTAGAAAGGAAAACCTCCAAAGCAAACCACTTTAAGAATACCAAAAAGGACATTTCTGAAAGAAATTGAGGAAGACACAAAGAGATGGAAAAATATTCCATGCTCCTGGATTGGCAGAATTAATATTGTGAAAATGTCAATGTTACCCAGGGCAATTTACACGTTTAATGCAATCCCTATCAAAATACCATGGACTTTCTTCAGAGAGTTAGAACAGATTATTTTAAGATTTGTGTGGAATCAGAAAAGACCTCGAGTAGCCAGGGGAATTTTAAAAAAGAAAACCATAGCTGGGGGCATCCCAATGCCAGATTTCAGGTTGTACTACAAAGCTGAGGTCATCAAGACAGTGTGGTACTGGCACAAAAACAGACACATAGATCAATGGAACAGAATAGAGAACCCAGAAGTGGACCCTGAACTTTATGGTGAACTAATATTCGATAAAGGAGGAAAGACTATCCACTGGAAGAAAGACAGTCTCTTCAATAAATGGTGCTGGGAAAATTGGACATCCACGTGCAGAAGAATGAAACTGGACCACTCTCTTTCACCATACACAAAGATCAACTCAAAATGGATGAAAGATCTAAATGTGAGATAAGATTCCATCAAAATCCTAGAGGAGAACACAGGCAACACCCTTTTTGAACTCGGCCACAGTAACTTCTTGCAAGATACATCCACGAAGGCAAAAGAAACAAAAGCAAAAATGAACTATTGGGACTTCATCAAGATTAGAAGCTTTTGCACAGCAAAGGATACAGTCAACAAAACTAAAAGACAACCTACAGATGGGAGAAGAGATTTGCAAATGACATATCAGATAAAGGGCTAGTGTCCAAGATCTATAAAGAACTTATTAAACTCAACACCAAAGAAACAATCCAATCATGAAATGGGCAAAAGACATGAAGAGAAATCTCACAGAGGAAGACATGGACATGGCCAACATGCACATGAGAAAATGCTCCGCATCACTTGCCATCAGGGAAATACAAAGCAAAACCACAATGAGATCCCACCTCACACCAGTGAGAATGGGGAAAATTAACAAGGCAGGAAACCACAAATGTTGGAGAGGATGTGGAGAAAGGGGAACCCTCCTGCACTGTTGGTGGGAATGTGAACTGGTGCAGCCACTCTGGAAAACTGTGTGGAGGTTCCTCAAAGAGTTAAAAATAGACCTGCCCTACGACCCAGCAATTGCACTGCTGGGGATTTACCCCAAAGATTCAGATGCAATGAAACGCTGGGACACCTGCACCCCGATGTTTCTAGCAGCAATGGCCACAATAGCCAAACTGGAAGGAGCCTCGGTCCATCGAAAGATGAATGGATAAAGAAGATGTGGTTTATGTATACAATGGAATATTACTCAGCAATTAGAAACGACAAATACCCACCATTTGCTTCAACGTGGATGGAACTGGAGGGTATTATGCTGAATGAAGTAAGTCAATCGGAGAAGGATAAACATTATATGTTCTCATTCATTTGGGGAATATAAATAATAGTGAAAGGGAATATAAGGGAAGGGAGAAGAAATGTGTGGGAACTATCAGAAAGGGAGACAGAACATAAAGACTCCTAACTCTGGGAAATGAACTAGGGGTGGTGGAAGGGGTGGAATGGGTGAAAGGCCCTCCTTTTTTTTTATTTTTTTAAGACAGACATATTTAATGTGAAAACAATCAAGCTGAATTTGAAGACAAAATCCTAAGATACTTTTTGTGCTTTCAAGTAAAGGAATTTGGTAATATTGAAATATTCCCTGAAGGGAAGCATGGATATCAAACAAAGAAGGAAGGGAGACTCTTCCTGGTGATACTCTATTCCACCGACTCAGATCACCATGGAAGCATCATTTTGCACTCTGGATACCACAGTTGAAGAGGATCATTCATGGATTTAATGACCCTGATCATCAGCACAGCTTTTCTGATGTCTCGAACACCATCATATACCAGGCGAGAGGCATCAATGAACTCATTCTCTTCAAATGGTTGAGGGACATTGGCACTCAGGGCTTCAATGGCAACCTCTACTTGCTCGGCAAAGCGTGGCATCACTGTCTCAGAAAGCAATTTTGTAGCTTCCAGAACCTTCTCCGTATAAACACCAGCTTCATAGTTCTCCATCTCAGCATTGATGATGTGTATCACTCGAGCTGCCCGGCCCCTGATGGCCCCTGCAGTCCGGTCCAGGGTGTCCACATCCCCTTCTTGGAGGGCTATCACGTACTTGTTCACATCTTCCAAGATGTGATTTTCTGAGACAGAAAGGAAGTCATCCACTGAGGTGATGTCATCCACAGCCTCTTTCAGCACTCGGACCTGCTTCTCCCACTGGTCTTTGAAGACATCCATGTTGTCCTGAGCAACTTTGCTCTGTGGTCGGGCAGCCAGTGTGAGAGCAGCATTGATGACCTGGGGACACAGGCTGTCAATCTGGGTGGCTGCCATCTGGACTAATTTCACCCCCTCCTCATTGTTGGAAATGGAACAGGCCAAGTTGGCAACATTTCTGAAGGTCAGAAATTTGGAGTGGGTCTCACTTGGCTCAAATCAAGGAGTCAGCAGGGCTGTGCTCTTTTTTGGAGGCTCCAAAAGAGAATCCACTTCCTGTCTTCTCTATCCTCTAGAGGCTGTGTCTGCTGGCTTGCAGTCCTTTTCCATCTTCAAACCAGCACTGTTCAGTTGAGTGGGGGTGAATGGGTGACGGGCACTGATGGGGGCACTTAATGGGATGAACACTGGGTTTTATTCTGTATGTTGGTAAATTGAACACCAATAAAAAATTAATTTATTAAAAAAAGAATACCAAGAAAGGGGTGAATTTCAAGAAAAAAGGGGAGTTGGAAACATATTCTGTTTTTCAGTGAGTTTGCTTTTGAAAAAGAAGAAGAAAAATGGAATGTATTGCATAGCACAAATACCATGACAATGGAAGCCTGTGCCACAAGTTTGCAAAAAAGTAGAGTTTTCAAGTTATGAGATGGAGGGAGATAGAAGATTGTCAAAAATGTTTTATTTTTTCACGAAAGTTGTACGTGTCCTTGGTTTTACCCAAGTCAAAGCAGCAAGCGCTCCATGAGACTGCCTTCAAATATGGGCAATAAGCCAAGCTTCCTAATAGTGATGGACTGGTATTTAATTAAAGTGAATTAATTCTGATTTTTAATAAAGTAGGACAGAAATAAACACTGGTGAAAACAACTTCATTCTAAATGTGCTAATGTTTATTCAAAAGGTTATAACTCTGATGGTCAAAAGGCTTAGGAATATAATTATGTCTATGATAGAGTAGCATGTGAGAGATTGATTAAAAATAAATCTGAGGTAAATGGGATAATATTAATGCTTACCATTATCGGGGAGAGCCTATTATGATCAAAACTTAACTACAGTATCTAATTCTAACAATTGCACAAGTTGATGGCATTATTCCCATTTTAATTTAAGTAAATAATCTCATAGATGCTAAATAATTTCTATGGATTCACTCAGCTGGGAAATTGTACAACTGGAATTCCAATCTAGTTCTGTTTGCCTGAAAAGCCCGCTGTGTCTAATATAACACACAACAAAGAAAAGATCCTGATCCCTGTGGAAGATGCAATTCTCTTACACAGGTACAACTTAGGTGCAACATAAACGGAATTTCTCTTCTTAAAATAGTCTGGATTTACTTTCATGGAAAGTTTTGCATGGAGTGTATCAAAGAAAATTTTACAAATTGAAGTTTGAGAAATACACTGGTATAAACCAGTGAGTCTTTGATGTATTTGGAAATCAGAGAGCAATGATGTATTTCTATCTTTACTATCTGTTTTTACTTTACCTCTGATTCTATAGGGGCAAGTATCAAGCTTTCCCTAATAACAATTACTATTATTTAACTTTTATGTATTTTTAATTATCATTTGTCTCCATATTCAACTCTTTGTCATTAACTATGATTTCCACAAGTCTGTCTAAATCAGAATAATAGAATAATATTCAAAATTTTCTCAGCTTGCATAAGCATTAGAATATATAATTTTTTCATAAATTTACAAGTTCAGATCAATAAATCTGAACCTTTTTTTTGGTAAATATTTTATTCATTTACTCATGAGGGACACACAGAGAGAGGCAGAGACACAGGCAAAAGGAGAAGCAGGCTCCATGCAGGGAGCCCGATGCGGGACTTGGATCCTGGGACTCCAGGATCACGTCCTGGGCTGAAGGCAGATGGTCTACTGCTGAGCCACTCAGGCATCCCTGAACCTTGATTTTATAACCCATAACGTAAACTCTCCTATCCAACCCCCAACATTATATATCAATCACTGTGGTAGGCAGAATAAGGGCCCCAAAGATGTCCACATCTTATTGTTCCCAACCTATGACTTCTTCCTTGCTTGACTAAAAGATACTTTGCGGATGTGATTAAAGTCGTGGAATTTGAGACGAAGATTATGCTGGATTATCCAACTGAATCTAAAGTAACCATTTGACTCCTCGGAAAGCAGAAAACCTTTCCCAGCACTGTTCAGAGAAAGCTAGAGGACAATGGAAGCGTGGTCAGAGAGACATTGTATTGCTACGTCGATGGCTTTGAGGGAGGAGAAAGCTGTCCATGAGTCAAGGCATTCAAGCAATATCTAGAAACTGAAAAAAAACAAACCACAGATTCTTCAGAAAAGAATGCACCTGTGCCCACACTTTAATTTAATCTTATTTTTTATAGATTTATTTTTATGGGTATTTTAACCAGCGAGAACTACTCAGACTTCCGATAACAATAATTGTAAGATCAGAAATTCATGTTGTGTTAAGCTACTAATTTAGTGATAATGTATGCCAGCCACCATAAAAAAAAAAAAGCAAAAAACAAAACAAAACAAAAAAAACTAATATAACTACTTGAAGGCCTGTTTTTTTTTGTTTTTTGTTTTTTGTTTTTTTTTTTGCCTTTGTAAAACCCAGAGTCCACCTCATCTTTCAAGAATCCCTTTGAATTTAGAAGAGGCTTCCTGAGGCTGATATTCCACAGCTGCCTCTCATATATCTCTGTAGGCTAGACCATGGCCTTGGCCACAGTGTCATTGCTTGCTTTTGGGGACTCAAGAATTCATCCGATTTTCCAGGTAATCTCCCTGCCCCATGTAAGCCCCAGTGGAAGTACATAGTCTGATGATTTTTTTATCTTTACAGCTTTGTCATTTCCAAGTCCTCATAATACTGCAGAAGACTGTGTATTCGTGACTTCCACTTAAGATTTTGAAAGAAGTATTGAGAAAACAATGGTCTGTAGACCAGGAGTACCTAAGAGACAATATTAGATATCACCTTTTCTGAAAACCCTTCAGCCATTCTACAGCTTGAAATATGTATTAGATTAATATTTTTGTCTTTTTCCTCATGTACCAAACCCAAATCTCAACTTCCCTTACGTATGCACGTATGCATTCGAGAGAAAGCCATTAAGTTCTCTTCTTATAGCCTGTACTTAAATTTCACACACATTATTGAAGGAGTCCTTCTAACTCAGAGCATTGAAATATTATATATATATCAATATAATAATTCTATGTAGTATATAATTACATGATAATATTATATATAAATGTATACATATACTTTACAGAGAATATTCTCAAGTTTTGAGCTCTATATTCTTTTCTTTTTTAAAAAATAACAGCAAAACCTTTAGGAAAGTACTAAAAATGAAATGGAAAATGCCTAGAGCTCAATAATATTCTCCTTTGTATTTCTCCATTGCATTTCTTTGACATCTTTATTCCTTTTATTTCTTTGAGCTTGAGAATACATACCCTTTGATAATTTTTGCTTTTACATTTTAGCCATGATGAGACTCCTACATTTTATCCATGGTAATAGTTCCTGAGGAATGACAGAATTTCAAAAAAAAAAAAGAAAAAAAATTATGTTTGCATCTTAGGATGGGGGGGTGGCATTACTAAAAGCAACTTTTAGTTGCTCCCAATTCCAAGAGAATACAAAGATAAAAAATCAATCATATTTCTATTTTGATACTTGAGATTTCCCAGGGGTATAAACAGAGTGTAAAATAGTATAGACATTCTTGTTATTATAGTTCACAGGAAGGTGATATCTCATCCTGTTGGGGAGACAATCAGAAATGTTTTGTGAAGGAAGTCAATTACGTAGCTGTAGCTAAGATTCAATAGTTGGAAATAAGTGAAAGTGGATTACAGATATAAGAAACAATGACAATAATGGGAATAAGAGATGTGAAAACAAAAAACCTGTATGTAATACAAATTGGTATCCACATTCATATGAGGTTAAAGGTTGACAAGCCCTTGACAAGACCCTTTCTAATGACCCTTGGGGCTAATCTGAACCTTTATCACGAGTCTCCCTCCCTCTCCAGCATTATTCTCATTCTCCAACAAGAGCTTGTTTACAATTCACGGAGAAAATTATGATCATCAAGAAATATTTCCTCCAGGTTCTTAGTTCTCTACCTATATCAGTAGCCCTACCCCATTGTAAATGCTCTAGCAACTATTACATTTTAATTGCCCAGTCTAGTATATATAAATCTGTTTTACTTCCCAAATGCCTCTGTTCTTTAGAACTTGACTATTTTTTTCTGGAAGCTTTCTGCTCCTTTGGAGTTGTCTGACCTCACACTCTATTTTTCTTCTAGGTTTCTAGCAATTTTTTTTTCTAGTTTTCTTTCTTGTTTCTGCCTGTATAAGTAGAATTTCACCAAAATTCTAATCTTGAGATTCATTTCTTCTTGCATTAAGTATTCTTCCCTAGATTATTGCACAAAACTGATTTTACAACCTGACACTAAAATCCAATAATATCCAAGCCTACACCCCCACTGCAGAAAGCTCTTCCAAGCTCTATATCCTTAAATAGTATATTCACCTTGACACATCTCCCCCAAGGATCTAAAACCCTTCTACTCAGTATTTGGAAGCCATCTTTGATGAAGCTAAATCTGGTTAATATAATCACAATCTTCATTTTATTTTACCAATTTTCTTCTTTGTGGTACAATAAGAAAGAGGTAAGCTTATTGTTAGCTAAAAACATCGCATATTATTATGATATAATTTCTAGAATAGATGACAATTTTTGACCAGATAGATTATGTGTAACCAAATAATCTATCATCTCATATTAAGTATTGTATATGTCCTGGAAGTGTGATAGTGAGGGCAAAATCAGTTAGAGGCATTTCTGTATCACAATCAGAATGAGTAAATTAAAAAATATTTTTTTAAAACTTTAAAAAGGGGATTCCTGGGTGGCTCAGCAGTTAGCACTTGCCTTCAGCCCAGGGCATGATCCTGGAGACCTAGGATGGAGTCCCATATTGGGCTCCCTGTATGGAGCCTGCTTCTCCCTCTGCCTGTGTCTCTGCCTCTCTCTCTCTCTCTCTCTTTTCTGTGTCTCAGTAAATAAATTAAAAAAAAATATTTAAACGAATTTTAAAAAGAATCAAAATGAGTTCCCCTAACGATCCTAAAAAAAAGGTGTATTTCACCTTCACATAACTTTGTGGCCACCAGTGAGACAGTGACTTGAAGCTTATCAGTTTCAATGAGTCCCACTTAAACCTAGTTGGAGAAGAGAGAATACCAGAAAAAAAAATTCCTTTTGTACTTCTGACATAATATATATATTTTGAAGTGTTAAACTTGAAAACAACCAAATTATGTAAAACATAAATATGTGTAAAAATACATAATTAGAGATTATTGCTAGTGATTTATGAAAAAAATAGACTTCTTTTATGTAATTTGTTATTATGTCTGTTAAACTGATAAAGGAATTCATTCATTTAATGTCTATTACTTGTATACATTGGATATTTAATTAATATATGTTGACCAAGCATATTCTGAAGCCAGTAGAGCTTGATATATATATATAACAAAATACTTTGAAGTCATGTGGGTATTCTGTTCCAAAAATTCACCTTAGCAGTCCTTAAAAGTTCTCATATGACAGTCATCAACCTGAATCTGTGCAGTTAGAAATAAAAAGTAATAATAAAAAAAAAAGTTTGTTGCTGACCTGATGGTATATATTCTTTCATTTTTGTGAGTCTATTGAAGTTTCAATCCTAGGAGAGTTTGATGACACTATAAGATATCACCATTGGGAAAAGCAGAGCAGGTCAATTGGGTGGTTTATACAGGTAGAACTAAAAATAAAATGAAATATTTCTCTATCCTTAAGTGTTCAAAGATTGCATGAGTGAAAATTACCAATTTTATTGACTCGGGTTTCATACTCAAGGACTCCCAGAACTTGCACTTTTGATGTAGTAGAACCTGTTTGAAAGGATAAAAAGAAGTTTTGAAAGTAGAGACAGGTGATATTACAAACTGATTTGTTGGAGTCTAGCTTGCTCACAGCCTGGATCCCTTACCCATAGTGACTGGTCCTTGTTCCTGCAATTACCTTTTGTAAAATTTAAATGGTTTCTTTTTAAATTTTAACAATAAACCTGCTAAATGTCTTGAAATTCTTCTTCCTAAAAATACCTTTTTGGTATGATATTTAAAGAACTAAAGGACATCTGAATTTAGAAACACTGAAATGACTTCAAAGTGAACAATGTTATATTCAATATGCATTTGGCAGAAAATATGAATGTACATGTTTTAATAGGCTCCAGATTCAAAGAAAGTATTTATTTCAAAAAATGTAATTAACCTAATGACCAGGTATAAATTCATGAGCAAAACTCAATCTTCTTTTCTCTACATATTCAAAAAGGATTGCACTAAAATATATTCTTTCATTAAAATATTTACTGAGTCTGTGAAATACCCAGGTATTTTGATATATTGTTGTTATTAAGTGTTTGAAATAAGTCTGAGATCTAGTGTTTTTCCCTAAGTTAATTTCTAACTCGAAGTATGTGTCATCTTTGTAATTAAGTAAAATAACATTTATTTAACAGCAAAATATATTGGTAGATCTTTTTATTAAAGAAGAAACTAGGTAGGGGCATTATTTATTTACTTTTCAAGCCCCTGAAATAGAGCAAGCTTCCTTGAATGAGATTTTAATGAATGACACTCAAAATTATATAGAGTCTCTATTTTTATGGTTCAGACTTAATCTATTAAATAAAGCATCAACAGAAGAAATACATTCAATAATGCACGTTACTTATATTCATCATTTAGAAAAAACAATCTTCTTGCCTGTTATTTTTAAAAAGTCTATGTGTATTTTATATAAAACCCATTATGTTGACGACTAAAAGGACAGAAAAATTATCAGTATTTGAAAGAAAGTGCGTTCTCTTTATTTCTAAGTTGAAAAAGAGTGTCATTATGTTTAAAATATAATTGATATTTATTTCATAATGCCAAAGGCTTTGATAATCATTATATAAAGAAAGTATACAATTTCCTAAATGAGGAGCAGCTATTAGCCATTTTATCACTCATACTATGACCAAACTCTTATCATCAGCTAAAATTGTTATATTATTTATATATCTTAATAACACCCAAAATTATGAAAGACGAAATAATATGAGGACTATTAGCCATTTTATCACTCATACTATGACCAAACTCTTATCATCAGCTAAAATTGTTATATTATTTATATATCTTAATAACACCCAAAATTATGAAAGACGAAATAATATGAGGAAATATGCCTCTTTTTAAAGCACAAAGAATTTTGGATAAAATGTTTTAAAATGTTTAATTAATTCTAATAAGTAAACTCAAATGTAAGGGGAATTCCCTGGGGTTATAAATACAAAAAGGAATGGATAGAGGGTGGGGCTATGAGCTGATGCTGCAGTTATAAATGGCACAGTGCTATATTTTACTTCTCTAGGTAATCGGGAAGATGGTTTTCATGCCTATGAAGGTACACCAGATGAGAACCTGTGTTTGTATGAATTGAAAACATAGACCTGGAAGGTGAAAATAAAGTTAGGACTCATGAACTTACACAAACTTAGAAAAATCAGAAGCAAAAATATTGCTACCAGCTCAGTAAAATCATGAGGATATTTTGCTCAATTAACCTGAGGTTTAAGTGAGAGAAAATAGTTTCTATTGAAAACTGAAACCAGGCGTCTAATCCATAAATTGATGTAAAGATCCTTTTAAAAAAATTTATTTATTCATGAGAGACACGGGGAGAGAGGCAGAGACACAGGCAGGGAGAGAAGCAGGCTCCATGCAGGGAGCCCCATGTGGGACTCGATCTCGGGTGTCCGGTACCACGCTCTGAGCTGAAGGAAGGAGCCCAACTGCTGGGCCACCCAGGTGTCCCTGATGTAAGGATCAAATTGACAGTCATGAGATCTCAAAATCCAAAGTCAAGAAACTAATAGCAGATGAAATGGTTTTAGAACAGTGAGATCCTTTCGATACCCACTGCAGGGGAGCACACTACATCAAACCCCTCTGAAAGAACAACCTTCAATCCTAATGCTCTCAGATTTTAGCAGAATATATTTCTTAATACATATGACTTAGAGTCAGCAGACAAGATAAACAGTAGGATTATATATTTGATAATTTGTGTATTAAAAACATAAGTTATAAACTTTGAAAAGACATCACAACAGACATTACAGATATGAAAATGAAACTTTTGAAAACTTCTATGAAACTTTGTGCATATAAATTATAGAATTTAAATGAAATGGATGAATCGCTAGAGAAATACAATTTTCTGTTAGAAGGAAAATAAATCATCTAGAAAATCCTGTATGTATTAAGGAAATTGAATCTTTAATTCAAACACACTTATAATAAAAACTTTATAACCTAGAGAGTTTTCCAGATAAATTCTTCCAAACTAGTAAGGAAGTAATTACCTAGGATGATAAAAACAAAATAGAGAAAGGAAACACTTTCTGATTAGTTGTTTGGTACTTATTTTCTAAATTTAACAAAGATATCACAAAAATCATAACCACATATCATTCTCTCTAATGAACGTGGATATAAAAATAATAGCATGCTGAATCATAGATACATAAAAATTACACCACGTCATGTTTATGGTAAATGTATTTCAAGAATGTTTGGATGATAAAATATGGAAAATTAATCTATACAAGAGCTTACTAGAACACATTCTCTCTGCAGGTAATAGATCTCCAAAGAAATGAGAAGAGGGTACTAACTGACATATCTTAGTTCTGTTCTCCCCAAATCAATCACCAGAAAAGATAAGGGGGCATAAAACTGGAATCTAAGCTTCACAGAGTTATGAAGCCAGCACTCCAACACAAGCCTATACTTCATAACCAGTTTCTAAAAAATTCAAATTTAAAACAATTTTTAAAATAATGGGAATTTTTATTAGCCTTTCTATTTCCTTATTGTATTTCTAATCATTGTCTGTTATAAGTTTCTCCAATGTTTGTGAAAAATTTTCCTTGGTGTCTTCTTTGAGTAGACACTAACTTCAGCATGCTACCTTGACTTCCAAGTCTACTTTGTTAATGTTTTAGTGTTTTCATGAAAAATAAACCCAAGAATCTCAGCTCAACCATTCTATAAGCTAACTAGTGTGTAACAGGGAATGTACTATGACTCTATATGACCTAATGGTTGATGATCAAAGATGTTTTCGGCTTCACTAATAGACTGAAAACATGCTGTTATTAGTGACTATTTTCTGTTTATAGTTAGGCAAATGTTTCTAGTTTACTCAGTAAAATATTATTCAATAACTAGGGAAGTGTTTGTCCACAAACATTTTGTTTATCTAGGATACATACAAGGAAGTTTTACTTTAATAATTAGATTATGTTAAACAATCTCGCTAATGTAAAGAAACCAAAAAGAGACTAGATAAATCTGGTCTCAAGGATTTCTTTTTTTTTTTTTTTTCAAGGATTTCTTTAAGACCCCAAATACAGGACTCTTTAGTACAGAAAAAAAACAACTGTCCCCCCCCCTCAAAAAATAAAAAAAGAGGAATATAATGATATCAATGTGGTTTGGAGTGGTGGGGTTCAGAGCTGATGGTCAAAAAAGAATTCTTGAGATGTTTTTGGTGGAAAAAAGTGTTTTTTATTATAGTTCAGGGGCAGGACTTGTAGACAGAAAGAGTTGGACTGGAATAGTGAGCAGTGACACATTATATAGGATTTTCTATCCTATGGAGGGGAGGGTCACATTAGGGTCCCAGGAAATTGAGTCTATTGGTTTCTAGAGATTGCTTTTTTCTTGAAAATCATTAAGACATTAGAAACTGATGAAGATTCGCATCCTGCAGGACTGTAATCTCTATCAGTTAATCTTTGTTTTTCCCTTTCCTTTGTTCTAAGGGAGCAGGAGTGACTGAGGAATATCACAAACATCCTACCTGGGGAGAGGACTTATTGCTGGGTTCAGCTTGTGCTTTGCCCTCAGCTTGCCTTTTACTCCCTCATCAATATGGTGTAAATTAATTGTGAAATATCTAACACAGTTTCTGTACCTTTCTAATATTCTAAAATGTGGAAATTCAATATTATATGTAGATCATGTTGATTTTAACAGATACTAAAAGTATCTTTTAAAAACAATATTTCTTTAAAGTTGACCTGAAGAGCCATCAATAGATGCTAAAATTGGAGGGCTTATTTTAGTTAATTTTGATAATTTGAGAACACTTGGAATATTTTGGGGTAAGATCTTCATACATTATCTAACTTATTTTTCTACAAATAGAAAAAAAATATATAATATATAGAACTCAGTTTTTAAATTCATAAGACGACTTTAAAGGAAATTTGGGACAACCTTAGATATACATAGATTTAAGACATATAAGTACCTGTGACCTAGATATTTTATTTAATTGTAGTTTTTAATAATAATAAGCCCTTCCCTGATTCTTCATCTAACATGTAACATGTATGCATATCTTTTAATAAGCTGGTCATAAATTTATGAGGAATAAATAACTCTGAGGACATAAGTGACCCAACAAAGAGATGAAAATAATAGGCTAAATATAGATGAGATACAGAGTTGCTTGACTTGTATTTTCAAAATTTAGTATGTCAGTGATACTTTCACATTGTTCATGCCTGAATGTATTTTTCTTTCTAGGTTTTGAATGGAAGGCTCTTCATATTCAATGACTAGTCAAGTAATAAATAAATGATGAAGAGAAAATAGTCTTACTTGAACATATTTTCCTTAAAATCCCTTCATTTTTATGAGGTCACTATAGCCACTTCTGTCTGTCAGGCCCAGGGGCATGCTAGTACACTTTCAAAACAACTCTTCAGTTAGAATTCTCTTATCTCTGTAAATAACTTGAGAAAATTCAATTAAGTTCACCATGCCTGTTATCACCAGAAAAGGAGGATTTGACAAATTTCACCTGGTGATTTTTAAAGTTTTTCTTACCAAATATAACATGTGAATAACTCTTATTATTCATTTCATTCATGAGGCTCAGTAATTAAAGTAATTACCCAATTAACCATGTCGAAGTATTAATTTCCACCTCTTAAGTCAGAGTTTTGATGTCTTTAGTGAGCTCCATTCAATGAAGTAACTAATGTCTCATATACTTTTCTCCATTTGAGGTAATATAGTGAACACACAGTTATTGTCATCAGGAGAGTTTATTATCTAGGAAAATGATGAGTTACAATCAGCAACATTAAATAACCTAATGTAGTAATAAAGCAAGTCAAATGCAATAGTTATCCTTGCTAATTAAATACAGTTCATCAGAAAGTGATAGTGATTAAGTGAAGGAATGATTTGCCATGAGCTATGTTGATATTAGAAAAGTGTAATCTATTTATTCATGATCCCTGACATTAAAAGGGCACATGCTAAAACAAAGAAGAACTAAAATTTATCTTAAAATTTAAAATGTCTAAAGGTAGCATAGACTATTTTAGGTATTTTCTTCTTGATTCATGCAGTTACACTGATTGCATGGCAATCAAATTTATTTAGTTTGACAATGCACATTTATTAGTCTTTTAGCATTTATTATGTGATGAATTCTACATTTGCTTTGGGTTAAAAAAATCAAGGCACACACTCAGAAAAGTTGAGAAGTTTACTCATGGTAATACAAACACAATTACAGAAATTATTCCTCAGTAGGACCAGTAGAATCCCATCATAAAACATTATTTAATATTATAGAAAGCATTACATTGTGAATAGGTTGTATTTCTGTTTTCAAAATTCACGAAAAATCTTTGAAGAATTTTTGCAACTTGCTGGTTATTCATATCTGAGCATATATACATTAGAATAGTTTTCTATGATACTTCTTGACAAAAGAAGATTATAACATTCTTATACTAATGAGTTTTATTTTTCCTTCAAAGAAAAAAAAGACCCACATTGAATCAACATGTCTCAAAAATACCTAAATGTAATCTTTACTAAACAATAATTTATTATATGATTTTAAGAGTAACAGTGGCATGTTTATTTTATTTATACAATGTGTGTAAGCTTTTTCTTTCTGGGTATGGAATGCATTAAAATCACATTTACAACTTATACTCTCTTGATCCAACAGAAAAGAGAGGAAAATTAAAATCTTAATATCGTTTTGATGTTTGATAATTAACTAACAAGTAGAACTCAGGCAGGATATATTGCATTTGAATAAATAATAAATAGCCTAGGGGATTTCTCATGATATATATTTTCATTTACAATCCTAAAATAGCCAATTCAGCTCTTACTCCACTTCAACATTTGCCTTTGAATTAAAAGTAACTTGAAGGAATGCATTTTCAAAAATGTGGAATTCTATTTTCAGATGAGTAACTCGATGTGTAATTCCAGAGTCAAATTCTAGGTGATTTTGACATTGGCTAGATATATTGCTCAGATTATATTTTGCTATGTGTGTCAATATTAAATGTCAGTAGGAATAACTTTATGATATGTATTTTGCTATAACCGAGCAGATCTTTTTATTGTTGTAATCAGTACCTGGCTTGGCAAAATTATCCGTAATTTTGTGGGAATTCCCATAAGACCAGTCTGGTTGTGAAAGAATCTTAAAGATGTAGTTGATTTTTGAATGTTTTAGAAAAATGTTGCAGATGTCAATAAGTAAGTAGCTTAAAATTGTAGTGTATAAGTAGAGTAACTTATGTGAGTGAGCTTATGTGAATGGTCTTTAAAGTATGAAGTAGCAATGAGAAGAACTTTGGTAATTAATCATAAATACAACATGTTCCTCAGAAGAGCTAAAAAAGAAAGCATAACTATATTTTACCTAATGTGCTTGTTAGTAGACTTTCGAGTTGTTTTTGACTCTTATCTTTGTTCTTTTCATTAGAAAGTAGTGTTCTATCACAGTGTATTAGAATTCATTTGGTATTCTAATCATCTCGATTTAATAGAGTGCAAACTTAATTATATTAATATTTTGTACCTTTAGAAAATGTGCAAAAGCAATTTTTTCCATGGTGCAATTTCAGTGCCTAGCAAAGCATTTTGTAACCCGCTGATATTTCTTCTGAATTAATTGTAAATAACTTAAGGTTATCCTGAGGATAGTCCTTCCTTTATTTTAGGTATAATTTCTCTTACAGAATATAGTATTATATATGTTTGCAACATGTTCATAGGTGCTAATTTGCTACCAATAAAATAGACTCCCATCTTTAACATTTGTTGACCCTATTCTTACTGTACCCAAAGATGATCATATTGATTATACACAGATTGTGGCATAAAGCTCATATAAAATCTGCAATTGGAATGTAGATGTGGATGTGGGGGTAAAAGGGATTTTTTTCCTGCTGTAAAAAAAAAAAAAAAGAAAATTAGTATTTATACCAATGCTATTGTTTTAATTTCTGTTTCCATCTAACTCACTAAGATATTTGTAGAAGAAACACATTCCATTTCTAGTGATACTAAAAGGAAGTAGAATTGAGAGAAATATTTCTCAGAAAAGACAGCACAATGCAAACTGTGAGACTGATTTATCTTTTCTGTGAAACATTAAAAGATAATAAGCTCTAGATCAGTTAACTAATACTAAATATTAAATGGTAGATATACTTACTAGGTTTGCTTTGTTTCGTGTTTTAGGTCACTAAATTCATCTGGGTTCAAACAAGCAGGAGAAATGATAGCTCTTGAAAAAAAAGAAGTCCAGAGGTAATTAAGCATAAGATTTGGCTGGTCACGTTCTTCCCTATTTTCCTCAATCTGGTTTTTAATATGTTTTGTTTCACTGCTCCCTATTTACAGCGGGAGATTTACCCTCCACTGAAGAAAATCGAGTTTCTTGTGACTTGGTTAAAAATAAGATACTCTTTTTCCCAGAAGCCCCCAGCTTACTGCTCCATGGCAATGAGCTTAAGTCTGCACAGCTCAGAGCCAGTTACGTGGAAGAGAGGAGAATACTTGAACACCAACAGTATCTGTGAAAGTGAGGACTAGGAAGTGGATTGCGAACAGGCAATCAAACATGCTCACAGGATGACAATTGTGTATAGATTAACAAAGGGTTGTGCAATGACATAGATTAAGGATAGTTGGAATGCAGGTAGGCAGGGACAGGACCCCTGCACCTAAGAGGAAACCACCCTTGAAAGGACTTTACATCACCCTGAAGGAGCCCTTCACCTTTCCTGATTGGATGACAGGTGCAGGGAGAGTTAATCAGTGTAAAACAGCCCACCATGGAGCCCATAAAAACCCCTAGACTTAGAAATTCTGGTGGCAACCTTCTCGGGTCCCCCTCCCTCCTTGGGAGCTTTGTACTGTCACTTTGCTATCGCTCAATAAGCCATGCTTGGCTGCCCATCATTCTATCTGGTCTACATCTTCATTTTTCAAAGGAATGTGACCATGATCATGGGCCCCACTGGAGAAAAAAGCCTGTAACAACATGAAGGCGTTAAGAGTGAAGGTGATTTTGGAAGAGATGGATCTGAGAGGCAGAGATCCCTTGTTTATGTAATATGTTAGTTGGATATCCTCTAAAATAAACATATCTCACTTCTCTCAAAGTTATATCAGCATAGTGTATTCTGAAATGTCCACATTGCATTTTCCAAGAGCTCGGAATATTCTGAAAATAGGCATGATGCAATGTTGTTATAACTTTAAGCAGAGCAATCCCACCCAATGTAATGGGAATGAAAGGCACTCCAAAAGTTAAACATATTAATCATGTAGAACTTTAGGTGTTAGATGTTTAAAAGTACAATTATGAAATAAGCACGCAATTAACGACATGTTTTAGAACTTATGGAGCCTAATAAAAGCAGATGAGATTATCATCATCATTCCACATGATGTTTCTGGGATATCAAATACTTCCCCAGTTATTTGCAATAAAACATAACTAGAGGATAATATATGTTTACAATCTGGTTGGGTATTTTAAATTAAATCTTATCCGGTCTAAATAAATAATTGTAAATTAGTAGAATAGGTTACATATTTGGTGTCATTCATGCCAATGGCAAATTTTAACAGTTAGTTAGTTTTTGCATTAACACTGTAAAAGATATCGCACTGCAATTACACTCCTATAAACATACACAGATTTGCATATATTTTTTATTTCAATTGTATCTATATTATAATGCAGAATGCATATCAGGTTATTTGATCCTTGAAACTTATAAGTCATATATCAAAAACCAAACAGAATATATTCTTGCTTTTTAAAGATTTCACCATCATTCAATGCTTTTCTATTACCTAAACCATAAATATAAGTATATATATGTTTATATCAAAAATGTTATTTGAAGTCATTAAATCAACTGGGCAAGATAGACCAATGGCTTATGACCTAAAACTCAAAGAATATCAACATTCAATAAAAACGTGTGGTTTTTATCTAGGTTCATCTATAAAACATGTCTGCAATATGCAATTGAAGAAAATGAATTTTTTGGGCAGTATTAGTAATTGACAATGAACTTTTAAAATATTACTCTTAAATGCCTATCTGGGTTTTAAAGAAAATTGGCACTTAACATCTCAGATTGGATAGAAACACCCCATCATAAAAGAGAAAATTATCTGTTAGTATTATTGTATTGAGTCAAAATTTAGTTAATCTAATAAATAAAATTTGGATTTTTCTAATAGGTTTATCTGATATTCTCAACTAAGGATATTTTTTTTCCAAATACTAGACTTTAATAGATAGATATCAGGTGAAAAACCTTGTTTATAGCTCCATCAGACTCTAGCGAGCAGATGAAAGGTCTTTTAAGATTGATTTAAGTGTGATGGTAGAATGATCTGTTTTTCTATCAAAGTTTATTGGGCATCCACGGAATAATAAGACATACTCCAAGTGCAGCCAATAAACATGCCAAGCCAGCAATGCTTTATACTTCAAATATTGAAATAGATAGGGGAGCTCATTTTTAGTAATGGCCAGTCTTACACTTCAACCTCTTAACAGTTAGTTCAAATGAACTGGAAGTTATATGCAACACATTTAAATATCTCTACTGAGTCAAATTCATTGCAGTTTAAAAAAAAAAAAAAGTTTTAGCTTAACATGTTTATTTTTTATTTTCACTTTTGTAGCCTAAAAATGTTAGAACTTAATACTGCTTATCTCTATCTAGAGAACCATCACTTTAAGTTAAAAATATTTATATTTCTGAATTAAAATATTATAATGTTAATTCTTTTTACTCTGTTCGATGTGCAAATGCATAGATATTAAATTTTCCCTTCTTGATCTGATTGTGTCTGAGACAGATATTATTTAGCAATGCAATTATATGATTTAAGTATGCTTTGTTAAATGCTGCTACAAAGTTTGTGGAGTGAGGCCCTATTCATCCTTGATTGTACCTTGAATATGCTTCCCTGGAAGTACAACACAACCATTCAGACATACTGAAACTACTGCTCAACTTCTTAATACTGAGTTAGTCCAATATTAGATGACTATAAGAGAAATAGAAGCTTTATTTTCATTTATTTATTTATCTATCTATCTATCTATCTATCTATCTATCTATCTATTTATTTATTTTAGAAGCTTTAAATAAAATCAATTTAATGAGTCTGAATGTAAAGATTAACCTCAGGAAATGGTCTTGTTAAGGATCAGACACCCAAGGCAGTGTCTTCGTATAATGACTTCAGTTAGTAACTGTTTTGTAAAATTTCCACCCTTTTGGGTTTTAATGGCTTAATTTTCTTGTTCTAAAATTGGGGATTATTATAACTTGGATCCTCTACAAAACAAACCCCAAGGCGGAGGGCTTTTGAGCTAATTATTTATTGGAGAGAAATACGTTTATTCGCAAGAGTGAGAAATGAGTGGCACAAAGTATCAACAGTTACATATAGAGGTTCTCACCATCACTAATCACCAGGAACATGCAAATAAAAAGTACAATTAGATATTGCCTCACAACTGTTAAGATGGCTATTATCAAAATGAAAAGGGACAAAAAAAAAAAAACATAGGCAAGGCCATGGAGGGAAGGGAACCCTTGTGCATTATTGGTGGGGATGTAAATGGATGCAGCCACCATGGAAAATAGTTGCAGTTTCCTCAAAAAGTTAAGACTGAATATCAAAATAGAACTACCATATGATCCACAATGCCACTTCTGGATATTTGTCCAATGGTAATGAAATAAAGATTTTGAAGAATTATCTGCATTCCCATGTTTACTGCAGGATTATTCATAATAGCCAAGATATAGGAATACCTAAGTGTCTGTCTATAGATGAATGGATAAAGAAGATGTATTGTGTGTGTGTATAAATATATACATATATAATTGCATTATATTAGCTGTGAGAAAGAAGGAACTCCTGACATTTGTGATAGCATGCATGGACATTGAAGTCATTGTGTTAAATGAGTAAATCACACAGGAAAGACAAATCTTGTATGATTTCACTTATATGTGGAAACACCCAAAATTATAACCTATAAACACAGAGAGTATAATGGTGATTGCCAGGGTGTAGGGGTGAGAAGAAACGGGGAGATGTTCATCAAGGTGTACAAACTTCCAGTTATAAGATGAGTAAGCTAAATTCCAGGGATCTGAATGTACAGCATGATGATTATAGATAACAATATTGTAAGTTATCTGAGCAACTTGAAAGTTGCTAAGATAGTAGATATTAAGTATTCTCACTACAAATTATGTAAGATGACGACGGTGTGAACTAAACCCACTATGGTAATCATTTCATGATATATTTATAGTTTATCAAATCATGACCTTACACAAGCTATATGCCAATTATATCTCAATAGAGCTAGAAAGAAAGATTTTGCATTCCTTCAATAATACTAAATAACTATCTCATGTAAATATGAAGTAAAACAATGGCCTTTAAATTGGAATAAACATTTGAAGTGTGGAAAAAATGTAAGTAGCATCAGGGAAAAATGATTAAATAAGTCTAGAAGATTCAGCACATAGAGCCAAACTTAGGAAAAAAAACTATAAAATAAATGCCTAATTTTTTTTTAAAAGTGAAAATTTAAAATAAACAAATTTAATAATTCATTTTTTAGATGTCATATTTTAAAGACTAAAAAAGAAAGAGAAATCTAGAACACAAAAAAGAAAGTAGATTGCCAACATAATCCTGTGTAAATTTTTAAGAGATAATAAAGAATAATATGCACTGCTTTACATAAATGTTTCAAAAATGTAGGTTAAGTGAAATATTATTTAGGAAAATTTAAGTTTTTTTTTAACAAAAAAAGTGTAAATGTTAAGGAAAATTTTAAAAGTAAAAAAATAACTTTAGAAATGTCATCAGAATCAAAAGACTTTAGAGTCTAGACCTGCGCTTTATATATACTTATATATTATTATACATATTTATATATTATATGGATGCATATTTACATTTTACATATCATTAAATGTGTTATAAATTTTTATATACTAAGGTATTATAATTATATTATTATTCCTAATATACTTTGAATATAAAGCTGATAAAATGTTTTTTATATTATTTAATAATCTAGAATAACAACATGACCTACACCTAGTAAAACTAATGCAATAAGGCGTACTTCAGATTAACTTTCATCATAAATATAGATGCAAGATTTCTGAATAAAATCTGTAAGATTTTAGTGTTTATTAAGAATGCTAAAATGTGATCAATTTAGCTTGTTTTGGAAACACAGGGTTATTAAACATTGGAGAGAGACATAATTCATCATATCACACAACTCTGCGTTGAAATTTTGATGGGACAGGTGAAACAGATGATTTTTCTAAAAAAAAAAAAAAAAAGTGAAAATTCCCCAAACCCAGAAATGTAGATTGGCTTTAGTGTCTCTCACGTAAGTTCCTTGGGTCAGGACAGAATGGCAGACATTCCGCAAACACTCAGGATGCCTTCGTGGGATGAGTTCATAAAGAATGCATAGACTATAGACTAACCAAAGAAAAATAACTAAAGAAACAGGGCTTGTAGAACAGAAGACATTTCTTTTAAGTTAATAGCCTTCAGACAGAAGTATCTTTAAAATTGTTTTCCCCAATTAATTTTACAATACAGTTCACTTCTTTCAAGTCCCTACTCTCAATCAGTTTTTGTTATTTACTCCATTTGTTCACATAGATTCTAATTGTGAGGGAAAGAACACAGTAGCACAATATTCTGTTCAGTTTTATAATAATCCTTTTCCTTCCTACATTTAAGAATAAAAGTATGGCTTTCCAGTATCCACCATGTGCCAACTTTAAAAATATGTAATGTATTCCAGTATCTATATTTGTTTTTTTTTCAATATCTATATTTGTGTTGAAAAATATTTCCCTGCCATTTATTTTTTGGCTTAAGGAATGATGACATATCATTAATCATTAAAAATGTCCTTAGGAATGACCCAAGATTAATAAACATTCTATCAATTCTGGTGCTTTAACAGGTGATATGAAATTCTAGACACTTTATTGCCTATTTACTAATGCTGTAAATGAATATGTTATTACAAACCAACCAATTGCAACCATGTGAGAAGATACATATTTGCAACTTAAAAGATTTAGTCCCATGGTTTGTAGGTGCCGCCTCCAGGAGCAATAAGTATCTTGGTTAAATATATTTCCCTCTTTAAAATGTCAGATATCAGATCACACTAACTTTATAACACTTTATTTATTCCATTCCCAGCCACCAGAAGTAATTATCTGTAATTTTAATGTGAATCATCATTGATTTTTAAAAATGCGTTTGCATTTCTATACAGGTGACTCTTGGAAATATATGGGTTTATTGTCCTGTTACTTTGTTTATAAAAATATTATCTTCTTTTTAATGTAAACAATAAAGTTTCTAAGGAGAAATATTTTAAGATATAAATTCAGCAACCTGTGTCTTTTCAATCAACCCCTTTTCTCAGAGAATGTTCCCTCCCAGACAAATGAGATGCCCATTCTCTGCAGTATCTATTATTTTTAAAACAGCTCTCTGCACAAATTCATTAGATTTTCCAGTCTTTCGGCTACAAATCTATATTGCTTACTAAATAATTTGGATGTATATACTGTTTCTATTGCAGTTCAAATTCAAAGTGATACTTACTGTCCTTACATTTAAGAAAGCATCTCATTTTGAACACTCACTTTATTAGTTATTGAAAGATAGTTTTAATAACACGGATCATCTTTCATTGATTACGTACGATTCTCCAGGCATTATAGAATGCGAGTAACTGAGTATCATTTGATCTGATAATTCACAAGAAGTGTGAAACATTAAAAAAAAAAAAACTATTCTCATCTCAATAGCAGTGAAGAAAGCTTAGGTTCGGAGAATTGCAGGACATGCTCACGGTCAGAGAGCTCCTGCGCCCGATGGGAGGCTGTAAGTCCAGGCCTTGTGATCCAAGGTCCCCAAAGCTTAAATACCACCCTATTTGTCTCCAACGCAGCAATCTCACCTTGTTTTCTGAAAATCTTGGTAAAATTTGTCTTTTTAAATCCCCATTTTGTCTTAATAAAAGTGTCAACCCTGCCTGAAGCATGTGCTTGTGCAGAGCTTCGGGCTTCTAGAACATTATTATTCAATATTTCTCAGTCCTAAAAACAGAATATCATCTTAGCATGTTAGCAGTTTCCATGTATTATCTGTTAAGGGAACCTCAGACCATCTGCAGACATGTGAGTCATTTCTTTTGATATATTATAGTTGATACGTGATATATTTTGATATGTTAAACTAACTAGACTGTGTTGAAAAGCCTCTGGCGATGCCCTTTAATAGAAACTAATGTGCACAATCACAAGAACGACAATGTTAAGAGCAACATGCAAAGCAGTATATGGCCATCAGTGGCTTTTAGTGACGAGTTAGTACCCGGAGGAGAGCACTCACACTAATCATCTCTGGGCTGGATCAGCATGCAACCGATTCAACTGAGATTCAGTCATCAACTCAGAAGGTCATTAAATAAATGGATGAGGCCATGAAGTTCAACTTACCTACCATGGATAGAATTGGCTCGCGCTACAAAGAGTAACAGCGCAACACTCAAATGCATAAAGAGCTCCAATTTCCAGATTCTTAATGACATACTGGGAGCAAACGCATTGACAATTAACCCAATTTGCTGTCAGTTCTCAAAAGATAATTGAAATACAACTTTGGAGGCTTTTTAAATACCTCTTCAGGCTGTGTTTCTCCATTTCCAACCCATATTTGCCAACATTCTGTTATGAAAACTTACAAACATACAGAAGATGTGATGGTATTTTACAGAGGACATCCACACACCTGCCACCTGCATGCTCCCATTCCCACTGTCCTTTACTTGGCTTCTCGTCCTAATTCTAGGTGCCACTCAAAGTAAATTGCAGCATGGGTACACATCATCCACGTATGTCAACACATGATATGTTTGATGTGGGAAAAAAAAAGATAGAAAATGCTGTTTGGTTTACTTTTGCTTCTTTGGGAAACAAGGGATTTTAAAAATCAGGCAGTATTCTTGGTTGCATGTTCTTTTCATTTAGGACCCTGAATATATCCTGCCAGCCCTTTCTGGCCTCTTACACTGTTGGTGGGACTGTGAACTGGTGCAGCCACTCTGGAAAACTGGGTGGAGGTTCCTCAAAGAGTTAAAAATAGACCTGCCCTAGGACCCAGCAATTGCACTGTTGGGGATTTACCCCAAAGATACGGATGCAATGAAACGCCGGGACACCTGCACCCCGATGTTTCTATCAGCAATGGCCACAATAGCCACACTGTGGAAGGAGCCTCGGTGTCCATCGAAAGATGATGGATAAAGAAGATGTGGTCTATGTATACAATGGAATATTCCTCAGCCATTAGATTTTTTTTTTAATTTTTTTTTTTTAATTTTTTATTTATTTATGATAGTCACAGAGAGAGAGAGAGGCAGAGACACAGGCGGAGGGAGAAGCAGGCTCCATGCACCGGGAGCCTGATGTGGGATTCGATCCCGGGTCTCCAGGATCGCGCCCTGGGCCAAAGGCAGGCGCCAAACCGCTGCGCCACCCAGGGATCCCTTCCTCAGCCATTAGAAATGACAAATACCCACCATTTGCTTCAACGTGGATGGAACTGGAGGGTATTATGCTGAGTGAAATAAGTCAATCGGAGAAGGACAAACAGTGTATGTTCTTATTCATTTGGGGAATATGAATAATAGTGAAAGGGAATATAAAGGAAGGGAAAAGAAATGTTGGGAAATATCAGGAAGGGAGACAGAACATAAAGACTCCTAACTCGGGGAAACGAACTAGGGGTGGTGGAAGGGGAGGAGGGCAGGTGTTGGAGGGGAATGGGTGACGGGCACTGAGGTGGACACTTGACGGGATGAGCACTGGGTGTTTTTCTGTATGTTGGTAAATTGAACACCAATAAAATTAATTAAAAAAAATAAAAATAAAAAATAAAAATAAAAATTAGGCAGTTTTTGGTACTGTTATCTCTTCATCCCTTTGCATTAATGCAGCTCTGCCACTGTCGTGATTTATAAGTAATAAGGCTTGTAAAAGGAAATGACTGTTGTTGTTTCTGGCCATGCATAACATGTCTAAATTAAAAACACGGTTGTAAACTCGAGATGCTGTCACCTCTGCTGAAGCTCAGCGGGCAAATTTAATTCATAAATCCTACAGCAGGACAGCCTAGGACCTCATCTCCAAGCACGCACATTCTCGTCATAGAAACCTTTTAATTACCTTCTTCAACTACAAGTGAGATGTTGATGACAACAGACTGAAGTAGTCAGCAGGGGTTCGCAAGGTCATTTGGTGACCTTTTTGGGACCAGCACGGAGGTCTGAGCTGCTGAGGATCTCAGGCATTTGGGTTTTGATCCAAAGAACTTTCTTGGAGGCACTTAAATAACTGCCAACCATGCCAAATTGAAATTATTTCTGTCTACAAAAGACTTTAGTTGAACTAATTAGACCATGTTTTTGTTTTTGTTTTTTAAGATTTTATTTATTCATGAGAGACAGAGAGAGAAAGAGAGAGAGAGAGAGAGAGAGAGGCAGAGACACAGGCAGAGGGAGAAGCAGGCTCCAAGCAGGGAGCCCGACGTGGGACTCGATCCCCGGTCTCCAGGTTCACAACCTGGGCTGAGGGCAGCGTTAAACACCTGAACCACCCGGGCTGCCCAAGACCATGGTTTTGTATGGACTTGAGCTTTCGGTGTGAGCAAATTCATTTTTGTTGTCCGGGTTTCTCATTTCTACATTTAATCAGAGCTCCAACCTTATTAAGATAGTTTTCATTTTCATAGCTTTTTACCCTCTCATTCAACCATTTCTACCGATGCTCAGAAATATCATGAAAATGCCATTCATTCATTTATAAAAAGATTACCAGCCCCGTGTGCAAATCAACATGATGGCCACAGTGGAGACAAAAATAAACTGCCTTTGAGGGGTTTATAGCTTTTAAAGTAAACACATATGCAGTAATATAAAATCTTTATTTAGAACTAATCCTTGAGATAATTAGCAGCTGAGCACAATAAGTAATAACAATGTCTGCATGTAGAAAATTTGATTCTTCTTGATTAGTAAGGATGATTTTAAAAAAAATCAGTATCAGTATTTATATAATGACAAAATGTGTCCCCAGTTTCTTTTGTTTTGCCTTTTAGAAACTCTCATTACTTATAAAATAATGATATGAGTAGTGGTATGAAAATAGCATAACAAAATATTGTAATAAACGGTAAATAATAAAATAATGATAATGATAGTTTCAGGTGTGACTTTGTATGTTGACCTAGCGCAGGTAGTATAGACATTAGGTAGGTAGACCCTTAATTTGACTCTGGGATTCCTGGTTGTTTGTGGAAAATAGGAAAAGATTAGGAATGTGATTTCTGACACTTATAATTCAAGAAAACCATTTTGGCTGAATAGGAGGCTCAATTACATTTGCAGTCATTGAACAACGTCTCTGATAAATTCTCAAAAAAATAGATGGTGCAAATTAGCTAATTATTAAAGAATAATTAATTTAACGATGAATTAGTTAACAGTAAGGTCAACACCATCTCATGAATTAATACAAGCATCACAGAGCTGTTCTTTTAAAAAGTCTCTCAAATTTGGCACATGACACTAATTATATAGTTCAATAGATACAATTCTATGTTGGATCAAACAATGTGGTTGAAATTGATAGCTTTCTGATTACCTGGATAAACCCAAGTATATATTTTGAATATCTAATTAAATGGATACATGGCAAATTCTTCAATAAATCATCTATAATTTAAATTAAACCTGAGTTCACATGGAGCTCCTATCACCATGGCGTTACATTTATAGAGAAATCAATCCAAAAACCATAGGAGCTGAAAAAAAATACTAAATTATCTTGAAGAAAAATTAAAATAAATGCAAATTATAACAGTCCTACTTTTTAAAGTCTCCCTTTTCACTTGGATGCATGCTAGACTACCGTATTCTAGAAATTCCTGGTTTCCATTCCTCACAATTTCATCATCTACCTTCTCTCGATCATATACATCGCCAGTAATAGTATCTGCAAGACCTTGCAATCCCCAAGCCCAGTGATAAAATGGCTAAACACCAACGCATTTCTGTAACATATGATAACTATGGCAATGTTGTTTATCTCAATCCTTGATAGTCCTTGGTCTGTAATTTTTTTTCAGGATACCAGTAATAATCAGCCTGTACCCACACAGAGAGCGTCCAAAACTCTGTACAATCAAAAGCCCCATTACAAAATTCATTTCCAAGAAAATCTACTTTCCATCTCCTGGGTAAGTCAGCAACTGTGGCTTTTCCCCACCATTTGAGGGGACGGCCGCCATTTGCTAATAAGTCACATCCTCAGACTGGTTGTAATAGAAAGACAGGATTCTTCGAGAGGACTGTGCCTCTCAGAGCTAGGTCCCAGTTGGCTAAGTCTATAACCGTAAGCCACTCGCCTTACCAAAGTGATTGTTACAGTGATGAACAAGTGAAATGTGTGCTGACCTATGGAAAAGGGAAGTGTGATGGTCATACGTCACCGGCATTCAACTCATATGCCACCTTGTGAGACTTGTACAGATGAATAAAGGCCTGGACCCTCAAAACAAACACACAAACACATACGCACACAGACACACACTTACAAACGCACACACAGACTTTAGGCTGGTTTGAAAAGCCCACACATAGTTCAATGTACATTTCCAATTTGAAAAGTCATGACAGTTTTCAGACTTCCTAATTTATTGGCCTTATCTAATACCATATAGGTTTGATTCTCCACCTGAAATATCAATTATAAAGTGTATATTATCTCTCAAAAATGCAGGTTCTGTGTCAATGAACTGCTGTAGTGTCATACTGACTTTATAATCGATTTCAAGAATCCCAATATCTCATCTGCAAATCGCCCCTCATGCCTTTAAAATTTGAATCTGATTGTCAGGCTGTTTTAGTGGAAATTAACTTTTTGTTTAGGTCAAGAGTGACCTTTTTTATATATATATTAAAGGCACAATGAGGTATTTGTAAGGTAAAACTTACACTTAAATCTTCTAGGTTGGGCTACAAAATGAGTCGCATACAAACTTTCATAAAATGAATAGTCCAGTCAAATAATAAGGTTTGCAGCTTTTATTGACATCTCTTAAACGCATTAAAAGTCACTTGGTTCATAATGTACAATCTACTCCTGTAACTATGGTTTCGCCTTTTCTTTTAATTTCCTCCCTTCCTAGAGCCACTCCATTCTCATACCTGGCCTTTCCATTCTCCTTCATACCATACAGATAAAAAACAAAAATAAGAGCAAAAGTTGTAACATGAGAAAACTCTATCCCTCTTCACCCCCCTGGGAAAGGCAGCACCAGGAGAGGGATACCAGGGCCTGCTTGGCTGGCATAGCTTTCTTTTGCTTTAATTGTATTTCCTCCTGGTTATTCTCTGTTTCAAAACACCTCTTAGTCTCTTCAGTTATCATTTGTCACAATCTGGATTTTCAAGATCATTGAGAAATGATGAGTTCAAAGTAAATATTCTTGTCAAATAATTAGAATGTTTTAGAATGACTACGAGCAATAATGTGTTAGTTGACAGAACAGGCAGGAAAGGCTTTGGTGAAAATGAAATTATTCAGACATTTAATATTTCATGCATTGAAGTAAATGAGTCAGCCCTTAAAACTGAATATTTTGGCTATATTTGCCTGGGCTCATGAAAGTATAAATGTAGATATATTTGTACGTAGCTGCATCTATTTTATCCATTGTCAAGTGGCATTGAGGAATGATCCTGTCTACATAGTAAAGGGCATCTGGCAGAGTGAGAACAAATGCTGTCTCAATCTCCTTGAGAAACTGGTTTGATGAGGGAATATCTCCTGAATGGCTTTCTCCAGTTCAAGAAAACATGTGTGCATTAAATTTGTTGGAAGAAAGGATAGTTTTGCAATCCCAGAAATCACTAATTAAAGAATATTTAGAAGAATGAATGTCCAACTCACATGTTAGAGAATGATGGGGAGTGAATAATTCATGTTAAATTTGTATTATATGCATCGGTTTAGTCCTCAAGGGTGAGAGAACTAGACAGTGAGGGAGGAGGAGTGATGTAACACACCAGCGAAGCTGTAGCAAAGAAAATAATAAAATAAAATAAAATAAAATAAAATAAAATAAAATAAAATATTACTGAAAGCATGTAGTAATAAAATCTGGGAAGAAACATGGTCTCAGCCCTGGAAATGGCCTTCAACTACTGATTCAGAAGTGCCATAGGGAACATCAGTTCATGGGAATGCTGAAGATCTTTCTCCAGCAGTAATTCGGTTGAGGTGATGGAGACAACGTCCTGGGAAGACTCTTCTCACAACAGAAACAGAATTGAGTCACAGACCTGAAAATGGATACTTATCAGTGAGTTCTGATGCCATTACCAGGAGCATGTGTACTTAATATAATACTGGCATGTTTTAAACAAGAAACACAAAAGGAAATTGAGAATGAAGAGGATTGAAATTCATAAATAGAAAAGTCCCCTTAAGTTTATTATTCCTGATTTCTCAGCTTTGCAGGAAGGCAGACATTTTTCAGATCTCATTTCTTAACACTAGTCCTTTGAAATGAAACTTCTATATATGGTAATCATAGTTTCAGGACGTAATGGAAATTTTCTCTCAACTAAGATTAAGTTCAAAGTAATGGACTCTTTTGACAGCAGTAGAGGCAGGATGTCTCCTTGGCAAGTGTGTGATCATGATTTCCTCCATCAGTGCTTTTTCCCTTAGGCTGCAGCTGAACCTCTAGGTACTTAACCTTGAGAGGACTTGAAATGACTACTTTCACTTGGTCCTGGCTGGTTTCTATATATGGTGGATGTAGGCACCTTTTCATGTTATGCACGTGCTATTACTACTTCAGGCTCTTTAAAAACATGAGATGTTGAAGAGTATTGTTATTGAAATAATAGAACTTCTGGAGCCCTGGGTGCATGATAGTTATTTCAGTGCAAGCCAATCAGGGCCACCTGAAATTAAAAATCCTACCTAGACACTGAGAAACCCTCTAGTTTGTTCTTACAACATTAAAACTCTGAGGAGGATTACTTTTGGACACTGGTTCCTTTGGTCTTTACTTCACAAGGCAAATAATTTTACTTTGTCGCTTAACTTCTATATATTTCAATTCAAGACTTCTGATTTTTTATGTTTTTTTTTGTTGTTGTTGTTTTTGTTTTAACTCCCAAAGATATTTAATTTCAGCTTGGCAATCTGATAGCAGGATGGAAGTCATAATCAAACTCGGTACATCTGAATGCTGATCCTTTATTATTAAACTATTTAGATATTAATATTAGATCCCATTGTAGAACTTCTCTAAGCTACGTTGGACAATAGGGCTCAGAATAATTTGTAATGAGGATACTCTGGAAAATATTTAAACTTGATTAAAGAATAACATTGGAATTAATTTAAGCATGATACTTTTCTGATTCCATTCAGAACTTTCATATATATATATATATATATATATATATATATATATATATATATATATCACCCTTCTTGGTGCTAAGAGGCTCCCAAAGGAGGAGTGATTATCATTAAAGGAACAAAATCACAACGTGATTTTGAGAGCAAAACTCTTTAGCTAAAATGTTCATTCCTTCAAGGGATAGTCATAGTCCATTTGCCCATAATTTAATATTTACAAACTTTGAGCTGCAAATAGCAGCAAAAAGTATGATTTTTGTTTGCCTAGTAGGAGAGATGTTTCTTGTTTACCTTTGATAGTTTAATTTTTCCCCCTGAAGGAGGGAAAATCTATTGGTATTCTACTCCTGTTATGGATTGAATCATAAATAGTCAACCCTAATTCATGTTGAAACTCTAATCCTCACCATTACTATATTTGGAGATAAATTCTTTAGGGAGGGAATAAGGTTAAACCGAGTCATAAGGGGGAGCTCTGATTTGATAGGCTTGATATCCTTATAAGAATAGGAAGAGATGAAAAAAAGAAAAGGAAGAAATGTCACAAAAATACCATCCCCTTTACCCCCCCCCCAAAAAAAAAAAAAACATAGAGAAAAGACCATGTTAGGACACAATAAGAAGTGCCAAGTAGAGAGAACTCATCCGAAATTAAACCGAATGATGCTTAGATCTTTAACTTCTGGCCTCCAGAACCATGAGAAAATAAACTTATGCTATTTAAGCCACCCAGGCTGTGGGATTCTATTATGTCAGCTCAAGCAAACTAATGTAACTACCGATGTGTTATTGTGTTCCTTCAAAGGCTTTAACAATGGGCTGTACAAATGCTAACTGATAAGATAATTGTAGAGAATTCTCAGGTTTTCTATCCAAAGCATTAAAAATGAACTATATAAAAACACAGTATTTATACCTTATTAACAAAAATGTGTCAAGCTTTTATTGACCAAAAACTACTATATCCCCTACCTCTGATAAAATCAACTTTGAAAATGTGTGTGCGTGTGTGTGTATGTGTGTGTGTGTGTGTGTGTGTGTGTGTTACTGCCTTAGACTTCGGTGATGTGAGGCTCTTTAGAGTTCCATGTTTTTAGAAAGCAAGTGAACAAGATTTGCTAAGCTGAGGAGTCCACCCTGACTTGCACCTATAGGTTAATTCAATCTTCTTTATAAAAACTACCTCACTAAGGTAAACTATGGACTTTGGGTGGTTTAGGGTATGTCCGTGTAAGTATATTTTTTAAGTTTGTTACCTTGTAACAAGTGTACTACTCTGGTGGAGGATGTTGATAATGGGGGAGGCTAAGCACACAGGGTAGGGGGCAGGGGTCTGTGGAAAGTTATGCTCCTTCTGCTCAATTTTGCTGTGAAGCTAAAAGCACTGTGGAAATTGTTAAAAAAAAATAAGATAAAAAGAAACTACCTCCAAATCTTACTGGCCTCACACAATAAAATGCATATTTTATGCAAAAAGATTGTAGGTTGCCTATGAGAACAATGTCTTTCAGGCATTGACTCAGTGACCCTTAATGTTTTGATTTTTTGGTTCATCATCTCAACAAAGAGAATCTGTTTCAGTTACCACAGCATGGCAAGAGAAACTTGGAAAGTTTCCCCTAATAAGTTAATGCTTAGTTGGAACTTATGTATGAGAACTAGCCCAAGACCCCACCATCAGAAGAGGAACAAGATATGGGTGAGAAATTTAAATTATATTGTCACCTCATTGTTTGAATGACTGTTTTCTGTTCCACATTAATAAACTCGTAGATTAAATGACATTCATATAACCTTGAACCTGTAGCTGCCTGGTAATTGCTCTCTGTATTTTTCCTACAAAATTTGTTAAAATATATTGTATTGGACACCCTTTGATTCACCTTTAAAACTGTGTATCTATATCCTTGAGTTTGGACAAAACTCATTCTACTGTGTTATGGCACATAGCACATAATGTCACAAATTCATGAAGTTTTAGAAAGAGGTGTTTCTAATTACGTCTGTAGAAAAGTCCCTGGAAAATACTTGAGCCTGAAGCAAGTATGCCATTTTCACATATATATATATATTTTTTTTCTTTTAATAAAGAGAGAGTGTGTGAGTGCACAGGGTGTTGGTAGGTGGAGTGAGCAGAGGGAGAAGGAAAGATTGAGAATCTTAAGCAGGCTCTCCACGTGGAGCCCCACCCTGGGCTGGATGTCATGACTTTGAGATCATGATCTGAGCTAAAATCAAGAGTCAGAGGCTTAAACAACTGAGCCACCCAGGTGACACCTCACGTACCTTTTCTTAATAAGAAAGGTCCATTCACTTGCTCATTGCTACTGTGGCCAGTTTGGTACCTTGAACTTTACAGGGCGATAGGGGATTTCTGATTGCTACAATGCCTTTTCTCGCTAATCACGAGAGACACCAAGAGAGAGGCAGAGACATAGGCAGAGGGGGAAGCAGGGCCCCACGGAGAACTTGATGAGGAACTGGATCCCAGGACTCCGGGATCACGACCTGAGCTGAAGGCAGACGCTCAAACACTGAGCCACGCAGGTGCCCCTCCTTTCATTTCAAATAACAATTTAATCTTATCACATTTATAAAACAAAACCAATCCATACAGCATATGCCATGTAGGATAACTTAAGTATATTACTAGATCAAAGATGTGAGGAAAAAAAATGTGAAGAAGTTATATTTTATGTAAACATTCAGATATGAAAAGGAGATACTATAACTTTCTACCCTGTGTAAAGGCATAGACATCTTTCAGACAATTGTTTTAAAGTGATTATCTTATGATATGTTCTAAATATATCATGATGCACAATATAGTAAGTGGAGTTTAAACTTGGTAGTAAATCCTTGTAAGCAAACTTTCAGGATATTATCATTAGATGCATATTCTTTGTGAGAAAAATGTGTTTATCTCTAAACATAGAACACAGGAGAGGAATAAGCTATTAAGGTATTTATATATACATTTTAACCATAATACAATATCCTCCCTAATATTTCAATGATTGCTCTGTCACAATTATCCCAAAAGCTCACCCTAGCCCTACTCTCCCAGCTATCTGCTGGCCTAGAATGATGGAATATCTGCTCAGCAAACTCATCTTTTTTAAATCTTGGCTTAAGTTTCACCTTCTAAATTGGGTCAATCTTAGCTACCATGTTTAATACAGCCACCAACCTCCCACCATCTAATTCATACACTCCTGATCTTTGCTGAGTATTTTCTCTTTTCCATAGCGCCTATCATGTCCTAGCACACAGAATATTTACTTACTATCTTTAATAATTATTGCATATTTGCCCCTATAGGGAAGCCTTAGGAGAATGCAGATGTTTGTCTTCTCTTTATTTATTTGGTTTAAACCAAATGCCTCGAAGAACACAGAGCAGATATTCCATAAATTATTGTTAACTGAATGGCTAGTGTAGATCTTAGCTTGCTGGGCAAAATTATAATTCTTTGTGGGGTCATAAGAAAAACTCATCATGTGATTGGTCTCTAATGCTCCAGCTGCATCTAATCTCAAGTTCTCCCAACAAATTTGTGTCCCGTCAATTTCAAATCCACAAAATGGACCCACAAAATGATTTCTTTCTCCTGTTCCAGCCAGACTGACAATGGTTTGGGCATTTTTCTTTAGAGTTAGAGACTGAGCTGCAAAATGAACTGTCCCTCAGGTCTGGTGGCCCATTAATCAACGAATAAAGTTTTACTTAACTTTTCACATCCTTCAGATATTTAACCATATTTCCTCATATTCATAGGAAGGATTGGTGGTTTCTCTTCTATGATGTGTACATCTACAATTTTTGCATCTTCCATATCATATTATTGTTTAGTTACTTTTCGGTCTCTGCAACTAGATTGTGAGTTCTCTGAGTATAAGGATTTTCAATTATTATTTGGAATTCCCTGTACTAAGTGGAGAGCATAATGCATAGAAACTATCCCTTAAATATTTATACAGGGGCTCCTGGATGGCTCAGTCAGTTGAGCATCTGCCTTTGGCTGGGGTCATGATCTTGGGTTCCTGGTATTGAGTCCCGCATCAGGCTCCCTGCTCAATGAGACGCCTGCTTCTCCTTCTCCCTTTGCCCCTCCCCACTGCTTGTGCTTTCTCTCTGTCAAGTAAATAAATGGAATTTTTAAATATATATACTTAGACAATGGATTAAAATACACACAGGTAAACTCTTCATTTCTGTCATTGAATAATACTGAGAATTGTAAAATATAACTTGCCACTATTCACTGATACCCATAATGGTGTGTTTACTGCTTTACAGTATTTTTCTATTTTCCTTTAACACATTTTAATAACTAAATTTTATTTTCTTTCATGATATCAGTTTAAACCATTACCATTATCTTCAAGTTCAGTAGCCTGATACTTTCTCATTTGTGAGGCAGAAGGTCCATGCAAAACCAGGAATATAAATGGCGTGTGAATAAACTTAGTCTGATAGTTCACAAACCTTTATTTTAACTGGCTTTTCTGGGTATCATTAATATGTATAGTAAAAATGTGGTTATTTTCATAGTCAAGTGAAGAGAGGAGGAACTGCCTGAAATTATTTACAGAGTAAACCCTGATACTGTTAGCTGTTCTGACAGAGGGAAAAGTTGAATAAGGGAAATCAATATTTCATATTTGGTGCACATCGTGAGAAAACTTCTAGAAATAATAGCATCAGAATAAGTGGACAATATTTTTAAAGCAAGAATGTATTTTAAGAGTGAAACTAAATTCACATGATGATGGTGAATAAAATATTAAAACTTTATTTTAAAAATAACTGAAAGAGGCAAAAGAATAAGCCCATGTATAACCCTTTAGCACATATATTGTTATTGTACCTTGTATCTGTGAGCAGCTCCCCCTTTCTCCCCTTCTAAACTACCTAATGTCAATGACGTTGCTGGGATAATTCTAGAAACTCCACACGTCCTTTCATCATGAGTTGAAGTAAATCTAATAACAATCTTTAAAATATCTTATTTGTCTCAAAGACAAGAAGAAATCACTATTTTACTGGGTTGAAATACAAAAAATTTTACCATTCAGCATTACTTATTGTTTAGTTTATGCTTTTATATATCTTTGTAGAAAAAGTATCCTAATTTCCTAGTTTCTTATTATTGTAACATATATTAAATGAATGACATTGAGCCTATAAGTTCAACAACAGCACGGTCATTAATTTTCTGAGTTCCTTCATAAAAACAGAGCAAGTATAAGATAAAAGCAAAATCTGATAGGTACATTTTTCAACAAAATTAGATACAAAGTTCAAAAATAGAAGAGTAGGGGGAAATCACCAAAAGTAAAAAAAAAAAAAAAATCTGCATGGTACAGGACTCTATGTGAGGAAAAGCTACGGGAGATGACGGAATAGCTGATACACTTAAAAACAGGAGATCTCTAAAATAGCTGTCTGGAATTTGAAGACTACCTTAGGCCAAATTGAAAAATAGCAATTGACACTGGAAGGGGTTTTATACCAGTTAAAAGGAGTTGAATGCATGAGGACAGTAGTACATCTCAAGGGACTGATAGCGACTAGCACATATGAACCCTTTCAGACAGTGAGTCTTCAGAGATTCCTTCAAAACAGGACCTCAAACTGAGAGGAAATATACCGGGGAGTGGAGTAAAAATATGAGGCATACTTGAGAAAAAAAGAGAGATGGTCCACGTAAAAGTGATTGAAGCAACCATTACCAGGAAATCCCAAAAATTTATCTGTCATATTTTAAACACCAAATACACACACAAACTCCCCCACACACACTCGATCACACATAAAAAAAAAAAAAAGAAGTGGAAGCTCTGCAAGCTTTGAAAACACTACAAGTCACACATACCTCAAAAAGTTCAAGTAAACTGATCTTATTTAAGAATGATCCATAGAAAGTACAAGAAAAGAAGACAATAACATGCAGAAAAACATGCCTACACACAATGAAAACTTGTCATAGTTATGTCCACAGAACAAAGTGTGCCTTATATTGAAATGCAAGAGAAGATGTTAATAAATTATTATGAAACACAAGATAACAACATAAGAATTTTAAAAACTCAGAAATGAATTGATAAAATTTAAGAAATTATTTTAGAAATATAGAAAAACAATAATTTCAAAAAGGAACTCTAAACACAAGAGTGAATAAATGCAATGGACAGTGACTTAGCAAAAGCAGGCTATAAGAGGAAAAGTTTAAAAACCCAAAGAAACAAAGAAAAATTAAGAAAATTGAAATATAATAGCTATTGGCAATAAGCAAAGTTTCGACGTACAGTTGGTATGCATCCTTAAAGAAAAGAAATGAATATGAGTTTGCAGAATATGGACTAAATTTTCTACCTCAAAAAAGTTCATGATTTTTAAAATAGATTATAAATTGTAAATTATAACACATGGATTCAATTATTGAAAATATGCACCATATACCTGAGAATACAAAACCACCATGAACAATTCTGATACATTTTCTAATGAAATTACTATACTTTAAATATTTATTTATTTATTTAAGAAAGAGTGAGAGCACATGAGTGGAAGGGGGACCAGAGGGGAGATGGAGAGGAATCCTCAAGGTGACTCCCCACTGACCACAGAGCCCAATGGAGGGCTTGAACCAAGGACTCTAAGATCATGAACTGAAATCAAGAGTCTACCATTTAAGTGATTTAACCACCCAGGCAAACCATGAAATCACTATAATTAAAAAAAAAAAAATCCTCTGGACATAATAAGCAATAGTACTAAAGGGGAAAATAAATTATTCTTTAAATTTTTTAGAGCATCACTTTAGAAATGATAAAATATAATAATGCAATTAGAGTATCAAGAAATGAACATTTAAGCAAATAAGTTCATATCCACAGAAACTAATACTCAGGAAAAAAAAAAAAGAAGAATCAAACTATTAACAACAACCAATTCTGAGAATATTTATAACATGAACTTTTCTTGAAGTATCCACTTAAAAGTAGACTTCAGATATGAGCATAAATACTAATAGTAAGTTTTAAACATATAACGACTTACAAAACTAGGACTAAATGGGATTTAAAACGGAAAAAAATATAGAGCACAACGGTATATACACAGTGTAGATAGAGGAACATTGCAAAATACATCAGGAAAGAGAGAATATATGTATTTTTACAATTATTTTCTCAGAGGTTATGCAGGTAGTGGTGTTTGGTGTTGGTTTTATTAATGTTACTCCTAAATGATTATGTGTGTAATGCGGATAAAGTATTAATTATGATGCATTCTATTTCTGTTATCTCCTGTGTCCTTGAAAACCAGTTATCTCAGTGTGAAAGAAAATACAGATGTCATCTAGATAATATTAACTAAAGCCTTACTGAATTTAAATAGGAATTTTCAATATGAATGCATGAGAAATTTTATCTCTAAAAAAACTTAAAAATTTATATATAGATATGAAATACCTTACAGACACATATTTTTATTTCTATCTGCTAAAGAAGCCTAAAATTAGTGACCAGCTTAGTAGCAATGAGCATCTCCTGTAATTAAATTATATTTTTAAATTGCCATATCCTTATAAAAGAAAGGAGATGTTCTGGGAAAAAAAAAAAAAAGCAAATGGAGTTTGGAATGTGAAAAAAAATGCAAGACAAAACTGGAACATATTGCTATCAAAATGATAGAGAAGACATTAAAGAAAAAGCACTGGGGTAATGTCAAAATTCTTATGAGGCAAACAATTTGGTCAAATTGAGACAATTTTTATTATAAATATAGTAATAATTAATTCAGTAAATAAAAGTAAATCCATAAATTCATAATTAAATCATATAAAGGAAACAATGGTTGAACTTTGGAAAATGATAAAGAACCAATCCCTTATCTTAAAAACTGGAATAAGATGGTGATGAAACAACCATTTATTCTGAATTATGAGGTATATCACTGAATGTCCAAGTAAAGAAGTAAAGAAGTGTTTTTTTCAGAAAAAATCCAACTAATAAATTTAAATGAAGAGATTTAAAACATCAATAGTCTGCATTTTTCAATCAATAAGTGGATGGAGGAAATGATAAACTTACCCAAAAAAAGGAAAGAAGGAAAAAAAACATATTATATTCTTCCTAATGAAACAACACAGCACTATGTATAATGTTAAGAAAAAAAAATGAATATAAGTCTGATTAACATTTAAGCTCCAGCTACCAAATTGCAGGAAAATATTGAGGACAGAGAAACATAATTGAATTTTACTATTAATATTCAATCAATAAAATCGAACCTACAGAAAAATCTACAAATTAAATATCCTAGATTCTTCTACAGGAAAAAATATATATATATATGAAAAATGGGGATATAATCTATATAATTGAAATAGATTTTTAAAATTGACCATCCTAGCAAGTTATTTTGTGGATTGCAATAATTGACTGAAAAGTTTGTATGGAGCAACAAATGACCCAGAATAACCAATATAATATTGGAGGAGAACAAAGTGAGAATTCACACTACTCAGACTCAAAAAAAAAAAAAAAACTTACTATAAAACTATAGTAATCAAGACAGTGTGCTATTGGCAAAAGAACAGACCAATATATCAATGAAACAGAACAGGCAGCCCAGAAACACACCCACACAAATATAGTCAAGTGATTTTTAACAGAGGAGCAAAGGCAATAGAGTAGAGCAAAGTAAGTATCTCCAAAAAATGGTGCTGGAACAATTGGACATCCACATTCAGACAAATGAATCTAGCCACAAATTTTCCACAAAAATTATTTCAAAATGCATTGTACATCTAAATGTAAAGCGCAAAACCATAAAACTCCTGGAGGGTAACATAGAAGAAAACTTAGGTTTTGGGTATGGCAATGACTTTTTAAAATTTTAATTTAATTTATTTTTTTTTAATGATTTTATTTATTTATTCATGAGAGACACAGAGAGAGAGAAAGAGAGAGAGAAAGAGGCAGAGACACAGGCAGAGGGATAAGCAGGCTCCATACAAGAACTCTGACGTGCAACTCAATCCCAGGTCTCCAGGATCAAGCCCTGGACTGAAGGTGGCACTAAACCACTGAACCACCTGGGCTGCCCAAGGCAATGACTTTTTAGATACAACATCAGAAGCATGATCCATGAAAGAAATAGTTGATAGACTGGACTTCATTAAAATAAAATAAAATAAAATAAAATAAAATAAAATAAAATAAAATAAAATAAAATATTAAATTAAATTAAATAATTAAATTAAATTAAATTAAATTAAATTAAATTAAATTAAATTAAAAAAAAAAAAAAACAGGTCTGGGCAGCCCCGGTGGCACAGCGGTTTAGCGCCACCTGCAGCCTGGGGTGTGATCTTGGAGACCCAGGATCAAGTCCCATATCGGGCTCCCTGCATGGAGCCTGCTTCTCCCTCTGCCTGTGTCTCTGCCTCTCTCTTCACTCTCTCTGAATGAATAAATAAATAAATCTTTTAAAAAAAATAAAGCTCTTTAAAAAAAAAAAAACAGTTCTGCTAAAGAAAAGATAATGTCAAGAAAGTGAGAAGACAAGCCATGGACTGGGAGAATATATATATATATATATATATATATATATATATATATATATATATGATTTTGTTTATTTATTTATTTTGAGAGAGATTGGGAGCACATGAACAGGGGAAGGGTCAGAGAGAGAGGAAGAGGGAGAGAAGAAGACTCCCCATGGAGAATGGACCCTGATGCAGGATTCAATCTCATGACCCTGAAATCATGACCTGAGCTGAAATTGGGTCAGTTACTTAACTAAATGAGCCACCTAGGCATCCCCGGGAGAAAATATTTTCAAAAGAAGTGTCAGTTAAAAGATTTATCCAAAATATAATTCCAAAATATAGTTAAAACACCTCAGTAATAAAACAACCCAATTTAAAAATGAGCCAAATTCTTTGACACCTCACCAATGAAGGTATAGAGATGATAAATAATCATCTGAAAAGATGCTCCACATCATATGTCATCAGAGAAATGCAAATTAAAACAATGACATACCACTACACACCTATTAAAATGGCCCAAATCCAGAACATTGACAGCACCAAAAAATAATAAGGATTCACATCTTTATTATCATTATTCATTCCTCATGGAAATAAAGATTATTTATGTTGGAAAAATCTATCAGTTTCTTTCAAAGCTAAACATACTCGTATTCATATTATAGGATCCAGCAATCATTTGTATGCCCACAGAAAACCCTACACATGGATGTCTATAGCAACTTATTCATAATTGCCAGCATGTGGAAGCAACCAAGTTGGCCTTCCATAGGTCGATGGGTAAATAAGCCATGGTCTACCTAAACAATGAAATCTCTTTCACAACTGAATAAAAATGGGTTATCAAGCCATAAAAAGTTATGAAGGAACCTTAAATGTATATTGTCACTCAGTTTAAAGAAGCCTGATTTCAACTGTAAGACCCTATGGGAATGTCAAAACTATAGAGACAGTAAAAAGATCAGCAGTTACCAAGGGATTGGGGAGAAGCGGTTATGCTTAGGTGAAGCACAGAGGATTTTAGGGCAGTGAAAATACTGTCTGACACCATACTAATGGATACCTATCATCCTGCATTTGTCCAAAAGCATAGATTGTGCAACACCAAGAATGAACCCTAATGTAAACTATGGCTGTTGGATGACTTTGATGTGTCAATGGAGGTGCATGAGTTACAACAAATGTATAAGTGGAGAAGGAACTTGAGGAGGGGCTCGGCCTGGGTAGGTGCAGGTGGCATATGGGAAATCTCTGTACCCTCCTTTCAATTGTGCTGTGAACCTAAAACTACTCTAAAAATATATTTACAAATACATTAAAATTAAAAAATATAAACGGACTAGACTGAACATGAATGTGTGGAGATGACCATTTGGGAAACAAAATATAAAGAACTGCAAAGAAGTTACTATAAAAGTCAAGCAAATTGATCATTTCAGAGGGTAGAAGAGAGTTGGAGTGGGGCTGAGGTACTTAGATGGGCTTCTGGCATTACATGAGTGGCGGTGGGGGACATTTTCCCCAGAATAGCTCAATAATGTGTGTCTTGAGGCACAGATTACAACAGAATTGGGATGATTTTCTCTACTTATTTTAGAGAGAGAGAG